>NW_027269315.1:1656165-2362328 GCF_023055355.1 Agelaius tricolor | reverse complement strand
AATAAATCAGCCTTCTGAAACATGGGAGTCAAGACTCATCTCTTCCCTTGCCCTGGGTGCCAGGGGGGACACTGGGGGGTCCCTGACCCGAGTGCAGCCCCCTCCCCACATTTCCCCCGGCCCCACTCACTCGCAGAAGGTCCCTGACCCGAGTGCAGCCCCCTCCCCACATTTCCCCCAGCCCCACTCACTCGCACAAGGTCCCTGACCCATCACAGCCCCCTCCCCACATTTCCCCCGGCCCCACTCACTCGCAGAAGGTCCCTGACCCACCACAGCCCCCTCCCCACATTTCCCCCGGCCCCACTCACTCACAGAAGGTCCCTGACCCACCCCAGCCCCCTCCCCACATTTCCCCCAGCCCCACTCACTCGCAGAAGGTCCCTGACCCACCACAGCCCCCTCCCCACATTTCCCCCAGCCCCACTCACTCGCAGAAGGTCCCTGACCCACCACAGCCCCCTCCCCACATTTCCCCCGGCCCCATTCACTCGCAGAAGGTCCCTGACCCACCACAGCCCCCTCCCCACATTCCCCCAGCCCCACTCACTCGCAGAAGGTCCCTGACCCACCACAGCCCCCTCCCCACATTCCCCCAGCCCCACTCACTCGCAGAAGGTCAGGTCGCTGGGCTGGCCCCGCAGGGCCCCGCTCCTCCTGCGGGCCGGGCTCGGAGCCTCCCCGGGGGGACACCGTGGGGACACCGGGGGCAGCCCCCGCCGGTGCCTCGGGGCCGGGCGGCGCCGCCGCGGGCTCGGCTCCTCCTCCTCCTCTTCCCCGGGGCTCCCCCCGAGCCCCCGGCCCCGTTTCCGTTTCTTGCCTCGCCGGGGTGAGATGGGGTCCCGGTACTGCCCGGCCTGTGGGGGGGGGGGGAAATGGGGGTCACCTTCTGTCCCCTGTGCCCCATTTCACACTGCCTGAGGCTTGAGGTGACCCTCAGGGTCCTTCCCAGGGTCCCTCAGAGGCCATCGGGCTCTCCTGGAGGTCAGGACAGCAATGGGAGGGTCTCTCCTAGGGGTGGGGGTCTCTCAGACACCACCAGGGTCTCTCAGGCACCATCAGGGTCTCTCAGACACCACCAAGGTCGACCCTCCTGGGGACCAAATCCTCACCCCAGAGGGGTGGGGTCACCAGTGCTGCGATGGGGATCCCTCCTGCTGATATGGGGGTCTCTCCCAGAGATATGAGGGTCCCATTAGGGTCTTTTCTAGGAAAGGGAACCCCAACTCCCAGGGGCATGTGGGTGCCTCAGAGACCATTGGGGTCTCTCCCAAGAATGGGGCTCTCATGGGGATGGGGGTCCCATTCCCCTGGAGATGGGGGTCCCATGGGGGATCCCTCTTGGGAACCAGAGTTTCTCCCCTCACCAGAACCTCTCCTGGGGACAGGGTGCCCAGCACGGCCTGGGACCCCTCCTGCTGACATGGGGGTCTCTCCCAGAGATATGAGGGACCCCCAGAGGCATGGGGGACCCTCAGAGACCATCAGGGTCTCTCCCAAGAATGGAGGATGAGGCTCTCATGGGGGATCCCTCTTGGGAACCCAATTTTCTCCCCTCACCAGAACCTCTCCTGGGGACAGGGTGCCCAGCAGGGCCTGGGATCCCTCCCGGACCATCCCCGTGGGGTTTGAGGGCTGCCCCCCGACCTACCCTGGCCACGCAGACGGAGCAGAACCAGTCGCCCTCGGGCACCTCTGTCATGCGGGGCCGGTGGCAGTAGAGGTGGCAGCCGCGGTCGCAGCCGTCGCACAGCAGCAGGTGCTCGTCATCGTCCCCTCTCCGACAAACCAGGCAGGTCTGGGGGGACACAGGGGGCTCAGAGCTGCTTTGGACCCCCCCTTTGTCCCCTCCCAGGGCGGGGTCTCACCACTCTGTTGACGGATTTCTCCCAGGCGATGGATTTCTCCAGCTGGAGGAGGCACAGGGACACCTGGGCGGCGCTGCGGCAGCGCTCCAGCGTCTGCCGCCACGTCCGCACGCGCGGCGTGATCTCGTACGAGCTGCGGGGACAGCGGGGGCTCAGCCCAGCACGGGGGTCCTGCCCTGGGGCCCAGGCACCCGGCTGGGTCATGGGGAACCTCCCCAGAGCCCAAAAAGGATCCCACAAAGAGGAGTCTTGGTCGCTGCTCAGCCCCAAGCAGGACCACGATGAACCCCGTGAGAGCCCTGTCCCCAAGGGAGACCCCAGTCCCCAGGGGAGATCCCCATCCCTCTGAGAGAGCTCATCCCTCAGAGAGAGACCCCATCCCTAGGAAGAGATCCCTCTGAGAGACCCCATCCCTCTGAGAGACCCCATCCCTAAGAGGAGACCCCATCCCTCAGAGAGATCCCATCCCTCAGAGACCCCATCCCTCTGAGAGACCCCATCCCTAGGAGTAGACCCCATTCTTCAGAGACCCCATCCCTCAGAGAGATCCCATCTTTCAGAGATCCCATCTCTCAGAGAGATCCCATCCCTCAGAGAGACCCCATCCCTCAGAAAGACCCCCATCCTTCAGAGAGACCCCATCCCCAAGAAGGAATCCCATCTTTGGGAGACCCCCCACCCCCAGGACAAACCCCGCTGACCCCCACATTCCCAGGAGGGCAGGAATGACCCCTTCTCAAGAATTCCCAGGGAAATGACCCCTTCCCAGCAATTCCCAGGGAAACGACCCCTCCTCAGCAATTCCCAAGGAATGACCCTTTCTCAACAATTCCCATTGACCCTTTCTCAGCAATTTCCAGGGAATGATCCTTTCTCAACAATTCCCATAAAATGGCCCTTTCTCAGCAATTTCCAGGGAATGACCCTTTCTCAACAATTCCCATTGACCCTTTCTCAGCAATTTCCAGGGAATGATCCTTTCTCAACTATTCTCAAGGAATGACCCCTTCTCAGGACTTCCAGGGAATGACCCCTTCTCAGCAATTCCCAGGGAATGACCCCTTCTCAGGAATGACCCCTTCTCAGCAATTTTCAGGGAATGACCCTTTTGGGAATGACCCCTTCTCAGGACTTCCCAGGGAATGACCCATTTGGGAATGACCCCTTCTCAACAATTCCCATGGAATGACCCCTTCTCAGGAACTCCAGGGGGAATGACCCCTTCGGGAATGGCCCCTTCTCAGCAATTCCCACAAAACGACCCCTTCCCAGCAATTCCCAGGCAACGACCCTTTCCCAACCCCTCCCAGGGGCCCGCCTGGTGCGCTCACATCTCGGTGCTGCCCGAGCCCAGCTCCTCGGGGTTGCTCAGCACAGCTTTCTCCACCACCACCTCGTGCAGCGGCCACAGCGGCTCCTTGAGGTAGCGGCGCTCCAGGTTCTGCTCCAGCGCCGCCAGCCGCAGCACGGCCAGGTCCAGGGGGTTGGTGAGCTCCCGGCGCACGGGCAGCGCCTCCCGCCGGAGGCTGCTGCGCACCGTGATGTCCTCCAGGGGCTCCACTTTGTGCTCGCAGTACCTCAGGTCAGCCCTCGTCGAGTCCGGGCTCGGACACGTCCAGCCCTGTGGTGGAAAGAGGAGAGAGGTCAGTGGTGGTCGCTTGGTGGTGGTCAGCAAGAGTGGGAGCGGTTTGGGAGGGTGGGAGGGTTGGGATGGATGGATGGAGGTGAGAGATCTCTGAAGTGAGGTGGTGGAATTTGGGGTTTATTGCAAAGGAACAAGTGCAGGGAGCTGCTGGGAGCTGCCAGGCACAGCTGGAGCAGGCACAGGGAATGACCCCTGCTCAGCAATCATGAGTGTGAGCAGGTGTGCCCAAAAGAGAGGGGTAGAGAGGATGAGAGGATAAGAGAATAAGAGGGTAAGAGCATGAGGTTCCCGTTACAATACAATAAATCTTCTTCTGGTCGTGGAATTTGGGGTTCATTGCAAAGGGCCAAGTGCAGAGACCCTGCTGGGAGCTGCCAGGCACAGCTGGAGCAGGACTGAGAGAAGAGAGAGGTAGAGAGGATGAGAGAGAGGATGAGAGGATAAGAGAGAGAGAGTAAAAGAGAGGATAAGAGAGAGAGGTTCCCATTACAATAAAATAAATCTTTTTCTGGTTGTGGAATTTGGGGTTTATTGCAAAGGGCCCAGTGCAGGGACCCTGCTGGGAGCTGCCAGGCACAGCTGGAGCAGGCCCAGGGAATGACCCCTGCTCAGCAATCATGAGTGTGAGCAGGTGTGCAAGAGTGTGAGCAGGTGTGCCCAAAAGACAGGGGTAGAGAGGATGAGAGAGAGAGGATGAGAGGATAAGAGAATAAGAGGGTAAGAGCATGAGGTTCCCGTTACAATACAATAAATCTTCTTCTGGTCGTGCAATTTGGGGTTTATTGCAAAGGGCCAAGTGCAGGGACCCTGCTGGGAGCACAGGCACAGCTGGAGCAGGACTGAGAGGAGAGAGGGGTAAAGACAGAGAAGGCAAGAGCGTGGTAAAGAGATGAGAGAGTGAGGAAGAGTAAAGAGAGAGTAAAAGAGGACGAGGTTCCCGTTGCAACACAATAAATCTTCTTCTGTGCTGAATATTCTAATTCTCACTCACCAATCTAGTACAAGATACAAATCCTACAGCATTTGCACACAGCCTGTAAGAATCATTACATTACCACACTGGGTTACATCTTAAACCCTACAAACTCCTCTTTGGGCCCCCTCTGCCAAGCCAGCAGGGTCTGCTCTGCCCCTTGGAGCTCTCTGCAAGCAGAGGGTGTTGTTCCATCAAAAGGGGATCACCTTCAGCAGTCACACCATTGCTTTCCAGCTGTTCAGTGACTGAGGGATCTCAAAGCTTGCTTTCATTTCAATCTCTCTTATAGTTTCCATATTCTCAAAATCAATCATATTTATAAGGCTTTCCTGTTTCATCTCCCCCAACACTCCACCTGTCTGTCTGTGTCCATCTGTCCTGGCTCACCTAAACTTGCTTTCACTTCAATCTCGCTTATAATTTCCATATTCTCAAAATGTTTTGCCAGACAATCGTATTTATGAGGCTTTCCTGTTTCATCTCCTTCAACATCCTTACCTGTCTGTCTGTGTGTCTGTCCGTCCTGGCTCACCTAAACTTGCTTTCCCTTCAATCTCGCTTATAATTTCCATATTCTCACAATCTTTTCCCAATCATATTTATAAGGCTTTCCTGTTTCATCTCCCCCAACACTCCACCTGTCTGTGTGTCCATCTGTCCTGGCTCACCTAAACTTGCTTTCACTTCAATCTCGCTTATAATTTCCATAATCTCAAAAATCTTTTGCCAGACAATCCTATTTACGAGGCTTTCCTGTTTCACCTCTCCCAACAAGCCAGAGCTGGGCTGATCCTGGCTGGCACCCACCCGGATCTGCAGGTCGGCCATGAGGACGCGCTGCTCCAGCTCCTCCACCCACTGCAGCACGCCCAGGTCGGTCTCGTAGGCTCTGTCCAGCACTGACCACTGAGCCAGGGCCTCCCGAGACACCGCGGTGGCGGCCGGGTCCGGGCGAGGGTGGAAGATGGGGTCTGGGGAGGAGAGAATGGTGTCAGGGTCATGATGGGGTCTGGAGAGGAGAGAATGGGATTAGGGATGGGGGAAAGGCAGGAGAGCCACATCCTGGGACATGGATGGGGTCTGGAGAGAAGAAAATGGGATTAGGGATGGGGGAAAGGCAGGAGAGACACATCCCTGGACATGATGGGGTCTGGAGAGGAGAAAATGGGATTAGGGATGGGGGAAAGGCAGGAGAGCCACATCCTGGGACATGATGGGGTCTGGAGAGAAGAAAATGGGATTAGGGATGGGGGAAAGGCAGGAGAGCCCCATTCTGGGACATGATGGGGTCTGGAGAGGAGAAAATGGGTCAGGGAGGAAAACCAAAACCTGGGATATGATGGGGTCTGGAGAGGAGAAAAGGGGGGTCAGGAATGGGGGACAGGCAGCAGAGCCACATCCTGGGACATGATGGGGTCTGGAGAGGAGAAAATGGGGTCAGGGAGGAGAGACACATCCTGGGACATGATGGGGTCTGGAGAGGAGAAAAGGGAGTCAGGGAGGAGAGACACATCCTGGCAGACAATGGGGTCTGGAGAGGAGAAAATGGGGTCAAGGATGGGGGACAGGCAGCAGAGCCACATCCCAGAACACAAGGGGAAGATGGGGTCTGGAGAGGAGAAAATGGGGTCAGGGAGAGGGGAAAGGAAGCAGAACCCCATCCTAGGACAGAGGGGGAAAATGGAGTCTGGAGAGGAGAAAAGGGGGTCAAGGGAGCAGAGCCCCGTCCTGGGACACAGGGGGAAGATGGGGTCTGGAGAGGAGAAAAGGGGTCAAGGAGGAAAACCAAAAGCTGGGATATGATGGGGTCTGGAGAGGAGAAAAGGGGGGTCAGGGAGGAGAGAGACATCCTGGGACAAGGGAAAGATGGGGTCTGGAGAGGAGAAAAGGGGAGGTCACAGAGGGGGCACGGGGAGCAGTGCCCAGGGCTGGAGTGGAAGGTGAGGTCTGCAGGGATAAAGGGTGGGCTCAGGGAGCAATCCCCTGCCTTGGGGATTTGGGCAGAAAATGAAACCTGGGGGCTCACAGGGGGACAGGCAAGAGCCCCCCACCCAGCTGAGGGTCTGGGGGCAGGGGTGGGCTCTGGGCAGACTCACCAGTGGTGCTCCTGAGGCAAACCTCACGCAGGAACTCCTTGTGCTTGGTCAGGTGCTTGTGCAGGGCTTTCTCCCGGATGCCACGTGGGTGCAGCGCCCGTGCCACAGCCTCCAGCTCCTCGGGGTCCCTCAGCCACCACCAGCCACTCTGCATCTCTGCAAGGCCAATGCCACAGCTCAGCACCGTGCCAGGGGCGGCACCGGGCGGGTCCCGGGGGTCCCGGCTCTCACCGGTGGGCACCGGCTGCTCCGTCAGCTGCGTCAGGTATTTCTGCTCCATCTGCTTGAAGAATTTGGTGGGGGGTCTCCCTCGGCGTTTGGGCTGTCCTGGCACGTCCTGGAGCTTTTCCAGGCTGCCCTGGCTGCGGGGGCAGGCGCCGTGGGCCCTGGGGCCGGCGTGCACCGGCGTGGAAGCGAGCAGGGGAGCTGTGGGGTCGTCTGAGGGGAGGCCGTTCAACTGGAGGGAGAGAGGGAATGTCACAGAAAACAGACAGGAAATTATAAAATATTCTGCTTTGGAGGGAGACACACAAGGATTGTAACAGCTGGATCCTCAGCACCTGAATTCTGCACCCCCTCCCCAATCCTGCAGCCCCTTAATCCCAAAGCCCCCTAATCCTACAAACCCAAATTCTTCAGCCCCCCAACCCTGCAGCCCCTCAATCCCACAGCCCCCTAATCCTACAAACCCCAATTCTTCAGCCCCTCAATCCCACAGCCCCTTAATCCTACAAACCCCAATTCTTCAATCCCCCAACTCTGTAGCCCCTCAATCCCACAGCCTCCAGTCCTGCAGCCCCTCAATCCCAAAGCCCCCTAATCCTACAAGCCCCAATTTTTCAGCCCCCCAACCCTGCAGCCTCTCAATTCCACAGCCCCCTAATCCTACAAACCCCAATTTTTCAGCCCCTCAATCCCACAGCCTCCAGTCCTGCAGCCCCTCAATCCCACAGCCCCCTAATCCTACAAGCCCCAATTTTTCAGCCCCCCAACCCTGCAGCCTCTCAATTCCACAGCCCCCTAATCCTACAAACCCCAATTCTTCAATCCCCCAACCCTGCAGCCCCTCAATCCCACAGCCTCCAGTCCCGCAGCCCCCCAACCCCACAGCCCCCCCAAACCCTGCAGGCCCCCACCCCTGGAGCTGTTTCCCTTCTCCCCAGCCCATCAAGGCCAGCAGGACTGAGCCCCCTGTGCCACCAGGTCACACAGGGGGTCCCACCCCACACCTCACACCCACCCAGGGAGAATCCCCCTGCCCATCCAACCCCTCAGGTCGGGGTGCAGGTGCTGGGGGCAGCCCCCCCACCCCTGTACCTGCCGTGCTGAGCCCTTGGGGGGCTCCCCCCTGCTCTGGCTGCGGGGGGCTGCGGGGGCTCGTGGCGAGGGCTCGGCCGAGGAGGTAGCGAGGGGGGCTCGGTCGTCACAAGGCGTGCGGGGCAGCAGGTTAAACCAGGGCCCTCTCTTTGCCACAACCTCCGGGGCTCTCTCCTCTTCCTCCTCCTCCTCTTCCTCCTCCATGGGGTCCGAGGGGGCCTCGGGGAGCCCCGTGTCCCCTTTGCCAGGGCTGCTGGCCGGGGTGAGAACCGAGTCCTTGAGCAGGGACGACTGGGTCTGGCTCAGCCAGGACAGGAATGCCGACTGGCTGAGGTCGTGCTGGCTCTGCCCCAGGGGCTCTGGCTCCTCCAGGACGCCGTTGATGGGCATGGGGCAGGGCTGGCAGTGCTGGGCCAGCTCCTCTTTGCTTTTCCGGGGCCTCCCACGGGCACGGGAGGCTGGGGTCGGGCAGCTCGTCCGGCTGGCGACGGGCACGGCGGCCGGTTCCTCCTTCACCGGCGACACCAGCGGCGACATCTTCTCCTCAGGAGGCTCCTGAGCCACCGCCTCAGCTGCTGTGACAGCAGGAGGACCAGCAGGTGAGGTGTGGGTTCCTCTCCCAGCTTTTACATTTGTTTTTCATCCCCTCCAAAAAAGCTCCTTCCCCACTCACCCTCGGCGCCCTCCACGAAGATTCCGCCCAGGTGGGGCAGGACCCAGTAGCGCCTCCGGAAGCGGTCCTGGCCCAGGGAGGCTGCACGCAGGGTCTGGGAGGAATGGAGCAGCTTCTTGCGGAAGAACATCTGCCTCTGAGGAGAGTAGGGGGCGGTGAGGGGGCTGCAGCCCCCCAGCAGGGCTGAGCTCCAGCCCTCCAGCACCAGCTCACCTTGGCCAGCTTCTCGATCTGCCGCTCCAGCTCCGGCACGCTGGATGCAGACGTGTCCATCTGGGGAAAGTGTCTCAGTTACCCCGGCTCCTTCCCCAGGTGTGCCAACCACCTCTCCTTTCCCCTTCCCTTGCCCCTGCTGAGTGCTGCCTGCCAATCTTGGCATTCCAGAAGGCCTCAGAGTGATTGGCAAAGTTCAAAAGACGCCTCTCAGCCCTGGGGGATTGAGACTGAGCCCTGAGACCTCCTCTCCTGTACCTGGTTGGTGGCTTCCTACCCCTTCCCTGCCCCTCTCCCCAGGGTTAAAAGGAGCAGCAACCACGGGCTCAGGGAGTTCTGTTGGAGCTGGTGCTGGATCCAGAGGCCAGAATAAAGCTCTGGATCCAAACCCTCCAGCAGAACCGACTCCTTTCCTTCACCATCACCTTAAAGCTTCTCCACCAGAGGTAAACCTGAGCTCCTGCAAGCCTGGACTTGTCCCAAGCACCCAGCTGCAAAATCCAGCCAGCCAAAGGTGTCTCTGAGGTGAAACCACCACAGCTCCCGCCCTTGGTCAAGCAGCAAGGGCTGGGCAAGCCCAGGCACGTCCCATTTGGCAATATTGGTATTTAATTTCAATATATTGGCACCCAACGTGAGGCAGCTCCATCCTGGGGCTGGATCAATCAGTGAAGAGACCCCTGAGGTGGGACCCTCACTTTTGCTGCAATATCCAGCCAGCCAAAGGTGTCTCTGAGGTGAAACCACCACAGCTGCTGCCTCTGGTCAAGCAGCAAGGGCTGGACAAACCCAGGCATGTCCCATTTGGCTCTATTGGGATTTAACTCCAATATATTGGCACCCAACGTGAGGCAGCTCCATCCTGGGGATGGATCAGTCAGGGAAGAGACCCTTAAGGTGGCACCCTCACTTCTGCCTCCCACAACAGAGCCTGGAGCACCCCACCTCCTCCTCCCTGCGGGATCTCCTCCCCCGGGTCTCCTCCTCCTCCTCCATCTCCAGCCCCATGTCCTCGGTCAGGCGGGAGCTGCGCCGGCGCCGCCCGTCCTCCAGCCCCGTGATCTCCGACTCAGGACGGCCTGTCTTCTTGGCCAGGGCGACCTTCAGCCTGTCAGGACACAGGTGGAGGTGTTGGCTACCTGTCCCCCCCCTGATTTTTTAAGATTTTCTAAGCCTTCTGATGTTTATGTTCTTGTAGCAAACTTTGTCACGCAGAAAAGTATAAAATATTCTGCTCTGGAGGGGACCCACAAAGATTATCATACCTGGTTCTCAGCCCCCTAATCCTACAAACCCCAATTTTTCAGCCCCTCAACCCTGCAGCCCCTCAATCCCACAGCCCCCTAATCCTACAAACCCAATTCTTCAGCCCCCCAACCCTGCAGCCCTCAATCCCACAGCCCCCTAATCCTACAAACCCCAATTCTTCAGGCCCTGAACCCTGCAGCCCCTCAATCCCACAGCCCCCTAATCCTACAAACCCCAATTCTTCAGCCCCTCAACCCTGCAGCCCCTCAATCCCACAGCCCCCTAATCCTACAAACCCCAATTCTTCAGCCCCTCAACCCTGCAGCCCCTCACAATCCCACAGCCCCCTAATCCTACAAACCCCAATTCTTCAGGCCCTCAACCCTGCAGCCCCTCAATCCCACAGCCGGATTCTCACACGCTTTCTGTAAATAACTCATTGTTTTGCATTCTTTCATGGAAGAGGAGAAATTTGATGGACTGTTGGTTTGTCCAGTGTCACAGGAGAGGTGGCACTTTCACCCTCCAATCCACTGTCACTTTTGGAAAACTATAAATGTTGGAGTCAGAAAATAAACTTCCCTTTTTCCTCACCCTGAGAGCAGCGGTGCGTGCGCTCGTGTGGCTTTGTGTCCTAGTGACATCCCCCTGCCCACCCTGAGGCACCTCATCACTCAGAGGGGGTGATGCTGAGGCTGAAAGCAAAGCCCCCTCCCCACCCACCTGCGCAGCCGCCCCTCAATGATCCACTTGTTCTTCCTGTAGTTGGCCATGCTCTCCAAGGTCTTGTCGATCTCACTGCACAACAAGAGACGGGGATGGCTCCAGCGAGCAGGATCCACTCCAGCCCCCCAAACCAGAGGCATCTCCCTGCCCTCCCAACCAGCCCCACCTGATGATGAGGGCGCTGCTGTTGAGCTCGTTGATGAGGAAGACCAGGATGGAGGCTTTGAGCTCGGGGGGCAGCGCCTGGAAGGGTTTGGTGCGCAGGCCCTCGCACAGATCCGCGCCCGCCCCGTGCGCCGTCAGGAAGCAGCGCAGCACCTCCGACACCGTGTCCCTGTTCAGGCTGATCTCCGACACTTTCTCCCCCAGGATCTTCAGGGACTGCCCAGAGCAAAGGGAGAGGTTTGGGGAGTCTCCTCCTTGCCCCCACGGGGGTTTGTCAGGAGGGGGTTACTGCCCACAGGTGCTCCTGGCACAGGGATGGATGGGGAGGGGGACACCCCAAAAAATGCTTGGGGGTGAGGAGGGGGATGGCCACAGGTAAGGAAAGGGAAAGCCCTTTTCTTACTCAGGACAAAGAATACTAAATTTTAATCCCGAATTTAGGATTCTTTGTCCTGAGTTTTGCAGGCACTGACAGCCCCAGCCAGGGGAAGGCGGTGAAAAAGGGAGAAAGAGAGAAAAAAAGGAAAGGGGAGGGAAGGAAAGTGAAAGTGAAAGCAGAGATAAAAATAAAAAGTGGTGGGAAGAAAAGGGAAGGAAAAGAAAGGACAAAGGGGTGAAAGGAAAGGGAAAATGGGGGGAAGAAGAGAAGGGGAAAAGAAAGGTGAAGGTGGGAAAAGGATTGAAAAAAGAAAAGGGAGGGAAAGGAAAAGGGGGGAAAGAAAAGGAAAGTGGGAGGGAGGAAGAGGAGGGAAGAAGATAGGTGGGAAAAATGGAAAGGGGAAAAAGAAAGCAAAAAGAAGAGGGAGAAAGGAAAGGGGAAGGGAAAAAATAAGGGAAGGGGGAAAAGGGGTAAAAGGGAAAGGAAGGACTTGTCTGACTTTGGTGGGTCTCACCTAATACCTGGCGGGGAAGGGGGTCTCACATAACAGGGGGGTCTCCCCTAACAGGGGGGTCTCACCTCGCAGGGCAGGGGGTCTCACATAACAAGGGGGTCTCACCTGGCAGGGAAGGGGGTCTCACCTGGCAGGGAAGGGGGTCTCACCTAACAGGGGGGTCTCACCTGGCAGGGAAGGGGGTTTCACCTGGCAGGAAGGGGGTCTCACCTGGCAGGGAAGGGAGTCTCACCTAACAGGGGGGTCTCACCTGGCAGGGCAGGGGGTCTCACATAACAGGGGGGTTTCACCTGGCAGGGAAGGGGGTCTCACCTGGCAGGGCAGGGGGTCTCACCTATCAAGGGGGTCTCACCAGGCAGGGCAGGGGGTCTCCCCTAACAGGGGGGTCTCACCTGGCAGGGCAGGGGGTCTCTCACATAACAGAGGGGTCTCACCTGGCAGGGCAGGGGGTCTCCCCTAACCAAGGGGGTCTCACCTGGCAGGGCAGGGGGTCTCACCTGGCAGTAGGGCGGCAGCCCCGGGTCACAGAGCGCCGCCTGCAGCAGCCTCACCAGCAGGTCCTGCAGCTGCCCCGCGCCGGGGGCCGCCCCCAGCAGCCCCTCCTGCAGCGCTCCCAGCGTGGGCACGTCCCGTGCTGGCTCCAGCCCCAGCACCTTCCCATAGCTCTGCAGGAACTCCACCACCGTCAGGCAGTCGGAGAAGGCACGGCTGGGCAGGACCAGCCCCGGGATGCGGGAGAAGGCTGGAAGGGGCTGTGGATCAGGGAGAAGAAAGGGAGGGGGGGTCAGAACCAGCCGGTGGCTCCCTGGGGTGACATTTCTGAGCCCCCCAGCACAGCCCACCTGGTGGTCCCCCAGGCACATGTCCTCGGTGGGTTTCTTCATCTCCTCCAGGATGAGCTGCTGCCGCCGCCGCTCCTCCAGGCGCCGCTGGGCCAGCAGCCCCTTGTCTGCCTTCCGAGCTCCCTTGGCCTTCTTCTCCTTGGGCCTGGCCTTGTCCTTGCCCTTCTCTGGCTTCCCCTTCTTCTCCTTGACCTGAGTCAGAGCCCGGATGTGTGTGGGGGAAAAAAAAAAAAAGGTAAGGGGGAAAATCTATTTTTTCATTTTTCATCTCCTCCCTTTGCCCACAGACTCACCTTGGATTTCTTCTTGGCCTCCTTGGTCCTGGGAGCTTTGGCCTCCTGCTTCTGCTTGTTCTTGGCCTGAAGGGAGGACAAGAAGAAATCCAGGGATTTCTCAGGGACCCCCTGCACCAGGGAAACCCCCCCCAATCCCCATACCCGCACCTTCCGCCTCATTTTCTTCTTGATCTTGCTCATTTTCAGCTTGTCCTCCTCGCTGAGCACCTCTGGAAAGGGGGCACAAAGCGGACACGAACCATGATCCCACCAGGCTGCGTGTGAGGAGCTCCCCACAGGGGATGGCAAGGGGGGGTTACCTTGTGCTTCCAGCCTCTTCAGCAGCCGCGCGTCCGTCTTGCTGAGCAAATCCACCATCCTGACCTTGGGCGGGCGGCCCCTGCCCCGTTTGGTGGCCGGGGGCTCCTTGGCTTTCACCTTCTCGGCGTTGCGGGGCCGGCCGCGCTTGCCCGTGATGGCCTGGATGCGCCCGGGGATCTCCTCGGGGCTCAGCTTCACCCACTGCACGCCCTGTGGGGCGCAAACCGGGGTCACCCGTGGGCACAGCGAGGAGCTGGGGGGCACATGGGGGGCTGAGCAGCCCCCAGACCCACCTCTGGCGTGTCTCTCTCCTCGTAGAAGTCTCCCACGGGCATGCGGGGGCTGAAGCTGAAGTGCTCGCGCCGCACGTCCTGCACCATGTTCCTGCTCAGGTACTGGGGACAGGGAGGAGGAGGAGGAAGGTTGTGAGGAAGCTCAGTCTTCCAGGTTCACCACAGCCTCCATCAGCTGCAATCCCGGGTTTTTGGCGGGGGTTGTAGCAGGTCAGAACCGCCTCCCTCCCCATAACTTCCCCCAAAATGTCCCAAATATTCAAAATACCTCAAATACCCCAAAAGTCCCAAAACAGCCCAAATACCCCAAATATTCTAAATGTCCCAAATACCTCAATGACCCCAAATGTCCCAAATATCCCAAATACCCCAAAATATTCCAAATACCTCACATATTCCCAAATGTCCCCAAATATTCTCAATTTCTCAAATACCCCAAATGCCCCAAAATATCCTAAATACCCCAAATATCCCAAATACCCCAAATATTCTAAATATCCCAAATATCCCAAAATATCCTAAATATTCTAAATATCCCAAATACCCCAAAATATCCTAAATACCCCAAATACCCCAAATATTTTAAATTTCCCAAATCCCCCAAAAGTCCCAAAATATCCCAATCCCTAAACGTCCCAAATGCCCCAAAACATTCCAAATACCCAAAATACCCCAAATATTCTCAAATATTTGGTGTCCCCAGGGGTGGTACCTTGATGACCTCCGGGAATTGCTTCATCCTCTTCCCGCAGGGGCCGTAGTACCAGGTCTCACCCTGCCAGCGATGGTTCCCCTTCTTGATCCGGACCTCCCGCCTCCACCTGGGCACGGCAGCGTCAGCCCGGGGGCCGTGGGGCAGCATGAGGAGGGGACGGGACGAGGGGACAGCACCAGGGACAGGATGGGGAGGGGACAGCGTCGGGGACAGAGCGGTGGGAGGAGTTGGGGATGGGGACAGGATGGGAAAGGGATGGGAGAGAGGGGGAGGATGGGAAAGGGGTGGGGACAGGAGCAGGATGGGGACACGATGGGGACAGGACGGGGATAGTTTCAGGAGCAGGATGGTGGGAATGGGACGGTAGTTTTAGGGGCAGGATGGGGACACAACAGGGATAATTTCAGGAGCAGGATGGTGGGAATGGGACGGTAGTTTTGGTAGTTTTTGAGGCAGGATGGGGAGGGGACGGTGGGAGGGGACACCAGAGCTGTGGGGCAGAACGGCTGGAGGGGGACAGGAACAGGACAGGGGAATGGGAAAAGGGTCGGGGGCAGCACGGCCGGAGGGGGACGGGAACAGGACAGAGGGAATGGGAAAAGGGTCGGGGGCAGCACGGGCGGAGGGGGACGGGAACAGGACAGAGGGAATGGGAAAAGGGTCGGGGGCAGGACAGATGGAGGGGGACGGGAACAGGACAGAGGGAATGGGAAGAGGGTCGGGGCCATCCCACATACCCGTGCTGCAGCGGGAAGCGCACCTCCTCCTGCGTGGCGATGCGCCGCCGAGGGACATCACCTGCGGGGAGGGGACAGAGGGGACGATGGGCTGGCGGGCGGGGGGCACCGGGGGGGTCAGCCCAGGCTGGGGGGCGGCCACACCTGCCCCCGAGGCACTCAGCAGGGCCGGCTCCTCGCTCTCTCCCTCTCCCGGCGCGGCCGAAGTCTCCGGGCAGCTGTCGGCAGCCTCCTCCTCCTCCTCCTCTTCTTCTTCCTCCTCCTCCTCCTCCTCCTCTTCAGCAGACGGGGCCGGAGAGTCCGGCTCCAGCGGAGGGTCGAGCTCCAGGGACCCCGAGTCCCGCAGCCCCGCGTGGTCGCCGCTCTTCAGCTCGCCGTTGTCGCCTGAGGAGCCAAGGTCAGGAACGTCACCGGACACGTCACCGGGGCCGCGCGTCCCCTCCCTCCCTGCGCTGCCCGGGGGCCTCGCCGGTGCCACGGAGACCCTCACGGCGCATCCCTCGTGGGGAATGAGGCCGGTGGGGTGACCCCCGTGGGGCTCACGGTGCATCCCTGGTGGGGGAATGAGGCCGGTGGGGTGACCCCCGTGGGGCTCACGGCGCATCCCTGGTGGGGGAACGAGACCCCCGTCCCCTCCCGGTGTGGGGGGCGGCACGTACCGGGCAGGGCGGGCGGCGAGCCGGGGGCATCGAGCAGCGGGGCGGGCTCGGGGCTGGCGGGCAGCAGGCTGAAGGGGCCGGCGTGGAGCGGGGGGCTGGCGGCCAGGTCGGGGGGCTCCTCCAAGGAGGACTTGTCGCTCACCAGCTGCGAGTCGTCCATCGCGTACAAGTCGCCGGTGCCGGGGTCTGGGGAGGGGGGCGAGCACCAGGGTTGGGGGCGCACGGAGCAACATCTCCGCTCAAGGGGGAAATAGGGTGCGTGTGGAGGGGATGAAAAGGCTCCGGCAGCAGAGGGGTTAAAAGGGGTTTGGGTACCCCCGTCTTCTCCTCCCCCCCGCCCCCCCCCCAGCTCCGCCTCCTCCTCCTCCTCCTCTGGGAAGCGGAGGAGCCCAAAATGGCCGTGGCGATGCTCAGCAGCGCGGAAGTTCAGGCGCTGAGTAACCGCCTCGTCACGGAGCTGGGAAGGACGGGAAGGAAGGCAGGGAAGGAAAAGCCGGCAGCGAGCCGGGGACGCGGGCCCGCCCCTGCCTCGGGAGAGCGCCACGGCCACCGCCGCATCCCCACGGCCACCACGGCATCCCCACGGGCACCATGGCATCCCCACGGCCACTGCAGCATCCCCACGGCCACCACGGCATCCCCACGGCCAGTGCAGCATCCCCACGGCCACCACGGCATCCCCACGGTCACCAACCCATCCCCACGGCACCATGGCATCCCCATGGCCACCATGGCATCCCCACGGCCACCAACCCATCCCCACGGCCACCGACCCATCCCCACGGCCACCGACCCATCCCCACGGCACCATGGCATCCCCACGGCCACCACGGCATCCCCACGGCCACTGCAGCATCCCCATGGCCAGCACGGCATCCCCACGGCCAGCACGGCATCCCCACGGCCACCAGCCCATCCCCACGGCCACCAGCCCATCCCCACGGCCACCACCCCATCCCCACGGCCACCACCCCATCCCCACGGCCATCACAGCATCCCCACAGCCACCAGCCCATTCCCACGGCCACTACTGCATCCCCACGGCCACTGCCGCATCCCCACGGCCAGCACGACATCCCCACGGCCACCACGGCATCCCCACAGCCACCAACCCATCCCCACGGCCACCGACCCATCCCCACGGCCACCGCCGCATCCCCACAGCCACCATGGCATCCCCACGGCCACCACGGCATCCCCACGGCCACCAGCCCATCCCCACGGCCACCGCCGCATCCCCACGGCCACCGCCGCATCCCCACGGCCACCGACCTATCCCCACGGCCACCGACCTATCCCCACAGCCACCGACCTATCCCCACAGCCATCACAGCATCCCCATGGCCACCGACCCATCCCCACGGCCACCACGGCATCCCCACGGCCACCGACCCATCCCCACAGCCACCGACCCATCCCCACAGCCACCGCAGCATCCCCACGGCCACCATGGCATCCCCACGGCCACCGCGGCATCCCCACGGCCACCAGCCCATCCCCACGGCCACTGCAGCATCCCCACGGCCACCATGGCATCCCCACGGCCACCGCGGCATCCCCACGGCCACCAGCCCATCCCCACGGCCACTGCAGCATCCCCATGGCCACCAGCCCATCCCCACGGCCACCGCCGCATCCCCACGGTCACTGCCGCATCCCCATGGCCACGACGGCATCCCCACGGCCACCGACCCATCCCCACGGTCACTGCCGCATCCCCATGGCCACCACGGCATCCCCATGGCCAGTGCAGCATCCCCACGGCCACCAGCCCATCCCCACGGCCACTGCAGCATCCCCACGGCCACCACGGCATCCCCACACGGGGATGGAGAGGAGCTGGCTCTGCTTCCCGCACAGGGAATGGTTGTGCCCCCCTCGGCATCCCCCCTACCTCTGGCCAGGGACTCGAAGGGCTCCAGGGGGTCCTCGCTGAGGATGTGGGTGTCCTGCAGCCGTGGGGTGATCGGTGATGCCTCCCCCAGGCACCTGCGGGCCCCCTCCGGCCCCAGTGACCCCGTGCCAGTGGCTGTGGCCCCATTGTAGCTGCAGATCTTCAGGTCTGAAGGGAGCAATCGACCAAAAACAGACCCTGAGATGCGATGGGCACAGAGCTGGGGGGATGCCCACTGCTGGTCCCCGTGCTGGGACACCCAGCCCTCCATGGCATGGGGTGGTGACACCCAGCCTGGTTTTATGAGATCCTAACGCCTACGCCAAGCTGTGAGCGGCCCAACCCCATCCAGGACACTGGGCAGGGGAGCCAGAGCAGCTGGGATTCCCCAAGGAACAATGCCCAACTCCACCAGGATCCATCACCCACCTGCCAGGGCCCCAGCGCCGCATCCCAGAGCTCTGCCAGCCCTCAGGGCTCCTACCTGGCTGTGCCTCCTCCAGCTCCTGGCTGCCCACCAGCCCACCCCCGTTCTCCGTGATGGTGCTGCTGGTGGTGTTGGTGGTGGTGCTGGGCATCTCTTTGGCTGCACCCTCGGCGTCTCCCTGGCTGGGCTCTGGCTCGTTTGGAGCCAGCGGGAAGGGCTGCGTGTCCGAGCTCAGCACGGCTGAGGACTGACCCGTGGCGTAGAATCCCTCGGGCCCGTTCTGCATCAACTCAAAGCTCTGCTCGTGGAAGGAGTCGTAGAGCTCCTGCGAGTCGAAGCTCAGCCCCATGGGCCCCGCGGTGCCGTTGCCCCACAGCTCCTGCCCGGTTGCCCGCAGGTTGGTGCCGTGCCCCGGCGAGGCCGGCCGGGACCCCCCGGCCACGCCGTTGAGGGGGAATTGTCCGAGGTTGGGAGGGCCTCCCCCGTCCTTGAGGCCGCCACCACCGGCGGGTGTGTAGGGTGAGTAGTCCCACAGGCAGTCGTAGGTGCGGAGGGGTTGGGCCCCGGCGGGAGCAGAGCCGGGTGAGAAGGTCCCTGAAGTACCGGGGTGGGATACAGTAGAGAAGCCATTGACATTCATGCCCCCGTTCAGACCTGAGGGAGGGAGCAGAGGGAGGTCAGCACCTCTCCAGTGGGGTTGAGGATGGATCAATGGCCAGGCAAGGGCAGCACTGCTGGTGTGTCCCCCCTCCCCATGGCTGGAGAGGAGCAGGGAGGGAGGGAAGGGGGGGAGCTGCACGATCCCCGTTTGCCAAACCGGCTGTACCAGCACCGAGCCGAGCACTGTGGGGTCTCTCCAGTGGGGTTGAGGATGGATCAATGGCCAGGCAGGGCAGCTGCCAAAGCCCTGCTCGTATGTCCCCCCCTCCCCATGGCTGGAGAGGAGCAGGGAGGGAAGGGGGGGGAGCTGCACGGTCCCCAGATCCCCGTTTGCCAAACCAAGCGCCGCAGGACGCCGGGGATTAGCCGAGCTTGGCAGGGCTGTGCCGGATCAGCTGAGCGGCCAAATCCACGCACGGCCCCGGGGCTGGCACGGCCGCTTTTCTAGGCCAAGGTGGCGGCAGGGAGGCACAGACCCCGGCCCTGGCCCCCCGTGCTGGAGCTGCTGCTGGCCATGGCTCCTCCATCCCTGTCCCTGCAGTTCCACCATCCCTGAGTCCCCTCTGGCCCCACGGCCACCCCATCCCCCTGTCCCTGCAGCCATCCCATCCCTGCAGCCCTCCCATCCCTTGTGGCCCCACGGCCACCCCATCCCTGTGTCCCCTTCATCCCTCTGTCCTTGCAGCCCCTGTATCCCTGTGTCCCCTCCAGCCCTCTGTCCCATCCCTGAGTCCCCTCTGGCCTCACGGCCACCCCATCCCTCTGTCCCTGCAGCCCTCCTATCCCTCTGTCCCCTCCATCCCTCTGTCCCTACAGCTCCTCGATCCCTTTGGCCCCACAGCCACCCCATCCCTGCAGCCCTCCCATCCCTGTGTCCACTCTGTCCCTGCAGCCCTCCCATCCCTGTGTCCACTCTGTCCCTGCAGCCCTCCCATCCCTGTGTCCCCTCGGTCCCTGCAGCCCTCCCATCCCTCTGTGCCCTCCATCCCTCAATCCCTGTGTCCCCTCTGGCCCCACAGCCCTTCCATCCCTGCAGCCCCTCTATCCCTGTGTCCCTTCTGGCCATCCCATCCCTGTGTCCCCTCCATCCCCGTGTCCCCTCTGCCCCCGCAGCCACCCCTGTCCCCGTGGGGTCACTCACTTTTCCCTTGCTGGGGGAAGCTGAGCGGGGAGCTGTGGGCGAAGGGGGAGTCCCCTGAGGCAGGCGTGGGTTTCGGTCCTGAGGCAGCGGGTGCAGAGGAAAGGCCAGTGAAGTTCAAATGGTTGTTTGTTTCCATTTCTGCAAACAAGGGGGACAAGATGGGGTCAGTCACTGGTGTGGACTGGGGTGGCCACTGTGGCGACCCACCCACCACTGACCCTCTCCCTGTGGTCCCCAGCCTGGGGAGGGTGAGCAGTGACACTGAAGCCCCCCCAGGGCTGAGATGCCACCTGGCCCAGGCCCAGGCACCCCAGCTGGAGGAGCTGGCACCTGCTCGAGCACAGCCTGTCACCCCAGGGACAGCCATCACCAAGGTGTCACCTCCGTGTGCCACCATCCCGTGGCTGCTCCTGGGCTCCCAGCCAAGGACCACAGAGACCCCCCCAAAGCAGCTCTGTGACCCCAACAGGAGCCAGCACAGCCAATGCTCCAGGCACAGCAATGACCCTGAGGTGACAAAGTGTCCCTGCTGTGCCCCCCAAGGTGGAGGGGACCCCACACCCCATTCTCCAGGCACAGCTCCAGGGTTTGAGGCTGGGCTTTGTTGGGAGCTGAAACCCCAGTGCTGGCTCGGGCAGGAGCCTGGTGAATTCATCCCCCAGGAACCCCAAATGTTCCCTCAAACCCGAGGCCTGTGGCCCAGGAAGGATCCTGGTGACCTTCATCCCCCAGGAACCCCAAACCCTCCCTCAAACCCGAGGCCAGAAGGAGGGATCCTGGTGAATTCATCCCCCAGGAACCCCAAACACTCCCTCAAACCTGAGGCCTGTGGCCCAGGTGGGATCCTGGTGAATCCATCCCCCAGGAACCCCAAATGCTCCCTCAAACCCAAGGCCTGTGGCCCAGGAAGGATCCTGGTGACCTTCATCCCCCAGGAACCTCAAACTCGAGGCCAGAAGGAGGGATCCTGGTGAATTCATCCCCCAGGAACCTCAAACCCTCCCTCAAACCTGAGGCCTGGGGCCCAGGAAGGATCCTGGTGACTTTAATCCCCCAGGAACCCCAAACGCTCCCTCAAACCCGAGGCCTGTGGCCCAGGTGGGATCCTGGTGAATTCATCCCCAGGACCCCCAAACCTGAGGCCACAAGGAGGGATCCTGGTGGGTCCATCCCCCAGGACCCCCAATGCTCCCTCAAACCCGAGGCCTGTGGCCCAGGAGGGATCCTGGTGAATCCATCCCCCAGGAACCCCAAATGTTCCCTCAAACCCAAGGCCTGTGGCCCAGGAAGGATCCTGGTGACCTTCATCCCCCAGGAACCCCAAACCCTCCCTCAAACCCAAGGCCTGTGGCCCAGGAGGGATCCTGGTGACCTTCATCCCCCAGGAACCTCAAACACTCCCTCAAACCCACAAGGAGGGATTCCAGTGGCTCCGCCTCGGGGTGGGACACGAGGGAACTGAGGGCGCCGATGCCCTGCAGGCCCAGCAGATGAGGAGGGAGCCCCCAGTGCTGGTGGGGACCCACAGGGACACCCTAGGGAGCTGCCACCACCGGCTGTGCCACTCTTGCCACCGGCCAAGGCGGCGCCGACCTCTCCGGAAGGGCCAAGGCCGCCGCGCTCGGCACTTCAGCAGCGATGGTGGCAGAGCCCGTGTCGAAACCCGGATTTCATCACACCCTCAGCTGGTGCCCTGGCAGGGGCCGCAGGGGCCACCAAAGCCTGGCCAGGGCCACCGGGTGATTCATCCACCGGAGGAACCCGTATGGGCGGTGACGCAGCCGCCGCCGCCGCCGCCACACAACTCCCGGCCGAACCGGGATGGACCCGGGGCCGCCTCCCCTGAGGCCTGAATCGGCCTCTGGCCTGAGCCAGCTGGAAGCCCCGGGCGTGGGGACACTGTGGGGACACCGGGGCTGGATAAGGAAAAGCCTTTCCGGTCCCACCCCGTGTGTGATGTGCCGGCCAGGAAGGCGCTGCCGGCTCTGGAGGTCAGAGCAGGCCGAGGGTTGTGCCAGAGCCACCGAGGGTTGTGCCAGGGCCACCGAGAGATGTGCCAGGGCCACCGGGGCAGGTGGAGGCTGCAGGTGGCACACGGAGGTGGACTGGGATGGTTTGGGAACGTGGGGAAAGGGCTGAGGGAAAATGAAAGCAAAGTGGGAATGTCAGCCTTGCTCCAGGGTGGCAGGCCTGGCAGAGGGCAGAGCCGGCCTTGGCACTGCTGGGAGCCCAGCCAGCGCCAGGACACCACCATCCATGGCCATCCACGGCCATCCATGGCCATCCACAGCCACCCAAGGCCACCTGTCACCTCCCACCCTCACCGGGGCTCCCGTGGCCCCGCTCCCCCCGCCCTGAGTAGGGAGCTGAAACTGGGCCACGGCGAGAAACCGGAGCCGGGCACGGTGAGGAGGGCGAGGGGCAGGAGAGCCTCGGATGGCGGCACCGAGGGGAGCGATGGTGGGTGACAAGGTGGCACCGAGCTGACCCCGCCACACCGGGCACGGCCGACGTGGCAGCGCCGCCCGCCCGGTGTCAAACCCGGTGGCAGCGGCACCACCGGGCCCTGGGATCCCCGCGGGGACACCGGGGCTGTCCCCGGGAGCTGAGCTGGGGAGGGGGGGGGACAGAGCTCCAGGCTGGGGGGGATCTGTCGGCGCCGTGGAGCCGGTGCCGTTCCCCGGTGCCTCCCCGGTTGTGCGGCCCCGGTGGTGGCACCGGGAGGCCCCGGGAGCGTGACGCGACCTGATTAAAAAGGACGTTTCAAAAACAACGAGACGCAACAACCGGCTGCCATTTCCCGGCCACTTCCTGCGGGCACGGACACACCGGGGGGACACGGGACCGGTCCCCCCGCGGTCCCGCAGAGCGGCGGGGACCCCCCGGTCCCTGCGGCAAGGACACCCCCAGACCCCTCGCCGGGTCTCCGGGGATGCGGGGCTCGGTGTCCGCTGCAGGAGGGTCCCAGTCCCGGTGGGGCGGGGGGGACACGACCGGGCGGTACCTGAGGGGAGGGGGCTCCCCCCGAGCTCCGGGACGGGGCTGCGGGGGAACCGCACCGGGTACCGGGAACGGGGCTGGGGCTCCCCGCGGGTCTGGGCCCTTGGCCGCTGCACAGGGAGGGGAGCAGGGGAGTCACTGGGAACCGGTAACGGAGGAGAAGGAGGGGGGGTCACGCCACGGAACCGGGATGCGCAGGGGGAAGCGGGGGGAGAGCACGGCGTCTCACCGAGGTCAGGAAAGGGGAGCGGGGTGCCGCCGCCGCCGCCGGGCCCAAACCGCCTCAACCGACCCTCCCACCCCCTCGCTGCCTTCACCCGGGGCCGTTAACGGCCCGTTACCACCCGGGCCCCCCCTTCTCCTCCGCCGCGACCCCGCACCTGGCAGGCGGCGGCGCGGGCCCGGCTCAGGCGGCGCGGGGCGGGGAGCGGCTCGGCATGGCGCGGCCCCTCCGCCGCACCGGGCCGGGCCCCTCCGCTCCGATCCGGTACCGGGAGCCGGGCCGCGGAGAGCCGAACCCGCGGCCGCGGCAGGAAGCGCCTCGCGCCGCCGGGCGGTCCCGGGACCGCCCCCGTCCCGTCCCGTCCTCCTCCTCCTCCCCCCCCACCCCCCCCCCCTTTCCCCGTCCCCTCCGCCTCCCCCCCCCGCACGTCACGGCGGCCGCAGTGGCGTCACCGGGAGCGGCGCCGCCGTGGCGTCACCGGGGGCGGGCGCGCGCCCACGTGGGAGGGGGATCCCCGCCCCCGGCGGGGTCAGGGCGGGGGGAATCCCCACGCGGGGACGCCCCCCCACCCCCCTACCCTGGCTCCGGGACCCCCGGCTCCCCCCGGGGCTCCCCCACCCCGTACCGGCACCTCCCGGGAACGTCCCCCCCGTTCCCCCCCCCGCGTTCTCCCGTTCGTTCCCCCCCTCGCTCCCCGCAGCCCCAGCGCGACCCCCGGGAACGGCGGAGCACCGGGGACCGGGACCTCGCAGGGCACCGGTGCTGCCCGGCTCGGCCGCGGGGACACCGGCCCCCCCCAGCTCCCCCCGGCCCCCGGGATCCCCGGTGACGTCACGCGGCACCGGCCGGGCCGCGCTGCGCAGGGCCCGGGGGCGACACCGGCTCCGGGGGCGGCGGGAGGAGAACGGGGTCCCGGTGCGGGGGGGGCTGTCCCGGTACGGCCGCAGTGGAAGGCGGAGGGGGGGGGGGGTGTCCCTTCCCGGTGCGGGGCAGCGGAGCCCGGTGCGGGGGTTCCCCGCCTGGACGAGGCTCCCGGGGGGTTGGGGAGGTCCCGGTACAGAACCGGGGGTCCCGGTGCAGCTGGGCCGGTCTCAGGGGGTCCCGGTACAGATGCGGGGGTCCCTCTACAGCCATCCCAGCCCCGTAGGGGGTCCCGGTAGGTGCCGGTATCCCCGTTCGCGGGTCCCGTCCTGCGCGTTGCGTACCTGGGGGGGCGGCGGGGGCGGCCCGCAGCAGCCCCGGTGCCCGCCCGGCCCGGTGCGCTGCGGTGCCGGTGCCGGTGGCGGAGCCGGGCGGGGCGCAGGTGCTCCCGGCCCCGCGTGATGTCAGCGACCGCCGCCGCCCCCTCCGCCACCGGGGCCGCGCCGCCATTTAAAGGGACCGCCGCCCTCCGTGGGGTGGGGGGGGATGGCGGGGGACACCCCCCAAACCGGGGCCGCGCCGCGGGACCAGCGGCTGCCACCCCCGTGGGGACACCCTCGGGACCCCGCTTCGCCTCCGTGGGGTTGAGCAGAGCCCGACACCGGGAGGGCACCGGGGGCGCACCGGCGGAGCAGTGCGGGGGGGGGGGGTCGGGACGGAGGTGGGGGTGTTCCCGGTACCCTCGGGGGATGTCCCCCAGCCCCGCACCGGGAGAAGTCGGGGCGGAGCGGCCCCACGGGACCCCGGGGACAAAGTGGCAGCTGCCGGGGCAGGGCCAGGCCGGGGCGGCTCTTTGTGCTGCGAAATGGTGGAGCTGGAGCGGCGCGGGGGGGCGGGGGAACGCCGGGGACTGGGACAGACAGACAGACACAGGGCTGGGCACCAGCATCTGTCACCCCCCGCGCTGTCCCTGCAGCACAGAGAGGAGCAGGTTCCTCCTCTCCTGGAGACCCCACAGGACAAAGGGGAGCCCCCAGGGCTGGGGGTCCCTGCGCTGGAGCAGAACCCAGCACAACCCCCCCATGGAGGGGATCCTGGGGGGCTCCCAGGACTTGGATCCCTGCAGCCCCCCCGAGAGCAGGAGCCAGAGCACACAAAGCCTGCAAACGTTTTCAGCGATGTTTTTATTGGAAATGTTAAATACTGGGGGTCCGGCCCCAGCGGAGCCGGGTTGGGGGTGTTCAGGGGGGGCTCAGGCGTGTTCCTCTGCCAGCTTCTCTGCCTTGGCCACCGCCTCCTCGATGGGCCCCACCATGTAGAAAGCCTGCTCAGGCAGGTGGTCATATTCACCTGGGGGACAACAACGTGTCAGGGGGGAGTGGGAGGCTCAACCAGGCTCCCCCAGACCCCCCCTCTGAGGGCCACCTCACCTGCCAGGATCTGCTTGAAGCCCTTGATGGTTTCTTTGAGCGGCACCAACTTGCCCATGTGGCCGGTGAAGACCTCGGCCACCTGGAAGGGCTGGGACAGGAAGCGCTGGATCTTACGGGCTCGGGCCACCGTCAGTTTGTCCTCCTCGGACAACTCATCCATGCCCAGGATGGCGATGATGTCCTGCAGGGACTTGTAGTCCTGGGGAGGGGGGGGACACAGGGGGTGAGCGGGCAGAGGTGATGCCCCCATCCAAACGCCCCACCTGAGGGAGGGGCTGCCCCAACTCCCTCACCTGAAGGATCTTCTGCACACCCCGAGCCACGTCGTAGTGCTCAGGCCCCACGATGTTGGGGTCCATGATACGGGAGGTGGAGTCCAGGGGGTCCACGGCGGGGTAGATGCCCAGCTCAGCGATGGCACGGGACAACACCGTGGTGGCATCCAAGTGGGCAAAGGTGGTGGCGGGCGCAGGGTCAGTCAAGTCATCAGCTGGCACATAAATAGCCTGGGGACACAGAGAGGGGACAGGTGGTGACAGGTAGGTGGCACAGCTCCCCGGGAAGCTGGGGGTGGTCCTGCCCTCACCTGCACGGAGGTGATGGAGCCCTTGCGTGTGGTGGTGATTCGCTCCTGCATGGTGCCCATGTCAGTGGCCAGCGTGGGCTGGTAGCCCACGGCCGAGGGGATTCTGCCCAGCAGGGCTGACACCTGTGAGGGGACAGAGCGTGAGGGACAGAGCACGAGGGGCCGGGCAGGTGGGGGACAGGTGCAGCGCCCTGTGCCCAGCACACACCTCGGAGCCAGCCTGGGTGAAGCGGAAGATGTTGTCGATGAAGAGCAGCACGTCCTGACCCTCCTGGTCCCTGAAGTACTCGGCCACCGTCAGCCCTGTCAGGGCCACCCTGGCACGGGCACCCGGGGGCTCGTTCATCTGCCCGTACACCAGGGCGACCTGTGGGTGGGACAATGGCGTCAGCACGGTGGCACTGCCACAGCTGGCACTAGGTCAGGGGACCCAGAACCTCCCCTGCTGGCCCTCCCTCCTCAGGGTGTCTGCACACCTTGGAGGTGGCGTCTTTGAGGTTGATGACCCCAGACTCGATCATCTCGTGGTACAAGTCGTTGCCCTCGCGGGTTCTCTCGCCCACCCCGGCGAACACCGAGTAACCACCGTGGGCCTTGGCCACGTTGTTGATCAGCTCCATGATCAGCACAGTCTTGCCGACTCCAGCACCTCCAAACAAACCTGGGAGGAGGGGAAACAAAGGTTCTGCTGAGCCCCAAAGCCAGCCTGGCTGCCCACAGGGTCTCCCTTCAGCTCTTTCCTCCTCAGATATAAAAAGCGTTGCTTCAGCAAGCTCAGGAGAACGAAAGTCATGGAGTGAATCATCAGTGAAGGAAAAATTCCCCAGAGGAACTGTTGGAAATCCCAGAGGTACCATCCCCAGACCCAGCCCTGCTCTGGGGGTCACGTACCAATCTTGCCACCCTTGGCATAGGGAGCCAGCAGATCCACGACCTTGATCCCTGTCACCAGGATCTCCTGCTCCACACTCATCTCCACAAACTCAGGGGCCTCGGCGTGGATAGCAGCAAACCTGCAGCAGGAAGAGGAGAGGAAGGGAGTGGGCAGCTGCTCTGAGCCCCCCAGCTTGGGGGCTGGCAGGGGACAGTCCCTGCTGTGACCCAGAAGAGCCAGAGCCACCTCCCTGCTCACAGCTGGGGTGCCCTCCAGCCTCTCAGCACTCACTGTTTGGTGGTGATGGGGCCCCTCTCGTCGATGGGTTCCCCAATGACATTCATGATCCTGCCCAGCGTCTCAGGGCCCACGGGGATGCGGATGGGAGCACCAGAGTCCAGAACCTTCTGTCCCCTCACCAGCCCTTCCGTACCGTCCATGGCAATGGTGCGCACGGTGTTCTCCCCTGCCGAGGCCCAAGGACAGCACAGTCACCACAGCGTCCTCAGGCTGACCCTGGGGACAGCTGCTGGTGGCTTCCCCAGGCCCTGCCAAGGGGACATTCTGCTGGGAAAAGAATCAAGAGGAGCAGCAGGAATAAAATAGCCCTGAGGAAAACTGAGCCGTGCAGTCACAGCCCTCGGGCAGCCATTTTCCTCCTCCTCAGATTGAAATCCTTGGCTTCAGCAAGCTCAGGAGAACGAAAGTCATTGACAACATCATCACAGGAGGAACCCCCCCTCCCACCCCCAGTTGCTCACCCAGGTGCTGAGCCACCTCCAGCACCAGCCGCGTCTCCCTGCCCTGCACCTCAAGGGCGTTCAGGATGGGGGGCAGCCCCTCATCGAACTGCACATCCACCACGGCGCCGATGACGGCCACGATGCGGCCGGTGGAGGAGCCGGCCTTGGCGGCAGGGGCTGCCTGGGCGGCATAGTCCCGTCCTGCGGGGGGAGAGGGACGAGTCAAGGTCGGCCGGGGCACGGCAGCTCCGTGGGGGTGCGGAGATGGGGCTGCCCTGCAGGCCTTGGGGTGTGCCCGAGACCCCTGAACCTCCCTGGGTGCACCCAGGACCCCCTGAACTGACCATGGATCCCCACACCCCGCTCGGTGCACCATTAACCCACCCACGCCCCTCCTCAGTGCGGCCGGGACCGCTCTGGGTGCACCCGGATCCCCTCAGCGCTACCAGGACCCCCTGAGCCCCCACCCCTCAGCGCTACCAGGGCCCCCGGTACACCCGCAGTCCATGCAGCCCCCCACGCCCACCCCCGGGGCCGAAGCTCCTCTGCCGCAGCCCATCCGCTCGCCCTGCCCGCTTGGCTTGGCACGGCACACCCCACCCCGGTACCGGGGCCCTGAGCACCGGCACCCCCGCGTAGGCCCCAAGGTGACCCCGGCCCGCCCCACACTCACGCGCCCCGACGGCGACAGCCGGGGCGGCCCCGCGGCCGAGGAGCAGCGGGAGGAGGTCCCGGCCCGGGGCGGCCCCGCGGGGCAGCAGCGGCCGGGCCGCGGCGGCGGCGGCGGCAGCGGAACGACCCGCGAGCCCCAACATGGCGGCGCCGACTGAGCCCCGCGTCCCGCCCGCCCCTCACGGCCCCCGCGGGGCGGGGCCGCCGAGCCGTGCGTCACCGCCGCACCGCGCGCCCATTGGCTGCTCCGCCGAGAGGCGCCGCGTGAATTCGCGCTCTCATTGGTCTTTGCGATGCGGCGCCCGCGCTGCGCCTCGTCGCCATTGGGTTCTGGATCTATCAATCAAAACGCGCTGCGGCCTGATAGGGTGGTGTGGTGGGAAGAGGCGTGTCCCGGGCGAAGGTCAGCGGAAGTGGCGGCGCACGTGTCCCGGGCTTGTCCTTGGGCGGGCGCCGTGACCGCGGCCGAGGCCGCACCGGGGCCGTGACGGGCCCGCCTCCACCCCCTGTCACAGCACCGCCCCGAGGGGCCGCCCCTCACCGGGCCCGTGTCCGCCCCGCACGGCCGAGGGTCACAGCACCGCCCCGTCCGGGCACCGTGTCCGCCTCACGGCTCCGGTGTCGCTGTAGTGCCCCCGGAGCCGCCCCGGTGCACCGGCTCCTGCCTTCTCCCCGAGGCCCAAACCGCACCCTATCGCTCCCCCCCCGGGGATCGCCGCAACATTTCTCCGCTGTCCCCCAAGGGATGGGGTCGCACCTGAGGGGAACCTGAGCGCTCTTGTCCCCAGTGGGAGGAGATCCCACATCCCACCCTGCTGACCCCAAGAGAACGGGATCCCACCCCAAATGCCCCCAAAAGAAGGGGATCTCACCCTACTGACCCCCTACAGGAGATCCCACCCTACTGAACCCCCAAAAGAAGGGGATCCCACCCCACTGACCCTGCATAGAAGATCCCACCCTACTGAACCCCCCAAAAAAGGGGATCCCACCCTGCTGACCCCCCTTAAAAGGGGATCTCACCCTACTGAACCCCTCAAAAAAAGGGGATCCCACCTCAGTGACCCCCAAAGAAGATCTCACCCTACTGAACCCCCTAAAAAAGGGGATCCCACCCCACTGACCCCGCATAGAAGATCCCTCTCTACTGAACCCCCAAAAGAAGGGGATCCCACCCCACTGAGCCCCAAAAAAGGGGATCCCACCCCACTGACCCCCCTTAAAAGGGGATCTCACCCTACTGAACCCCCAAAAGAAGGGGATCTCACCCTACTGAACCCCTCAAAAAAGGGGATCCCACCCCATTGACCCCACATAGAAGATCTCAACCCACTGAGCCCCAAAAAAGGGGATCCCACCCCATTGACCCTGCATAGAAGATCTCACCCTACTGAACCCCCTAAAAAAGGGGATCCCACCCCACTGAGCCCCAAAAAAGGGGATCCCACCCCATTGACCCCGCACAGAAGATCCCACCCTGAACCCCACCTACTGAACCCCCCAAAAAAGGGGATCCCACCCCACTGACCCCCCTTAAAAGGGGATCCCACCCTACTGAGCCCCAAAAAAGGGGATCCCACCCCAGTGACCCCCAAAAAAGGGGATCCCACCCCATTGACCCCCCCTTTCCCCCACGGCGCTGAGGAATGCACAGGGCCCAGGCCGAAGGGAGAGCCAGGGAGTCTTCAACAGTTTATTAGAAAGAATGCAGACATTAAAAAAATCCCAGCTGCTCTGAACATAAATTGAGGTTTTTCAGCCCGGTTCCACGGTTCTGTCACTTGCTGCCAAACCCACAGTGCAAATACGATTTTGGTCTAAAATGTACAGATTGACAAGCAACAATGTACAGCCAACTCGCACCCCGGGCGAGGAGGAGGAGGAGGAGGAGGAGGAAGAGGTGGAAAAGGTTTGGGGGTCACACCACGGGACCAGGGGCAGCCTCCGCTCGGGGGCTCCAACACCAAAAACCAGAAGAATTTGGAAATTTTTTTTCTTTTTAAACTGAACTTTTTTAAAGTGGGAACAGGAAGGGGTGTGCCTCGCCCTGCTGGATTTTATTTTATTTTATTTTTTTTTTTAGGGGGGAGCCAATGATAAAGAGTTGGTTTTTGTTTTGGGTTTTTGTTCCCGGTATAAATGGACAAAAAAAGGGAGAAAAAAAAAACCCAAAAAAGCTCATTTAAACCTCTCAGTGTTAATTCAGGGTTCTCCCATTGTAATTGGAGGCAAGGAGGCTCTGTAAACTTTATTGCAACTCTTCTCAATGGATTGCCTACACCTCAATTGGGTTGGTTTGGTGGTTTTTTTATCTCTTTTTTTTTTTGTGTTTTTTTTTGGAAGTCTGGAAAACGGTTCATGCATAACTGTTATTGCCTCTCGTGGCTTTAAGACCGCCCCGTGCCATGGGACACACCTACCATCAGTGAAGCCATTTAAAATGGACTGAAAATGGGTTAAAGGATGCAGGATCTCCCTTTAGGGCTATCAACTCAGGAATTCTTATCTCAATTATGAAATGTTGTGATGAACTTCTTTCCCCAAAACCCTGAAGACGACGCTTTGCCTTACTCCAGATCTGGCATTTCTAAAGGAAAAAAAAAAGAGAATTAATGGTTTTAGGGGAAAAAAAAAAAAGAGAATTAATAGTTTTAGGGTTGTTTTGTGGGTTTTATTTTTTATTTTTTTTTTCTGCTTGGTTGGTTTTTAAAAGCTCCCAGGGCATTATTATGTCACAAGGGACACGAGCAAGACGACCTGGCCTCCAAGCAAGGAGCTCATGGGGCATTTTGGGGCCCTTCCCAAGGGCAAACTGTGCCAGAGCCACCCTGAGCACGTGCTGCTCCTAAAGCCAAAGCCTCCCTGGGACTGCAGCAGCCTGGCAAGGTCAAAGTGGTATTTGGGGCTTGTGTGGAGAGGCTTTCCCAGATTAGATTTGTCTGCCAGGGCTGGCTTTGGCTGGTGCACAGGATGAACATCTGCTGGCTCTGTCCTTCAGCAGGTGTGTGAGGGGGGGGGAAAACAACAAAAACAACTGAACTTACTTTCATCATCACTGTCTGGTGAGTCCTGGAAAGGAGAACAAACCAATCTTGAAGTGGAGCACACAGCTCCTCTACCACCCTCACCCCCCACCAGCAAAGAAGTTCCCAAATCTGAATTTTGAGGAACTCAGTGAGCTCAGTTTGGCCTCACTGCAGACCCCACAGTGAGCCCAGCACTGCAGCCAAGGGAGGGAAAGGGTCTCCCCCAGGTGCCATGCCAGGGTTTGGGGCAATTTCAGCCTTTTTTAGTGCTGAGGGGTGAGTGCAGGGCTCCTGAGGGTGCTCAGCACACCCAACTCGTACTCACATCGTCTGCCCCATCTACTTCTGGCAAGTCTACGTCGTCGTCTCCTCCCATGTTGTTCATCATCTGCTCACAGACAGAACAGCCACGTTTTGGGGTGAATCCAACCCCACTTTCCACCCTCAGCAATCCTAAACCAACGTCCCCACCCTTAACAGATCAGCTACCCCCATGCAGGAATGACAAAGTGCACAAAAAGCTCGGATTTATCGCCAAAACTCCAAATATTTTTCATTCCCTACCTCAGAAAAACGATCAAAATTGGACATGTCTTCATCTGAATCATCCTCCCAGTCTTTCCAGTTGTTGAAGTCCACGCTGAGCCAGTTGAGCTGCAGCAAGAGCAGGAGTTACTTAAGGACAAGGAATTATTTAAGGACAAGGAAGTGGCTGTCACCTTAGAACAGGTTAACGAGAGCTGCCGTGGGATCAGGAGCAGGAAAATGACCCAAAACTGCTCCAGAATTTGAACATGACCCAAATATTCACTAAATTAAAAGCCAGGGGAGGCAGCAGAAGCCCAGACCCACCTTTGCCCTCTCTTTTGTTAACCTTGGCCATGCCTGACCAGACTCTCCTTTTCGTAAACAACACAGGATGGATCTGTCTGTTCTTTTATGCTTTGATTCCTGAAAAAAAAATAAAAGACCAAATATCCATCAGTGCCATCAGGATGGCCTTCACCAGGAACTGCTGACATCCTTCCTTTATCTTCACCTCTTCCCTCATTCCTTGTCCTGGAAAATACCCCCCTGGAGAAGCTTTCCTGGATCTGACTTGGAGCTTTTATGTTTCTATATATTCCTATTTTTTAAGGAATAAAAATCTTGGGAGCAGCCTAAAAGAACAGATGGTATTTTTTTTTTTAGGATCTCAAAACTAAGGGATGGTTTTGGGTTGGGAAATGACATTAAAAACCCCAAATTCCACCAGCCCAGGTTGCTCCAACATGGCCTTGACCAATTCCAGGGATGGAATATCTGCAATTTCCTCTGGACAAGCATCAAGAACTCAGGAGGATACTCACATTTGGATCAATATTATTAAAAAGATCGATTTCATTTAAATGTTTAAAGTTATCACTTCCTCCAAGACAACTGCAAGAGAAAAAGAAATCGGCGTTTAGCACCACAAAATAAATCAGTGTTTAGCCCCAAAAACACCTCACAGAGCAAATCTGCTGCTTCTTGTGCTTGAATGACTCACCTGAACGTGAGTTTGGACTTCTCAAAATTTACATTTACGTCTTTGCTGTCTTCAACACAGAACTCAACAAAGACGTAGTCCCTCCGGTCGTACCACTTTGCAGAGGCAGGCTGCCTGTGGGGGCACAAAGGCATGGATTTTAACAAGAAATCCAACAAAAAAATATCATTTCTGCACCTAAAAGCTGCATTTTGAGCTTCCTGGGTTTTTTAAAGGTGATTTAAGTTGAAAAGAGAGAGTTGGAGTAGAAAGGAATGATGGGTTTGGAATAAAGGGAGAGATGGAATAGAAAGGAATTGTGAATTTGGAATAAAGAGAGAGAGATGGAATAGAAATGAATGAGGAATTTGGAATAGAGAGAGAGATGGAATAAAAAGGAATGATGGGTTTGGAATAAAGGGAGAGATGGAATAGAAAGGAATTATGAATTTGGAATAAAGAGAGAAAGTTGGGATAGAAAGGAATTATGAATTTGGAATAAAGAGAGAGATGGAATAGAAAGAAATGATGAGTTTGGAATAAAGAGAGAGAGATGGAAAAAAAAAGGAATTATGAATTTGGAATAGAGAGAGAGATGGAATAGAAAGGAATGAGGAATTTGGAATAAAGAGAGAGATGGAATAGAAAGAAATGATGAATTTGGAATAGAGAGAGAGATGGAATAATAAGAAATGATGAATTTGGAATAAAGAGAGAGAGATGGAATAGAAAGGAATGAGGAATTTGGAATAGAGAGAGAGATGGAATAATAAGAAATGATGAATTTGGAATAAAGAGAGAGAGATGGAATAGAAAGGAATGAGGAATTTGGAATAGAGAGAGAGATGGAAAAAAAGGAATTATGAATTTGGAATAAAGAGAGAGATGGAATAAAAAGGAATTATGAGTTTGGAATAAAGGGAGAGAGATGGAATAGAAAGGAATTGTGAATTTAGAATAAAGAGAGAGATGGAATAGAAAGGAATGATGAATTTGGAATAAAGAGAGAGAGATGGAATAGAAAGAAATGATGAATTTAGAATAAAGAGAAGGAATGATGAGTTTTGGAATAAAGAGAGAGCTGGAATAATAAGAAATGATGAGTTTGGAGTGTGACGCCCCCAGAAAGCTCCTGGGAGGAGCCACTGAAATCTGAGACTGAAATCAAGGTCTCAAATCAGAATTTTGATCAACTTTGAGCTGAGCCACTACAGACAGAGGCAGCAGCAGCTCCAGGGGCAGCTTTCAGAGTGGCTTTTGGCAGGCAAAGAGTTAAAACCCAAAGGAAAATTTTTTAAAAAACCAACATTTTTTGGGGGTATTGATACTCTAAAGAATGGATTTGCTATGATTAAGACCTAATTATGATTCAGGTTGGAGAATCACTGCTCCAAGCTCTTTATAACCTCTCACACTGGGACTCCCATGCACTTTGGAATTGTTTTGCCTTTGCACAACCACCTCAAAAATAAAAAAAGCCAGAGAGCTCCAGAGAATTGCTGTGGTTGGAGAGAAATTTGGAATTATTCAGAGAAATTTGGAATTATTCTCCCTTTGCACAACCACCTCAAAAAATAAAAAAAAAGCCAGAGAGCTCCAGAGAATTGCTGTGTTTGGGAGAGAAATTTGGAATTTTCAGAGAAATTTGGAATTGTTCTCCCTTTGCACAACCACCTCAAAAAAAAAAACCAAAATAAAAAGCCAGAGAGCTCCAGAGCAACCTGTGTGTTCATAGAGAAATTTGGAATTATTCTCCCTTTGCACAACCACCTCAAAAAATAAAAAAAAAGCCAGAGAGCTCCAGAGAATTGCTGTGTTTGCAGAGAAATTTGGAATTATTCAGAGAAATTTGGAATTATTCTCCCTTTGCACAACCACCTCAAAACCAAAAAAAAAAACCCCAAAAAATCCAGAGAGCTCCAAGGCAATCTGTATGTTTGGAGAGAAATTTGGAATTATTCAGAGAAATTTGGAAGTCTGCATTCCAGAGCCTGAATTCGGGAATTCTGCATCCAGAGCCACAGGCAGAGCCTGAATTCAGGAATTCTGCATTCATTTATTATTTAATTTATTTAATTAATTGATCCGAGTACACCGTTATTTAATTTATTTATATATTATTTAATTTATTTATTATATTTGTTGTTTTATTATTTATTTAATTAATTTATATAGTATTTAACTTATTCAGTTACTTAATTTATTACTTAATTTATTTATTATTTTATTATTTCTATTATTTATTTAATTATTTTATTTATTATTTTACTCTTATTTAACTAATTTATCCCAATATCCTATTATTTAATTCATTTAATTAATTTATACAGTATTTAATTTATTCAATTAATTTATTACTTTATTATATTTATTATTATTTAATTTATTTAATTATTTCATTATTTTACTCTTATTTAACCAATTTATCCCAATATCCTATTATTTGATTTATTTAATTTATATAGTATTTAAGTTATTCAATTAATTTAGTTATTACTTTATTTATTATATTTATTATTTTATTATTATTTATGATTTAATTATTTCATTATTTTACTCTTATTTAACTAATTTATCCCAATATCCTATTATTTAATTTATTTAATTTATATAGTATTTAAGTTATTCAATTAATTTAGTTATTACTTTATTATATTTGTTATTTTATTATTATTTATTATTTAATTCATTATTTTATTCTTATTTAACTAATTTATCCCAATGTCTTATTATTTAATTAATTTAATTTATCCCAATGTCTTATTATTTAATTAATTTAATTTATCCCAATGTCTTATTATTTAATTAATTTATATATTATTTTATTTAATGAATTTATTTATTATTTTATTATTATTTAATTATTTTATCCCATTATCCCATCTTAGTATCTTCTTTAATTTATTATTTTATTTATTTAACTATTATTTTATTTATTTAATTAATTTATCCCAATATCCTATTATTTAATATATTTAATTAATTTCTATGTTATTTTATTTAAATTATTTCTATATTATTTAATTTATTTAATTAATTTCTCTATTATTTATTTAATTAATCTCTCTATTATTTCATTTCTTTAATGGATTTTGAATTCAGCCTCCAGCTCCAGCTCTTCCAGGGTGGTGAAAACCTCCCAGCAGCATTTCAGGCAATGTTCAATGCTCATTATCCCCTCATTCAGGTGAAGTGCAGCAGCAGAGCAGCAATTTTCTTACCGTGGTATTTTTAAACCCTTCTTGGACACTGATTTTCCTCTTTTGAACGAGGAATTAAAGACTCTCAAGAGGGACAGGAGGATGAGAAATGCCCAGCTCTGCTCCTTTAGTGCTGGGAGACAAAAAAGCCCTGCAGGGACGCTTGGAGCGGTGCTGCAGCTCTGCCAGTGACAGCAATCCCAGTGTCCCTGCCTGGGTGACACAGGACAAGGGTGGTGGCAACAGCTCCCAGCTCTCAGTGTCAATGGAGACATCTCCAGGGAGGAGAATTCACCCCAGCTGGGGCCTCAGCAGCTCCTCCAGATCGGGGATTTGAGGCACCAAGAGAAGTCAGAGTGGTTCCAGAAATTCCCACTCAGCTCACAGGTCCGAGCTGCAGAGGGATCCCAGGTAAGACTCGGCCATAATTCACATTTCTGAACCTAAACCTGCCCTGTTTTCCTGGGAATTCACCCCAAGACATGTGGTGGCCTCAGGTGCTCCACCAGGACTGGGGATTTGAGGCATCAAGAGAACTCAAGAATGGTTCCAGAAATTCCCACTCAGCTCACACATCCGAGCTGCAGAGGGATCCCAGGTAAGACTCGGCCATAATTCACATTTCTGAACCTAAACCTGCCCTGTTTTCCTGGGAATTTACCCCCAGAGTGCTTGGAACCTGGGACCTCAGCAGCTCCACCAGGATTGGGGATTTGAGGCACCAACAGAACTCAAGAATGGTTCCAGAAATTCCCACTCAGCTCACAGCTCCAAGCTGCAGAGGGATCCCAGGTAAGACTCAGCCATAATTCACATTTCTGAACCTACATCTGTGCTGCTTTCCTGGGAATTCACCCCAAGACACTTGGTGGCCTCAGCAGCTCCACCAGGACTGGGGATTTGAGGCAAAACTCACAGCAATCCCAGAAATCCCACAGCTGAGCTGCACAGCAGAGAGATCCCAGATAAGTTTTACCCGGCCATAATTCACATTTCTGAACCTAAACCTGCCCTGTTTTCCTCAGAATTTACCCCCAGAGTGCTCAGAACCCATGACCTCAGCAGCTCCACCAGGATCGGGGATTTGAGGCACCAACAGAACTCAGAGTGGTTCCAGAAATTCCCACTCAGCTCACAGGTCCGAGCTGCAGAGGGATCCCAGATAAGTCTGACTCGGCCATAATTCACATTTCTGAACCTAAACCTGCCCTGCTTTCCTGGTAATTCACCCTGAGAGTGCTCAGAATCTGGGACCTCAGCAGCTCCTCCAGATCGGGGATTTGAGGCAACAAGAGAACTCAGAGTGCCCCCAGAAATTCCCACTCAGCTCACAGCTCCAAGCTGCAGAGGGATCCCAGGTAAGACTCGGCCATAATTCACATTTCTGAACCTGTATCTGCCCTGCTTTCCTGGGAATTCACCCCAAGACACTTGGTGGCCTCAGCAGCTCCACCAGGATTGGGGATCTGAGGCACCAAGAGAACCCAAGAGCGGTTCCAGAAATTCCCACTCAGCTCACAGGTCCAAGATGGACAGCAGCAAGATCCCTGATGAGTTTTATTCAGCCATAATTCACATTTCTGAACCTGTATCTGTGCTGCTTTCCTGGGAATTCACCCCAACACACGTGGTGGCCTCAGCAGCTCCACCAGGATCGGGGATTTGAGGCACCAAGAGAAGTCAGAGAGCACCCAGAAACCTCACTCAGCTCACAGGTCCAAGCTGCAGAGGGATCCCAGACAAGGCTGACTCAGCCATAATTCACATTTCTGAACCTAAACCTGTGCTGTTTTCCTGGGAATTCACCCTGAGAGTGCTCAGAACCTGGGACCTCAGCAGCTCCACCAGGATCGGGGATTTGAGGCACCAAGAGAACTCAGAGTGCCCCCAGAAATTCCCACTCAGCTCACAGGTCCGAGCTGCAGAGGGATCCCAGGTAAGACTCGGCCATAATTCACATTTCTGAACCTAAACCTGTGCTGTTTTCCTGGGAATTCACCCCAACACACGTGGTGACCTCAGCAGCTCCACCAGGATTGGGGATTTGAGGCACCAAGAGAACTCAAGAGCAGTTCCAGAAATTCCCACTCAACTCACAGGTCCAAGCTGGACAGCAGCAAGATCCCTGATGAGTTTTATTCAGCCATAATTCACATTTGTGAACCTAAACCTGCCCTGCTTTCCTGGGAATTCACCCTGAGAGTGCTCAGAACCCGTGGCCTCAGCAGCTCCACCAGGATTGGGGATTTGAGGCACCAAGAGAACTCAGAGCACTCCCAGAAATCCCACTCAGTTCCACACACATCCAAACTGCAGAGCAGAGAGATCCCAGATAAGTCTGACTCTGCCATAATTCAGGTTCCAGGTTTCTGGAAGTTAATTTTCCTAATTCCAGGTTTCTGAACCTAAACCTGCCCTGTTTTCCTGGGAATTCACCCTGAGAGTGCTCAGAACCTGGGACCTCAGCAGCTCCATCAGGATTGGGGATTTGAGGCACCAAGAGAACTCACAGCACTTCCAGAAATCCACATCTGAGCTGCAGAGCAGAGAGATCCCAGATAAGTCTGACTCTGCCATAATTCTGGTTCCATGTTTCTGGAACCTAATTTTCCTAATTCCAGGTTTCTGAACCTAAACCTGCCCCATTTTCCTGGGAATTCACCCTAAGAGTGCTCAGAACCTGTGACCTCCCAGAAACCCCACTCGGCTCACACGTCCAAGCTGGACAGCAGCAAGATCCCAGCTAAGTTTTACTCAGCCATAATTCACATTTGTGAACCTAAACCTGCCCTGTTTTCCTGGGAATTCACCCTGAGAGTGCTCAGAACCTGTGACCTCAGCAGCTCCATCAGGATCGGGGATTTGAGGCACCAACAGAACTCAGAGCACTCCCAAAATTTCCACTCAGTTCCACACACATCCGAACTGCAGAGCAGTGAGATCCCAGATAAGTCTGACTCTGCCATAATTGTAGTTCCATGTTTCTGGAACCTAATTTTCCTAATTCCAAGTTTCTGAACCTAAACCTGCCCTGTTTTCCTGGGAATTCACCCTGAGAGTGCTCAGAACCCGTGGCCTCAGCAGCTCCACCAGGATTGGGGATTTGAGGCAGCAACAGAACTCAGAGCGCTCCCAGAAATTCCCACTCAGCTCACACATCCAAGCTCCAGAGCAGTGAGATCCCAGATAAGTCTGGCTCTGCCATAATTGTAGTTCCATGTTTCTGGAAGTTAATTTTCCTAATTCCAAGTTTCTGAACCTAAACCTGCTCTGCTTTCCCAGGAATTCACCCAGAGAGCACTGGGAACGTGCTGCAGCTGCCTCTCCTCCTTTTATCTCCTTTTCCAATCTCATCCTCCCAAGGATGGGAGGAGGTTGAAAACCTCCCTGGGAGCTTCAGTCAGGACTCACCAGTTACAACCAGTAAGGCAGGACCTGCTGGAGAGCTCCTTTTTCACGTGTCCTGCCCACACGGAGATTCCCAGGAGAGAAGGAGCTCCCAGTGCTCCCAGTGCAAAATCTCCTTTCCAAACCCTGACCCATCACCTTTTACAGCTCCATCCTGCTCATCCAAACCCCGAGGGAGCTCAGCTTGCCGTGCTTATCCAGCACCCATCCGTGGGATTTGGAAAAGAGAAGGGAATTGAAATGTTTCAAAAGGGAATTTGGAATTTAGAGGGTTTCCTCTGTCCCATCCACCTGGGATTTTGGGGGGATTTCCTGAGCAGGCACAGCCGTCCCTGCAGCTCCTCTGGCTCCTCCAGTCCCCACACTCTGATGGGGATTTGTTATTCCAGCATTGTGGGACAGGTTCTAGAAGGTTCCCAGCAATGTGGAGGCTCAGCTTCACCACAGAGCCCTCAAGGCTCTGTTGGATATCCCTGGATAAATCCTGGTTTCTGGCACCAGTAGAAATCTCCAATCTCCCCATCCGTGGCACTGAGGAAGTTCCCAAATCCCTTTTCATGTTTTCTGTCCCTATCCTGTGCCTATGATTCCCATCCTTTGTCTCCTGACAGCTCCTAGAGCTCGAGGACACTGCAAAAAAAAATCAGGCCCTCAACAAGATTTTTCCCCTCCTAGACAGCGAGAAAACCTGTTTGACAAAACGACTTTTCCTAATTTTTACATCATGAAAATGTGGGTTTTTTCCTCATTAAAAAAAGCCTTATTTTAGATTTTAGACCATTCTGTGCAGATGCAGCAGCGCTGCAGTTTCAGGATGATGAAATCTACAGAAATTACACGAAAAAAACTCCAATTTGATCACAGTTCTCTCACTTTCACTCACATTAAGATGAAGCACCTCCACCGCTCAGGGTTTCAGAAAAAAAAGTAAAAGCCTGGCTGGGAAAAAGGCACCAAAAACCCATCAATTAATCCTCATTTCAAATTCCTGACAAAAACAAAACCTCAGGAGGTGCTGCTGCCTCCAATTCTTCCAGCCAGGCACGTGGAGGTCACAGAATCATGGAATGGTTTGGGTTGGAAGGGACCTTGAAGCTCATTCGTGTGCAGGGACACCTCCAGGGACGGGGCACACTCTGGAAAATCCATCCCAGTGCCTCACCACACTCAGAGGGAGGAATTTTCTCATTTTTTACCCCCAAAATCTGGTTTGAAACCCTTGTTCTGCCACTGGAGATGTGGAAATGCTGCCTGCAACTCTTCTTTTCCCCCAGCCAATTTTTCCTCTTGGACACACAAAACTCTGGTTGTTCTTCAAGGAACACTCACATCCACCAGAGCTTTGCTTTTGGGTGGCCCCCAAATGAAATTCCTTGGAGAATTCTAAATAAAAAAGGTGAAATTAGGGAGCGCGGGATCCCGCTCGGGATGCACGTGGAGACGAATCCAGCGGCTCACCTGCAGCACCGCGCCCGCCCCGGGGCTTTCCGTGCTTTTCCACCCCTTCCTGAGGGTTTTTTTTTCCTCATTTCTCCGTTTTTCACGGAATTCTGGAATGGTTTGGGCTGGAAAAAAACCTTCAAGCCCATCCCGTTCCAAGCCCTGGCCTTGGACGCTTTCAGGGCCAGCGCAAAAGGCAGGGAGGGATTTTAGGGTGAAAATCCCAAGTTTACAAACAGATTCTCTCGCCTGCACGCTCTGGATTGTTCCACGCGTTACTTACCGGGAGTTTTCTGCTCTTTCGGTGGGCACCGACCCGCCCAGAAACGCGCAGCACCCCCCGAACACCCCATTAAAACCTACAGCGGGAGATCCCGCCCGCATCCCGGTCCACCGGGGCCCACACGGGGGCCTCACCCGGTAACCGAGCCCACACGGTAACCGGGACAAAAAACCCCTCAGGGCCCAAGGTCAGCCCGCGCTCGGCGGCGCCGGGGCGGCTCCCGCGGTAGCGCCGGGGCCTGGCGGGGCCTTCCCGCGCCGCTCCCATCCCCGGGCCTCACATGGCGGATGGCGACGGCTCCGGCGGGCGCTCCTGAGGGGTGCGGAAGGCTCCGGGCGGTGTCGCGGGTTGTGCTTGGGCAGTACCGGGAAGGTACCGGGAGGGTTCCGGAGGGGGGGGGGGGGGTTCCGGTGAGAGGCTCCGGTGGCGGCTCCGGGCGGGCTCGGGGGCTCTGGCGCGGCCTCGCTCCCACAATGCCCCGCGCAGCGCTCGGCCCGTGGTGACGCAGCAAAATCCCCGCGCGCGCCGCCGCCGCCGCCTCCTCCTCCTCTTCCTCCCTCCCTCACTCCCCTCCCGCCGCCGCCGACCGCGCGTGCGCGGCCCCGCGCGCGCCCCCGCCCCCCCGCGCGCGCCCCCGCCCCGCTGCCCTTCCAGCAGCTTCTGGGCGCGCATGCGCAGTGAGGCGCGGCGACAAGGGGAGAGGGAAGGGAGCTCCGGGACTCCCCCACACCCATTGGGACCCATTGGGACCCCCGGGACCGACCCTGTTGTCCCATCAGGGAGTTTTGGGGTGAAAATTCCCCTCAGAGCCTCCTGTTCTCCGGGCAGTTCCAAAGCCTGACCACCTTTCATTCCTCCTGATGTCCACCCTGAACCTCTCCTGGAGGAACTTGGGGCTGTTTCCTCTTGCTCTGGTGTCCCCTGGGAGCAGATTTTGATCCCACCTGGCTCCACTCTCCCATCAGGGAGTTGCAGGGTGGAAATTCCCCCCTGAGCCTCCTTTTCTCCAGGCAGCTCCAAAGCCTGACCACCTTTTATTCCTCCTGAAATTCCACTCTGACCCTGTCCTGGAGGAATTTGGGGCTCCAGCAGTGCCAGCACAGGGGGACAATATATAATACACATCCTAAAATAATAAATCAGCCTTCCGAAACATGGGAGTCAAGATTCTCATCTCTTCCCTCGACCCCTGTGACCACAACCTCAGCCCTGATCCTCATCCCTGCCTGCTGCAGGGCCGTGAGGAGCCGCCCTGAAGGGAACCCTGAGGGGATGAAGGGGTGACCCTGCAGCTGGGCCGGTGTCCAGCCAGGCTGTGGGACAGGAAGGAAAGGAGGGAACGGGCAGGTGCTGTTCCAGGACGGGCTATCAGCACCAGGATCTTCCCGGGAGGAAGGCTCCACCCTGAGGCCACAAATCCTAGGGAAAGGCAGGCAGCAAAGCACCCCAGAGCAGTGATTTCACCAACAATAAGCCACAACTTTATTAACCGATAGAAATAGTACAAATTTTAAATTTAGTCGTATTTTACTCTTCTCTGAAACACCAAAAAAGGCTCCTCCCTCCGGCGGCTACATCGTCAGTTCCTGTGGGGAGAAAGGGAGTCAGGAGGCAGCTCAGAGGCAGCAGCTCCCCTCAGGGACCCCCCAAAAAGCTGCTGCCCCCCGGGGCTCACCATTATCGCGTTTACGATGTCGTTACTGTTGTTCTTGAGGGCTCGCACGGCCTTCGCCCGCGACACGTTGGCCTGCGACATCACCAGCTCGATGTCTTTCACCTCCACGCCGGTTTCATCAACCTGAAAGAGAAACAGAGCCCGGGATTGGTGCCATTCCAGGCTTGGGGTTGGATTGGGAGCCAGGAGGTCAGGCCTGCACTGTCAACACACCCAGGGCAGGGACCTGGTGCTCTCCCTTTGATGAAGGAGAGGAATTTGTGGATTAACCCCACGGAGAGGCTGGGGAAGGCCTCACCTCCTCTTCCTCGCTCTCCTCCTGCACCGTGGGGGTCTGTGTGTTTTCCTGGATGTTGGAAACGGGTTCTCCTTGCACTTTGAACTTTTCAGCAGCTGCCAGCTGAGCCTGCTGGGACAGGTCTTCGATCTGCAGGAGGGAAGAGAAGAAAAGGAGCGAGTGCTGCCAGTCCTGGGCAGTGCCAGCACATTCCCTGGCAGGAGCCACGTAGTGCACAGGTGACAGGAAGGAGAAGCCAGCCCTGCTGGCAGCAGGGTGGGCTCACCTTGGCCTCTCCAAAGACAATGTAGGTGTCTGACGCCGGGCTCTTGTACACGTCTGGCTTTGTGATGACAAACAGGATGTTCTTGGATTTCCGGATGGTGACTCTGGTCACTCCTGTCACCTGGCGAAGGCCCAGCTTGGACATTGCCTGAAAAACACCAGGGAAAGGTCACTGAGGGAAGAAGAGCTCTGGAGCCAGCCCAGATGTGCCCAATCCTCTCTCCAAACTCCAGATCCAACGTTTGCTGCGTGGATACACACGGAAATGTGCATTTACTGCCACGGAGCAGCTGCAGGAACACTCCAGTCCAGGACTGCTGAGGTCCCCAGTGTCCCTCTGAGCCCTGGGACAGATGAAGCAGCCTCACCTTGCGAGCTTTCTTCTCACTCCGGCTCTGTTTTGCTTTGCTGACGGGTTCTTCGTCTATTTCGGCTGCTGCCGCGAGCTGCAGGGAGGGAAAAGGATCAGTGACGGTGCTGGGGTGACACGGCAGGGACTCTGATCCACCCTGGATGGCCTCTGCCACCTGCCCTACCTGTGCCTGCTGCGTCGTGGCCTGCGTGGAGTCCTGCTCTTCGAGCTCTGGTACGGATTCATCGCTGTCAGACTCTGTGCCAGACCCTGCAGAGACACACGGCCCAACTCAGCAAGGCCCAAGCACACTGGTTTGCCACCAGTCAGCCCAGTTAGGGGGTGGACAGAGCATTCCCTGCACTCTGAATGCCACCAGCAGGGTGGCACCGCTGGGTTCTCAGCCTTGCCATGGTGGGAGCAGCCCCCAAAGGTGCCCAGAGGCTCTGCAATGGATCCTGAGGGAGCTCCAGCCTGGGGCACCAGCTCACAGGAGGAGGAGGTGGCAGTTCAGTGTGACAGGGCTTCTTTTGAGTCCCCTCAAAGCCAGAGCCCGAGGAGGAGGTGGCAGCTCAGTGTGACAGGGCCTCTCTTGAGTCCCCTCAAAGCCAGAGCTGGCACAGGGCACCAAGACCCCACTCAAAGAGCCACCAGGGTGCTGCACATCTGTGGCTTCACTGCAGGGATGATCTGGGATAACCCCAAACGCCCCTCAGGGGACCTGAGATTATCCAGGATGATCTGGATAACCCCAAACCCCCTCAAGGGACCTGAGGGCCACCAGGATAACCCCAAACCCCCCTCAGGGGACCTGAGGGCCACCAGGATGATCTGGATAACCCAAAACCCCCATCAGGGACCTGAGGGCCACCAGGATTATCTGGGATAACCCCAAACCCCCTTCAGGAACTTGAGGGCCACCAGGATAATCTGGGATAACCCCAAACCCCCCTCAGGGACCTGAGGGCCACCAGGATAATCTGGATAACCCCAAACCCCCCTCAGGGGACCCGAGGGCCACCAGGATAACCCCAAACCCCTCTCAGGGGACCTGAGGGCCACCAGCTGCAGTTGTGACCCACGGCACTGACCACACCAGTTACTGCAGCAGAGCTGGGTGTCCCCAAACTCGGAGGCCACCTGGATGTGGTGACCCTGATGCTCCCGTGCAGCCATTACCTGGATTCGGCCCTCATGGCACACAGGAGCCTTGGCAAACCTCTCTGCAGGTGTCAAGGTGTGCCAACACTTCAGGCACAGCGTGGGGACATCCCAGTTTGCCACCACGAGGCCACACCACACACGCAGCAGTGCCAGGCACGTGGGCATCTCCTCAGTGTGAAGCCAGCTCATCTCATCTCATCTTTGCAGTGCCCATGCCACAAACCAACCACAAACCACAAACCACAACCGCCAGGCCGTGCTCCGTGCCCGAGGACACGCGTTAGTGACCGCTGGCACCGTGCTCACCCCTTGTCCCCACCCACCCCTTGGCACACGCCGGGCACACGCCGTTAGTACCCCGTGGGCATCCAGTGACACTCCATGCACAAAAACCAAAAATACCCTTGTCATTCTTGAGGATGGGCTGCGGTGCCAGCACCCCCGTGGCAGGGGACAGCTCCAGCAGCACGGGTGGCTCGGGTGGGAGCAGAGGTGGCAGCTCCTCGTCATCGTCACCGGGCGCGGGTTTCGGGGGGGGCTTGGCCACCTTGTTATTGGGGAGGGGCTGCTGCTTCTTGGCGGGGCTTGGGGGCTTTGGAGGGGCGCCAGAAGCTGGGGCAGGAGGTGGGGGTGTGGCTGCTGGAGTTGGGGTGGCCTTGGCAGGGCTTTTTGGGGGTGCCTTGGCCTCTGCGGGGCTTTTTGGGGATGCTTTGGCTGCAGCGGGGGTGGTTGGAGGGGGAGTGGCTTTGACAGGGCTTTTTGGGGGTGCCTTGGCCTCAGTGGGGCTCTTTTGGGGTGCCTTGGCCTCAGCGGGGTTTTTTTGGGGTGCCTTGGCCTCAGCAGGGCTCTTTGGGGGTGCCTTGGCCTCAGTAGGGCCTTTTGGGGGTGCCTTGGCCTCTGCAGGGCCTTTTGGGGGTGCCTTGGCCTCAGTGGGACCTTTTGGAGGTGCCTTGGCCTCAACAGGGCTTTTTTGGGGTGCCTTGGCCTCAGTGGGGCTTTTTTGGGGTGCCTTGGCCTCTGCGGGGCCTTTTGGGGGTGCTTTGGCCTCAGTAGGGCCTTTTGGGGGTGCCTTGGCCTCAGTAGGGGTGGCTGGAGCTGGGGTAGCTTTGACAGGGCTTTTTGGGGGTGCCTTGGCCTCACTGGGGGTGGTTGGAGCTGGGGTGGCCTTGGCGGGGCTTTTTGGGGGTGTTTTGGCCTCAGCAGGGCTTTTTGGGGGTGCCTTGGCCTCAGCGGGGCTCTTTGGAGATCCTTTGGCTGCAGCAGGGGCAGCTGGAGCTGGGGTGGCCTTGGCAGGGCTTTTTGGGGGTGCCTTGGCCTCATTGGGGCTTTTTTGGGGTGCCTTCTCTTCAGGAGAGGCTGCTGGAGCTGGGGTGGCTTTGCCAGGGCTCTTTGGGGGTGTTTTGGCCTCAGGAGAGGCTGGTGGAGCTGGGGTGGCCTTGCCAGGGTTTTTTGGGGGTGCCTTGTCCTCAGCAGGGGTGTCTGGAGCTGGGGTGGCCTTGCCAGGGCTTTTTGGGGGTGTTTTGGCCTCAGCAGGAGCAGCTGAAGGTGCTGGAGCCACAGGAGAGGATGGGGCAGTGACAGGGCTGCCCTTGGGAGGTTTTTTGGCTGCTCCAGGGGAAGCTGGAGCTGGGGTGGCCTTGGCAGGGCTTTTTGGGGGTGCCTTGGCCTCAGTGGGGCTTTTTGGGGGTGCCTTATCCTCAGGAGAGGCTGCTGGAGGTGAGGTGGCTTTGGCAGGGCTCTTTGGGGGTGCCTTGTCCTCAGTGGGGGTGGCTGGAGCAGGGGTGGCCTTGCCAGGGCTTTTTGGGGGTGCCTTGGCCTCATTGGGGCTTTTTGGGGGTGCCTTCTCTTCAGGAGAGGCTGCTGGAGCTGGGGTGGCTTTCACAGGGCTTTTTGGGGGTGCCTTGTCCTCAGTGGGGGTGACCTTGGCAGGGCTCTTTGGGGGTGCCTTGTCCTCACTGGGGGTGGCTTTGGCAGGGCTCTTTGGGGGTGTTTTGGCTGCTGGAGCTGGTGGAGCTGCAGGAGCTGGGCTGGCAGGGGATGGGGTGGAAGGAGCAGGACTCTTGGGAGCAGTTTTGGCTGCAGGTGGGGTGGCTGGAGCTGGGCTGGGAGGAGTTGGAGCGGCAGCTGAGGCGACAACAGAGCCCTTGGCAGCGTCTTTGGCTGAGGGAGGGGCAGCTGGAGAGGATGGAGATGCCATGGGGGCTGTGACAGGGACAGAGGTGGCAGCTGGGGCAGTGTTTGGGCTCCCAGGTGCTGGTTTGGCCACAGGAGGGGTGGCTGGAGCCGCCAGGGGTGGTGTGACAGGGACAGCAGGAGCTGGTTTAGCCCCAGGAGGGGTGGCTGGAGCCACCAGGGGTGGTGTGACAGGGACAGAGGTGGCAGCTGGGGCAGTGATCAGGCTCCCAGGTGCTGGTTTGGCCGCAGGAGGGGTGGCTGGAGCTGCCATGGGAGCTGTGACAGGGACAGAGGTGGCAACTGGGGCAGTGGCCGGGATCCCAGGTGCTGGTTTAGCCACAGGAGGGGTGGCTGGAGCTGCCATGGGGGCTGTGACAGGGACAGAGGTGGCAGCTGGGGCAGTGTTTGGGCTCCCAGGAGATGTTTTAACCACAGGAGGGGTGGCTGGAGCCACCATGGGGGCTGTGACAGGGGCACAGCTGGCAGAGGGGACAGCAGGAGCTGCTGCTGGGAGCCCTGGGACAGCGATGGCAGCTCCCAGTGCAGGTGGGGACAGGGCAGGAGCCACTGGAGCTGCTCGAGGGGCTGGGGGTCCCATGGGAGAGGCCTTGGCAGCAGAAGGAGCAACTGGGAGCAGTGGTGGGACTGGGGAACCAGGGGTTGACCCAGCTGGCAGCAGAGGGATAGGAGGTGACAAAGGAGCTTTGGGGGCAGCCAGGAAGACGGGGGGAGAGATGGCACCGACCAGGGCTGGAGCTGGGGCTCGGGGAGAGGCTGGAGCAGCAGGGGACACAGGGACTGTGGGATGGGGGGCTGATTCTGGACTCTGGGGGGACACTGGCAGCAAACTGGGGGGCACTGCTGGGGGAGATGCCAGGAGGGGACGGGATGGGGGAGGCAGGAGAGCGGCTGCTCCAGAGGGAGGAAAAGGAGCTGGGGCTGCTCCAGAGGGAGGGAAAGGAGCTGGGGCTGCTCCAGAGGGAGGGAAAGGAGCTGGGGCTGCTCCAGAAGGAGGAAGAGGGGTTGGGGCTGCTCCAGAGGGAGGGAAAGGAGCTGGGGCTGCTCCAGAGGGAGGAAGAGGAGCTGGGGCTCCTCCAGAGGGAAGAAGAGGGGTTTGGGCTGCTCCAGAGGGAGGGAAAGGAGCTGGGGCTGCTCCAGAGGGAGGGAAAGGAGCTGGGGCTGCTCCAGAGGCTGCAGTGGGAGAAGATTTCATGGCAGAGCTGAGAGCAGCTGGGAGAGAAGTGGGGCTCACTGTGGGCACAAGAGGGGCCACTGTCACTGCAGCAGAAGCAGCAGCCAGGCCAGGTGACACTGGAGCTGGGAACCCTGGGGACACTGGGGACACTGGGGACACTGGGGCAGGCCCTGGAGATCCTGGGGCTGCAAAAGCCACGGGGCCCTGAGGAGCTGGAGGAGGGGCAGGGGTGGCTGAGGCCAGCAGAGCTGGGGCAGGGGCCTGGGGGGGCACAGAGAACACGGGGATGGCTGCAGCTGGGACCACGGGAGGGGACACAGGGCCTGGGGCAGGGCTGGGCAGCTGTGCCTGGGCAGATGGAGATGGAGTCAGAGGTGGGGAATGAGCAGCATGGAGAGCAGCTAAAGGAGAGAAACAGAGTGAGCCATGAGAGGAGGAGGAGAAACAGGAGGGGGGAATGCAGCCAGGCCTGGCATTCCTCTGGCTTCTGGCCCAGCAGGCACTGCCAGGGGCAGCACGGGGCAGGACATTCATCCCCTTCTAGAACACAGATTTTCCTGAGAGCCCTGGATGGCAGCAGGCACTCCCTGAACAGCCAGGAAGCTCCAGCAATGCAGGGATCCAGCTCTGCCCTCCTGCCAAAGGGGCTGTCACAACCCCTGTGCAGCCCCAGAATCTGTCAGGACACCCAGGGCTGCTCACCAGCCTGGGGTCACCCCTTGGGCTGCAGGGAGAATATAAAGATCTACCCAAGAAGAGGAAGGGAAAGTCAAATATAACCCCAAAAAATAAATCTATAAATAAATAAAATATTTAAAAAATATAATTCCACTGACATGTGGAATTACTCTTGGAGTGCTCTGGGAGCCCCCTCCTTCCAACCAGGGAGGGCACAATTACAGTGCCCCTTGGGGTGCAGGGGGAATAAAGATCCACCCAAGAAGAGGAAGGGAAAGTCAAATATAACCCAAAAAATAAATCTATAAATAAATAAAATATTAAAAAACATAATATGATTCCACTGACATGTGGAATTACTCCTGGAGTGCTCTGGGAGACCCCTCCCTCCAAGAAGACCCTTCCCTCCATAAAGACTCACCCAAGAAGAAGGAGGAAAAGTCAAATATAACCCCAAAAATTAAATCTATAAATAAATAAAATATTTTAAAATATAATATAATTCCACTGACATGTGGAGTTACTCCTGGAGTGCTCTGGGAGACCCCTCCTTCAAACCAGTAGGGCACAATGACATGGGGGTGGTGGGGCCAGGCCCCCCAGTACCCCCCAATTCCCTGGAAGCTGTCAGGGTTAATGGAATGCAGCCCCCAGAATGGCCCAGGCTGGTTCAAGTGGCACACCAGGGGTTACAGGAGTACCTGGAGCAATGAAATTCCCAATGCCAAGCAGCAATCAAGGGGCACTGTTTAGGGAAAAGGCCATGGAGGACTCAGCTTCCAGCTCCTGAGCCAGAGCTGAGAGCCTGGAGAGACATTCCCAACAAAATTCCCAGCTATCAAAGGGCACCATTTAGTGAAGAGGCTTCAGCTTTCAGCTCCTGAGCCAGAGCTGAGCCCTGACATTCCCAGTGAAATTCCCAACAAAATTCCCAACGAAATTCCCAATGCCACCAGCAATCAAAGGGCACTGTTTAGGGACTTTTTAGGGACTGTTTAGGGAAGAGGCCGTGCCAGGGCTGAGCCTGGAGAGAGCCCTGGCATTCCCAATTAAATTCCCAACAAAATTCCCAATGCCAACCAGCAATCAAAGGGCACCATTTAGTGAAGAGGCGATGCCAGGGCTGATCTTTGAGCTCCTGAGAGCCTGGAGAGAGCCCTGACATTCCCAATGAAATTCCCAATGAAATTCCCAATGAAATTCCCAATGCTAAGCAGCAATCAAGGGGCACCGTTTAGTAAAGGGGCCATGAGGGGATTCAGCCTCCAGCTCCTGAGAGCCTGGACAGCCCTGACATTCCCAACACCATTCCCAGCAGCCAGAGGAGATCCAAGGGAGGGCAGAGCCCAGCAGAGCCGGGCAGGGCAGGGCAGGGCTGGTCCAACCAGCAGAACCAGCCCGGGCACGGCACCGCCCTTGGGAGCTGCAGAGCCCAGAGCCAGCCCTGTGCCATGGATCCTGTCCCTGTCCCACCCTGGGGCCAGCCCTGTGCCATGGATCCTGTCCCTGTCCCACCCTGGGACCAGCCCAGAGCCAGCCCCGTGCCATGGATCCTTGTCCCACCCTGGGCTCAGCCCTGTGTCATGGATCCTGTCCCTGTCCCACCCTGGGGCCAGCCCCATGCCATGGATCCTGTCCCTGTCCCACCCTGGGACCAACCCAGAACCATGGATCCTGTCCCTGTCCCACCCTGAGCTCAGCCCTGTGCCATGGATCCTGTCCCTGTCCCACCCTGAGCTCAGCCCTGTGCCATGGATCCTGTCCCTGTCCCACCCTGGGACCAGCCCTGTGCCATGGATCCTGTCCCTGTCCCACCCTGGGACCAGCCCAGAGCCAGCCCAGAGCCATGGATCCTGTCCCTGTCCCACCCTGGCCATGGATCCTGTCCCTGTCCCACCCTGAGATCAGCCCTGTGCCATGGATCCTGTCCCTGTCCCACCCTGGGCCCAGCCCTGTGCCATGGATCCTGTCCCTGTCCCACCCTGGGACCAGCCCAGAACCAGCCCTGTGCCATGGATCCTGTCCCTGTCCCACCCTGGGACCAACCCAGAACCATGGATCCTGTCCCTGTCCCACCCTGGGGCCAGCCCCGTGCCATGGATCCTGTCCCTGTCCCACCCTGGGCTCAGCCCTGTGCCATGGATCCTGTCCCTGCCAGGTGCTGTGTCCCTGTCCCACCCTGGGATCAGTGTCACAGTCATATTCTGGTCTCTCTGCCACCCAGGGCAGTGACAGAGCCCAGAGCCAGCTCCATTCCATGGATCCTGTCCCTGCCAGGTGCTGTGTCCCTGTCCCTGCCAGGTGCTGTGTCCCTGTCCCCTTTTGTCCTGTCCCTGCCAGGTGCTGTGTCCCTGTCCCTTTTGTACTTTTTTCTACACAAAAACCATTAAATGTTTCTGGTCACCCGTGTGCTGGGATGTGCTGAGGAGGGTGGGGGTCCCCTTGCTCTGGGGAGGAGCTGGGGGAGGGGGTTCCCTGCCTGGATCCTTTCCTGACCCCATAACCCTGCCTGGACCCCCTAAACCTGCTCTGACCCCATAACCCTGCCTGGACCCTTTTCTGACCCCATAACCCTGCCTGGACCCTTTTCTGACCCCATAACCCTGCCTGGACCCTTTTCTGACTCCATAACCCTGCCTGAACCCTTTCCTGACCCCATAACCCTGCCTGGACCCCCTAAACCTGCTCTGACCCCATAACCCTGCCTGGACCCTTTCCTGACCCCATAACCCTGCCTGGATCCTTTCCTGACCCCATAACCCTGCCTGGACCCCCCAAACCTGCTCTGACCCCATAACCCTGCCTGGACCCCCCAAACCTGCTCTGACCCCCCTAAAATGTTGGATCCTGTCCCTCCCAGGTGCTGTGTCCCCGTCCCACCCTGGGATCAGTGTCACATGCAGGGAATGCCATCTCTGTCCCTACCCCAGGAATGGGGTCTTGAAAGGTGCTGCTAATGCCCCATTTTACCCCCATTTTACCCCAAATCAGGGCTGGACAGCAGTGCCAGGACATTTTCTGCTCCAAGGAACGTTCTGGTGGCTCCCAAAGGAGCAGCAAGTGCTGCCAAGGGCACAGAACAGGCCATGCCACCCTCTCCAGAACAATCTTTTATCCCTGCCTGCTCTCCCTGTTCCTTCTGAGCACATTCCTGATGAACACAATCATTCCTGCTTCTCCCCCACAGCCCCACCTTTGCTTGGTTCCTTCTCAAACATCCCAAGCTAAAAGATTCCCCAAAACCAGGAGATTTCTGCCCAGAATCCCTCTGGATCAGCGTGCACCAGCCTCACATCTCCAAAGTTTTTCCAAGAAAAATGATGAAAATCTAAGGAGGAATCCCAAGGAAGGAATCCCAAATCAGGGGATTTGGGAATCCCAAAATCCTGCCTGAGGAATCCCAGGAGCAAGAGAATTTTGGGAGCTGTCAGTTGAGAGGGACAGAGGAGCCATTGCAGGGAAGGCCCCAAAGAGGAATTTCAGCAACGCTGGGAGGGATAAGGAGCTCAGCAGCTCCTGGGAATCGTCGGTGCAGCTGTCACAGCAACAGCCATCACTCAGCTCCCTGCTTGTGTCCCCTCTCTGTCACCAGCCCTCTGTGGTGGTCCCACAATGGGACAGAGCCCAAATCCTATGAGAAACCCCCAAATCCTACAAGACAGATGTCCAAAATTCAGTGAGAGAGCCCCAAATCCAATGGGGCAGACCCCTAAATCCAAAGGGACAGACACACAAAATTCAGGGAGAAACCCCCAAATTCAATGGGACAAACCCCAAAATCTGACAGGACTGATCCCCAAAATTGAATGAAAGACCCCCCAAATCCAGAGGGACAGACTCCAAATCCAGGGGAACAGACCCCCAAAATTCAGTGAGAGACCCCAAATCAAATGGGACAGGCCCCCAAATCCAACAGGACAAGACCCCACATCCAAAGGGACAGACCCCCAAAATTGAATGAAAGACCCCCAGATCCAGAGGGACAGATCCCCAAAATTCAATGAAAGACCCCCAGATCCAATGGGGCAGATCCTCAAATCCGACAGGACAGGCCCCCAAATCCAGCGGGACAAGTCCCCAAATTCAATAGGACGGAATCCCCAAATCCAGTGGGACAGGACCCCAAATTCCATAGGACAGGTTCCCAAATCCAAAAGGACAGAATCCCCAAATCCAATGGGACAGAATCCCCAAATCCCATAGGACAGGTCGCCAAAACCAATGGCACAAGCCCCCCCAAATCCAGTGGGACAGGATCCCAAATCCTACAGACAGGACCCTAAATCCAGTGAGACAGGTCCCCAAATCCCATAGGACAAGACCCCAAATTAAACACCTCGACCTGGCCACGGCCGCTTCCCTCCTCTCCCACCCAAACCGAGCTCGGACCCATCCCCGGTCCCGGGACTTAGGAACACGAGGAGTCCCCGCTCCGCTCCCCCGTCCCCGGTCCCGTTCCCCGCGTGCTCCGGCCGGGAAATCGGCACAGAACCGGCCCAGAGCGAGACCACGGAACGGACACCCCAAAACCCCCGCGGGGGACATGACAAGACTCAAACCGGGCTCACACAACCCCCGTCGCCACCGGGTCCCGGCGCACCCTTCCCGGGAAGCCGCAGCTTCCCCCGCCGGGTGAGGGGATCCCGGGAATCACCCCCAAAACCGCCCCGGAGCACCCCCTGGCCTTACCTGTCTCCGCCTGCGGCTGCGGCAGCTCCTGCTCCGTGGCCGGGACGGTTTCTGTGGCTTCGCCGGGCATTTCTACGGGAATGGACAAACCGACAGGCCCGGGCTCGCCGGGGCTCCGGTACAGCCCCGGGGCCACCACCGGTAACTCGTCCTTCCCACCCCGTTCGGACACCGCGCGCTTCCCTCTACCGGGAAAATCTACCGAGACAGCTCGGCCGTACGGCACAGGCAGATCCCGATCCTGATCTCGGTCGCCGTCCCGGTGCCGGTGCCGGGCCTAGGCCGCCTCCTCCCCCCCGCTCCCTCTGCCCTGCCCGGCGTTCCCACGACCCCATCGATGGCCTCAACCGGCTCCTCCCGGCCACCCGCTCATCCCGCTAGCGGCGAGCGGCGCCCTGAGCGGCGGATGGCGGTGGATGCCGGCGGATGGCGGCGCGGGACTCACTGTGCGGGGAGCGGGGCCCAAGATGGCGGCGGAAAGAGACCGAGAGGGCAGCGCGACTTCCGGGAGCGCGACTTCCGGGGCAGGGGTGAGCCCCGGCAACAACGGCCCGGCCCGGCCCCCGCGGCCGCGCTCCGGAGTTCCGGGCTCTGCTCGGGCCTCACCGTGAGGGCGGGGAGAAACCGGGGCGGGGGGGACAAGGGGTCAGGGCAGGTTTAGGGGGTCAGGGCAGGTTTAGGAGGTCCAGGCAGGTTTAGGGGGTCAGAACAAGGGGTCAGGACAGGTTTAGGGGGTCCACGCAGGGTTATGGGGTCAGGGTAGGGGGTCCATTCAAGATTAGGGGGTCCAGCCAGGTTTAGGGGGTCAGGCAGGATCCAGGCAGGGTTATGGGGTCAGGACAGGGGGTCCCAGCAGGGTCAGGGCAGGGTTAGGGAGTCAGGACAGGTTTAGGGGGTCCAGGCAGGTTTAGGGGGTCAAGACAGGGGGTCCAGGCAGGATTAAGGGCTCAGGACAGGGTTAGAGGGTCAGGGCAGGTTTAGGGGTTCTAGGCAGGTTTAGGACAGGGTCAAGACAGGGTTATAGGGTCAGGACAGGGGGTCCAGGCAGGGTTATGGGGTCAGAGCAGAGTTACAGGGTCAGGACAGGGTCAGGACAGGGGTTCAGGGCAAGGTTAGGGGGTCCAGGCAGGGGACTGGGGGCAGTGACCCCACACTGCAGAGAAGGGACCCCCAGCTCCTCCCCACACTGAGGGGACCCCCACCCTCCTCAGCACACCCCAGCACAAAGCTGACAGAAACATTTAATGGTTTTTGTGTAAAAAAAAAAGGTACAAAAGGTACAAAAACAGGGCAGGGACAGGGGGCCTGGGGGGTTTGGCTGCTCCACGGGACCCCCATGGCCAGGGGAGGTGACAGTGACAACACTGGCAGCGTCCAGGCCTCAGAAATCTCCTTGGAGATCTGCAAAAAAGGAGAAATTGAAACGTTTTTCCAGACCCCAAAATTCGATTAAAACCCCCCAAATCCAAAGGGACAGGCCCCCAAATCCAATGAGAAACCCCCAAATCCAACAGGGCAAACCCCAAAAATTCAATTAAATACCCCCAAATCCAGAGAGACAAAATTCAGTGAAAGACCCCCAAATAAAATGGGACAGACTCCAAATCCAAAGGCACAGGTCCCAAAATTCAATAAAATGCCCCTAAATCCAAAGGGACAGACCCCAAAATTCAATAAAATGCCCCCAGATCCAACAGGACAGACCCCAAATCCAATGAGAAACCCCGAAATTCAATGGGGCAGCCCCCAAAACTCAGTGAAAGACCCCCAAATAAAATGGGACAGACTCCAAATCCAAAGGGACAGACCCCAAATCCCAAGGGACAGACACCCAAAATTCAACGAAAGACCCCAAATCCGGAAGGACAGACCCCAAATCCAAAGGCAGAGACCCCAAATCCAATCAGTAATCCCCAAATCCAGCAGGCCCGACCCCCACGTCCCACAGGAGCCCCCCAAAGCCGTTCTCAGAGGCAGAGGGGCCCTTTTGGGGTGGTTTTTGGGGTGGTTTTTGGGGTCCCACCGCTGCGGCGGATGCGCTCTCCCCGCCGAGCGCTCTCCAGCCCCTCCACGAACTGCTCCAGGAGCCTCACAAACGGGGCCAGGCTGGTCCTCCTGTAGTCTGCAGGTGTGGGGAGGGGGTGAGGGGACCCCAAAACTCCAGCCTTGAGCTCCAAAACCCCAGCCCTGAGCTCAAAACCCCAGCCCTGAACTCCAAACCCCAGCCCTGAGCTCCAAACCCACAGCCCGGACCCAAAAAACCCCATCCCCGACCCCCAAAACCACAGCCATGACCCTCAAAATCCCAACTTTGACCCCCAAAATCCCAACCTTGACCCCCAAAATCCCAACCTTGATCCCCAAATGCCATCCCTGACCCCCAAAACCACAGCCCTGACCCTCAAAATCCCAATCTTGACCCTCAAAATCCCAACCTCGACCCTCAAAATCCCAACCTTGACCCCCAAAATCCCAACCTTGACCCCCAAAACCACAGCCATGACCCTCAAAATCCCAACTTTGACCCCCAAAATCCCAACCTTGACCCCAAAACCACAGCTTTAACCCTCAAACCCTGACCCTAACCCCCAAAGCCACAGCCCTGACCCCCAAACCACACCCATGACCCCCAAAACACCATCCCTGACCCCCAAAACCACAGCCCTGACCCTCAAATCCGAAGGGACAGACACCCAAACCCCATCTCTGACCTCAAACCCTGATCCCAAACCCCATCCCTGAGCACAAACCCCAAACCCCGACCCCAAACCCCCCCCCTCACCCCTCATGCGCCGTTTGGGCTCAGTGTCCCCCTCCCCATCCTGCTCGCCATCGCTGCCAGCCGCATCCAGCTCCTGGCACAGAGACCTGGCACAGACACGGCACAGACACAGCATAGACATGGCACAGACACGGGACAGACACGGCACAGACATGGCACAGACATGGGACAGACATGGCACAGACATGGCACAGACATGGGACAGACATGGGACAGGCACAGCACAGACATGGCACAGACACGGCACAGACATGGGACAGACACGGCACAGACATGGCACAGACATGGGACAGACACGGGACAGACACGGGACAGACATGGCACAGACATGGGACAGACACGGGACAGACATGGGACAGACATGGGACAGACATGGGACAGACATGGGACAGGCACAGCACAGACATGGCACAGACACGGCACAGACATGGGACAGACACGGGACAGACACGGGACAGACATGGCACAGACACGGGACAGACACGGGACAGACGGACAAACATGGCACAGACATGGCACAGACATGGCACAGACATGGGACAAACAGGGCAGGTTTAGGGTCAGCGTTAGGAGTAGGGGCAGGGTTAGGGTGAGGATTAGGATCAGGTTTAGGGGTTACGGTCAGAATCAGGGTTAGGATAAGGGTCAGGGTCAGGGTCGGATTAGGGTCAGGGTTAGGGTGAGGATTAGGATCAGGTTTAGGGACAGGGTAGGATTAAGGTCAGGGTTAGGGTCCAGGTCAGGTTTAGGGTGGGGTTAAGGTCAGGGTAGGGTTAGGGTCAGAGTTAGGATCAGGTTTAAGGTCAGGGTCAGTGTCATTGTTAAGGTCAGGGTTAGGGTCAAGGTTAGGGGTTAGGGTTAGGGTTAGGGTCAGGTTTAGGGTCAAGGTTAGGGTTAGGGTTAATGTTCGGTTTAGGATAAGTTTAGGGTCAGTGTCAGATTTAGAGTTTGGTTTAGGGTCAGTGTTAGGGTTAGGGTCATGGTTTAGGATCAGGGTTAGGGTGAGGATTAAGGTCAGATTTAGGGTAGGGTTAAGGTCAGGGTAGGTTTGGGGCCAGGGTCAGGATAAGGGTAAGGTTTAGGGTCAGGGTTAAGGTTGGGATAAGGGTAAGGTTTAGGGTCAGGGTAGGATTAGGGTCAGGGTTAGAGTTGGGGTCAGGATCAAGGTCAGAGTCAGGTTTCAGTTTAGGGTTAGGATCAGGTTTTGGGTCAGGGTCAGAGTCAGGTTTCAGTTTAGATTTAATGTTAAGGGTTTAGGGTTTGGGTTAGGGTTTGGGATTCAGTTTAGGTTTAGGGTTTGGGTTATGTTTAGGGTTTGGGATTCAGTTTAGGTTTAGGGTTTTGGGTTCTGGGGGGCTCTGGCAACACCAGGAGCCCCCAGTGCTCCCAGTGACGTACGTGATGGGTTAGGGTTAGGGTTTGGGTTAGGGTTTGGGTTTCAGTTTAGGTTTAGGGTTTGGGTTAGGTTTAGGGTTTGGGATTCAGTTAGGGTTTAGGGTTTGGGTTAGGGTTTGGGTTTCAGTTTAGGGTTAGGGTTTGGGATTCAGTTTAGGTTTAGGGTTTGGGTTTGGGTTTGGGTTTGAGTTTAGGTTTAGGGTTTTGGGTTCTGGGGGGCTCTGGCAACACCAGGACCCCCCAGTGCTCCCAGTGACGTACGTGATGGGATAGGGTTTGGGTTTGGGTTTGGGTTTCAGTTTAGGTTTAGGGTTTGGGTTATGTTTAGGGTTTGGGATTCAGTTTAGGTTTAGGGTTTTGGGTTCTGGGGGGCTCTGGCAGCACCAAGTCCCCGCAGTGCTCCCAGTGACATACGTGATGGGATAGGGTTTGGGTTAGGTTTAGGGTTTGGATTTCAGTTTAGGTTTAGGGTTTGGGTTAGGGTTAGGGTTTGGGATTCAGTTTAGGTTTAGGGTTTGGTTTAGGGTTTGGGATTCAGTTTAGGTTTAGGGTTTTGGGTTCTGGGGGGCTCTGGCAACACCAGGACCCCCCAGTGCTCCCAGTGACGTACGTGATGGGATAGGGTTTGGGTTTGGGTTTGGGTTTCAGTTTAGGTTTAGGGTTTGGGTTATGTTTAGGGTTTGGGATACAGTTTAGGTTTAGGGTTTTGGGTTCTGGGGGGCTCTGGCAGCACCAAGTCCCCGCAGTGCTCCCAGTGACGTACGTGATGGGTTAGGGTTAGGGTTTGGGTTTGGGTTTGGGTTTCAGTTTAGGGTTTGGGTTTGGGTTAGGGTTAGGGTTTGGGATTCAGTTTAGGTTTAGGGTTAGGTTTAGGGTTTGGGATTCAGTTTAGGTTTAGGGTTAGGTTTAGGGTTTGGGTTTCAGTTTAGGTTTAGGGTTTTGGGTTCTGGGGCGCTCTGGCAGCACCAGGACCCCCCAGTGCTCCCAGTGACGTACGTGATGGTGGGGACGGAGAATGGATCAAACTCATCCAACTTCTGCAGGTCCAGAGGGACTGAAATGCGCCCTGAGACACAGCGGGGTTGTGGGTTTAGGGTTTTTTGGGCTTGGACATGGGGTAACTGAGAGGTGTTTTAAAAAGTTGTGTTTTGGTTTTAGTTTTATGTGAAGGGTGGGATAATACAGCTGTTATGATGTATAATTACAATAATAAATGCAATTAATAAAAAAATAATTATAATAATCAGAATAATGATCTATAGTAATTTATAATAATTATCATATAGCATTAATATAATAAATAAGGATATTCATATTGGTATAGTATTAAATAGTTTAATTTATTATATGTAATATATAATTTATAATTTATATCTAAATTATCCACCTAATATATATTATTCTATATAAAATATATATATATTTTATGTCTATTTTAATATATAATTTAAAGCATTATAGAATATATAATATTAATATAGATTGCTATATATCTATATTTAAAATACATATTATACATACAAAAATTTTCTATAAATTTAAAATGAATTATATATTTAAAAGAATTTATATATAAATTTAAATTAAAATTATATACATCTTAAAGAAATTATATATTTTAAATAAATTACATATAAATTCATAATAAAATCTATATAAATTTAAAATAAATTATAAATTAAAATATTTTATATAAATTTATAGAAATTTATATAAATTATATATAAATGTATTTTTAATGTATCAATTTAAAATAATTTATACATTAAAAATAAATTACATATAAATTCATAATAAAATCTCTATAAATTTAAAATAAATTATAAATTAAAATATTATATATAAATTTATATAAATTATATAAAAATTCATTTTTAATGTATCAATTTAAAATAATTTCTACATTAAAAATTAATTATATATAGATTTATCATAAATTTTATATATTTTATATACCAAAATACATATATAATTATATCTATTATATATAGTATAATATAAAATAACAAACTAACTTATAATAATAATTCTAATAATAATTCTAATAATAATTACAATTTACAACAACAGTTATTCCACTATTCCTTCACTCCACCACATCATAATTACAGCCCCTTAATCATCCTGTCTTATTTATAAAGCCATTTTTTTACACCTATCCACTCTTACTTACGAAGCCATTTCTAAAACTCTTTCCCATTTCCATCTCCCTTTCCCCCACCCTCCAACCCCACTTCCCCCCATGCCCACCTGTTTTGGGGTGCACGCTGAAGGGGCTCTTGAGCAGGTGGCCGAGCCCTTTGCTGACGTTGCAGTCCAGGCGGGGGAAGCAGAGCTGCAGCATCACCTCCCACTCGGGGTGCCCGGCCCGGCCCCGCTCCCGCTCCCGCTCGGCGCGGGCCCGCAGCAGCTCCCAGCGCTGCACCGAGTCCTTCCTGCGGGGGAACTCCGCCTGCAGCGGCTCCCGCAGCTCTGAGGGCCGTCAAGGCTCAGCCACCGTGCCATTGACCCTTCCAGGACCGCGTTTACCCTTCCACGACCGCACTGACCCTTCCAGGACCCCATTTACCCTTCCAGGACCGCATTTACCCTTCCAGGACCGCATTGACCCTTCCAGGACCGCATTGACCCTTCCAGGACCCCATTCACCCTTCCAGGAGCACGTTTACCCTTCCAGGACCCCATTTACCCTTCCAGGACCGCATTTACCCTGCCAGGACCCCATTCACCCTTCCACGACCGCATTTACCCTTCCAGGATCGCATTTACCCTTCGCGGACCCCATTTACCCTTCCAGGATCTCTTTTACCCTTTCCAGGACCCCATTCACCCTTCCAGGATCACATTTACCCTTCCAGGACCGCATTTACCCTTCCAGGACCGCATTGACCCTTCCAGGACTGCATTGACCCTTCTAGGACCACATTTACCCTTCCAGGATCACGTTTACCCTTCCAGGATCTCTTTTACCCTTTCCAGGATGACATGTACCCTTTCAGGATCACGTTTACCCTTCCAGGATCTCTTTTACCCTTTCCAGGATCTCTTTTACCCTTTCCAGGATGACATGTACCCTTTCAGGATCACGTTTACCCTTCCAGGATCTCTTTTACCCTTTCCAGGATCACATTTACCCTTCCAGGACTGCATTTACCCTTCCAGGACTGCATTTACCCTTTCCAGGATCTGTTTTACCCTTTCCAGGACCCCATTTACCCTTCCAGGATCCGTTTTACACTTTCCAGAGTCCTATTTACCCTTCTAAGACCACATTTACCCTTCCAGGATCACATTTACTCTTCTAGGATCACATTTACCTTTCCAGGACCCCATTTACCCCTCAAGATGCCATTTACTCTTCCAGGACCCCATTTAGCCCCTCCAGGATGCCATTTACCCTTCTAGAAGCACATTTACCCTTCCAGGACCTGTTTTACCCTTTCCAGGACCCCATTTACCCTTCTAGGACTGCATTTACCCTTCCAGGACCCCACTTATCCTTCTAGGAGCACGTTTACCCTTCCAGCACATCCACCCTATCCGTTTTACCCTTTCCAGAGTCCCATTTACCCTTCCAGGACCCCATTTACCCTTCCAGGATCTCTTTTACCCTTTCCAGGACCCCACCTACCCTTCCAGGACCCCATTTTAACCCCATGCTTCAACCCCATCTTAACCCCAAGTTTTAATCCCATATTTTAATTTTAACCCCATATTTTAACTGCATAATTTAACCCCATGCTTTAACTCCCTATTTTAACCCAGTATTTTGACTTAAACCCCACATTTTAACCCCATATTTCAACTTTAACCCCACATTGTAACCCCATATTTTAATTTTAACCTCATATTTTAACCCTGTATTTCAACTTTAACCCCACATTTTAACCCCATATTTCAATTTTAACCCCATATTTTAATTTTAACCTCACATTCTAACCCCGTATTTCAACTTTAACCCCACATTTTAACCCCACATTTTAACCCCATATTTCAACTTTAACCCCATATTTTAACCCCGTATTTCAACTTTAACCCCATATTTTAACCCCATATTTCAATTTTAACCTCACATTTTAACCCTATATTTCAACTTTAACCCCACATTTTAACCCCGCATTTTAACCCCATATTTCAACTTTAACCCCACATTTTAACCCCGTATTTCAATTTTAACCCCACATTTTAACCCCGTATTTCAATTTTAACCCCATATTTTCCCATATTTTAACCCCGTATTTCAACTTTAACCCCACATTTTAACCCCATATTTCAACTTTAACCCCATATTTCAATTTTAACCCCGTATTTCAATTTTAACCCCACATTTTAACCCCACCTGGAAGGATACCCTCGGGGAGCAGGGCCAGCACCTTGTCCCACCTCTTGGGGCTGCCCAGGATGTCCTGGGCAGGAAGGACATTTATAACCTCATGTTTTAATTTTAACCCCATGCTTTCACCCCATATTTTAATTTTAACCCCATATTTCAACCCCATATTTTAATTTTAACCTCATATTTTAACCCAGTATTTCAACTTTAACCCCATATTTTAACCCCATATTTCATCCCCATATTTCAATCCCATATTTCAATTTTAACCCCATATTTCAACCCCACATTTCAATTTTAACCCCACATTTTAACCTCATATTTTAACCCGATATTTCAACTATAACCCCATATTTTAACCCCACATTTCAATTTTAACCCCATATTTTAACCCCATATTTCAACCTTAACCCCACATTGTACCCTCATAGTTTAACCCCATATTTCAACTTTAACCCCACGTTTTAACCCCATATTTTAACGCCATATTTCAACTTTAACCCCACATTTTAACCCCGTATTTCAATTTTAACCCCACCTGGAAGGATACCCTCGGGGAGCAGGGCCAGCACCTTGTCCCACCTCTCGGGGCTGCCCAGGATGTCCTGGCCCAGCAGCGCGTGCTGCTCAAAGTATTCCTGCACCACGGCCACTGAGCGCCTGGGGACACATCAGTGCAAAAAGGGACTTTTTGGGCACAAATATGGGCCAAGTGAGAGGCTTTGCAAAAAGTTTTCTTCTATTTTTAAGTCTTTTGTCAAAGGGGGAGATAATAGAGATGGTGTCGTTCATGCTGGTGTTATAAATATATATTTTTAGTATGTATAACTTGTGTTTATATATTTATTTTTATATTTTTTCCTTATGTATAATATAATATAATATAATATAATATAATATAATATAATAAAATAAAATATAATATAATGTAATATAATATAATGTAGTATAATATAATATAATGTAGTATAATATAATGTAGTATAATATAATATAATGTAATAGAATACTATATTATATATTATAATTACATATTTCATCTTTATTTTTATATATTTATCATTTCATTCTTATATTTACTTTATATATTTATATATATTTTAATTTTATATATATAAAAGATATATTTTATACATATCATTATATACATTATATATAATATATAGTTAAGGCATAATATATAATATACATAATGAAATATATTCATGTTTACTATTATCTATTATATAGACACATTATAATATATATAATTATATATAATCATATATAATTATATATATTATAGTGTATGTATATAATAGATAATAATAAACATTAATATATTAATGTAGAGAACATATAATACTATCTATTAATATATAACATCTATTAAAATAACAATATATACATTATATATTATACAATGTATATATTGTTATATTAGTGTATGTAATATATATTAAGTACATTGATAAAATAATATATACATTATATATGATATATAAAATATATTACTTTAAAAATATATATTTTTCTATTTATAATATATATATATAATTTATATAAAATTAATATTAACAATAATTAAAAGAAAAAAATAGTAAGAATTAAACCAAAATTTTTAGAATAGTTTTCAGTATAAAAACTTTTACTTTTTAGAATAAAAACTTTTCAAATGCCTCTCACTTGTCCCGTGTTTGGGTTCAAAAAAGGTTTAATCTGACAAATCCTCACTCACCTGATGAAGGGATGCATGGGCTGGGAGAGGCTCACCTTCTTCACCGTGTCTGCACCACCCTGGGGGATACAGGGGGGTCAGGCTGGGGGGCCTGGGCACCCCAAACCCTCCTGCTGCAGGGGCAGGGTGCCCAAACCCCCCAAAACCCACCTGCTCCAGGGGCAGAGTGCCCAAACCCCCCAAAACCCACTGTCACCAGGGGCAGGGGTGCCCAAACCCCCCAAAACCCACCTGCTCCAGGGGCAGGGGTGCCCAAACCCCCCAAAACCCACCTGCTCCAGGGGCAGGGTGCCCAAACCCCCATAAACCCATTTTCACCAAGATCAGGGGTGCCCAAACCCCCGCAAAACCCCCCTGCTCCAGGGGCAGGGTGCCCAAACCCCCCAAAACCCATTTTCACCAGGGTCAGGGGTACCCAAACCACCACAAACACATCTTCACCAGGCTCAGGTGTACCCAAACCCCTCCAAACCCACCTTGACCAGGATCAGGAGGTACCCAAACCCATCTTCACCAGGCTCAGGTGTACCCAAACCCACCTTCCACAGGCTCAGAAGTGGGCAGGGGGTTCCTGGTCCCGCTGGCACCCACCTTCACCAGGCTCAAGTGTACCCAAACCCATCTTCAGCAGGATTAGGGGGTACCCAAACCCCCCAAACCCACCCTCACCAGGCTCAGGGGGTGCCCAAACCCACTTTCACCAGGTTCAGGGGTACCCAAACCCACCTTGACCAGGCTCAGGGGGTGCCCAAACCCACCTTGACCAGGCTCAGGGAGTGCCCAAACCCACCCTCACCATGCTCAGGGGTGCCCAAACCCACCTTGACCAGGCTCAGGGGTACCCAAACCCACCTTGACCAGGCTTAGAGGGTTCCCAAACCCACCTTGACCAGGCTCAGGGGTACCCAAACCCACCTTGACCAGGCTCAGGGAGTGCCCAAACCCACCTTGACCAGGCTCAGGTACTCGACAGCAGCTGCCCTCAGGGCTGGGGACCATTTCCTGACGTTGTCGTCGCACACCCAGCAGTGCACACCCCTCCTGCCAGAGTACACCCACAGGCGGTGCCGCACGCCCAGGTCCTCTGTGGGGGCACACATGGGGTTTGGGGGACACAGAGATGGGTTTTGGGGGCCACAGATGGCTTTGGGGGGGCCACAGGCTGTGGTGACCACCCAAAGCGTTCACACACTTCTATCAAACTTTAAAAATTTTCTACAAATGCATTTCCCACAGAGAGGGTCAGGCTCTTTCTCCAGGCAGCACCTTGGCCTCAAGCTGTGCCAAGGGAAATTTACGTTGGATATTAGGAAAAAGTTTTTCCACAGGAAGGGTGATAAAGTTCTGGAATGTTCTGCCTGGGGAGGTGGTGGAGTCCCCATCCCTGGATGTGTTTAAAACAAGCCTGGATGTGGCACTGGTGCCATGGTTTAGTTGAGGTGTTGGGGCTGGGTTGGACTCGGTGATCTTAAAGTTCTCTTCCAACCCAATGATTCTGTGAATTCTGTGAATTTTGGGAATTCCCAGAAGGAGGTGGTGGAGTCACCATCCCTGAATGCGTTTACCAAAAATTGGACGTGGCCCTCAGTGCCGTGGTTTGGTTGAGGTTGTTTGGGCTGGGTTGGACTTGATGACCTTAAAATTCTCTTCCAGACTGGTCATTCTATAAATTCTGTGAATTTTGGGAATTCCCAGAAGGAGGTGGTGGAGTCACCATCCCTGGATGCCTTTAACAAAAATTGGACGTGGCCCTCAGTGCTGTGGTTTGGTTGAGGTTGTTTGGGCTGGGTTGGACTTGATGACCTTAAAATTCTCTTCCAGACTGGTCATTCTATAAATTCTGTGAATTTTGGGAATTCCCACAAGGAGGTGGTGGAGTCACCATCCCTGGATGCATTTACCAAAAATTGGACCTGGCCCTCAGTGCCGTGGTTTGGTTGAGGTGTTTGGGCTAGGTTGGACTTGATGACCTTAAAATTCTCTTCCAGACTGGTCATTCTATAAATTCTGTGAGTTTTGGGAATTCCCAGAAGGAGGCGGTGGAGTCACCATCCCTGGATGCATTTACCAAAAATTGGACGTGGCCCTAAGTGCTGTGGTTTGGTTGAAGTGTTGGGGCTGGGTTGGACTTGATAACCTTAAAATTCTCTTCCAGACTGGTCATTCTATAAATTCTGTGAATTCTCTGGCATCTGTGGGACCTGGACATGCCCCGTGTGTCCCCAAGGCCCTCACCCACGAGCGCGCGGTCGATGATGCGGACGGCGATGGTCATCAGCGTCCAGCACTTGGAGCAGATATCAGCCGAGCTGGGGGCACAATGAGGGGGCTCAGGTGGACACCCCACACCCCTGAACCCCCTCCCAGCCCCAGAACCCCCTGAAAAACCTGCAGCACGTCCTGACATCATCGTAATCCGTCATGTCAATGTCAAACACCAGCTCCTTCTCCTGCGGCTGGAAGGCTCCCAGGTGCACCGTGTTGTGCTGGTTGGGCTGCAGGAAGGACGGGATGGGCTCAGCGTGGCCAGAGACCCCTGCAGACCCCCCCAGCACGGTGGCCGGGACTCACCCGGTGGGAATAGACGGCCCCGATGTCGATTTTGTAGGGGTTGATCTTCTGCAGTTCCCGCTCCAGTTCCTGGGGGCTGCTGAAGGACTGGAAGCGCAGGTAGACATCGTCTCGCAGGGTGAAGGAGAATTCCCGCAGCTGGAAGTAGTTCTTCACTGCAGGGACCGAGAGGGGTCAAGGCTATCCCAAATCCCCCCTTACAGTCACCCCCAAACCCCCCTTTCCCTGCTCCTCCCGGTGTCCCGGTCAGTGCATCCACGCACCGCCCGTCCCGGCACCCCGAGGTGCGCTGGGATCCGGCATCGCGGTGCTGCCGTCCGGTATCGGTGCCCCCCACCCGGGATCGGTGCCCCCCACCCGGTATCGGTGCCCCCCACCCGGTTCTGGTGCCTCTCCCCCTGTATCGATGACCCCAGCCGGTATCGATGCCTCCGCTCGGTATCGATTCCCCCAACCTGGTATCGGTGCCCAACGCCCGGTATCGATTCTCCCAGCCCGGTATCACGGTCCCCGGTGGAGCCCCCTGCCCGGTACCACGATCTCCGGTGAAGCCCCCGCCCCGTATCGACGCCCCCTGCCCGGTATCACGGTCCCCGGTAGAACCCCCTGCCCGGTATCGGTGCCCTCCGCCCGGTATCGATTCTCCCAGCCCGGTATCGATGCCTCTCCCCCTCTATCGGCGCCCCTCGCCCGTTATCGATGCTCCCCGTCCGGTATCACGGTCCCCGGTGGAGCCCCCTGCCCAGTACCGGTTCCCTTGCCCGGTATCACGGTCCCCGGTAGAACCCCCTGCCCGGTATCGGTGCCCCGTGCCCGGTATCACGGTCCCCGGTGGAGCCCCCTGCCCGGTACCGGTTCCCCGCCCCGCTCACCGCCGCCGTAGCTGAGCCAGCGGCCGTAGGGGCCGTGCGGGAAGAGCCGCCGGTAGTAGACCGGGAGCAGCTCGGGCAGCGCCGCCGGATCGAAGCCCGCCATGGCGGGAACGGAGCGCCGGGAGGCGGCGGGAAACGGCGGCGCCAGGCCCGGGGGATGCCGGGAGTTGTAGTCCGGCCCCGGGGGGCACCGGGAACCGGGAGTGCGCGGCTCGGGGGGAGTGGGAGGAGAGCAAAGCACCGGGGAGGGCCCGGGATGGACGGGAGGGGATGCCCCGGGGTCTGCGGGGTCCAGGGGTCTGGGGTCGTGGGGTCTGGGGGGTCCCGGGACCGGGAGGGTCGTGGGGTGCAGAGGTGCGGGGATATCCCGGGATGCGAGGGGGTCCCGAGGCGGGTGGGAGCCGGGGGGGCTGAGTTTAGGGGGGATTTTGGGGTCCCGCAATGCCCCGGGGCGGGTGGGTCTGGGAGCGCGGTGGTCCCGGGATGTCCCGGTGTCCGGGGGTGTCCCGGTGTCTGGGGGTGTCCCGGTGTCCGGGGGTATCCCGGTGTCCGGGGGTGTCCCGGTGTCCGGAGAAATCCGGGGTCGTGGGGGGCCAGGGGTGTCCCGGGGTCCAAGGGGGTCCCAGGAGGGGCTGTCCGGGATGGTCCCGGGGTCCCCGGACGCGCGGTCCTGGGTTGTCCCGGGGTCCGGTAGACCCGGGGATGCTGAGCTCCGGGGGGATCCCGGATTTCGGGGTGAACCCAGGATCTGCGAGGGTCCCGGGATTGTTCCGTGATCCGGAGGGCTCCCGGTGCGGGGGGGGCGCGGGGATGTTCCGTGCTCCGGGGTGGTCCCGGGGTCCCGGTGGGTCCCTGGACGCGCGGTCCTGGGCTGTCCCGGGGTCCGGTAGACCCGCGGGTGCTGAGGTCCAGGCTGGTCCCGGCTTTCGGGGTAGTCCCAGGATCTGCGAGGGTCCCGGGGCAGTCCCGTGATCCGGAGGGCTCCCGGGGCTGTTCCGTGCTCCGGGATGGTCCCGGGGTCCGGGGGTTTCCCGGGAGGGCAGCGCAGCGATGCGGTAACGCGCGGGCGCTGCCGCGCTCCCGTTAACGATTCCCCGCAAGAGCGAAGCCCCGGGACACATCCCGGGACACCGCCCGCAGCCCGGCGGGCTCCAGGCGGCAGCAGCGGGACGAGCTCCGAGAGAGGACGGGGCGGAGCCGCTCCCGGATCCTGGTAGCGTCCGGAGGCCCAGCTGTATCTCCGCGATCTGCCCCGGAATCCGCAAATTAATTATTAACAGCGCCCAGAGGGAAAGGCCAAGGTCAGGACAAAGCTCTCCCGGTCGCGTCCTTCTCCCCATCCCGGTAGCGGTGCCGGTGCCGCTGCTGAAGATGTGGCTGTACGTGGTGGCCGCGCTGCTGGGGCTGCTCCTGCTGCGCCGCTGGCACCGGGAGCGGCAGACGGTGCCGCGGCTCTCGGAGAAGCACGTGCTGATCACGGGATGCGACAGCGGCTTCGGGGAGCTGCTGGCTCGGCAGCTGGACGCGCGGGGGCTGCGGGTGCTGGCCGCCTGCCTGACGGCCAGCGGGGCCGCGCAGCTGCGGGCCGTCACCTCCGAGCGCCTGCAGACCGTCCTGCTGGATGTCACCTGCAGCAAGAGCATCGCCGATGCCACCGCCTGGGTCCGCGAGCGTGTGGGGGATCAAGGTAAACAGGGCTCGATAGCCCCGGTGTCACCCTGGTGTCACCCTGGTGTCACCCTGGTGTCCCCTCTGGCTTCCCCTGCCAGGCTGCGGGGTAATGACGGCTCTGGAATTCATGCCTGTCGCTTCTCTGGCGACATCCACCTGCCATCAGCTCCTGCAGGAGCGCTGCCCGGGCTGAGAGTTCAGCTTTCAGCCTTTTCTCCCTGAAAATCCGCTAATTAGGAGCTGATTGCCCCAACAGCTCTCCTGCCACCTTGCCCACTCAACTGGCACTGGGCTGTGCCCTTTGGGACAGCCTCAGCTCATCCCATCCCCTCCGCAGGGCTCTGGGGGCTGGTGAACAACGCAGGCATCGCCATCCCCACCGCCCCAAACGAGTGGCTGAGCAAGGAGGACTTTGTCAAGGTGCTGAATGTCAACCTGGTGGGGCTGGTGGAGGTGACTCTGAGCCTCCTGCCGCTGGTGCGGCGGGCGCGGGGCCGCGTGGTCAACGTGGCCAGCGTGATGGGCCGCGTGTCCTTCTTTGGTGGAGGCTACTGCATGTCCAAGTACGGCGTGGAAGCCTTTTCTGACAGCCTCAGGTAAGTCTGGAACAACAGCTCTCCATCATGGTTCCCCAACTTGTTTTTCTGGACTTTGTCTGGCACAGCTGTCAGCTCTAATCCTCGCACAGCCGTGACTGAGCACAGGTCGGTCTCATATCTTCTGCTGAAGTGAGCAGCTCCTGTGCTGGCATGGAGCCTCTCCTGTGGACATTGGCCCTGTCCAAGACCCTGCTGGACATGGCCCTGCTGCCCCGAGCTTTGCTTTGTTCCCTGCATATCCAGATGTGGCAAACATTTGCTGGCTCACCATCTCAGCCATGTGCCAGGCTGGCACAAGATCCACTGGCGTGGTCAGGGTCTGCTCCATGCCTCTGGCATGAGGTTCATCCCATGGGAGATGTGGGCATGGAGCCTCCCCTGTGGACACTGGCCATGCTCCCCTGAGCTTTGCTTTGCTCCCAACCCATCCAGATGTGGCAAATGTTTGTTTGCTTGGTTCCCAACCCACGTTCCCACCAGCTGAGCCAAATGTTTACTGAAGCACCATCTCAGCCGTGTGCCAGGCTGGCACAACGTCCACTGGCATGGTCAGGCTCTGCTCCACGCCTCTGGCACTCCAGAGGCTCCATGCTATGGGAGATGCTGGCACTGGCACCCTCGGGTGCTGCTCCCATGTCCCACGGGGCTCAATCCCTTCCAGGCTCGAGATGCAAAACTTTGGGGTGAAGGTCTGTGTGATCGAGCCAGGCTACTTCAAAACCATGATCACCAACCTTGAGAACCTGGAGAAGAATTTCTGTGCCAGCTGGGAGAAGCTTCCTGCAGAGATCAAAGAGAGTTATGGGGAGAGCTACTTGAGGGACTGTAAGTAGCTCCCCCAAAGGCTGAGTGATTCTCTTTGTCTCCTGACTCAAGGCCCATGGGGTCCCATGGGGGTCCCACTGCCCCAAAACCCCCTGGAGCCCCTTGGCTCTGCCCAGCTCCAGGATCTCAGTGGTGTTTTCTGCCTCTGCAGTTGTTTCCACGCTCAAGGTGCTGCAGAAGGGCTACAACTCCAACCTGTCGCTGGTCACCAACTGCATGGAGCACGCTCTGACCAGCCTGCACCCCCGGAGCCGCTACTCGGCCGGCTGGGACGCCAAGCTGCTCTACCTGCCCCTCAGCTACCTGCCCTCAGCCCTCAGCGACGCCCTGTTCACCATGTTCTACCCCAAATCTGTTGGCAAAGCCTGAGGTGGGCTTGCAGCTGGCAGCCGGGATCAGAGGGAGATCCAGTAACACACAGCTGGATCCGGAACTGCCTGCAGGCAAGGCCACACTGAGTTTGTAACTGCATTTATGTCTGACCCTCTGGGCCCTGCTCACAGATGAGTTTGTCCTGAATAAATTTTGCCCTGTCCCCTCCTGGCTGAGCGTGGTGTCACTCGGGCTGTGGCGCTGAGGCTGTGCCTGGAGGCTCCGGCTCTTCCTTTGAGCACCTGCTGCATTCAGGATCCAGCCCTGGACAAGTTGCCAGGGGACTTGCCCAGGCTGGCCCCTCAGGTATTGGCACATGCCAGACTTGTTCCAGTCTGAGAGAAACTCGTTCCACAAACCTGAGCAGATTTCCTTCTAAGCACAAAACTGGGCAGCTTCTTACAGAATCCTCCTGCTCTGCTTCCTCCTCCTCCTCGTCCTCCTGCAGAGCTGACTGGGGGACACTGTCCTGCTCCATCACCACATTTGGGGACACTGTTGCCCACCAACGCTGGGAGAGAGGGAAAGATCCAGGGGTTGGTGCTGCTGGTGGTGTCTGGAAGGTTCCACCAAATCCAGCACCGTGGGGCCTTGGGATCCACCTTGGGGCAGAGCAGAGCCCCAGGCACAGCCAAAAGTGTTGCGAGGCAAAGCCGGGAATTACCAAAGCTACAAATCAGGAGCGCAAACCTCACCCCGGGCCGGGAGCTGCCGCAATCCCGGCCCTACAAATGCGGCTGGAGCAGGGGCTGGCCCCGAGCGGTGCCACCGCCGAGGATGTGGCCGTACGCGGTGGTGGCCGCGCTGCTGGGGCTGCTCCTGCTGCGCCGCTGGCACCGGGAGCGGCAGACGGTGCCGCGGCTCTCGGAGAAGCACGTGCTGATCACGGGATGCGACAGCGGCTTCGGGGAGCTGCTGGCTCGGCAGCTGGACGCGCGGGGGCTGCGGGTGCTGGCCGCCTGCCTGACGGCCAGCGGGGCCGCGCAGCTGCGGGCCGTCACCTCCGAGCGCCTGCAGACCGTCCTGCTGGATGTCACCTGCAGCAAGAGCATCGCCGATGCCACCGCCTGGGTCCGCGAGCGTGTGGGGGATCAAGGTAAACAGGGCTCGATAGCCCTGCTGTCACCCTGGTGTCACCCTGGTGTCCCCTCTGGCTTCCCCTGCCAGGCTGCGGGGCAATGACGGCTCTGGAATTCATGCCTGTCGCTTCTCTGGCGACATCCACCTGCCATCAGCTCCTGCAGGAGCGCTGCCCGGGCAGAGAGTTCAGCTTTCAGCCTTTTCTCCCTGAAAATCCGCTAATTAAGAGCTGATTGCCCCAACAGCTCTCCTGCCACCTTGCCCACTCAACTGGCACTGGGCTGTGCCCTTTGGGACAGCCTCAGCTCATCCCATCCCCTCCGCAGGGCTCTGGGGGCTGGTGAACAACGCAGGCATCGCCATCCCCACCGCCCCAAACGAGTGGCTGAGCAAGGAGGACTTTGTCAAGGTGCTGAACGTCAACCTGGTGGGGCTGGTGGAGGTGACTCTGAGCCTCCTGCCGCTGGTGCGGCGGGCGCGGGGCCGCGTGGTCAACGTGGCCAGCGTGATGGGCCGCGTGTCCTGTTTCGGTGGAGGCTACTGCATCTCCAAGCACGGCGTGGAAGCCTTTTCTGACAGCCTCAGGTACGGTTCTGGCAGCCCCCGGAGCTCTCCCGTGCTCTCCCCGCTGTCCTCGGGCGGGGTTTTATTTGTCTGTTTACTCCCGTTTGCATTTTCCCCAGAGAGGTTGTGAAACGCTGACCACAAGCGGGTTGGGAGCGTGGGCAGGGCTGGAGCCGTGGGTGTGCAAGCAAGGGAAGGGTTTCAAGGAGATCCGGATGGACCAGTCCAGGAGGTCCCGGGGTGCCCCTGGGCCCGGGGTTCTGGTGTCCAGAGGGGTCCTGGGGCACTGAGATTTGGGGAGGTCTCAGGATCTGGGAATGCTCCATGGTCTGGGGTGGTCCTGAAGCACTGAGGTTCAGGGGGATTCTAGAATCCCGGGATCCAGGGGGGTCCAGGGATGTCTCAGGATCCAAGAGGGTCCCTGGAGCAAGGACGGGGTTCCCCTGTGCCCATGCCAGAACGCCTGGGGGGTGCCACAAACTCCCCCCGATCTCTGCGCCCCTCGGGGCAGCAGCTCCCGCTGACGCCCCCACCTCGGGCAGGCGGGAGCTGCGTCCCTTCGGGGTGCAGGTCTCCATCATCGAGCCTGGAGGCTTCCAGACGGGCATGATCGACCCCGTCCCGCTGGTGAAGGGCTTCCTTCGCCTCTGGGAGCGTCTCCCTGCGGAAACCCAGGCAGCCTACGGCCGCCACTACGTGGACAAATGTGAGTCCATCCCCACATCGCACCGCCACCCCCGATCCCACCTCCATCCCTCTGAGCCCCTTGTGCCCACCCAGATGCCAAGAGCACCGCGCTGCTGCACCGCCTGAGCAGCTCCCGCCTGTCGCATGTCACCGATGCCATGACACACGCGCTGCTGTCCCGCTGTCCCCGCAGCCGCTACGCCGCCGGCTGGGATGCCCGGCTCATCTTCCTGCCCCTCAGCTACTGCCCGGCCTGGCTGTCCGACACCATCATCGGCTTCTTCCTGCCCATCCCGGCCAGCGGCGTCCCCTGAGGGCCACCAGAGCGGGGACATGGCCCGTGGGTGTCTCAGCGCCTCGGGGAGGTGCTCAATAAAGGCGGTGCAATGCTGGAGGTGTCCCATGGTCACTTGGCCACGGTGCCGGTGACCACCGAGGGGTCCCGTGGGAGAATCCCGGTCTCTGTCTGTGCCCAGAGCAGCTGCATAACCCGGGATATCCCGGCTCGGCTGCAGGGACCGAGCCGGGAAAGGCAGAGCCGTGTTCATCCATCCCCTGGGCACGGCATGACCCGGGATAAACGGGCTGGGAAAGGCAGAGCCGTGTTCATCCATCCCCTGGGCATATCCCGGGATAAACGGGCTGGGAAAGGCAGAGCTCTGTTCATCCATGCCCTGAGCATATCCCGGGATAAAGGGGCTGGGAAAGGCAGAGCCGTGTTTATCCATCCCCTGGGCACGGCACATCCCGGGATAAACGGGCTGGGAAAGGCAGAGCCGTGTTCATCCATCCCCTGGGCTCGTGGGCGGTGATCCCCGCGTCACTCATCGAGCTAATTAAGAGCTGATTAGCGATCAGCAGCTCCGGGGCAGGTCTCTGGGGTTGTGCATTTGCTTGCGGCACCGGAGCAGCACCAACTCAACCCCCCCAGCTCTGGCAAGGATAAGGGGATGTGGTCCCGAGCCCAAGCTGGACCGGGACCCCCGAGATGCGAGAGGGGTGAGGAGGAGCCGGGACCTTGCACAGGCCGCCTTCAGCCTCGCCGAGCTGCTTCCCCGGCCGAGGAAGCTTTTCCCAAGTGTTTTCTTTGGCTTAGAAAATCCAACGTGCCCGGCAGCCCCCGCAGGTCGCGTTCGGGGCCGGGATGTGGCGTTCCAACCCTCCCGGAGCTGCAGCCTTGGCTGTACCTGCCCTGGGACACCAAATTGCGCCCAAATCCCTCCGGCAGCACCACGGCTGCCAGGGGAGGGAAGGAGTTTGGGAATTGCAGATCCCTGGCGCTGCCTCTGCCTGGAGCTCACCTCTGCAGGCCCTGAATGAGGCTGGGGGCTCCTGGGGGCACATTTGGGGTGCTGAGAGCCTTGGGGCACCCCAATATTGCGGCAGGGATGGGCAGAAGGGGCTGAGCTGCTGTGCTCGTGTTCACAGGGGTCTGAGGATGAGGGAAGAGACGAGGATCTGACTCTGTGTTTCAAAAAGCTTGATTTATTATTTTATGATATGTATTATATTAAAACTATACTAAAAGAATAGAAGAAAGGATTTCATCAGAAGGCTGGCTAAGAATAGAAAAAGAAAGAACGAATAACAAAAGTTTGTGGCTCGGACAGAGAGTCCGAGACAGCCGTACTGTGATTTGCCATTAATTGGAAACAACCACATGAGACCAATCAAAGATGCACCTGTTGCATTCCACAGCAGCAGATAATAAATGTTTACATTTGGTTCTTGAGGCTTCTCAGGAGGAAAAAATCCTAAGGAAAGGATTTTTCGTAAAATGTGTCTGTTTCAGAAAGGCTGATTGATTATTTTATAATAAATGTATTATATAAAAACTGTACTAAAAGAATAGAAGAAAGGATTTTCATCTGAAGGCTTGAAGGAATAGAGTAGGAATGGAATGATAATAAAATCTTGTGACTGACCAGAGAGTCCGAGACAGCCGGACTGTGATTGGACATTAATTAGAAACATCCACATGAGACCAATCCCAGATCCACCTGTTGCATTCCACAGCAGCAGATAATCAATGTTTGCATTTGGTTCTTGAGGCTTCTCAGGAGAAAAAAATCCTAAAAAAAAAATATTTTTCAGAAAATATCATAGCTACAAGCTGCCTGTCCCAACCCAACTTGGAAATCCAACCAGCTCCCAAACCTTGCTGTTCCCACCATGCTCAGAACTCCTGCAAAATCCTTGACAGCTCCCAGACCCTGCTCAGCCCCAGAATTCGGTGTAAAACTCGCCTGATCTGTTCAATAAAACCAGCAGAGCATTGCTTCCCTTTCGGATGGGACAAATCCCCCCAGCCCCTCACCACCCCCACGACCCCAACTGACCCAAAATGCGCCCGAAACTGCCGAGTTCCTGTTTGGCAGCCGCTCCTGCCGGGGCTGGTACCTGCACACGAGGTCAGCGGCGCTGGGTTTGTTGTTGTGAGCTCCGCCTTATCAGCGCCCTGGCGCTTCCCCGCTCCCCGAGCCTTCCTTCCGAGCCGATTGTTGATCCCGCAGTCTTGGCTGCGCTGGGAAAAAAAGGAGATTTCCTGCAATTGTTTCGCAGGACTTGCAGCCCCATGCAAAATTTTCTGCCCTATCAGCCCCTTCCCCAGCGCCGGGGCAAGGCTTGGGCTTCCCCTGTCAGGCCGCGGGGCAATCAAGGCTCTGTGATTAATTGCTGCCTGGCCAGAGGTGCTTCTCTGGCCACATCCATCTGCCAGCGGGCAGAGAGCTCAGCCTTCAGCCCTTCCCCACCGAACAAACGCCCGGGCTCGCCCTGATACGGAGGTGGCATCAGGGACAGCTTTGGTGTTTTTGGTATAACCCGACCCCTCAGAGCTGGGGCAGGACCTGGGGTGTGTTTTCCCCATCCAGGCAGGATCCGACCTCTTATCTCAGCGTGGTGACAGTGGAGGGGACACTCAGGAAGCCTCGGGGACGCCCATCTATGGCCATAGGGGGGCTTTTTACAGACCACAAACGAGATGGGACTGCTGTGGAACTGCCTTGAGCTGTTTTATTTTCCAGCATCGGTCTCATTGCATGGTTATGACAATGGGAAGATGCCAGCAGCTCACATCCCAGGCAGCAGACTTAGAATTTAATTATAGTTATATTATATATATATATATATATATATATAGTTATATTATATAAGTTATAACTCACTTTATGAGCTTCTTGACCAATCCCACAAAGCAAAAGCACATTGACAGTAGTTCTATCCAATCACCATAAGCACAGGTACCTTTGGTTAAAACAATGCTTGCTTATTTCGAATACAATATTTACTTGTAAGCCCTAAAGCACAACGCACAGAGCTCCATTATTAAGCTTCAAACTTCCTAATATCTTGCTAGATAAACTTTTCTGTAGCTTAGAGAGTTATTCTGACAAGCGTTAATACACAGACCATTGTTCTATTTGTCCTTGCCTTTCTACAGTTTAAATAATTTTTCTGCCGACCTATCTCATGGCTGCTGCTTGGCTCTAATCACAGTTCTGCTGTCTCTGGGCCCTGCCTTTTGCAGCTTTCCCCAAACCCTCTGATTCTGTTGATTCCCACACCATCCATCCCCGGGCACCTGCGGCTTCCCCACCGCCACCTCCTCGGCGCCTCCCCGGGTCCGTCCCCACCCTGCGGCGAAATCAAAGCGGAGCCGAGTCCCGGCGCTGCGAATGCCGTGAAATGTCCCCGCGCCGGGCTCAGGATGTCGCACCACGCCGCTCATTTCCTGCCCAGCCAGCGGCCACCAAGCCCACCCGAGCTCCGTGCCCAGAGGCGCCTGAGCTGCCGAGCCGAGAGGATCCCCCCGCTGCCGAGCAGCCCCAGCGCAGCCGCAGGTGAGGCAGCGCCGTCCCTGCTCCCTCCGTTCCTTTTGTCTGTCCTGTTTACCGTCCATCTGTCCCCTCTCTCATCTGCCTGTCCCTTCTCCCGTTTGTCTGTCCCTGGTCCTGTCTGTCTGTCTGTCCCCTTTACCATCCATCTATCCCCTCGCTCATCCGTCTGTCCTCTCTCCCATCTGTCTGTCCCTGGTCCTGTCTGTCCCTTCTCCTGTCCGTCTGTCCCATCTCCTATCCATCCGTCCCTTCTCCTGTTTGTCTGTGTCCCTTCTCCCGTTTGTCTGTCCCTGCTCCTGTCTGCCTGTCCCTTCTCCTGTCCATCTGTCCCCTCTTCCATCTGTCCGTCCCCTCTCCTGTTTGTCTGTCACTTCTCCTGTTTGTCTGTCCGTTCTCCTGTCCACCTGTCCCCTCTCTCATCTGTCCATCGCTTCCCCTACTTGTCTGTCCCTGCTCCTGTCTGCCTGTCCCTTCTCCTGTCCGTCTGTCCCCTTTAACATCCATCTGTCCTCTCTCCCATCCATCTGTCCCTTCTCCTGTTTGTCTGTCCCCTCTCCTGTCCATCTGTCCCCTCTCCCACCTGTCCATCCCTTCTCCTGTTTGTCTGTCCCTGCTCCTGTCTGCCTGTCCCTTCTCCTGTCCGTCTGTCCCCTTCACCATCCATCTCTCCCCTCGCCCATCTCTCCATCCCTTCTCCTGTCCGTCTGTCCCCTCTCCCGTCCATCTGTCCTGCCTCTCCTCAGCCCCAGCAGCCTCTCAGGACCTGCAGGGCAGAGAGAGGACGGGACGTTCAGGATCCCTGGGGGTGGCAGCTCCAGCCCGCCCCGGCTTTGGGGCCGGTGGGTGCCACAGGGGTGACACTCACGGGTGGCACCAGCTGTGGCTCGCTCCTGGCTTGCCAGGCTCCAAATGAAGCGGGAAAACCCCGCTGGGAGGGCAGAATCCCGCAGGATTCCCAAGGGCACCTTCCCGAGGGAGCGGCTGCTCCAGCAGCCCGAGGCTGGACGGGCTCCGCAGCCTCTTCGCTGTGCTGGGATGGGGGCTCTCACTTGGGGCATTTAGAGGATGTTCAGGTCTGCGTTTCCCTGAAATGTGTCATTTTGTCACCTACTTGGATGTCCCGATGGCTCCCGGCAGGGTGAGGGTGGCTGGGAGCGATCACACCCTGAGGGCTCGGGTGGGAGCGGTGGCTTTCCTGCTGGAGCTGCCTCTGGGACAGAGCCACCGACACCTCTCTGTGTCCCAGGCCAAGCTCTGGGACAGGGGACAGCCACCACATGTGGTAATTTTCGTTTGTGGCTGGAATTTGTATGAGGGGATCACCTGGGTGGACACAGCATCTTTTGAGGGTTGATGTAGGGAGTCACCATGGGAGTAAAAATGGGGTTGGAAGCTCCCAGAAGGACCTTTCTGAGCCCCACACAAGGGCTCTCTGTCTCAGCCTGCCCAGCTCAGTGCTCTCCCTTTCCTGCAGCCACCAGGATGGCCGAGGTGACCACTGTCCCCATGGAGACACACACTGTCCCGAGTGAGTACGGCGACTACCACAACCTGTCCGAGCTGTTCTACCTCCTGAACCACACCTACACCTTCTGCGAGTTCAGCCTGGACGAGAACGTCAAACGAGTGGTTCTCTTCATCCTCTACCTGGTCATCTTCGTGGTGGGCTTGGTGGAGAACCTCCTCGTCATCTGGGTCAACTGGCAGACACGGGGCACCAAGAGCTTGGTCAACCTGTACGTCATCAACATGGCCATCGCTGACCTGGGTGTGCTGCTCTCGCTGCCCATCTGGATGCTGGAGGTGATGCTGGATTACACCTGGCTCTGGGGCAGCTTTCTCTGCCGCTTCACCCACTATTTCTACTTCGCCAACATGTACGCCAGCATCTTCTTCCTCACCTGCCTGAGCGTGGATCGCTACGTGACCCTGACCAGCTCCTCCCTCTTCTGGCAGCGGCACCAGCACCGCGCGCGCCGCGCCGTCTGCGCCTGCTGCTGGCTCCTGGCCGCCGCCATCCCCGTGCTGGAGGTGGCCCACATGCAGCTGGTCAACACTGGGGAGCCCATCTGCATCTTCATGGCTCCTTTTGAGACCTACGACGAGTGGGCTCTGGCGGTCAGCCTGGCCACCACCACCGTGGGCTTCCTCATCCCCTTCCCCATCATCGCGGCGTTCAACGTGCTGACGGCGCGGTTCCTGCGGCGCGCCAAGCCCGAGAGCCGCAAGCACTGCCTGCTCATCTACGCCTACATCGGGGTGTTCCTGCTCAGCTGGCTGCCCTTCCACGTCGTGCTGACCCTGCTCACCCTCGAGGGCAACCACATCATCCTGCACTGCACCTTCGCCCACCTCCTCTACTTCTTCTACGACATCATCGACTGCTTCACGCTGCTCCACTGCGTCGTCAACCCCATCCTCTACAACTTCCTCAGCAAGAACTTCCGCAGCAAACTCATCTCTGCTGTGGTCAAGTACATCCCCAAGGACCACGGTGGCCAGAAGGGAGCTGGAAATTCCTCCTCCGGCACACAGCACTCCATAGTCATCGCGAAGGACAACAGCCCTCCCAACTAAAGAGGGTCAGACTCTCCTCGTGGCTCCCTGGGGACAGTGGGATTGGTTTTCCTGCTGCTGAGGACATGATTTGCTTGGGCACAGCCCTGCTTGGCTGGGCACTTCCTGTGCCAGCTTTGAGGAGAGCTGGGAGCTATGGACATCTTGCCTCTGGAGCGCTGTCGTGTCCAACCTAAAGGAAGGATAAGAGAAAATTATGTTCCCTGTTTGATAAGAACATTAGATTCCCTTGCAATAATAAAGTTTGTTACTCCACTCCGTGCCTGACACAGCCCCAAGATCAGAGCCCCATCAAGCTGTGGGGTTGGGGTGCAGCATCTTCCCCACCACAGGGGTTCCTGCATCCCCCAAACTGCCCCTGGCCCCCAGCCCTGGGCATGGCACTGCCTGGTGAGCGCCATCCCGAGTGGGACAGGAGGAGTTTGGAACTCAAACCTCCCCCCATAGTGCCCAGCAACATCCAGAGCCTGATTTTTGAGAGATGAAGGCGAAGCAGCCCAAGGGGCTGAGCAGGGCACAGACCTGAGGGAGAGGAGGAACAATTTGGATTCAAATCAGCCACTCCTTCAGGGCAATTTCGCAAAGCCGGTTGTAAATTTTTTACAAATTTTAAATTAGCAATGGCTAAACTGGGTTTTACTGGGAAAGGCTGCTCAGACTAACTTGGGATCCCCCATCCCATTAACTCCTCTGGAGCATCCCCTGGCAGGTTTTTATGGCCACTGGGTGGATTTCTCAACTCCAACAAGCCCCAACATCCCTTCCCCTTCCACCAAAGCCCCCGTGGGAGCGCAGGGATGTGCAGAAATCCTCAGAGCTGGAGCACGGGCTGGGTTCATGCCGTGCAAGGAACCGGAGAATCCGGAGAAAGTTCATCCTTGTGTGTGGGTCCTGATCTCAGTCACGTGCTGGGGGTCAGGGCCTTTACTGGGGGAAGGTGCCAGAGACGCCATAAATCCACCAAAGGCCTTGAGCTGCTGGAGGAGCACTGGGTGAAAAAAAGCAAAGCATAAGCAGTTTCTGGGGACAGGATGCTGGCTCAGGGCTGGGAGCAGGATGTCCCAGGAGAAGCCCCTGGCCAGGATGTGGGGTTATCACAGGGCTGGCTGGGAAAGCTCTGCCACTTCCAGGCGTCCCCGATGGGGTAAAATCCTGAATTCCTCAGGGTTTCTTCTGCAGGGATGTTCCTTTTTACCCCAGGACAATAATCCCAACCCAGCTCTTACACAGAAACCCCGGGAAGGCTCCAGCAGGGTCAGAATTCCCTGCTCAGGAATTCCCTTCTCTGTTCCTGTGAGACCCCTCCAGGCTGGGATCTGCACCCACCACCTTCATTCCCTGATCCCAAATCCTCCCTGAGCTTCCCTTTGTTAATTCCCTCCCATTTCCAACGAAGAAATGGAAGATAAACACAAAACCAGCCTCTCACCAGGGCAAAACTATATTCAAGATACTTCAACATGTAAAATTTGGTATTTTTCACCTAATAAACTTAATTTTTAACTGTCTTTAATTTCTCTGCACTTTTGTCCATAAACTTAAGGGCCAGAGTGGCCTCAAATAAATTGTTCCCACCTCCATGGGAAATTCTTCCTTGTGTCAAGGTGGAATTTCTTGTGGTTTCATTTATGGCTGTTGCTCCCTGTCCTGTCACACCACTGGAAAGTTTGGCACCGTCCTCTTGGCACCCACCCTTGAGGTGTTTTTATGGATTGATGAGATCCCCTCACAAATGAGAAATCTGAGATATTTTTATGGATTGTTTGGGATATATCTGAGATATTTTTATGGATTGTTGGGATCCCCTCTCAAATGAGAAATCTGAGATATTTTTATGGATTGACACGATCTCCTCTGAGATATCTGAGATATTTTTATGGATTAATCTGAGAAATCTGAGAAATCTGAGATGTTTTTATGGATTCACGAGATCCCCTCTCAAATGAGATATTTATATGGATATTTGAGATATTTTAATGGATTGATAGATTGGATCCCCTCTCAAATGAGAAAGCTGAGATGTTTTTATGGATTCATGAAATCCCCTCTGAGATATTTGAGATATTTTATGGATTAATCTGAGAAATCTGAGAAATCTGAGAAATCTGAGATGTTTTTATGGATTGTTGAGATCCCCTCTCAAATGAGATATTTATATGGATATTTGAGATATTTTTATGGATTAATCTGAGAAATCTGAGATGTTTTTATGGATTCACGAGATCCCCTCTCAAATGAGATATTTATATGGATATTTGAGGTATTTTAATGGATTGATAGATTGGATCCCCTCTCAAATGAGAAATCTGAGATATTTTTATGGATTCACGAGATCCCCTCTCAAATTAGATATTTATATGAATATTTGAGATATTTTGATGGACTGATAGACTCCCCTCTCAAATGAGAAATCTGAGATATTTTTATGGATTGATGAAATCCCCTCTGAGATATTTGAGATATTTTTATGGATTAGTCTGAGAAATCTGAGATGTTTTTATGGATTCACGAGATCCCCTCTCAAATGAGATATTTATATGGATATTTGAGATATTTTTATGGATTGATAGAATCCCCTCTCAAATGAGAAATCTGAGATATTTTTATGGATTCATGAAATCCCCTCTGAGATATCTGAGATATTTTTATGGATTAAAAAGGTCCCCTCTCAAATGAGAAATCAGAGATAATTTTATGGATTGATGAAATCCCCTCTGAGATATTTGAGATATTTTTATAGATTAATCTGAGAAATCTGAGATGTTTTTATGGGTTGTTGAGATCCCCTCTCAAATGAGATATTTATACAGATATTTGAGGTATTTTAATGGATTGATAGATTGGATCCCCTCTCAAATGAGAAAGCTGAGATATTTTTATGGATTAATCTGAGAAATCTGAGAAATCTGAGATATTTTTATGGATTGATGAAATCCCCCTCTGAGATATTTGAGATGTTTTTATGGATTCATGAGATCCCCTCTCAAATGAGAAATCCGAGATATTTTTATGGATTGATGGAATCCCCTCTGAGATATTTGAGATGTCTTTATGGATTAAAAAGGTCCCCTCTCAAATGAGATATCTGAGATAATTTTATGGATTGTTGGGATCCCCTCTCAAATGAGAAATCTGAGATATTTTTATGGATTGATGGAGCCCCCTCTGAGATATCTGAGATATTTTTATGGATTAATCTGAGAAATCTGAGATAATTTTATGGATTGTTGAGATCCCCTCTCAAATGAGATATTTATACAGATATTTGAGATATTTTAATGGATTCATAGACTCCCCTCTCAAATGAGAAATCTGAGATATTTTTATTGATTGATGGAGCCCCCTCTGAAATATTTGAGATATTTTTATGGATTGATGGAGCCCCCTCTGAGATATTTGAGATATTTTTATGGATTGATGGAGCCCCCTCTCGGCCTCCTCTTCTCCAGACTAACCAAGCCCAGCTCCCACACCCTCTCCTCTGCTCCAGACCCCTCAGAACCATTTTGAACTCGTTTCCCAGCCTATGGAGCCCCAGTTCCTGGCAGAAAAGGCTCATCCAGGCACACAAACCCTGGGATTGCCCAATGGGTGGGCTCTGCTCCCACCCCTCACTCCCTCCTGCTCCTGTAGCCCACAGGAACGTCCCAAACTGCTCCCCCTGAGCCACAAACCCAGGGATGGCCTCACCTGCTCTCCCCAGGGCATTCCTGTGAGGAAAACATTTTATTAAAAAAAAAAGCAGCTGCACAAGAGGTCAACGTTTTCCGTTTTATTATTCTAAATAAAAACCACACTTTGTGCTGAACAATGGAGTAGAAAAGAACCCAATGTACAACGATTTTAGACATCTACGATTCGGGGAAGGGGTGTGGGGAGGGGAAAAGTTTACAAAATATACAAAACTTTACAGCAAATAGATAGTAAACACTTAAATAGCAGGAGGTCAGTACCTACGATTAACTTAACAAAAAAGGTTAGACAGCAAATTCAACTCTTGTTCTTCCTTCCTTTCTTTCTTCCTTTCTTTCTTTCTTCTGCTCAATTTCTCTGCTGACAGACCCGGATCCACTGAGAACGGGGGAAAAGTGAATTTTGTGTTTTTGGGGGTGGATCCACTGAGATCCACTGAGAACGGGGGAAAAGTGAATTTTGTGTTTTTGGGGGTGGATCCACTGAGATCCACTGAGAACGGGGGAAAAGTGAATTTTGTGTTTTTGGGGGTGGATCCACTGAGATCCACTGAGAACGGGGGAAAAGTGAATTTTGTGTTTTTGGGGGTGGATCCACTGAGATCCACTGAGAACGGGGGAAAAGTGAATTTTGTGTTTTTGGGGGTGGATCCACTGAGATCCACTGAGAACGGGGGAAAAGTGAATTTTGTGTTTTTGGGGGTGGATCCACTGAGATCCACTGAGAACGGGGGAAAAGTGAATTTTGTGTTTTTGGGGGTGGATCCACTGAGATCCACTGAGAACGGGGGAAAAGTGAATTTTGTGTTTTGGGGGTGGGAGCGAGCCTGGCCTTGGGGAAGGCTCCGTGACCTGGATGCTGCCAGAATTTCCCCTCTCGTCCCCCAGGAATCCCACAGCACTTTGCTGTGGCCAACACCACCAGGCTTGGTGTCCCCACAGTCCCCACCAGGGGCAGTGGGGACAGGAGAGAGCCAGGTTTGCCCAAAGTGGTGGTGGGGAATGAAATCCCAGCTGGTTTTGGCTCTCCCAGCCCTGAGCTGGAGCAGGCTGGGGACAGGGGTGACACCCCCTGCCCACCCCAAAGGCTCAGGAGCCCCCCCTCAGGTCTCTGAGCCCCCTGGGAGCCACCCCCAGGAGCAGCAGCAGGGTCAGACCCACCCCTGCAGCCCCTGCAGTGCAGATTTGGGGTGTTCCAGGTGGGAATCATCTGCTCTAACCCCAACAGAAATTCCCTGCGTCAGAACCAGCAGCAATGGGGGGCTCCTGCTTTCCCCCCCCCAGGCAGGAGCAAGGGCTGGCTGTGCCTGTTGGGTGTTTGGGTGTAAAAGCTTCACTTTTTGGTTTATGTGCACAAAAAGGCTTTTGCTTTTCAGCAGACCCTCCCTGAAGCTCGCCACGGCTTCTGGAACATTCCAGGAGGGTCTCCAGGCTCTCCCAGCCTCCACAGCCACCTCCAGAGCAGTGCAGGTCGTGTCCATCCCTGTCCCTGTCCCCAGCCCTGAGTTCCACCCTCGAGGGGGTGACTGGTGGGGCCCCCAATGGTCCCTCCCAGCCTCATCCACGCCACAATTCCACGACAGGAACCCGGGGAGCAGCTCAGAGCAGCCCACAGCAAAGCCCCACCACTGCCCAGAGCACTGCACCGCTCCCAAAATTCCCATTTCTCTCGTAAAACCTCAGCACAGCTCCACAGGGACGCCAGGACCACGAGCCTGGAGCTCAAAACCCAAGAGCTGCAGCAGCCCAGGCCAACCCAGAGCTGAGCCTGGCTCTGGTGCCTCCCTCCCCTCTCCAAATCCAGGCTCCAGGCACCCTCCCTGCTCCTGGAGGTAGCTCAGTACCACAGGAGGTACCACCCTCATTTTACAGATGAGGAAACTGAGGCAAAGAGGTGAAGTGGTGACTTGCCCAAGGCCATGGTGGAGCCGGGAGAGAAACCCTGGGGTGCTCTGAGCTCGCTGAGCTCAGCCCCCACTGCAGGATGGCCCTTCCTGGGTGTCCCTTCCCCTGTGTCCCTTCGCAGGGAGGAGGCAGCAGGGTGAGTTTCCAGGGTTTGCAAATCACTAGTTTTAGTTTAGTTTTAGTTTTTAGGTTTAGTTTTTAGTTTTAGTTTTAGTTTTGTAACAGCAAAACTTGACAGAAGCGCAGGGGCTGATCCAGGCTGGAGAGCCCCGAGCACTTCTTTGTTTGTGAGGTAGAATTGAGTTACCCAAGGGCAATCCCAGCTTGGAAAGATCTGTTCCTCCCCCCCACCTCTGCCCCATAAAAAAGCTGGGTAACAACAGGGAGAAACCAATCCATGACCTTCCCAGTGTTAACACTGTTGGCACCTCGCTGGGATGGCCAGGAGAGACCCCAGGAGGGGCCAGGAGAGACCCCAGGAGGGGCCAGGAGAGACCCCAGGAGTGACCAGGAGAGACCCCAGGAATGGCCAGGAGAGACCCCAGGAGGAGCCAGGAGAGACCCCAGGAATGGCCAGGAGAGACCCCAGGAATGGCCAAGGAGAGACCCCAGGAATGGCCAAGGAGAGACCCCAGGAGTGACCCCAGGAATGGTCAGGAGAGACCCCAGGAGGGGCCAGGAGAGACCCCAGGAATGGCCAGGAGAGACCCCAGGAGGAGCCAGGAGAGACCCCAGGAGGGGCCAGGAGAGACCCCAGGAGGGGCCAGGAGAGACCCCAGGAGGGGCCAGGAGAGACCCCAGGAATGGCCAGGAGAGACCCCAGGAGGGGCCAGGAGAGACCCCAGGAGGAGCCAGGAGAGACCCCAGGAATGGCCAGGAGAGACCCCAGGAGGGGCCAGGAGAGACCCCAGGAGGGGCCAGGAGAGACCCCAGGAATGGCCAGGAGAGACCCCAGGAGGGGCAGGAGAGACCCCAGGAGGGACCAGGAGAGCCCCCCCATGCTGAGGTGAACCTGACACAGGGTCAAGAGAGACCCCCATAGCCAGGAGAGCCTCCTGCACCAAGGGGCACTGAAATGTAGAGGGGGAGAGCCCCCCATGCCCAGGAGAGCCCAGGAGAGCCCCTCCATGCCCAGGAGAGCCCCCCAAACCCAGGAGAGCCCCTCCATGCCCACCCCATGGCCAGGAGAGCCCCTCCATGACAAGAGAAGCCTCTCCATGCCCAGGAGAGCCCCCCAAACCCAGAGGAGCCCCCCAAACCCAGGGAAGCCCCCCATGCCCAGGAGAGCCCCTCCATACCCAGGAGAGCCCCCCAAACCCAGAGGAGCCCCCCAAACCCAGCAGAGCCCCCCCATGCCCAGGAGAGCCCCTCCATGCCCAGGAGAGCCCCCTCCAAACCCAGGGAAGCCTCTCCATGCCCAGGAGAGCCCCCCCATGACAAGAGAAGCCTCTCCATGCCCAGGAAAGCCCCTCCATGCCCAGGAAAGCCCCTCCAAACCCAGAGGAGCCCCCCAAACCCAGGGAAGCCCCCCCAGAAGTGGCCAGCATGCAGCTGCAGAGGCCGAGCCATCGCCGCCGTGGCTCCCACTGCACGAATGAACAAACTCACATCACTCCAAGCACACAGGTTTGCCACAGGAACACGTCCAGGCTGTGGGAGGGAGGGGGGGATCCCTTTGGCAGGAGAAGGGGCCCCCCTCCTCCTCCTTCCAGGGAGTTTAAGGCAACAGCTTCATCCTGACTCATCTGCTGGGGCAGAGCAGAGCCAGGAGAGTCCCGGCTCTCTGGGGCCACCACAAATCCCCCCAAAAAGAGCAGGGGAGCTTCCCCTCCCTCTCCAGTCCTGCAGGAGATCTCCATGCTCACACAGCCACCTCTGCCCAGGCTCGGCAGGGAGGTCCCGGGGCTCCTTCAGCTCCTCCTCCAGGTCTCAGGGCAGCAAACAGGAATGTGTGAATGCCCTGCTCCTGATCCCTGCTGGGATCCCTCCTTGTTTACACACTCGGGTGCTTCCTGCTCCTCTCCCCAGAGCACACTTTGCTTGTCTCCTGGCAGTAGCAGCAGAACACCAGGGATGCCCAGAATGTCTTTTTTCTTTCCTTTTTTTTTCTTTCTTTCTTTCTCTTTTGTTCCTTTCCTTTCGAGTCCAGCGCCTGCTCTGGCTCTGTCCCTCTCCACTGAGGTCAGGTGTGAAAATCTTAGCAGCATCAGTTTGTGGACAAGCTTAGCCTGGTCAAGAGGGCTAAAAGGTTAAAAAAAAAAAAAAGAAAAATAGAATCTAGACTCAAAAACTAGTGAGAAATGCTAAAAGCACAGATGGCCTCTAACAGGACCAGAGGTAAGTAAACACGACAGACTCCTTGAAACAGTGATGTACCTCACGTGCTGTTAATTTGTACAACGCCACCAATCTAAAAAGCCCTAGGAAGGCCCAAAAATAATAAAATAAAATTAAAAAAATCAAACCAAAACCAAAAAAGAATTCCATCCATGATGCCTGACCATTAAATAAAACGAAACAACTTGGTTTGTTTCTTTTTTTTTTTTCCTCTTTCCTTTTTTCCTCCTCCTCCATCATTAATGAACACTCTTCTTCCCCATCAGCTATCCGTGTTTTTCTCAGCCTCTTTGGAATGGATGATGTACATGAAAGTCTGCTCGATGGTGAAATCTGGCGGGAGGCTGCCCTTGTGCACCCCTATGTGCTTGCTCATCAGGTTGAGCGTGGAGCTGTAGTGGCCACACACGGTGCAGCGATACATCAGGGCCCCCGAGTGTGTCCTCAGGTGACACTTGATGGTGGAACGCCCTCGGAAGAACTTGTGGCACACCTTGCACTGGTACGGCTTCTCCCCGGTGTGGATGCGCCGGTGGTAGTTGAACTCGCTGGTGTGGGCAAACCTCTTGCCACAAACCTTGCAGCTGTACTTGCTGTTCCCTGGCTGGTTCTGCAGCGCCAGATCCTCACTCAAGAACTCCTCGGGCAGCTTCCTCTTGGGCAGCCCCTGGGGCTGCAGGCGCTCCCCAAATCCCGCCCGGATGTCCAGGCTGCCCCCACATTTGTGCTGGCTGACGTGGTAGCGATAAGCGGCCTCCAGCTTGAAGCTCTGGCTGCAGAAGTGGCACTGGAAAAGAGCCTCCTCCACGTGCTGGTGCACGGCCAGGTGCTTCTCCAGGAGCTGCCTGTCCACAAAGCTGCTGGCACACACAGAGCAGGAGAAGACAGAGATGCCCAGGTGGGACAGGGCGTGCCACAGCAGGCTGCAGAGGCTCAGGTGCCGCTGGTCGCACACGCCGCACGTTTGGCTCTTCAGGTTCACGTGCTCCAGCAGGTGGTTCCGGACCGTCTGGAAATCTTTGGCCAAGGGCTTCCCACAGGCAGCACAGGCCAGCTCAGGGCCGGGCCCTCCCCCAAAAACAGCCACCTTGCCTGGGAGGGGGTCGCTGGGGTGGACAATGACGTTGTTGTCGAAGACCCCGTCCCGCCGGTGCAGCGTCAGCTGCCACTGGGTGAAGAACTTGGTCTCGCACATGTCGCAGGAGAAGAGGAAGATGCCGATGTGGGAGAGCACGTGGGTCACCCTGGAGTTACGGTCCTGGAAGTGGGTCTCACAGACCTTGCAGTTCCCTGTCAGCAGGTCCACGTGGTCCCTGGCGTGCTGGCGGATCAGCTGGATGTTGGGTTCCAGAACCTTCTTGCACACCTGGCAGGGCATGGCCTTGCTGTCCCGGCTGTCGCTCTCGAAGGCCAGCTCCTCCTCGCTGTCATCACTCAGCTCTATCACTTCCTCAGATGGGACCAGCTCTTCTCCAGCATCCTCAAAATGCAGCTCAGCCTCTCCCAAATCCTCCAGCTGGAGCTCATCCATCTGCTCGAATCCCTGCTCTTTGGAGTGGTCGCTGTTGCTGGGGCAGGAATTGCTCCCCGTGGAGACATCCAGGGAGGGGTCAGTGGGGAAGAAGCCACCCTTGCTGTAGTCACCATTGCTCTGGGCCTTGTACTGAGGGCAGGAGCTGCCAGTGGTCTGTGCCACGACATTCCCACCAGGCTGAGCCCCCAGACCCGTGACTGGAGTGAACTGTCCTGCATCAGACTCCTGCTCTGTCTTGGGAGGCTGCTGTGGGTGCATCAGGGGAAGAGCCTGGCTGGCCTCACCCACAGCATTCCTGTCATCCTCTTTGTAGCTGCCCACCACGTCCCCGTGCAGGAGATAATTCCGCTCGGGGCCGAAATGCTCCGCGCCGCTACGGATGTCCCCCAAAGAGTGGCTCTGCTCCGAGGAGGTGCTGCTCAGCACCCCAGCCCTGCCTTCCCCCACAGACAGAGCAGGCTGCTTGGTGATGGCCGAGCTCTCCAGGTCAGGGAAGGTGGAGTGACAAGCCTGCAGCAGATCCTCCATGCCCAGCCGCTCCGCCACCTCGTAGATCACCCCCACATTGATGAGGTCGGTGAAGAGCTCCGAGGTGTACACAAAGCTCAGGATCTTCTCAAAGTTGGCTGGTGTGATGAAATCCACCACGTAGGTCCTGGCAGCGTCCAGCCCAGTGTTGAGGAAGAGGTTCTGGAAGTAGCCAGCAGCACAGGCCAGCACGGCCTTGTGCGCGGCAAAGGAGCGGGAGCCCACCAGGATGGTGACGTCGCACATGGTCTCGGAGAGGCGGCACTTGTTGAGTTCCTTCAGCAGGTTGTTGGGGTGGTTGGTGCTGTGCAGCTTGATCCTCATGCCCATCTTAGCAGCTGCTTTAAGAGTCCTTTCTGCTGTTCAGCTCGGCCTTCACGCTCTCATCCGCGGCGGGAGCAGGAATTGGCAGGGCAAGGGGCTCTGCAGAGGGGAAACGCAAAAAAAAAAAGTTATTTAACAACCAAAGCAACGTCACTCGGGTCATACCTCCTGTTTTCCAACTTTCTGAGGAGCCACAGAGCAGCTGCTCAGCTGGAGATGGACTAAACCTGTCTTGTCAGCTCAGTTTTGGGAAGTGAAAAGCTGGATGTGCAAAGCAGCAAAGTCAAAACAAAAAGATTCTCAGAGGCAGCCTGAAGGTCCCACTGCTACAGGGGCAGGGACAGAGATCCTGCTGACCCTGAGACCAAACCAGAGCCTGTTCCAGACCTCTCCCTCTTCCCGAGCTGGGGATGAGGCTCCTCTCCAAAGAGATGTTACTCAGGCCGGACACGCCAGCTGGATTCGCCTCTAGGTCTCCTCCAGCTGCAGCCACTTCATTCCTTCACTTCAGATTCCACCTGGACCCACAAGGAGACTTCAGGCTCCCAGGTGGGATTCTCTGCATTCCAGCCTCTGGATTCCCCTGGATGGATTCCCCCGGGATGGATTCCCCTGGATGGATTCCCCTGGGATGGATTCCCCCGGGATTTCCTGGCAGCACCTCTCGGATTCCTCAGCTGCCACCACACCTGTCCCACAGCACCGGCCATTCCTCCCAGCTTGTCCCACTGCTTTTGTCCCTCTGTCCTGCTCACAGACACCCCACCAGCTCTTGGGATTTCACGAACTTACCCAGGAAACTCTATCCTTAATTCCCCTATTCCTAATTCCCCGCATTCCCCGTCCTGAGACAGGGAACAGCGAGCCCAGAAGGCAGCAAAGAGCAGAAGTTTGGAGGGGCTGGAGCTGCCTCTGCCCCAGCTCCGGGAAAAACCAAAACCCAGAGAACGAGCTGTTCTCCCGGGGATGGGAGGGATGGGGGAAAACACCACCGGCAGCTGAGGAGGAGGATGAAGATGCCGAGAGGAAGGCTCTGGAAACGCTGCCCAGCCCAAAAAGCAGCTGGGCAATTGGGGATGCCTGCGGAGGGGATGGGGCAGAAGGAGAAAGAACCGGAGGGAAGGGGGGCAGCGGGAAGGGGGGAGGCCCGGAGCTGCTCCGGGAGAAACGGGAGGAGATGGAGGGGAGGGACAGCGGCGTCCCCGGTGGGCCCGGGGAGCGGGGCAGGAAGGGACCCCGGGAAGAGCCACGAAAGGCGGCGGGAGGCCCCGGGGAGGGTCGGAGCGGGGCTGGCGGCGGGGACGCGGCTCGGGAGACCTGAGGGGGCCGGGGGTGGCGGGCGGGGGTCGCTCCTTACCCGCCCGGCGCCCCGCACCATCCCGGCCCGGCTCACACAAAGGCGCCGACCCGCCCCGCGCCCGCCCCGGCCCGCGCCGCCTTCCGGGAGCCGCCGGCGGCAGCGCCCCCGTGCGGAGAGGAGGAACCGGAGCGGGGGCACCGGGCGGGACACACGGACACGGACACACGGACACGGATACGGGCAGGGACACATGGACGCAGGGAGGGACACACGGACACGGGACGGGACAGACGGACATGGACACACGGACATGGGGCGGGACACACGGACACGGACACGGGGAGGGACACACGGACACGGACACACGGACATGGGGCGGGACAGACGGACACGGGGAGGGACACACGGACATGGACACGGACACATGGACACGGGGAGAGACGCACGGACACATGGACATGGGGAGGGACACACGGACGCAGACACATGGACACGGATACTGGGAGGGACACATGGACACGGGCAGGAGACATGGACACAGGGAGGGACAAACGGACACGGACACGGGGCGGGACAGACGGACACGGTGAGGGGCACACGGACACGGACACAGGGAGGGACACATAGACACGGGGCGGGACAGACGGACACGGGGAGGACACACAGACACGGACACTGGTGTGGTATTTACACACTGGGACGGAAAGAAGGGGCATGAAGACAGGCACGGACACGGGAAGGGACACGGACAGTGGCACGGACAGACGGACACGGGAAGGGACACGGGCACTTCTCCAGTTACGGGGGCTGCCGTGGGGAAGGGACAGGTCGCTGTAGCCCAAGAGAACACGAACCCCGGCCCCGGTGGTGCCGTGGGCTCATCCCCGCGGGCTCATTCCCGCATCCCCATCCCCGCATCCCCATCCCCGTGGGCTCATCCCTACATCCCCATCCCTGCGGCCCCATCCCCGCATCCCCATCCCCCGGGCTGTCCCGAGCGGGTCCCGGAGGCGCAGCCAAGACACGGAGTCGCATTTTGCGCGTGTCCCGCGCAGACACGGGTGGGTGTATAACGGGACACGTCCAGGTGTACACAGGTGCACGGACACGCGCACGTGGGGCGGCACCGCCGCGCTCCCGACGGCTCCGTGGGCGCCGGAGCCGGGGACGCTCCCGCAGCCGGTCCCACCATCCCCGGGACACCGGGCACAGCCCCGTGCGGGGCTCGTTCCGCCGCTCAGGCCGCCCGCAGCGGGGCCTCTCCGGGAGCGGGGGGTCCCGGGGAGCACCGGGGGGCCGGGCTGCCGCCTCCCCGCCCCGCCGCTCGCCCAGGCTCCGCTGCTCGCTTCCCCATGAGCCCCACGAAGAAATCGTGCATGTCTCCTGCGGAGAGACCGGCCGTCAGTGGCACCGGTACCGGCGCCGGTACCGACACCGGCACCGGGCGGGACTTACTCTTCTGCGGCGCCGCGGGGGGACCTGGAAGAGACCGAAACAGGTGAGCGAGCACCGGGCGGACCGACACCCTCCCATCCGAGCCCTCCCGCCCCTCACCGGCGCCCTCCTCCCGCAGCAGCTCCAGCGCGGCGGCGGCGGCGGCGGCGGCCCCGGGGCTGCCGCGGGGGCTCCACGGCAGCGGCTCCGGGACGGGCATCCCCTGCGGGAGCAAAGTGGGTGGGAAGGGGTCCGGGGGGTCCCGGGGATCCGGGATCCGCCCGCCGTTCCCCCCCTCCGACGGCCGTACCAGCGCGGGGCCCGGCGGGGCGGCGGGGGGCGCGGCGGGCGGGGGTGAGCGGCAGCGCCAGGAGCAGCAGCACCGCCAGCACCGGTCGGTTCTTCATCCTCAGGGGGACAGCGATCAGCGACGGAGCTTCCCGGCGCTGTCCCGAGCCGGCGAACCCTCGATGGGGCGGCCCCGGATGAGTCTGAAGCGAACCGGGCTCTGGGGAGGGAAAGAGACGGGAGACGGGCGGGCCGGGGGCGGCGGGACCCCCTCTCGGGTGTGCGGAGGAGGGACCGCGCCGCTTCCCGGGCTGCCGGTGTCCCCTGGACCCCCGGGGATGCATTCCAGGGTTGGGGGGGTCATTAGGGGGCGTGCAGGGGGACACGGCCCCGCTGTGGCCCCGGAGGTGCCGTGTCCCCGCTGGTGGCCGTGGTGCCACGGTTGTGCGCCCGCACACGAGCCGTGCAAACGCGAGGGTGGGGCACGGACACGGCTCGGGCTCCGTCCTGCACGTTCACCCGGTCTCAACACACCTGTGTCCCCTGGCACGCTCCCTGGCACGCTGGCATCCCCTGGCACGCATATGCCTGCCCACAGCTCGATTTGCTTCCAGAGCCCCTCACCAAACCCTCCCCAAATTCAACCGACGCCTTCACCCCATCTCTCCCCCTTCCTGTGCCCTCCCCAGCGCCGTCCCAACCTCCTCTTCCTCCTCCTGCCTTCCCCTAACCCCAGCGGGGTGAGCACAGGGCACAGCAGCTCCCCAGGACCCCCCGAGAAGCCCCCAGGACCGTGGGGGACACAGGGACACCGACCTGCCGGTGGAGTCGGGGGCTGAGGGACCCTCGGCGCCGGTGGTTGCGGAGCAGGGACCCCTCGAGGCGCGGTGGTGGGCAGCAGAGGGTGGGCAGAGGTGGTGGTGGGCAGCGGTGATGGGCAGAGGTGGTGGTGGGCAGCTCCCCCGGCCCGGGCTCAGCCGGGAGGCGAAATACCGGGGCAGCAGCTGCTGCACGGCGCTAAATAAGGGGCTCTGCCCATGGCACGGCGTGGGTGGGCAAGAGGAGAGCTGCCAATGGGGGCCGGGGGGAGGTGGTACCCCCAGCCTGCAGCTTCACGCCCACGCAGCACTCACACACAGCGGAGTCACACAGCGGCACACGCGTGCCCACGCTGGCACCCTGGGGTGGGGGGTCAGCACACGGGCACTGTGCCCACGCAGGAAACCCAGGGTGGGGGTCAGCACATGGGTACCGTGCCCATTCTGGGGTGGGGAGTCAACACATGGGCACCATGCCCATGCAGGAACCTCAGAATGGGGGTCAGCACACGGGCACTGTGCCCATGCAGGAACCTCAGAATGGGGGTCAGCACACGGGCACTGTGCCCATGCAGGAACCTCAGAATGGGGGTCAGCACACAGGCACCATGCAGGAACCTCAGAATGGGGGCTCAGCACATGGGCACTGTGCCCACCCTGGGGTGGGGGGTCAGCACATGGGCACCATGCCCATGCAGGAACCTCAGAATGGGGGTCAGCACATGGGCACCGTTCCCACGCAGAAACCCAGGGTAGGGGTCAGCACATGGGCACTGTGCCCATGCAGGAAACCCAGAATGGGGGTCAGCACATGGGTACCGTGCCCATTCTGGGGTGGGGGTCAGCACACAGGCACTGTGCCCACGCTGGCACCTTGGGGTGGGGGGTCAGCACATGGGCACTGTGCCCATGCAGGAACCTCAGAATAGGGGGTCAGTACACGGGCACGGTGCCCACGCAGCCCCCCAGCCCCTCGTTGTGATGATGTCACCACGTGTCTGTTGGCACGTGTGGGGACACGCATGGAGGAGTGGTCCTGGCTGGATGCTGGGTGGTGCACGCTGGATTTGGGGGTCTCGTGGGTGAGAGGGGGTTGGCCAGGCTCCCACACACGTGTTCAGCTGCACACACGAGCACAGGTGTGCCCGCACACGCACGTTCACAGGTACCTCACACCCTGCCCCATTGCTGCATGCCAGGCCTGCCCTCTCTCATGCCAGGATGCGCCAAGGTGGAAGATGGGGAGGAAAATTTGGGGGGAAGCAGAGGGGCACAAGCAAAGAGGGAAGGACTGGGCCAACACACGAGAGCCAAGGTCTCCATCCCGAGCAACAGGCAGTGGTGACTGCTCCGGTGGCTGCAGCAGCCCCTCGGGAAAGCGGCTCACGTGGCAACACAGCCCGGGGCAGGGCAGCATCTGCAGCACCGGCAACGTTAATTAAATCGGAGCCTGGCCAGAGACGGTCTAATTAATTAATAACACCTACTTGTGAGATGCCAAGTGCGACGCAGCTGTGAAGAGCCGCGGTGCCCCGGGCTTGTTTATGGGCGAGGGGGAAGGTCCCTGGTGCTGGGACGTGACAGAGCGGGGAGCCCTCGGTGCTGGGACACGGCCAGGCCACCAAAAGTGCCACTGTGCACACGCACGTGCCCCACCCACGTGCTGGAGCTGCTCCAGGGCCCACCTGGGAGCTGGTGCTGATGGTGACGTGACGGGGAGTTGGCAGCTCCCCGAGGTAACGCGGGTGATGTGTGGGGACAGGATAAAAAGCCTCGTCAGGAGCGTGATGAGTGCAGGGGGGGAAAGGCAGAAAAGGGGGGGAGACCCTGTCATGAAGGCTGTGGGGTCCTGGGGGCTGCAGGAGTGGTGGGAGTCCTGAGGGTTCTGGGGGCTGGGGGACTGGGAGGGGGTCCCATGGATCCTGGGGGGTTGAAGGATTGATGGAGCTCCTGAAGAACCTGGGGGCTGCAGGGCTGATGGGGTCCTGAGGATTCTTGGGGCTGGAAGGGTCCCACAGATCCTGAGAGCTGCAGGACTGGTGGGGGTCCAGAGAGTCCTGGGCACTGCAGGACTGATGGGGGTCCTGTTGGGGTCCTGATGGGGGTCCTGAGGCACCTGAGGGATGCAGGACTGATGGAGGTCCCACAGGTCCTGGGCTGCGGAGTCACTGGGGCTGTGCAGTGAATTCCCTCTGTCCCATTCTCCATGTTCCTGGTCCCTAAGTGCAGCTCCAGCACCAGCCAGGGCAAGGGTGTCCTGCAGCAGGGTGGGGGGACCTTGGGCAGGGGCACAAGGACATCCAGAGCAGGCAGGAGGATGACAGGGACCTCACATGCAGCCACCCACGGCCGCCAAGAAATTGCCTCTGAAGCAGCGCAAGCTGTGAGCCACTTGATGGGAAAAGTGGCCACAATTTGGAGCCTCTCCAATCACCACAAGCTGAGTGCTGGCTGCAATCAGGCATCAGGAAAAGTCAGGAAAGCAGGAGGCCAGGATCAGGGGCTACATCACCAGGCTGTGCCCCCCCAGCTTGGGCACTGCCCCCTGAGGTCCCACCCCACCTGTAAGGAGGTGACACCGCCCTGGTACCGACACGTCAGCATCCCTTTAATGGGCTTGGAGCGATGCCTGGGTGCTGCCAGCACCCACGGGGGTGGGGGATGACATAAAGGGGGTGTCAGGGTGCCAGGGTGAGGGTGGGGGTCCTGGTGAGGGTCCCCTCAGTACACCAGGACCTCCATCTTGTTGCTGCCCTTTTTCTTGCAGACAGGGCCGTTGGTGCTGGCCTTGGGGGACTCCACCACGGTGATGGACACGTCGCCCTTCGGGAAGCGGGTGGAGAACCTGGAGGGGGAGGATGGAGGGGAGGAATCAGGATGGAGATGTGGGAGGGGGACACGCCCACACCCGTCCCCTCATTGCCCAATGAGCAGCCTTGGTTACACCCATTCCTCAGCAGCTTCCTGCTGCAGCCAATCAAATCACTCACATGACGCCCCACCCTTGGAGGCTCCACCCCCACCTCAACCCCACCCTGAGCACCGCCCTGTCCCACCCACAATAACCCCACCCTCCAGTACCCACACCCACAGAGGCCATGCCCTCTGCGCTCCCAGCCCTGTCCTGCCCCACCCATTGAGGTCTTCCCTTCAGACTCTGCCCACCGTGACCACACCCACTGTAACCACGCCCACCAAAGCCCCACCCACACCTGTCAGTGATGTGCAGGGGTAGCGCCTGCCCCGTGGTGGCCTCGAAGGTCTGGTACAGGCGGGTCACCAGCTCGATGAGGTGGTCACTGACCAGCAGGAAGTCACCCTTGGCCCCCACCGTGGAGACCTGTGGGGCAAACAGGGGGTCAGCCCTGCTGGGGACCCCCTGAGCCCCCAGGGCCCCCCTCCCCAGGTACCTCCTTGAGGTGCAGGGCCAGGAAGCCGTCGGAGAAGCGGGTGACTGAGACGCCACGGATGTCACTGAGGCTGAGCACGGTCTTGGGCTGGGCGGCCTTGGGGTCAGCCAGGACCAGGTGCTCGGTGGTGAGGAGCAGCAGGCGTGGGACTGTCTGTGGGTGGGGGTCAGCGTGGGCATGCGGGTCAGCGTGGGCACATGGTCAGTGTGGGCAGGTGGCCACCATGAGCAGGGGGTCAGCGTGGGCAGGGGGTCACCAAGAGCAGGGGGTCAGTGTAGGCATGGGGTCAGGGTGGGCAGGGGGTCAGTGGGGGCAGGGGGTCAGTGTAGGCAGATGGTCACCAAGAGCAGGGGGTCAGTGTGGGCACAGGGTCAGCATGGGCAGGTGGTCATTGTGGGCAGATGGTCACCATGAGCAGGGGGTCAGCGTGGGCATGTAGGTCAGTGTGGGCACATGGTCAGTGTGGGCACATGGTCAGCGTGGGCAGGGGGTCAGCGTGGGCAGGAGGTCACCAAGACCAGGTGGTCATTGTGGGCAGGGGATCAGCATGGGCAGATGGTCAGGGTGGGCAGATGGTCACCAAGAGCAGGGGCTCAGGGTGGGCAGGGGGTCAGGGTGGGCAGGGGGTCAGTGGGGGCAGATGGTCAGTGTAGGCAGATGGTCACCAAGAGCAGGGGGTCAGTGTGGGCACAGGGTCAGCATGGGCACGGGGTCAGCGTGGGCAGGGGGTCACCAAGACCAGGTGGTCATTGTGGGCAGGCGGTCAGCATGGGCAGATGGTCAGGGTGGGCACATGGTCAGTGTGGGGAGGTGGTCACCAAGAGCAGGGGGTCAGTGTGGACAGGGGGTCACCAAGACCAGCTGGTCATTGTGGGCAGGGGATCAGCATGGTCAGATGGTCAGGGTGGGCAGGGGGTCACCAAGAGCAGGGGGTCAGGGTGGCCAGGGGGTCAGAGCAGGGGGTCACGGTGTCCCCGTGTGCCCTCCCACAGCCCAGAGCATGGCCCCAAAGCAGATCTCACCTTCCCACTGGCCCTGTTCACCTTCCTCACGCTGTCGGCCATCACCAGCTTGTCCTTGGCCACCGCGTGCAGCTTCTGGTACTTGGGGTTCTGCTTCAGCCCCAGGTACTCCCCACGGAAAGGCTGCTGCAGGCTGGGGACAAGGCCATCAGCCACTGCTGCCCTGAGCTCCCCTGCACCCCCAGCCCCCTGCCCTGGCACCTTTTGGGGTACAGGGTCTTCTTGTCCTTGAAGAGCTCGCTGGCGCAGAGCCTGGCCTGCAGCTGCGCCCGCCGCGACGCCGGCAGCTGGTCCCGGTACTTCTTGCACTGCCGAGGGAGGGGACGATTTGGTGCCACCAAAGACCTCTCTCAGGTGAGCTGGCACACCGAAATCCCACCTGGAATTCTCCCCTGTTCCCACCTTCCAGTGGTAGAAGATGTTTTTCAGCTCCTGGTTGGTCTCACCCAGGAACTTGTAGGGCGCCGGGGGCCAGGTCCGGTCGGTCACCGACAGCGGGGGGAGGTTCTTGGCCAGCCCCACCAGGTACCTCTGCACCTGTGGGTGACAATGTGGCAGGGGGTCAGGGGAGGGCAGGGGCACCCAGCAGGGCAGGGGGCTGGCATGGCAGCGTGGTCCCCTCTCCCCCAGCCCCACTCACCAGTCGCCGGTAGATGAAGTTGGCCAGGCAGGTGCTGGCACTGGAACGGAAATATTTCCTGTAGGTCCTGCGTGCCTGTGGGGACAGTGCCAGCGGTGAGGACACCAAGACATCACCACCAGCCCCACAAAGGGTCCCCCATGTCCTCCCTGTCCCCCACATCCCCCACGTCCCCCATCCCTCTTTGGCTCCAGTGGAGAGAACAGAGGTTCCAGCCCGACAGGGTGGGCAGGAGTGGGGTGGGCAGACAGACAGACGGCACGGACAGCAGGACAGAGGCGGCCTGAGGGCGCGTGGCCCCGTTACCTGATACCCTCTCCAATGAGCAGCGATGGTGGTGGCGGCCGCGTGGCGTCGGCACTGGGACTTCAGCTCCCGGAGGAGCCGGCGAGACTGCAGGGGTGGAGAGCCCAGGGAGCCCGAGGGGGAGACACCAACACAGACATGGAGAGAGAGGGAGAGGCAGGAGAGAGGCAGGAGAGAAGGAGGAAAGACGGGGAGAGGAGATGAGGGTGAATCTGGTCCCACCGTGGGATGCACGGAGCTCCTGGTGCCACCGTGGGGCACACAGAGCCCCTGTCCCCACCCACCCTGCTGCCCCACACCAGGCCAGCCCCATGGTGGCTCTGGAGCTGCCCAGCCCTCACCTTCCAGCCCCGTGCATACGCCTGGAGGATCAGTGCCGACCGCTTCATCTGCTTGTACCGGTTCTTTTGCTGCGGGGGAACAAGAGAGTGAGTGGGGTGGGCTTGGAGAGCCAGGGGGAGAGGGATGGGCAGGGGAAGCATGGGCAGGGCCTGCCCTCTCCTCACCCTGTGGCCACGGAACCAGGCAGAGATGAGGATCTGGCTCTTGCGCATCAGCTGGTACTGGGTCCGGCACCGCCAGCCCCGAAACATCTTCTGGATGAGGGTGGCGAGCTGGGCCACGCGCTCCTGGCGCCGCCGCTCCAGGTCGAAGAGCTGGGCACAACCACGGCAAGCACGGGCTCACTGAGCAGCCCCAGGAACTCACAGGACAAACTGAGATCCCTCCTGGAACTGCCCCGTTCCCAAACTCACGGTGCGCGGCGAGCGGATGAAGATCTTGGTGTGGCCAAACGCCAGCTCCTCGGCGGGGAGCTCCAGACCTGCCAGCAGCACCTCGGTCCCCTCCCTGCATCGGGGCAGAGTTGGTGTAGAGGGATCCAATATGAAGGTGGTCTAGAATGTAATCTTATCCCCCCCCAAAGATGTGCAGCTGAACCAATTACTAAAAATTAGGAGCAGGCCTGATGTTAACAGGCCACACCAGTAAGAAGCCAATAAGAACAGTGGTATAAAAGAGTGGATTGGTGGGGTCTGGAGTTGGATGGCTGCTGCAAGGACCAGGAACAGTCAGTGCTTAGAGGAGCTGCCTACGAGAAACACTGAGGAGGTGTGAAACTCTGGTGATATGGAATCCTTGCACTGTAATGATAATAGAAGTCATGCTATATAAGACAACAGTTTGGGGTTGGTGTTTTGCGGAGATAATCAAAACCCCACAACTTTTGTGGAAGTTGTAAAGCCGGTATGTTTATTACAGCGCCAGCCACATGTGGGAATCATTCTTTTAAAATGACATGCGTACTTCTGGGGGCTTCAGGTCCCTTTTTATCCCCCTCTCAAATATATATGCATGGAATTTCACAATAGGTTCATGCATATTCATGTTTACGAATTTCGTGTGACGTTTGCTGCTAGTTTTTCTTTATCAGAAAGAATTCTTAGGTCAGGTTTGTCACAGACATCTTTTATGAAAAATCCTTTCCTTAGGATTTTTTCCTCCTGAGAAGCTGAGAGGCCTCAGGAACAAAATGTAAACATTGATTATCTGCTGCTGTGGAATGCAACAGGTGGATCTGTGATTGGCCCATGTTGGATGTTTGTAATTAATGGCCAATCACAGCCCAGCTGGCTCGGACAGAGAGCTGAGCCACAAGCCTTTGTTATCATTCTTTCTTATTCTATTCTTAGCCAGCCTTCTGATGAAACCTTTCTTCTATTCTTTTAGTATAGTTTTAATGTAATATATATGATAAAATAATAAATCAAGCCTTCTGAAACATGGAGTCAGATCTTTGTCTCTTCCCTCATCCTAAGACCCCTGTGAACACTGTCACAGCTTGATACATATTCATTTTTATGAATTTCGTGTGACATTTGCTGCTAGTTCTTCTTTATCAGAAAGAATTCCTAGGTCGGGTTGACCTGCTCTCACAGCAGTCTCTCTGTCTTTCTCTATCACCTTCTGTCTCCCTCCCCTTATGTCTGTCCTTCCCTGAAGCAGTTTCTCTGAGCCCAGGCTTTTGCAGTCAGGCTAAACCGCCGTGTTTTCTAACCACAGACTCAACTCAAAAACGTACATCTCACCTAAATCAAAACAGATTTCTACCCTGGAAAACTTCCGCTCTGCCTCCCTTGGCAGCCCCCTGAGCCTCACAGGGGTGTGTGCCAGTCCCATTACCTGTCCCCACGGTCCCAACGGGGCCACGTTTGGGCGTTGAGCATCTTGTAGCGCTGCAGGAAGGGCCCGTAGAGCTGGCGGAAGGCGTAGCCCGCGCGCCGCACCCGCACGTTCTCCAGCAGCCCCAGGTAGCGCACCTGGGCCAGCACCAGCTCCGGCGTGAACACCATGGCTGACTTGGTGTCGTTGGGTTTGATGCACCTGCAGAGCACAGCTGGTGGTTTAGGGGGGGGTTTTGGGGTGCTCAGAGACACCCCCGGGGGTGTCTCTGTCACATTTTCTGAAAATTCCCTTCGCCGGGGTTTCTTCTCCTGGGAAGCTGAGAAGTGTCAGAGAAAAAATGAAAACTATAATTATCTGATTTGCTTTTCCTGTGTTTTGCCGCTCTGGAATGCGGTTTGGGGATTCTTTACCAACTGGTCATTTTTGATTGGTTTCATGTGGATTTTTTTTATTTAGTGACCAATCACAGCCAGCTGTGTTGGGACTCTGGAAGGAGTCATGGGTTTTTCATTAGTATCTTGTTAAGCCTTCTGTCTGTATCCTTTCTCTATTCTTACAACTCAGTATTCTCAGTATTCTCCAATGTCTGTGTTATATTCTCTCATTTTCTTTTAAAAATTACTCAAATATGAAGATTCAAAGTCAATGCAACCCTGATACAGACAGAGATACATTGATCAACAGACAGCACATCAACCAGTGAGGACCCAACCCAAAATCTTAACAAAAATCTCATAAATATCCTTGCCTTCACAAATAGGGTCCAGGAAATTGTTGTACTGGTTGTCTTTGACTGTAGTGGATCAAGGATGTTAAATACTACTACTAGTATAATATAGTTTTAGTATAGCATTCTTTTATATAATATAGATCATAAAATAATAAATTAGCCTTCTAAGAACATGGAATCAAATTCAACCATTCCCCCTCTTCTGGAGAGCTCTGAAAATACCCCAGGGGCCGGTACCTGATGTAGTTGGGGTTTTTGGAGTAGAGGTTCCTCATCAGCATCGCCACGGACGACTTGAACTGGAAGCCTGCAGTGGGGGGCAGCTTGAGGGAGACCTTTTGGGGGTCTCCCTCGGGGAAGAGCGAGCGCAGCAGAGCGTGCTGGGCTGCCCACATGGCCTGCGAGAGGTCACGGAAGAGGAGGTCGTTGTTCTTCTCGATGAAGCCCGTCACGTTGTAGGTCACCTGGGGAGGGCGGTGGGGTCAGCGCCTGGCCAGGGAGTGGGGCAGATCCAGTCTGATCCCAGTCTAGCACAGCCCCACATCTCCTGTGTGAAGGTGGGAAGGGGAACTGAGGCACTGGGAAGAGAACTGGGGTTCCAAAAAAAGGATCAGGGCGCTGGGAAGAGGATTGGAGCACTGAGAATAGGATCAGGGTGCTGGGAAGAGGACTGGGACACTGGGAAGAGGATTGGGGTGCTGGGAAGAGGATTTGGGCTCTGGGAAGAGGATTGGGGCACTGGAAAGAGAACTGGGGCATTGTGAAGATGACCAGGGTGTTGAAAAGAGAACCAGGGTGCTGTGCAAAGGACTGGGGTGCTGGGAAGAGGAGCAGGGCTCTGGGATGAGGAGTGTGGTACAGGGAAGAGGATTAGGATGCTGGGAAGAGGAGTGTGGCTCTGGGAAGAGGATTGGGGTGCAGGGAAGAGGATGAGGGCTCTGGGATGAGCAATGTGGCACAAGGAAGAGGATCAGGGCGCTGGGAAGAGGACTGGGGCACTGGGAAAAGGTCTGGGGTGCTGGAAAGAGAACTGGGGCATTGTGAAGATGACCAGGGTGTTGGAAAGAGAACCAGGGTGCTGTGAAAAGGACTGGGGTGCTGGGAAGAGGAGCAGGGTACTAGGATGAGGAGTGTGGCACTGGGAAGAGGATTAGGATGCAGGGAAGAGGATCAGGGCTCCGGGAAGAGGATCAGGGCTCTGGGATGAGGATCAGAGCACTGGCAAGAGGATCAGGGCTCTGGGAAGAGGATCGGGGTGCTGGGAAGAGGATCAGGGCTCTGGGATGAGCAATGTGGCACTGGCAAGAGGATCAGGGTTCTGGGAAGAGGATCAGGGTTCTGGGAAGAGGAGCCTGGCACAGGGAAGAGGATCAGGGCTCTGGGATGAGCAATGTGGCACAGGCAAGAGGATCAGGGCACTGCCAGACCTTGCCAGCGTAGTGGTGGATGCGGAAGCAGCGCGGTGGCAGGCTGGCGTCGGTGACACGCCGGGCGTTCTGCGTCTCCTTGCTCTCGTAGTGCTTGTGTGTGGCCAGGAGCTGGTTGAGTTTGGTGAGGAATGTGTCCTCGTTGACCACGCCGGGCCTCAGGCACTCCTCATCCAGCATGGCCAGGATCCCTGTGGTGCTCTGTGCGATGGATGGTGTCACCATGAGGGATGGGGTCACCCCAAACCAGCCCCAGTGGATCCCACCCCAAGTTGGGTGGGCAACTCATGTTCTCAATCAAGGTGTCACCCCAAACCAACCCAGTGAAATCCCAGTTTGGGCTGTGGGGGGGACCAGGAACCCCGAGATCCCAGCACTGGGTGGGCAACTCATGATCCCAATCAAGGTGTCACCCCAGACCAACCCAGTGGATCCCAGTTTGGGCTGTGAGAGGAGCTGGAACCCCAAAATCTCAGCACTGGGTGGGCAATTCATGATCCCAATCAAGGTGTCACCATAAACCAGCCCCAGTGGATCCCAGTTTGGGCTGTGGTGGGAGCTGGAACCCCAAAATCTCAGCACTGGGTGGGCAATTCATGATCCCAATCAAGGTGTCACCCCAAACCAACCCAGTGGATCCCAGTTTGGGCTGTGACAGGAGCTGGAACCCCAAAATCTCAGCACTGGGTGGGCAATTCATGATCCCAATCAAGGTGTCACCCCAAACCAACCCAGTGGATCCCAGTTTGGGCTGTGAGAGGAGCTGGAACCCCAAAATCTCAGCACTGGGTGGGCAATTCATGATCCCAATCAAGGTGTCACCCCAAACCAACCCAGTGGATCCCAGTTTGGGCTGTGAGAGGAGCTGGAACCCCAAAATCTCAGCACTGGGTGAGCAACTCACGTTCTCAATTAAGTTGCAGATGATGCTGTTGTCAAAAAACTCCACTGGGGTCCACTGGATGCCCTGAGAGGAGATGTGGGTCAGACACAGGAATAACCAGACCCTACCCCACGGACACCACAGCTGCTGTGGGGCAGGAACCGGATGTCCGGCCACGGGATTGAGGATCCTAAATCCCTTCCTGCCATTGAATGTGCTCTCAGCAGGGAGCAGGGCGAGGGAGGAACGTGCAGCAGAGCCGTCTCCAGCACTTCCCCATCCCAGAGGGGCTGAAACTCATCGGGGCTGTGCTCTGGGAAGGGCTGGAGGTACCTCTCGGACGTATTCCTCCTGCTCCTCCTTCAGCGTCATCAGGATGAAGATCTGCTGCAGCTTCTCGTTGCAGTAGTTGATGATGAACTGCTCAAACCCGTTGTCCTGAGAGAGAAGGATCCTTTATGGCAGCTGCTTCCTGAGCTTCCAGCCCTGCCCTGTGCCTCAAATGCTGTTCCCAACCCCCTGGCGGATCCTTCACTCACCTGGAAGATCTCAAAGCCATAAATGTCCAGGACACCCATCACCTTCCTCTGCCTGTCCGACTTCACCTGGGGGCATAACGAGGTGTTGAGCCCTGTGTGGGGTGGGGGCCCAGGCTCCTTCTGGGGCTCCAGGATCTCCTGGAGCTCACCTGGATGCTGGCATTGATCCTCTGCACCAGCCAGTCGAAGAGGCGGCTGTAGATGTTTTTGGCCAGCGCGTCCCGGCCGTAGTAGCCCTGGGGAGAGGGGAGAGCTCATGGTGGGCTGCCAGGCACCAGCCCGTTCTAAATGAATCATCCAATTCAATAATTAAGGACATTTATGAAATCATCAAGGTATAAATTTGGGAAAAGCCACAAGCAATCTCAACTCAGCCAGGCGATCAGGGTCAGGGAGACTCAGGGTTTGGTTTCTACTGCACCAAAGTCCCTGTGGGTCTCCAAATGTCATTTCTAAGGGGTTTAATACAGTTTTTTGGGCTCTTCTTTAGCATATTTTAGCATATTATCATAGTTTTTCTTTCTCGCTGCCCCGCTTCCCAGAACTGGTGGATAATTGGTGGAATCCTGCCAGGTGAAAACTTCCTGGGATAAACTTCTGATGATGCCTATCAAACGCCTCCTGCTGGGGGTCCTATCAGATGGAAAAAATCCTTGAAATACACATCCCTGGAGACAGTCTGATGATGCTTGGATCTCCATTTTTATCACATAGCCTATTACTGCTTGCTGCCCGACATTGGCTTTGTACACAAAATGCTGTGGTTTTAATTCCCTTTAGCACAAATTATTTTATAACGTATATCGTTGTCAGAACCCAGGAAATTCCTCAGGCTGCCCTGGAGGACTCCAGACCCTGCCCAAGGGGCCTCAGAGACCTTGGCACAGAGCACAAGACCCCTGTGCCTTTGATTGAGCCCTTGGAAAAAACAATGACTAACCTTATATGAAGGATTACAAGCCACAAAAGTTTAAGTAGAATGATAGTGAATTAATCACAGGGTGAAAATGTAGAATTTTGGGGATTTAGAATGGGGGTTCAAGAGGCAAGATGGAGGAATTTGGATGTGTCCTTTTTCTTCTTGGCCTCCATCTTCTGCTGTGATGGTGGCACTTTGGGATTGGTTTAGAGTAGGAGCTCACTGTCTAACACAGGTGATAGGTGTTGGGAAGTAATTGTAAATATTGTACATGTAATTTTTAGTATAAAAAACTAACACCACCCCAAGGGCTGGAAACAATTCCCAGCTTTATGTGAGGAGTTACAAGCCACAAGAGTTTGAGTAGAATGATAGTGAATTAATCACAGGGTGAAAATGTAGAACTTTGGGGATTTAGAATGGGGGTTTAGGAGGCAAAACAGAGGAATCTGGGCATGTCCAGCCTTTCTCCTCCTTCTTCTTGGGCTCCATCTTCTGCTGTGATGTTGGCACTTTTGGATTGGTTTAGAGTAGAAGCTCACTGTCTAACACAGGTGATAGGTGTTGGGAAGTAATTGTAAATATTGTACACGTAGTTTTTAGTATAAAAAGGTGGGCAGAGTGCCTCTGACTGTCTTGCTAAGCAGACCTCAGCTGGACAGGAGAAAAAATTTTATAAATAAGATACAATAAACAACCTTGAGACCGAGAACTGAAGAGCTCTGACTCCTTCGAGCCTCCTTCGAGGCTGGGAAAAGAGACTTCCTACCATATCTTGGGGTCACTCTGAGCAGCTGAAGTCCTGAGATATGCCAAGCCCCATGGCTGAGGGTGGTGCTGCTCACCTGGGGGACAGTGAGGGTGGTGAGCACCGTCTCATCCCGTGCCTTCACCGTGCGGGAGCACAACGCCCTCTCCAGCGTGCCGGGGTCCAGCCCGATCAGCTCGCAGATCTCGCGCAGCTCTGGGTGAGGAGAGGCACTTCCAGAGCCAAGGAGGGGCTGAGGGGGTCTCCCCCACCCCAATATTCCCATCCCTACCCTGGGGCTCGCTGATGCTGCAGGCCTCCATCCCGCTGGCCTGGAAGCTGCTGCTCAGCTGGACGTTGCCCAGTTTGAGCACCACGGCCGTCACCTGCAGCAGCTCTGTCACCTCGGCAGGCGAGAAGCCGATGACCCTCATGGCATCCTGGGGATGGACACATGGACACAACAGCTCAGAGGATGGGGTGGTGTCCTAGGGTGATGTTAGGATGTTTGTATCCCCAGTCCTGTGTTCTGTTTATGCTGGGGTTTATGTTCTGTGCCTTCAAGACTGGCTCGGAAGTTTTGGTTTGGTTTTGTTATCAGCTGCTCCCCCATGGCTGGTGGGACACACAGATGGGGCAGTGCTGCTTTTGCTTTTTGCTTTGCTTTTCCCTTTGCTCTTGCTCCTGCTTTGCTCCTGCTCATTAGTTAGTTTAGCTGAGCAGTCCAAATTTTCCCTGGACTGTTTCTCCTTTCCCTTTTCTGGACCAACTTGGACCTGCTCCGGACTGGGACCTGGGAAACACCGAGAGTTTGCACCTTGTGGCCAAGGTGCAGCAGCTACCCCAGCACAGGAGGGACTGATAACACCCCCAAGAGATTCTTTCTGAATTTCTCATCTTTTTCAGAGGGGTGACAGCGTGGTGTCATCTGGTATTGTTCATTCTGTGTGCTGGGGGGTGCTTTGCCTGTTAAATAAACAGGTTCTTTCCACTTCTCTCTAAGGAATCCTTCCCCAGCTGGTTGGGCAGGGGGGCCATGTGGGTTTGCTTTCTGGAGGGGCCCCCTTTTGGAGGTTTTCTCCCAAATTTGCCCTAAACCAGGGCAGGTGGGCTCCAGGATTTTTTGGGGGGGGTCTTGTCTTCCCGTGGGTACCTGCATAGCGTGGAAGTTGGCTGCATCATCCATGCCAGGCAGGCTGGAGCCCTCCTGCTTCAGGTATCCATAGTGCCCGCAGTCCTGGCGCAGCTTCAGCTGCTCTGGTGGAGGGGAGAGGAGGTGGAAGTTCAGCCCTGATCCTCCCCAGCTCCTGCTCCACCTCCAAATCCCACACACTGGACCTACGGAGCAGCTGTGGTGAAGCCCCAGCCAGGAGCTGGTAGAAGATGTGGAAGTTCCTCTCGCCCCTCACGTGCCGGACAACGCGGGATTTCTCCAGCAGGTCTGCAGGGAGGGGTCATGTTGGGTTAAATCACGTTGTGGCTTGGATAATGAATAGAATAAACCTTTGAATAATTTAATAACGTATTCCGCAAGTTCTCTGAATTTTGCAAAGCTTCACGAAGCCTTTTTTTGCAAAGCTGCCTTTTGAAATTTGGTTTTAGTTCTATTTCTCTCTCAGCAACATCTGTCTTATCCTATGGTATATCCAAATCAGTATTTTTTACCTCAAGGTTTGTACACAGATGACAGAACCCTCTGTCAGGTCTGAAGAATTTTCCCCAAATCACTTTCCCACGGGGGTGTGTGCAGTGGGATGCCTGGTGGGTACTCACAGTTGCTGATCACCCCTCCCAGGGGCTCGCCCTTGAAGTCGAACTCAATGTCCATGTACTTGCCCTGGGAGAGGGGGCTGGGTCAGGGAAGGGGGTCCTGGTGGGACTGGCAGCTCCACTCCCCCCATATCCCCACATCCCCATCCCCATATCCCTCCCATATCCACATCCCCACATCCTCATATCCCCCCATATCCCCCCATTCCCCACATCCCCCCATCCCCATATCCCCATCCCCATATCCCCACATTCCCCACATCCCCATATCCCCCCATCCCCATATCCACATCCCCATCCCCACATTCCCCACACCCCCACAACCCCCATCCCCATATCCCCACATTCCCCATATCCCCCCATCTCCATCCCCATCCCCTCTGTTCTCCCAGCCCCATCAGGACCCACACAGCCCCCGCAGGGCCCAGCTCACTCACGAATCGGGAGGAGTTGTCATTCCGGACAGTTCTGGCGTTCCCAAAGGCTGCAGGAGAGCAGGGGGGGTTAAGGTGCAGTCCAAGGGGGACAGCCCCGAGCCCTGGGATGCCCGAGGAGGAGCTCGGGATGTGCTGCACTCACCCTCCAGCACAGGGTTGGACTGCAGGAGCTGCTCCTTCACCTTGTCCACCTCCTCCCCTTTGCTGCTCACGGCTGCCACGTAGGACATCACCAGCTTGCTGGCCTCTGCCAGAGAGGGGTGGGGGATTATTGGGGTGGGGTCGTGGGCTCTGCTGTGCCCCTCGCAGTGCCCTGAGCCCCCCCTGCAGCCCCGGCTGTACCTGTCTTGCCGGCGCCGCTCTCGCCGGTGATGAGGATGCACTGATCCCTGTCCCGGTCCCGCAGCGAGCGATAGGCATCGTCAGCGATGGCATAGCTGGGGGGCAAGAGGGGTTGGAAGGGGTTGGAACCATCTGGGGGCTTCAGGAATCGTCCAGACCCTCCCCCGGTTGTGGCTGTGGTGTTGCCCCAGGTGGATTCTTTTGGGATTGCCCGGGAGTGATGCCCTTGGCAAAATCCAGGGGGCTGAGGGCACCAGCAGCCCGCCCGTGCTCGCTCACATGTGGGGTTTGACGGCGAAGAAGCTGCAGTTGCGATATTCCTCCACCTTCTCCGGGGTGTAGATGGGCAGGGATTGATATGGGTTCACTGAGATCACCACATTCCCAATATAGGTCTGTGGGACAGCAGGGATGAGGGGCTGCGACGTCCTGGTGCTCCCCATCCCCATCTCAGATCCTTGTCTTCATCCCAGACCCCAGATCCTGCTCCCCATCCCAGAACGTGCAGCCCTTCCACTCCCCATCCCAGACCCCATATCCCCTTCCCATCCCATGCCTCATATCCCATATCCCATTCCCCATAATCCATTCCCCATCCCAGACCCTGCAGCCCTCCCAATCCCCATCCCATACCCCATATCCCAATCCCCATCCCATACCCCATATCCCATTCCCCATCCCAGACCCTGCAGCCCTCCCAATCCCCATCCCATACCCCATATCCCATTCCCCATATCCCAATCCCCATCCCATACCCCATATCCCATTCCCCATACCCTATTCCCCATCCCATATCCCATTCCTCACCCAAATCCCATATCCCAATCTGCATCCCATATCCCATTCCCTACCCATATCCCATTCCCTACCCATATCCCATTCCCCATATCCCATTCCCCCCGCCAGACCCTGCAGCCCTGCCAACCTCCAGCCCATATCCCATTCCCCACCCAAATCCCAATCTGCATCCCATATCCCATTCCCCACCTATATCCCATTCCCCCTCCCAGACCCTGCAGCCCTGCCAACCTCCATCCCATATCCCATATCCCATTCCTCATCCCATACTCCATATCCCAATCCCCATATCCCACACCCCGTACCCCATATCCCATACCACACACCCCATGTACCCCACTCCCACACAGCAGCCCCTGTCCCCGTCCCTCCCCACCCCAGACCCCCCCGGTCCCGCTGCCCACGTAGATGTCGCGCCGCCGGAATCGCTCCCGCAGCGTCTGGACCAGCGACTCCTCGGTCAGCGGGTCCAGCAGCACCAGATCCGCCACAGCCTCGGCATCCAGCAGCGAGGAGGAGCCTTCCATGGCCGGGCAGCTCCAGGGCAGCTGGGACACAGCACGGGGGATGGAGGTTCTGCACCCACACACACGCAGCCCCTTCCCCAAAACACCCCTCAAGCTCCTCAGCGGTCTGTGGGATCTTGGTTTCTCCCCCCCAGCCCTGGGGATGGGGGCCAAGGCAGCCACACACCCACAAAAGGCATGGGGGGCACCCTGTGGGGGTGTCCTGGTGCCCAGGAGCCCGTGGAGGGGCTGGGGGCAGCCGGATGCTGGGGGGAAGAGGAGACCCGGGCAGGAAATGCGGCCACCTGGGTCCTATTCTTGGGGCAGGGATTAATTCAGCCTCCACTTCCTCCCTCCTTCCTGGCAGGGGAAAGCCGGGGTGGGGAGGGGACCCCAAGCCCACCAAGAGGTCACCCCCAGGAGCTGTTTCCCCCCGGTGTCCTCCATCTCTCACCTGTCTGTGACAGCACGGTCACGTTCCTGGGGTGACCTTCACCCCCAGTTTACAGCTGGGGCGCTGGGCTGTAAACCCAGCCCCGCTTATCGGTGCCCCGGGGAAAGTTCACGGGCGAGGGATGGAGGACACCGGGGGGAAGCAGCTCCTGGGGGTGACCTCTCGGTGGGCTTGGGGTCCCCTTCCCACCCCGGCTTTTCCCTGCCAGGAAGGAGGGAGGAAGTGGAGGCTGAATTAATCCCTGCCCCAAGAATAGGACCCAGGTGGCCCCGGGGAAAGTTCACAAATGAGGAGAAGGTGGGGAAAGATGGGGCAAAAAAAGGGCGATGGAGGTGGTCCCAGCACCCTCTAGAGATGGCAAAACCCTCCAGGGGTCTGAGCCCCCCGTGCTGCTGGGTGGGACCCCGAGGTCAGCAGGGTGGGATGGGAACCACAGAGCCCCCCCAAGCTCCAGGGCAGTGCTGGGCTCACCCCGGGGTTCCCAATGCCACCAGGTCCCCACATCCCATGGGATGGGGGTTGTGGGGTCAGGGTACCCCGATCCAGCTGAGGATTGGGGGGCTCGGGGGCTTCAGGTGCTGCCTGGGTCCCCAACTCACCTCCGGGTCGCAGAGCAGGAGCTGCTGGAGTGGCTTCAGCTGGAGCTGCCCCGGAACCGGCGGGGCTCAGCCCAGCCCAGCGCCCGGTGCTGGCCCCGTCCGGCCCACGAGGGGAGGGGGAGACCGCAGGGCCCTCCCCCAGAGCTCTGAGCTGGGGAAACTGAGGCACGAAGGAGCAGCAAGCGGGGATCAGCCTCAGGGGTGGCCCCGGCTGCAGCTCCTGCCCGCGGTGCCGGCTCGACCTTCCCCAGCCGGCAGCTCGGAGCAGGAACAAGCAGGGAAAGTCCTGGAGCCGAGCAAACAAAGGGAGCTTCCTCTCCTGGGCTGCGGGAAACAGGGGCAAGGTACAGGGCTGGAGAAGCAGGAGCAGCTGGGGCTGGAGAATCGGGAATGCTCAGGGCTGCTCCAAGGACACCTGGCCCCAAGGAGGACACCTGGTCCCCACTAGGGAATCTGTCACCCAGGGGTTGTTGTGTCCCCACAAACCATGCCCAGCAGAATGACCTCCCACAGGTCACAGCAGGATGAACAAATGAGGCTCAGGACCTAAAAAATACATCTTTATTAAAAATATAATCAGTTATCCACCACGCTGAAGCAGGGAGGGGGGATGAAGTAACTGAATCTGCTCACAGCTGAACAGGGAGGAAAGCACAGCAAGGGCTGGGGAAGCACACCTGGGACAGGGACAGACCTGGGACGGGGACAAACTGATGGCAGAAGCTCCAGGTGAGGTAGGGGCTGGAGCTGAGACACTGTGAGCAGGTGAGGGCAGCATTATTGCTTAGGAAGTTGCATAGACTGGGGTGTCCCCGCCAGCTTTGGGATTTGGTAGAGTTCCCCACTGGAACATCAGTGGGGTCACCCTCAGTCCCTGCCCACACCTGCTGGGAGAGAAGTAACAGGAGAAGGGCAGTGAGGCAGGGAGGAAGCACATCCACACTCATCCTCAGCTCTGGCATGGGGAGAGGGGGCTGAGAACAGCTTCTACCCCAACACCACATCCAGGGGCAGCCAGCAGACCCTGAGGCTCCACACACAGCTCCATGGAGGAGTTTTTGGTATCCACACGGGATTGAAGCCAAGGCAGAGGTGTGGCCCGACCAGCTGGAGCCCTCTGACACCTCTGAACCAGGAGGAGGAGGAGGAGGAGGAGCAGGTGACTCCTCACCATGGCTCCAGGCAGGTGCTGAGCACGCAGGTACCAACAGGACAGGTCCAAAGTTCCTCTCGTGTGTGTCACCCTCAGGAACCTGCAGAGGAGATGGAGGGGAAGGTCCATCCCCACCCCAGAGAGGGGGAAAGGGGCTCCTGCCTGCAGCTGTGGCACGGGGGGATGGAGCCAGACAAACACCCGGGTTTGGGAGGGGGTCCCTGGGTCCCTGCCCTGGGGGTGCCACCCTGGGGGCTCACAAACGTCCACTGCAAATGCTGGGCTGGGTCCAGGCTGCATCTTGGTCACTTCCCAGCCTGGGGGGGTTTCCTGGGTGTCCCACCCCCCTCCCAACACCCAGAGCTGTGCTGAGAGTGGTGTTCACACCTCAGGCAGGAGCTGCAGGGAGGTCAGAACCCTTTGCTCCCTGTCAGAGGGGGTCTAGATCCCCACGAGGACCAGCCCCACAAGGCCAACCCCACAAGGACCAGCCCCATAAGAACCATCCCCACAAGGACCAGCCCCACAGGGTCCAACCCCATAAGAACCATCCCCACAAGGCCAACCCCACAAGGACCAGCCCCACAGGGTCCATCCCCACGGGGTCAAACCCCACGAGGCCAACCCCAAAAGGACCAGCCCCAAAAGGACCATCCCCATGAGGACCAACTCCACAAGGACCATCCCCACAGGGTCCAAACCCACAAGGTCCATCCCCACAGGGTGGAAACCCTCAGGGTCCATCCCTACAAGGACCATTCCCACGAGGACCAGCCCCACAGGAACCAACCCCACAAGGACCAGCCCCACAAGGACAAATCCCACAGGGTCCATCCCCACAAGGCCAACCCCACAAGGACCAACCCCACAAGGGTCCAACCCCACAAGGACCATCCCCACAAGGGTCCAACCCCACAAGGGTCCAACCCCACAAGGGTCCAACCCCACCAGGGTCCAACCCCACAAGGGTCCAACCCCACCAGGTCCAACCCCACCAGGTCCAGTCCCACAAGGACCAACCCCACCAGGTCCAGCCCCACAAGGACCAACCCCACCATGCCTGGAGCAGCCCAAATTCTGCTCCTTGGCCAGGTCAGTGCAGCTGACCTCACTGGACATCCACATGGTTGTGGAACAGGGAATCACTCTTGTGATTCCCACCAGAGGAGTCACTGATGTTTTCCTCCTCTTCATCAACATCATCATCATCATCCTCGAAGAGCTCCTCATCAATGGAGAGACTTTCCAGGCCGAACTCCCTCTCATGGGCTGACACCTCGTTGGGGGTGACGTGGCAAGCACCACCCACAAAATCAGCAAACCTGGGAGAAACCATGGAGCAGCACGTTGGGCAGGTGTGTCCAGTGCCTCTGGAGAGGCCCTGACACACACAGGTGAAGCATTTTGCAGCTGGAACCTGGTGTTTCCCCCTTTCCACCCCTTGGTGTTATCCATCCTTTCCCCTTTTCCTGGTGTTATCCATCCTTTCCCCTTTTCCTGCTGTTATCCATCCTTTCCCCCTTTCCTGGTGTTATCCATCCTTTCCCCTTTCCTGCTGTTATCCATCCTTTCCCCCCTTTCCTGGTGTTATCCATTCTTTCCCCCCTTTCCTGCTGTTATCCATCCTTTCCCCTTTTCCTGGTGTTATCCATCCTTTCCCCTTTTCCTGGTGTTATCCATCCTTTCCCCTTTCCTGCTGTTATCCATCCTTTCCCCCCTTTCCTGGTGTTATCCATTCTTTCCCCCCTTTCCTGCTGTTATCCATCCTTTCCCCCTTTTCCTGCTGTTATCCATCCTTTCCCCCTTTTCCTGGTGTTATCCATCCTTTCCCCCTTTTCCTGGTGTTATCCATCCTTTCCCCTTTCCTGCTGTTATCCATCCTTTCCCCCTTTTCCTGGTGTTATCCATCCTTTCCCCCCTCACACCACAGTTCTGTGTCTCTAAGGACAGAGGTGACAGCCCAGAGGGACACAGGGTGGCCACCCCAAGCTCACTGTCAGGGATGTCACCTTTTAGGAGATTGGATGCGGGACACCGTGGTCCAGGCAGAGAATTCGGGGCTCTGGCAGAAGCTCCTCAGCTCTGCCAGGGCCTTTCGGGTCTCCACCTCGCCCTGGAGCTGAAATTCCTCCTCTGTCAGCAGCCGAGGAGGGGTCGGGCCCAGCTTGGAACTCTGCACCCTCCTGCCAGGGGGGAAACACCAGTTAATGAGTGCCTGGATGGGCTGGGAGCAGCTCCTGGGGCAGGAAATCTCAGGACAGAACCCCTGGGACAGGAACTCTCAGGTCAAAAACTCTGGGGCAGGAACTCTCAGGTCAAAACCTCTAGGACAGAACCCCAGGACAGAACCCCTGGGGCAGGAACTTTCAGGTCAGAAACCTTGGGGCAGGACCACCCTCCCAGGGCAGGATTCCTGAAGCAGGAACTCTAAGGCAAGGCCAGCAGCTGAGGCAGGATCACCTCCCACAGCAAGAACCCCTGGGTTGGACCAGCTCCTGGTACACAAATCCCTGGGGCAGAACCAGCTCCCAGGACAGAACCAGCTCCTGGGGCAGGAACCCTGGGATAAAACAAGCTCCTGAGGCTGGACCAGCTTCAGAAACATGAATCCCCGGGGCATCCCAAGTACCCAGCTCCTGGTACACAAATCTCTGGGGCAGAACCAGCTCCTAAGACAGAAATCCCTGGGGCAGAACCAGCTCTCAGGACAGAACCAGCTCCTGGGGCAGGAACCCTGGGGCAGAACGAACTCCTGAGGCTGAACCAGTTTCTGGAACATGAATCCCTGGGGCATCCCAAGCTCCCAGCTCCTGGTACACAAATCTCTGGGGCAGAACCAGCTCCCAAGACAGGAATCCCTGGGGCAGAACCAACTCCCAGGACAGAACCAGCTCCTGGAGCAGAAACCCTGGGATAAAACCAGCTCCTGAGACTGGACCAGCTCCTGGGGCAGAAACCCTGGGATAAAACCAGCTCCTGAGGCTGGACTAGCTCCTGGTACACAAATCCCTAGGGTAGAACCACCTCCCATGACAGAACCAGCTCCTGGGGCAGAAACCCTGGGGCAGAACCAACTCCTGAGGCTGGACCAGTTTCTGGAACATGAATCCCTGGGGCATCCCACGCTCCCAGCTCCTCACCTGTAGGCAGCAAAGGCCCACTGCAAGGGGTAATCCAGGTTCTTGGTGCAGACAGCCACCAGCACCAGGCCCAGGGCGATGGGGTGGATCTGGATGCCCGAGTAGATGAGCAGCAGCCCCAGGAGCTGCAGGGCCCAGGACAGGAGGTTGATGCTGCGCTCGTTCTCCAAGGGGCCGTACCTGTAGCACACGGCGAAGCTCAGGAGGCCCACAGTGAGCAGGTAACCTGTGGGGGAGCACAGGGATGGGGCAGAAATTGGGGGCTCTGTGAGGATGAGGAGGAACCTGACACCAGCAGCAGGGAGAGGGAGCCTCAGCTTTGCTCCATAGTTCCACTAGGAGATGTTCACCTGGTGAATCTCAGAGCTCCCACCTACCTAACAGGTACTGCCAGTAGGACTTGCAGATCTCCTGCAGGTTCTTGAAGATCAGCTGAAGCAGGTAGAGGGAAAAGGACCAACCTCCAACCAGCAGGAAGTACACAGGGCTTTTCTGGGGGGAGCACAGGCAGGTTGTGGATACCTCCCCCAGGTGCTGAGTAACAAACCCAGTCCATCCCAGTACAGGTATGGAAAGGGTTACAAGGTCTCTGACCCCCTCAAGATGTGACACCTACCTTGGGCATGACTTTGGACATCATGTAGACAAGGATAAGCAGAGAGGCCAACAAGCCAACACTGATCCCAGCTGAGTAGTAAAAGATTTGGCTCCTGCAATGATCACACAGGGAATCAATCACAGCTGGTGTTTTATGGATATCTGTGCACAAACACCCCCAGGCAGGAGCCACCAGGGAAAGGAGGGGGCTCACCTGCTCAGTGTGTCCCCACAAAAAAACAACAGCAGGCCCAGGAAGAAAACAAGGAACAGCTTAGGATCAAAACCTGGGAAAAAAAAAAAAAAAAATTAATCCCAATGGAGATGGGCACAGCGGGAAGCTCCCACCTACCACAGGCTGACAGGAGACAGGGATGGGACCTCCAAGTGCCCCAAATTCCTTCTGCACACCAAAATCCCTTCCTGAGGAAGGAACTGGTCTGTGGATCATGAGCTGCCCTGTCCTGCTGTCCCCTGGGCATCCCCAGACCCTTTCCCCTTTCTGGGGAGGTGTGAAATACAAAGCTGTGTTTTGTGTCAGGCACATACAGGCAATGTGTGTATTTGTGATTGTGGTATGTGTAGAGACTGACAATGGGACAGTTGTGAATTCTAATAATTACTGAGGAAAGTAAAGCATGGAAGAAGCCCTTTGAACCTATCTTTGTTTGCAATTAACCTTGGTTGATTTAGGAACATTTGAATTAAAGGATGTTGCTCTTTGCTTATAGTTAATCCTTAAAGAGCTCTGCAATAATAACCTTTTGAAATGTAATTTTAGAATATTGCTTGTATCCTTGAAACTATAGCTTTGGAATATATATAAAGGAAATATGCTTATCTCAGGCCTTAACAGAGAAAAGCAGCTTGAGAAAGGAAGATGAACATCACCTCAAGGATTTATGGTTTTGACCAAGGGAAGCTGGACATCACTGTTATGAGATTTATAGTCCTTGTAATTAAAAGGTGGACCCACATCTGGGGAGCTGGACTCCACCAGATGGGATTTGTCTTTCTTCTTTTGGAAACTGGACCGCCAACATCTGGGATCCTCCTTTTTGGGATACATCCTGAGAAAAACTAAATCACAATAGTGTCTAGAATTGTGACGTAAAAATTGGGAACAGAAACTGCTGAGAAAGCTGATGAGTACCCCTATAAATACCTGTAAACCTCAACTATGGGTGTGCAGTTGGAGGGAAAACTTCCCTCACTTTACACAGAGTGTATTGCTCACACTTTACCATGTTAATTAATAAATTGATTGCTGCTTGAATATTGGCCTGGTCAAGCTTCTCATTTATAACAAACTGGACTTCACCAGATGGGATTCATCTTTCTTCTTTTGGAAACCAGACCAGCACCATCTGGGGATGCTCCTTTTGGGATACATCCTGAGAAAAACTAAATCACAATAGTGTATAGAATTGTGAAGTAAAAATTGGGAACAGAAACTGCTGAGAAAGCTGATGAATACCCCTATAAATACCTGTAAGCCTCAACTACGGGTGTGCAGTTGGAGGGAAAACTTCCCCCACTTTACACAGAGTGTATTGCTCACACTTTACCATGTTAATTAATAAATTGATTGCTGCTTGAATATTGGCCTAATCAAGCTTCTCATTTCTAACAGAGGGGACGTACGTCGCAGGAGGACGACGGAGTAGGTGGTGTCAGGCTCCAGCAGCTCGACCTTGAGGCAGGTTTTGTTGCTGTAGAGATCCACATCGATGCTGGTGTTGTTGAGTTTGCCCCTCAGGAAGGACAAGGCCACATTCCACAGGCTGAACTTCTCCAGCTCCTCCTCGCTGTCCACCTGGGTGACGCGGATCATGCGGCGGCTGGTGACGCGGATCTGGGGGGAGAGAGAGGGGAATGGGGGGGTTCAGCCTGGAGAAATGAGGCTGGGTTCCTGTCCCAGGAGCTGCTTCTGGCCCAGCAGCTTGGTCTGCCCCAGGGATTCATGTTTCTGAAGCTGGTCCAGCCTCAGGAGCTGGTTCTGCCCCAGGGTTCCTGCCCCAGGAGCTGGTTCTGCCCCAAGGATTTGTATCTTAGAAGTTGGTTCTGCCCCAGAGATTTATGTTCAGAGGTGAACTTATCACTCTCTACAGCTCCCTGAAAAGTGGCTGAGCTCAGGTGGGGTTGGGCTCTTTCTCCAAGAACTGACAGAACCAGAGCACACAGCCTCAAGCTGTGCAAAAGGAAATTCAGGTTGGATATTAGGAAAAAGTTTTTCACTGAAAGGGTGATAAATTCTGGAATGTTCTGCCTGGGGAGGTGGTGGAGTCACCACCCCTGGGTGTGTTTAACAAAACCTGGGTGTGGCAGTGGGTGCCAGGTGAGCTGTCGGGGCTGGGTTGGACTCGGTGATCTTAAAGTTCTCTTCCAACCCAGAATTCTCTGAATGGATGGATGGATGGACGGATGGAGGGGCTGGAGCAGGGAGGACCTGCTGCCTCCTCCTCCTCCTCCTGCTGCTGTCACCTGTGTCCTGGTCCACACGTCGTTCCATCGCGGGGCGCGCGTGTTGGTGTAGCAGAAGCGCTGGGATTCCTGGTACTGGGAGTCGTGTCCCTCCTGGAGTTGGATAACGGCATCCTTGGTGCCTGGGAAGACACAGGGAGGGGTTCAGATCCTGCTTCACCCACCCAATCCTTCCCCTGCCCGGGGATGCTCCACTTTGCCACATCCCCCACGGTTTTCCCGTTGGAATTCGCTCTCTGGTTCTTTTCTAGGATAACCTCTCCTGGCTCGACTCCGAGCTCCAAAATCCGACCTCAGCGACACAAACCCGACGGTGCCTCCGGCCCCTGAGGTGAAGCAGATGCCGAACAACACTGAAGGCCGGATCGTACCCGGGGATCGGCACAGCGGGACGGGAAATCCCGGTCCCACCGGGCCGCACCGATCCCCTCAGTATGGAGGCGCTCAGAGGGTTCCCCGGGGGGACAGGGGGTCGCTCAGTGGGCACCGGGCCGCTCCCGTTGTCCCGCCATGCTGCCCCGGGAGCTGCCGCCGCCCCGCTCCTCCCGCTCTCCGCCCTTGGACGCCGCTGCCCCGCTCACCTGCAGCTCCCAGGGACAGGAAGGGCAGGAAGGGCAGGAACAGCAGCAGCAGCACGGGCAGTACCGGGAGCCGCCGCCGTCCCGGAGCCGGTTTCATCCCTCCCGCCGCGGCTGCACCGGCCGCTTCCGCTTCCGCCACCCGCCCGGCAGCCGAGGAGCGGCCACAGTCAATAGGAAAGGCGCTCGCCGGGTTTTTTTTATCGATTGACAGCTGATTTGACCTATCAAAATTCAGCTCTGATCTCACGCCCGCCCCTCTGCTCCTGCCGCCTTGATTGACAGTAGTTTTAGCCTATCAGCAGTGTGCATGCAGGAAGCAGCAATGTCCCCGCCCTCGGTTGCCACGGTGACCAACATGCCCGCCATTCACTCAACAGCCACGCCCCTCCCTGGTAACGGCTCTGATAGACACGCCCCCCAACCAATCAGAACTCAGGCATCACAGTCCACGCCCCATCTTATTTTATATCCCCTATGATTGACAACCGCCTCCGCCTATCAGGGCGCGGCCTCGCGTTGTTTGTGTGAATGGGTCACGCGTGGGGGGCGCGCAGGTCCCGCCCCTCGCTCCCCTCCCCACCCCCGGCAGCCGAATCCGCGGTCCCGGGTCCTGCGGGTCCCACCGGGATCAGGTCCCACTGACCCCACCAGCCCCGCGACCCCACGGACCCGCACGGGGCTCTGCCAGCGCGGGCGTGGCACGGCGGTCACCGGTGACCCGCATCCCACGGACCGGCCCGGGGTCTCCGGTTCGCCGCTCTGCCTGCACCGTCCGTCCCCCAGCCCCGGGCAGGGGGTGCCGCTCTCCGCCTGGGTCCGTCCCCTCCCTCCACCGTGGGGCGGCGGCCGCCCGTGGGCGGGCAGCGGGGAGCAGGCTCGGGCGGCCCCCCCGCTCCCCCTCCGCGGGCCGTGGGCGGCGGAGCCGGGAAGCGGCGGGGCCGTGGGCGGAGGATGTGCGTCAGCCGGGGGCAGCGCCGGGGCTGGGAACGGCCCCGCCGCGCCGGACGCTTGCTCGTGGAAAAGGGAAAAGGAGGGGGGGGGGGCGTGATAGGGGGGCGGTGGGGACGGGGGGTGAACCGGGAGGGGTGGGGCAGGACCCCCGCCATGGGCACCGTGTCCGTGCGGGATGCCCCGGCTGCTCCCCCGGTAGCTCCGGGGATGTGCCCCGGTCACCGGCACGGCCCCCCCAGCCCGGGCAGGATCGCGCGGGGGCGGCTCTGGCCCCACGCCAGGCGCCGGCCGCGGTATAAATAGCACCGAGCCACGCAGGGCCGGACCGGGGTGCGGGCCGTGACATCCTCCCCGTCCTCCCTCCCGCGGGAGGGACCCCGGTGCTGCGGGCGAGGGGCTCCAGCATCCCCCCAGCCCACCCGAGAATTCTCCGTCCGCTCCCGTTGTCGCTGCTCTCCCCGGAGCCCATCGGTGGCAGCGTGTGCGCGCCGGTGACACCGAGTGCCAGCTCTCCGTAAGGGCTCCGGCACCGGGGGACACTGCCGGGACAGCGGTGCCGGTACCCGGAGCATCTCCGCGCCCGCTCCCGCTGTCACCGAAACCGGCGATGCTGCGAGCGGGGATTCAGGGCGTCCACGCCAACACCGAGCACCGCGTCCCCTTCGGGGGCTTTTGCCTCTCCCACGGACCCTCCCGTGCCACGCGTGTCCTGCCCGCTCCCTGCCGGGGCTGCGGGACCCCCGGTGCCACCGTGCGGGGCGCCGCTCCCTCTCCCCTCCCGCTGCTCCCGGTACCGGTTGGAGGGGGGGAGGAAGAAGAAGGGGGCCCCGTGCTGCCGCCCCCGCCGCTGCCCCCCCCTCCCCGCGCTCGGCGGGGGCGGCAGCCGCGGGATCCGCCCCCGGGGCCTCCCACGCGCGGCGCAGCCGGGGCCGCTGCTATTTCACGGTCCCGCCCGTGTGGGCGGCGCGCAGAGCGGCGCGGCGCGGCGGAGGGAGTGCGCCCGGCCCGGCCGCGGGACCCCCCGAGCCCCGGCACCCCCAGGACCCCCGGTTAGAGCCGGCCCCGGAGCCCCCCCGCCCCTCCCCGGCCGCCCGGCGGGGCGGGCGGAACGGACGGAGGCGGTTCCAGGCGGCGGTGAGCGAACGGGGGGGGGAAGGCGGGAGGGGATGGGGCACTGGGGGGCACCGGGCAGGGCGGGAGTCCCGGTGGCCGTGGTGGGACTGGGGGGAGCGGAGGGGGACGGAGCGGCGAGGGACACCGGGCAGGGCGGGGGGTACGAGGGGTGTTGGCCACGGGGCTCCGGGCGGGTCCGGGATGCACGGGGAGAGGATGGCACCGGGGGCACCGCGGCACCGGAGGGTACCGGGAGGGGTCGGGGGAGGATGGCAGCGGTGGGAGCACAGAGGGGCGGGGGGATGAGACAGCGGGGGTCACCGGGCAGAGCGGAGAGCCCGGGGAAGGGGTGACCCCGGTGGGGCTGGGAGGAGAGGGGGAGGATGGGGCACGGGGTGGGCTCGGGGCACTGAGGGCACCGGGCAGGTGCGGGGACGCTGGGGGGAGGTGGCCCTGGTGGGACCGGGGTGGGGATGGGGGCACCGAGCGGGGCGGGGTCACCAGGGAAGGGCGGCCCCGGTGGGATCCAGGGGACCACAGGGGAGCAGGGCACGGGCAGGAGGTCTGGGGGATGTTGGCCATGGTGGGGTCGGCACTGGCACATCACCCCCGGGGATGGGGGGCTGGGGGAAGCCCCCAGATGTGTGTCCTGCCCTGTGTGAGGAGCTGGCATGGAGGGGCTGCTGGCTGGGGTGGGCACAGCTCAGGGTAAGGGGTAGGGGTCGGGGTGAGGGTGACCCCACTCGTGTCTGTGCCACGTCCAGGGGCTGTGGCTGCAGGGACCGTCCCAGTTTGGAGCACATGGGTGGGATGGGGCGCCCCGTGGGGTTTAGGGACACTGGAACACCCATGCACAGGAATGCTCCCTCTGCCCTGTACCAGGCCTAAGGGCAGGGAGGGCTTTCTCCTGCACGTCCGTCCATCCCGTTGGTGAGTCCATCTGTCCTCTGTCCACCACCACAGGCTCGTCATGGCCCTGCCCCGCACGCTGGGGGAGCTGCAGCTCTACCGGGTCCTGCAACGTGCCAACCTGCTGGGCTACTACGAGACCTTCATCCAGCAAGGGGGGGACGACGTGCAGCAGCTCTGCGAGGCGGGCGAGGAGGAGTTCCTGGAGATCATGGCGCTGGTGGGCATGGCCACCAAGCCCCTCCACGTCCGCCGCCTCCAGAAGGCCCTGCGGGAATGGGCATCCAACCCAGGGCTCTTCAGCCAGCCCGTCTCGGCTGTCCCGGTCAGCAGCATCCCGCTCTTCAAGCTCTCCGAGGCCGGTGGGCGCAAGGCACTCAGCAACGGGCACGCCAGCCCCGGCGAGGCCGCGGGCAAAGGGGGTGGCAGCGCCGGGACGCCCCCAGCCCGCAGCCCCACGGAGCCAGGGGAGAAGCTGTCACCGTCAGCGGCTCCACCGTGGCCGGGAAGGAGCACCCCCGAGTCGGAGGGTGGTGGGGATGAGGAGCCCGGGGGTCCCCCCTTCTCCCCGGGCGGGAGCAGCGGGGAGCAGGCGGTGGGCACGGAGCTGGAGCCGGAGTTGGCACGGACGGTGGTGGAGAGCGTGGAGAGGCTGCTGCAGAGCTGCCCTCGAGGTGGCGAGGCCGAGCTGAGGGCGCTGATGAAGCTCAACAAGAAGCTGGCCAAGGCTGTGGGGCACATCTTCCAGCTGGAGGACGGTGACCGGCAGAAGGAGGAGGAGATCCGGCGGCACAGCGCGATCTACGGCCGCGGCGAGGCCCGGCGCCGCGAGGGCAAGCAGCTCACCCTGCACGAGGTGAGGAGGGAGCTCCCTGCTCGGAGTTGTTCGATGCGCTGGCTTGGGACAGGCACTGGGGTGGCTCTGGGGGTGTGGTGAGTGGGTGGGATTTGAGCTCTCCTCCCACGCCAGGCTGGAGCTGGTGCTGCTTTAGCTGAGGCTTGCGTGGGCGGTGCTGTCCCGTGGGTGCTGCCGTGTCCCTGTCCCCACTCACGCATCGTTCCTGCCCCCAGCTCATCATCAATGAGGCGGCCGCCCAGTTCTGCCTGCGGGACAACTCGCTGCTGCTGCGGCGCGTCGAGCTCTTCTCGCTGTCACGACAGGTGGCACGGGAGAGCACCTACCTGTCCTCGCTCAAGGTCGCCAGGTGAGCCCAAAACCCCACCCTTGTAGGCCTAGAGGGGGGGTCTGGTTGTCACCTCCTTGCCCCCAGCACTTCTGCATGGGGCCAAGACTCTGCGGCCCCCAGTTCCCCTTTGCCAGTGTGGGCGGATTCTGCCTGACCTCGGAGCGTGGGACGTGGGGAGGATGGGAATGACGGGGATGCCAGGCGTGGGAAGGGATGCCAGGCAGCAAAGGGATGCCGCTGGGGATGCCCTATCTCTTGCCTCCATCCCCAAAGTCCCCTGCCCACCGTGCCAGGGCTGCCTTTTCCCTTTGCTCTCCAGCTGCTTCCCTCTTTTTTCCGCCCCCAATTCCATCGGTGCCAGAACCCCACCTGCCTGGTGGCTCTGCTCACAGCCTTGCTGTGGCCACCCCCACGCCTGACACAGCCCCTTTCCACCCCCAGGGCCCATCCCGAGGACAGCGGCGCCGTCGTGGCCAAGCGGCTCAAGCAGGAGGTGGGTGCAGGTGCAGGGGAGAGCAGCGTGTGCAGGTGTGCGCACCTGTGAGCGTGGGTGTGACTGTGCAACACGCCCGGGGCTGCCCATGCCAGCCTGGGGTGAGGGCCGTGGGTGTTGTGGGGTGGATGGTGCAGGGGCTCTGCTCACCTGTGTGCTCCTGGCAGGCGGGAGAGCAGAGCCGCCCTGAGCTCCTGGCACTGCCGGTGGGGCTGGAGCCGCCCGGGGCCGGGTACCGAGCCAGCTTGGAGGAGGACACGGGCAGCATCTCCGGGGAGAGCCTCGACGGCCACTTGCAGGGTGAGTAGGGGGGGGTCTCTCCCTTTCTCTGGTGGTGCTCGGCCCCCTCTCCTCGCGCTGATTGTCGCCCCTCTCTCGGCAGCGGCGGGGGCTTGTCCCCGGCTGACCCCTCCTCCCGGTGCGGCCCCGGACGTGCCCCTCGGCCTCGCTCCCCACGGGCTCTGGAGCCGCCACATCCTCCAGCAGACGCTGATGGACGAGGGGCTGCGCCTGGCCCGCTTGGTCTCTCACGACCGCGTGGGGCGGCTCAGCCCCTGCCTGCCGGGGAAGCCCCCGGGACCAGGTGAGCCCCCGAGGGGCCGGGGGGGCTTTGCCGCGGGCAGGGGTCAGGAGGGCACCGCTGCCTTCTGCTGTGCAATCGTGTCCTCACGGCCATCTCCGTGTTCTCCCCACAGAGTTCGAGGACGGGCTGGCGGAACGGGGTCCTCCGGCCCCCCCAGACCCCCCTCGGGGCACCATCAAGGTGGAGCAGGAGACCAGCAGGCAGTGAGGCCCCTGTAGCCCCCCCGCCACCATTAACGAAGCAATAACGTGCTGGGGGACGGGTGCGGCGGCGCTCCGGGCCCGGGGGCGCTTGGGGGGAGGGAGAAGGGGAGGGGTCTCATCCATAACCCCCCCGCCCCACCCGGCCCCCTCCCGTCCCACACCGACGCTCTGGTTACCTCAGCCGCGGCGGGATGCGAACTCCCCGCAGCAGCAATACCCTCATCCCGCCCGGCTCCGCTCCCCCGCCGCCCCCCAGGGCTGGGGAGCCCTCGATGGACTGGAGCCCCCCCCCTCCCACCCCTGTACAGCCCCGTGCTGACCGTTCCCCCCCTGCCCACCTCGGGCTCTGTCACCACGCGGGGACAGACGCGTCGCACTGTGTGCTCCCACGTCAGCGCTGCCGCCCACGCCGGGCACACGGTCCCCCCTCCCCACCCTTCCCCATCCCGCACCCGCAGCGCCCACGCAGCAGCCGCCAGCCCCCTCCCCGCAGCACGTGCCAGCTCACTGTGCACCCCCACCGCCCCCCCGAACCCTGCGACCCCCCCCCAGCACCCAATCGGCTGTAAATACCCCCCCCCCCCCCCCAATACACACACACACCCCCGCACGAACCCCCCCCCCCCGCACCCCGATACCTGCGTGTGCTTCCAGCATGGTCCCTGTGCCGGGGGGTGTCACACGTGCCAGGGGGGTGTCACCCCCTCCCAGCACGATGCAGGCGGCGTTTGATGGGCACTGGGGAGGTGCTGTTCCCCCCGACCCCACCCCAAAACCCCTCGGGGTTCCTCCTCTTTATTCCCCCCATTCCTACAAACCGTGCCCAGCCCCGGGGTTCCCACTCCCCACCCCCCCGTTAGGACTGTGTGGTGTCTTTTTAGAGCATTAGCGACTCTTCCTTTGTACCGTGTACAGTAGATTATTTATTTTGTTATTTTGGAATAAAACTTTATTTTATGGCTTATCTTCCTACCCCCTTTGCTCCAACCTGGAGAACCTGGAGGGGAGGGGGAGTGACGGAACAGCTCAAAACCCCAAAGCAAGCGCTGATTGCGGGGGTGCGGGGGGGGGGGGGGGAGTTCGTGTCCTCCCCTTCCATGGGGGTCCCGGTGTGTCCCGTCCCCCCCCCCCTCCGCCGGGGGGCACCGGGCTGGCACCTCCGCCCCGGCGCCGTTCGCGCTGCCGCCTCCCGCCCCCGCGGTGACTCATCCCGGCGGGCGTGGGCTGGGGGCACCGCGTGCGGCTGCCGGTGCCCCCCACGCAGGACGGGGCCCCCCTAAGCCCGCACCCGCTCACCCGCGGACCCCCGGCAGCGGATGCAATGCACGGAGGTGGAGGGGACGACGACGACGGGGGTTACCCCAAATCCCCCCCCCAAACCCCGCCTTTGCCAGCTGGAGTTTCCACTCCTGCGGGAGTCGTAGCAAGTCCATGAACCCAGGCAAGGCTGGGAGGGAGTGGAGGGGGGGACTCGCAGTCCGATGTACCCCCCCCTCACCAGGAGCCCCCTCACGCGTGTCCTGGCCGGATGCTGTCATCCCACCGTGCATCCCCCAGCCCCCAGGAGGACAGGTTGGAATTGGGGTACCCGCTGTGCTGCTGGAGGGGGGCAAAGGGGGGCAACGGGGGCATCTCCAGGAGCTGATCCAACTCTGAGGTTGATGGCTGATCCATGCCGGGCGACATCCTGGGCACAGAAACAGCAGGGTGACCAGGTGGGGACTGGGAGGGGCTTCTCTCTGCTGCCCCCTCCCCGTGCTTACCACCGCGGAGGGCTCTGCAGCGACGCCTCCTCCAGGAGCGGGAACGGGGGCAGCTCGGGCATCTCCTCGTCCTGCGGTTCTGCTGAGGGACCCGCGGGCAGCAGCTGAGAGACATCCCCGGGCAGGAACTGGCTGGGCATGAAGGGTCTGGGGTGGCAAAGAATGGGGTAGATCCTATCCCCCAGGGCACTCACCAGCCCCGAGGTATCGGGGGGCACTGCTTGGTTTGTGGGGTGGCTGCTCCAGCTCTGCCAGCCTGGGATTAGGTGGGGAAGGGCTAAAGGGGTACAGGGCACGGTGCCCCCCTTCCACCCGTGTGCCAGTTCTTACCCAGGGGTCCTGAAGGCAGGGTCCTGGCAGTGGGACAGCGAGGGAGGCGAGAGCATCGGGGACGGGCTGTGGGGAGCAGGAGCACTCAGGGAAGGGGGAACACCCCTGAACCCTGCTGGGGGTGGTGGGGTGTCCCCCCTGCCCCCCAGCCTGCCCTGCTCCTACCTGTGGAAGGGGGGGGTCAGCCTGTCGGGCACCATCATGATGCTGCTCTCAACCGTGGGGTAGCCCCCGGGCATGGGCTGGGGGCAGAATGAAGTGGGGGGGCTGCAGTGCACACACACAGAGGTTCAGATTGGGGGGGGGGCACTGCCACAGCCCCCACCCCACGCCCCACAGCAGGGCACTCACCACATGGGGGCCAGCAGTGGCTGTAGATTCTCAGGGTGCAGCTCATGCTGCACCATGGGCAGGTTGAACATCGGTGCCTGGGGGGCCTCAGGGGGGGCCCCCATGGTGCTTGGGGGCTGCTGGTCCCTGCAAAAGCACATGGACCCCATCAGCACTGCCAGGTCCAGGCTCCACATGGGCCAGTGGGTGCTCGAGGGGGGCTCTGAAGGGGGACATGGGCCAGTGGGTGCTCGAGGGGAGGGTGGGAGGTGCACAAATGGGCCCCAGCACAGCTTGAGGGCTCACAGGGGGCTCTTTGCTCACCAGCACAGCTCTGTTTTCTCCAGTCAGGGATTTCCCTGCCCAGGGGGATGCTCAGGCTGGCCAGGGGTCTGTGCAAACCCTGGCCCATGTGCACACACCTCCAGCACAGATATGGCCTCACACCCACCTTTCACTTTCCACAGTCATCTTGATGGCAGTGGAGACGTAGCCCCGGCCGTCCTTGCCTGTCTGCTCTTCTGCTCAGGGAGGAGAACCATCCATGAACCACCACCCCCACCATGCCCTGCCAACCATCTCTACCAGCCCCAGTTGCTCCTGCAAGCCCTGGGGCCACCGGGGTGAGACCCATAACCCCCTCACAGCATTGCTGGGGTGCAGAGTGTGTGTGACACCCTGAACCTGAAGGTCATGGCAGAGGTGCAGACCACCAAGGGGCTCCTCAAGAAGCACTGCTTCTTCCTTGACCAGAAGATCTTCAATGAAGAATAGCAGGTAGTGAAAAATTTTGTAATGTAGAGGTCTGAGGCCCTATATCATGTTGCAAATTGTAGGACAGATCATGATATGACCAGTGCAATGGGGAAGAAGGTGAGGGAGTAGAAGTCTGTTTTTAGGCTGATGGGGATTTTGAAGTTTATAATGAATTTTCATTCTCAAAAGAAGGTGAGAGGATGGGTCCCTGCAGCCCAGGGCCCATCCAGGCCCTCCCCACTCACTGTTGTAGTGACTCCCAAAGGCCTGGTCCATAACCGCCCTCACAGCATTGCTGAGGTGCACAGGGACACCCCAGGGCCCATCCAGGCCCTCCCCACTCACTGTTGTAGTGACTCCCAAAGGCCTGGTCCTTGGGGATGTTGGGGTACAGGTTCCGGAGCTGCCCCAGATCCCGGATGCGGTCGCCAAGGGAGCGGATGGACAGATCCTTGGCAGAGAAGGGCTGGATGTTTTCCACCTGGCTGGAGCCTGAGCGAGGGGAGACACGTCACTGCATTCCAGTGCTGGTTCCTGGAACTGCCCACACCCCCTGGCAGTGAGGACCCCTCCCCTGCACTGCACCTGACCCCGTCTCACCGTCCTTGCCCCGCATGACGTAAGCGATGGTGACGCCCCCGATCTCGGAGTCGCTGAAGCGGAGCAGGAAGGTCCCATCTGGCTGCATGCTCAGCAGCTTGCACACATACTGCTTGCTGATGAAGCCCATGATGAGCCTGGATGGGTGGAGAGCAGGGATCAGGAGCACCCATGGCAGTGGGTGGGATCAGGACCCCCCCAAAGCCCAGCCCTGGGGCACCCACCTGTCCGACCAGTAACTTTTGAGGCATCTCTTGGTGAGGTCCAGGACTCCATCAAACCACTGCCAGAAGGTGAATCCCCGGCCAGGGAGGATCTCCTGAGGCAGAGAGAGGCCATGAGGCTCCCCATGGCCACGCTGGCCCCTGCCCACCTTGGCCATCCCTCCCAGTCACCTTGTTGAACTGGGCCCAGGAGACGTGGCGGCTCTGGAAGTCCTCGGGGCTGGCGCTGTGGTCATTGAAGATCTTCTGGGCCAGGAAGAAGTAGTGCTCCTTGAGGAGCCCCTTGGTGGTCTGCACCTCTGCCATGAACTTCAGGTTCAGGGTGTCACACATCTTGTCCCAGGGCACCCGCTCGGCCACCACGAAGGGCACCCGGTCCTGTGGCCGGGCAGGGGGACATCAGGACAGGATGCCCACCATGTCCCACCCCTGGGCTCCTGCTCCCACCTGCACTGGTGGGAGTGCAAAGCCCAGTCAGCCCCAGTTTCCAGCTCCTTCCCTCCAGCTCGTGGCACTCACAATGTCAGAGAAGGCGTTATCCCACAGCACGGTGGCTTTGGCGTTGTTGTCCTGGTTCCCATGGACGATGACCACAATGGGCAGAGACAGGACCTGAGGGCACACAGTGGCCCTGAGCCAGGCGTGGTGGCTGCCCTGGGATTGTCCCAGTGTCCCACAGGGGAAGGCTCAGCACATCCAGCCCCATCCCATGGTACCTGGAGGTGGATGGAGACGTTGCTGGGGGTCAAGGTGACGTTGGTGCTGAAGAGGACGGCGCATTTCTCCTCCGTCACCGACTCAGAGCCCTTCCTCTCGCAGCGCTTGATCTTCTTCAGCAGCTGGGGACAGAGAGCTGAGCATCCCCAGCCTCAGGAACCCCAAAAACCCAATGGAGCCCCCAGCCCAGCCCCTAGCTGGTGGTACTTACCACATTTTTGAAGTTGGCACAGCAGTTCCCGCTGGTGGGGTTGGTCTCCAGGGCCACCGTGTTGTGCAAGATCTCGCCCGTGCTCTCACTGGGCAGAGGAAGGGGGTCAGGGGGGAATGGTGGTGGGGAAACCCCCCTGCCCTCACACCCACTGCTCACCTGAGGGTGTTGCTGTAGTTGCTGAGCTCCAGCTCCCGTGCCTGCTTCTCTGTCACCATGTCAGCCCTCACCATGTAGGGCTTGGGCACTGCCTTCAGCAGCTGCGGGCCCAGCAGGAACCGGACGCTCGCCTGGAACTTGGTCTGGGTCTTCAGCACCTGTGGGGGCTGCTTCTCCACCAGGAAGGAGCTGAGGGACAAAGGGACACCATGGTGGCACTTGGCACAGCCACCAGCCCCTGCAGATCCACCTCAACCTATGGCCACCACAGCCCCCAGCTGTTACCTCTTGACCAGGCTGGACAACACCTCGTTGAAGCGCTCCAGGAGCCGGGGCAGCAGCTCAGGCCCCAGCTCTGTGCTTGCTGCCATCACCTGCTGCTGCAGCTGGAAGTAAACCTCGACCAGGTTCTCACACCTGGGGAAAGGGGGACTCTCAGCACCCCACCCTCACTCACCTGGTGGAGGGAGCAGGAGGTTGCTCAGGATCCCCCAGCTCTGCCCTGTGCCCCCTCACCTCTTCTGCAGCGGTGCCAGATTCTCCTCAAAGATTGCCCCATTCCCTGCCAGCTGCTGTTGCCTCTTCCAAATCTGGATCCTCTTCAGGACCTGCTGTTTGGCTGCCTCCAACTCCTTCACAGCCTCCATGATGAGGGTGGGCAGCTCCCTGGGAGCCACGGAGCTCTGCACGGCCCCGTCCCGCCCGGGCCCCTCCTCCTGGAGCGCTTGGATCTCCCGGACTCGGTGCTGCAGCCGCTGCAGCCCCAGGCTGAACTTCAGCTCCTCCTGCCTCCGGTGGAAGCTGAGAGGCAGATGATGGTCCTGGGGCAGAGCACAGAGGGGTCAGGGGGGGGTTGTGGCCGGTCCTGCACCTCGGGGTGCCCGGGAGAGGGGCAGGGGGCACCCACCCGTTTGAGCACGGCTGCCTTCTCGCCCTCCAGGACGGCTCTGACGACGGCCACCAGCCGCAGAGGGTCCCGGCGGAAAGTGTTCTGGGGAGGGGGACACAAACTGGGGGTGTCAGGGGGGGACACGGCACGTGCCCCCCGCTCCTTGCTCCTTCCCACCCCGCCCACAGCACCTGGACGAGGTAATTCAGGGGTTCCACAAGCACCACAGAGCTGATTTGTAGCTTTAAAACCACTTTAAATGGTGCATAGAATCATGGGGTGTCTGGAGTTGGAGGGAACGTCAGGATCATCGGCTCCAACTCCATTTTTTGGGTTTTTTTTTTTTTTTGTATAAAAAGTAGAAGAATCAACTTGAAATAGAGAAAAAAAAAAAATCCAAACTGAAAGGAATTCTCCATTCCTGTGAGCATTTCCTCCAACCTCCAGCCTGACACCTGGGGGAGACTCTCCCAGCTGCCCTGGGTGGATCAATGCTTTCCACTGACAAAAAACCAGGGAGAGGAATTCCCCTGCTGGCTCTGCCTCCCGTGTCCCCGTGCCAGCTCCTCCGGCCTTCACGCATTTCCCAAATTAGCAACTTCCCAAAACAGCAGCAGAAACACGATGGGGGAATGGCTGATGACGTGCTTGGTGGGTTCCTGTGCCGGTGGGAGCTCCAGTGTGGGGGTCTGCATGCAGCACTGGTAGCCCCGTGGGCTTTTCAAGGGAAAATTTGGAATTCGGGGGATGAGAAGCCCAAGTTTGGCTCCCACCTGCAACCCCCCAGCCCTGTGGTTGCCCATCCTGGGGGTCACCTGGTTACAGCAGCACCAAAAGCAGGGAACAGCCTGGCTGGGCATGGAGGAGGGAGGATTTGGTGTTTTGGGATGAGGGATGGAGGGAGGAGGGAATACAGGAGGGTTGCTCTGCGTCAGCATTTTAAATAATAAAAAAATCCCTAAGCTGAAACATCTGCTTGTTTCCTACAGCAAAAAGCAACAAAGCAACAAAACAACAAAGTCTTGTTTTGAAAAGTCACCCTGTTCCCCAGAAGTTGTGACTAAAGCTGATCCCTTCCCAAATGTTGAATATTAAAAAGGTCTGTTACCAAAAAAAGCAGAATTTTCAACCAGACTGGGGCTCTGGGAGTGAGCCCTGCTCAGCTGTGGTGCTCTGAGCTCCACCGGCCAGGGGAGATAAATCAGATGGTTGTGAAAGGGACAGAGCAATTCCAACAGCCTTGATAAGAGAAAGAGCCTCAAAAATGAAACCCAGAGCTCACAGCAGGAGGAAATGCAGACCCACACAGCTTGGAGGAAGGAGAAATCAAACACTCGAGCAGAAAATGGGGAACATCTGCAGACACAGCCCCCAGGTGCCAACAACGGGGGGCTGAGGGGCTGAGGGGGTCCCCACAGGACCATTTCAGGGAAGATGTGGCAGCTCCCTGTGAGCCACTGGGCTGCAGAACTGCAAAAAAAAAACCCCTCTGTCCTCTGGAAGACCCCAAAAACCCAATTGCTGAGTCTGCTTATTGCTCACAAGCCTGGAAAATTTTGTCACCCAGGGACCATCCTTAGGCATTGAGCCCTTGCAGCATAAAACAATCAATTTTTCCTGGGAGCTGGCTGCAATGCCAGCGTGACCCAGCCCCAGGGTCCCTGCACACCTCGATGTTGCTGACTTGCTGCAGGATCTGGCACTGCTGCCCGTCGCTGCTGGCAGTGCTGCGGAGTTTCTCCAGCATGTCCGAGAGCATCCTGCTGGCCATGCTGGTGCAGAAGGCGTCTGAGCCATTGATGAACTCCCTGGAGAGGGGGAAAAGTTGGGAGAATGGGCATGGATCCCCCACCTGCCCCCTGTGTGACCCCCAAGTTTGTGCTGGTCCAGGGAGACTCACCAGGGCTGGTTCTCCAGCCACTCAGCCAGGAGACAGCGCAGGCTCCGGGGAAACTCCGTGGAGAGGCTGCTGAACTCCTCTGGTGGCATGTGGGACACGAGGTTCCAGAGGGACATCTTGGAACAGTCACCTGAAGGCAGGAGAGGGGATGGGGAGCACTTGAGCAGCCCTTGAGGGCCAAGAGCTCCTCAGGGAGGGTGCAAGAGCTGCTGCTTGTCCCTCCACGTCTGAACCTGCTGCTCCACTGGGCTGGGGAGGAGGAGAAGAAGGAGGAGTGGGAAGGTTGATCCAGGATCAGCTTCTTGGGCAATCCTGGGCGGGCTGGCAGCCCACTTGTGCCTCAGTTTCCTGAATCTCTGGGGATTCCCTGCTCCTTTTGCCACAAGGATTTTCAAAGGGATGGGCAAGTGCTGCTGGACTGGGCATGGGAGAGGTGGAAGAATGTGGAACTCCTGGGGAGTTGGAGAAGTGTGAATTACCCCAAACTTGGTGAGGCCGTTGAACCAGGGTGTCCACAGTGAGGTGGCCTGGCTGTCCCCCAGAATTTCCTCAGGTGTCCCCCACAGGGAGGGCCCCTCACACTTGGTGGGCTGCAGAGATCAGGAAAAGCAAGAACAGAACTGGAATGAGGGGATTCCACCTGGAATGCATGGGCTGGAGGCCCTCAAAACTGGAATGAGGTGTTACAGAGGGAATTCCCCCACCTGGAATGCCTGGGCTGGAAGCCCTCACACTCAGTGGGCTGCAGAGATCAGGAAAAGCAAGAACAGAACTGGAATGAGGCGTTACATGGGGAATTCCACCTGGAATGCCCAAGCTGGAAGCTTGGTGGGCTGTGGAGATCAGGAAAAGCAAGAACAGAACTGGAATGAGGGAATTCCACCTGGAATGCACGGGCTGGAGGCCCTCACACTCGGTGGGCTGCAGAGATCAGGAAAAGCAAGAACAGAACTGGAATGAGGCACTAGATTGGGAATTCCACCTAGAATGAGGTGCTAGATTGGGAATTCCACCTGGAATGAGGCATTACAAAGGGAATTCCACCTGGAATGCCCGAGCTGGAGGCCCTCACACTCGGTGGGCTCGAGAGATCGGGAAAAGCAAGAACAGAACTGGAATGAGGGAATTCCACCTGGAATGCCCGGGCTGGAGGCCCTCACACTCGGTGGGCTCGAGAGATCAGGAAAAGCAAGAACAGAACTGGAATGAGGCGCTAGATTGGGAATTCCACCTGGAATGGCTGAGCTGGAGGCTCACGGCCCCGCCGCACCCCAAGGTGGGAGTTGGAACCCCAACACTCCCAGCCCGTCCCCTCAGCACTGCCCGCGCCTCTTCCCGGCAGCTCCCGCCCTTCCTCCCGCCCCGCTCGCCCCCTCAGGCCCCGCCGCAGCCCCGCGGGCCCGCCGGGCCGAGGGGGTCTCCAGACACACACGCACACACACATACACACACACACACACACACCTCACTGCCGGTTCCGCCGGCCCCGCCCGGGGCCAAGGCCCGATCCCGCGGCGGATCCCGCAGCGCCGGCGGCGTCTCACAGCCCAGCCGAGGGGCCGGGCAGCGGCGGGACCCCCGGGCGGCGCGGGCCGGGCCCGCCGTGCCCTCAGGCGAAGGGGCGAGCGCGAAGCCGCGGCCACGGCCCGAGTCCCCCGCGGGCAGCGCGTTGTTCCCCACGGGCCTGGGCCGCGCGGAGCCGCCGAAGGCGCAGGGCGGAGGTGGAGCTGAGAGACTCCGAGAAGCCTGCGAGGGGAAGGAAGCCGGCGTCACTGGGCAACGTCGCGGCCGGAGCAAACAAACGCCTGCGGCCTGCCCCGAGCCCTGCGGTGGGAGCAGCCCGGGGGTCACCAGCCCTCACGGTGCCACCCCAGGAGGGGACCGGTCATGGTGGCTGGAGGTTGACGCCTTCCAGAAATGCTTTTGCTTTCGACTCCACTTTACGGCCCGGAGTAAACAGATCCCGAGCATTCGCTGCGGGGCATGAGGTGACTCCCAGGGGTCAATGCCCGGTGAGAAACGCACGCAGCAATTCTGGGAATGCTGCAGGGCTTTTCCTCACAGTCCCAGTGGGATTCTTGGCAGGAGGGGAAAAACAGCCTCTCCTTTTGCCACCCTCGAGGTTAATCCCCATGCTCCTTCCCCATTAAACCTGTATTTCTGCTCAGCCCTGGGAGGCAGCTGCTGGCTGGAAGCGCCAACCTGGAGCGTAAGCCTTAAGCCAGGCATGCCTGGATCTGCTGAGAGCCTGCAGGAGAAGCTGCTCTGCTCCCTCCTCCTCCCACAGCCCAGGAGGAGCTGGAGGCAGGGGATCTGCCTTGTCCCCTCCTGGCATCAGTCACAGCAGCTCCTTCAGCCCAGCCATGCCCTGAATCCTTCCAATCCCACTTTCCAGGTTTCCCTCTTCTTCTGCTTTTCCCAATTCCCTCCCCCATGGGGGCAACATCCCATGGGGACCCTCCTGCAGCGGAAACCGAGGTCGCAGCTGTGTTGTAGCCGGGAAAACCGGCTCAACATGGGGCAGGACACAGCACCTGTGGACGGGGAGAAGCTGCCCCCCACCCTCTCCCCCTCCCCAAACCCCCTCCACCCAGCCACTTTCGCTTCCTCCTCCACCCCAAGGGCTTTGCCTACCCGCGAGGCTGGGCGAGAAGGTGGCTCAGGAGGAGCCCAGGCTCGGAGAGGGGGCTCAGGGACCCCCACAGTGTCAGTACGAGCTTTGTGCTCTCACTGCAACAGGAAACCTTGTTCCCAAGCTGGAACTGCCGCACACTCCCCGTCCCCTTCCCGGTGCCGAGGTGCTGCCGTCCATCCCACGGATGTTACTCATTAACCACCAGCCCTTGCTGGCATCCAACCTCAGCCCCCCACCCTCGGGCGGGCCGTGTCGGGGGCACGGGGATGGATCCCACCATGTCCCATGTCCCCTCTGCGATGTCCCAGCCTGGCTCTGCGATCTCCCAGCCCTCTGCACCCTCCTCACCCTGCGGGGGCACCTCAGAGCATGCTCCCTATCCTGCCCTCAGATTCCTCGTGGCTTTCACACCGATGGATATTCCAAGGTTTTCCAAATGCTGTGAACACCCGCACTTCTCTCTGACTCTGCCCTTGCCGGGAAGAGCCCGAGGGACATTTCTGCTCCTCAGCGTGCCTCAGTTTCCCCAGGGTGCTGAGGACACCACTGCTGCCAGCCGAGGCTGAGGCCAGAACACAGGACACGGTGGGACACTGGTGAGTGACAGTGCCATGAGGAGGACACCCACGTGTTGGGGGTGCTGACCGCTCGGGACATGAAATTTCCTCTGGTTCGTAGGAAAAGGAGCGGGGCCTTCCCAGCCGACCCAGCCCAGGATGACTCACAGCTCTGGGAGCCCGGCCTGGATTTGGTGCCGCTCCCGTCCCAGGAACTCACTGTTGAGGCCCACCGGTGGGACAGGGGAAAGAAGGGCTCTTCCTTTGCCCCATGCATGCCCTGTCCCCAAACAGCGCCCAGCCAGGAGAGTGGGGTGCCAGCAGAGCTGGGTGCTAGCAGAGCTGGGTGCCATCCTCAGCGGGTGCTCCACACTTTGAGTCGAGCTGGGCTGCATTTCCACCTCGGCAGCTGATACAGCCTCGGTGCCACCGGTCCCAGAGCCCCTTCCCCATCCCATCCCATCCCCAAGCACCCCAGTGAGGGGCTGATAAGGGGGACCTCCCCCTCAGCCTGTCACACGTCGCACTGCCCACCCCTGGAGCCGGGAGGTGTCCCTGGACAGCCCCCCCAGCCCCGGGCAGCCCCCGCCCCTGGGATACCCCGTCCCCACCCCGGCTCCCAGCTCGGTGCCCCTGCACGAGTTCAGGGCCGGGAGGTGCCAAACAGCGGCAGAGTCCCCGGTCCCGTCCGCCGTTACCTGGCGAGAGCAGCCGCGGGCGGGGGGCGGCCGGTCCGGCCGGTCCCCGCGGCCTCTCGTTCACTCCATAGCGGCGGCGGGCGCGGCCGGTCCCCGCTCCGCCGGGAAGCGGCGAGCGCAGGAAGAGGGAGGAGACGCGTGAGCGGAGGGATGGGAGGGCACCGGGACTGGGACCAGTCTCGGCAGGACCTGGGATCCCCGGACGTCGCCACCGAGGGGCTGCGGCACCCGCCGGCTCCGCGTCCGTCCCATATCAGCCCCCACTCAGTCGTGCCCCCACTCTTGCCCCGTATCTCCCCATTCCTGTCCCCATTATGACCACGCTCTTACCCCAAATCCCACTGGTGACCCCCATTCCGCCCCACACACCCACTGCTCGCACCCACGCGTGTCCCCCCGCCCCATCTGTGGCATCCACTCCTGACCCTACTCCTGCTCTGATCAGGTCCCTCTTTGCCGCCCTTCCAAGCCCCCCGCCCACCCCCGTACGTGCCCCCCGCCCACCCCCGTGGGTGCCGTCGCACCGGGGCAGCCCCGGTTCTGTGGCACCGCTGTTCCCGTGTGCACCGGGCCGTTGGTCCCGGGCTGCACCTTCCCTGCACGGTTTGAACCCCGGTCCCCGTCCTGGGGTCCGAGCCCGTGGCTGGTCCCGGGCTGTGCCCGCCTCTGCTGCGCCCTCCGGTACCGAACCGAACACGGCAGCGGGGGCACTGAAAGGGGTGCTCGTTTCTTGGGGGGATTTGGTGCTTCACGGGGGTACCCGGCCCGCCCCGGGGCGCTCCTTCGGCCGCTCCGACCCCAGCGCCCACCGGAGCGGCGGGGGCAGCAGGGGGCACGGCCACCTCGGGGCCGCTAGGGGGCGCTGCCGCACCGCGGTGCCACCGGGGCGAACCGAGAGCGGCGGGGCCGGGGCTGCCGGGGCTGGGGATGCGGTACCCGGACTGGGGATGCGGAACCGGGGCTGGGGATGTGGTACCGGGGCTGGAGATGCCGTATCGGGGCTGGGGATGCGGTACCCGGACTGGGGATGCGGAACCGGGGCTGGGGATGTGGTACCGGGGCTGGAGATGCCGTATCGGGGCTGGGGATGTGGTACCGGGGCTGGGGATGCGGAACCGGAGCTGGGGATGCGGGACCGGGGCTGGGGATGCGGTACCCGGACTGGGGATGCGGTACCCGGACTGGGGATGTGGTACCGGGGCTGGGGATGCGGAACCGGGACTGGGGATTCGGTACCGGGGCTGGGGATGCGGGACCGGGGCTGGGGATGCCGTACCGGGGCTGGGGATGCGGTACCGGGGGTAGGGATGCCGTACCCGGACTGGGGATGCCGTACCGGGACTGGGGATGTGGTACCGGGGGTAGGGATGCCGTACCCGGACTGGGGATGCCGTACCGGGACTGGGGATGTAGTACCGGGGGTAGGGATGCCGTACCCGGACTGGGGATGCCGTACCGGGACTGGGGATGTGGTACCGGGGCTGGGGATGCCGTACCGGGGCTGGGGATGTGGTACCGGGACTGGGGATGCGGTACCGGGGCTCGGGATGCGGGACCGGGGCTGGAGCAGGGCTGCGGGGTCCCCGCGTTCCACCCGGCTCCTCCCGCCGTGGCGCCAGTGGACTCTCGGTGCTGCCATTCCGAGCATCAAACGCGCCCGAGGCCCCGTGAGCGCGGCTTGTCCACGGCGTACCGGGACATCCCGGGAGAGAGGAAACTCGTTCGGGACTGGCAAGGGGCTTCCCGGCCTCCCCACGCCCCCGTAAAGGACGGTCTCGAGTGGGGAGGGGGCTGTGGAGCGCTGGCCGGGACCCACGCCTGGGAGGAAGCAGAATCGCACCCGCTCCCCGAGTCCTGTGCGAAGTTTGGGGGCTCTGGGGGAATGGGGAGTACAGAACCGGCCCCCAGAACCCCTCCAGCCCACCGGGTTACACCGCGATTTTTGCCACCCCTGCACTTCTGCAGGGGCGGCGCCCCGGGGGAACATCTGGACCTTCTCCCGAACATCTGGCGCCGCAGCAGCCTGAATCACTCTCTCCCCCCCTGCAGCTGCCTGAGCGGGGTGGGGCGGAGCAGGCGTGTGACATAATTAAAAAAACATATGACATCACGCGGAGGGGTCGCATGGTGCCTGATGACGGCGCCGGCACCGCTGCCCATCTCCCTCCTCGGCCCCCGGCCCTGGCAGGCAGCGGAGTGGCCACTGGATGACGTCACGGCTATGGCTCTGACGTCACGGTTCTCAGTCAAAGCCGGAGTTGGGTGAGTGACGGCGGGACCCCCATGATGGGAATCCGCTGTTCTGGACCCTTGATCCTGAACCCTGCTCCTGTAGCCCCCGCAGGGACGGCTGGGGGGACAGCGAGGGGCCTGGGGGGTGACAGCTCTGGGGGTGATGAGGAACCCCCTGCCTTGGGGGGACAGTGAGGGTCCTGTGCCCTGGGGGGTCACCCCTGCCTTGGGGGGACAGTGAGGGTCCTGTGCCCTGGGGGGTCACCCCTGCCTTGGGGGGACAGTGAGGGTCCTGTGCCCTGGGGGGTCACCCCTGCCTTGGGGGGACAGTGAGGGTCCCACTGCCCTTGAACATAGCGAGGGTCCTGTGCCCTGGGGGGACAGTGAGGGTCCCAAAGCCCTTGGGGACGCTGATGGTATTGCTGTCCTGGGAGAATGGCTTTGGAGACGGCGAAGGGACCGGGACAGCGAAGGTTCTGCAGCCCTGAGAGGGTCCTGTTGCCCCTGAGGATGATGAGGTTCTGCTGTCCCGTCCGTTTCTGACCCGCAGCCGGTACCGGGTGCCGGTAGAGGGGAGCTGGGCCGCCCCAGCACCTGGGGGCCACCACAGCAGGCCCGGGCCGGGCTCTGGAGCGGCATCGCGGGCCGGTACCGCGTGTGAGCACGGGACACGCAGCGCTGTCCCTGTCCCTGTCCCTGTCTCTGTCCCTGTCCCTGCCCCTGTCCCTGTACCACACCGGTCCCGGCCCCGATGCCCTGCTCGTACCATACCGACACCGGCAGCGGCAGCGGCACCGGCACCGGACCGCTCCCGGACAACACTGACACCGACACTCCCACCGGATCTCTGCCCGTACCATACTAACACCGATACCGACACCGGCACCGGACCTCTGCCTGTACATTATTGACACGGACACTGGACCCCGGCCTGGACCATACCGAGACCGAGACCGGTACCGACACCGGACCCCTGTCTGGACCATGCCGAGACCGATACCGGTACCGACACCGGACCCCTGGCCGGACCATACCCAGACCGATACCGGTACCAACACCGGACCCCTGGCCGGACCATACCCAGACCGATACCGGTACCAACACCGGACCCCTGGCCGGACCATACCCAGACCGATACCGGTACCAACACCGGATCCCTGGCCGGACCATACCGATACCGACACCGGTACCGACATCGGACCCTCTCCCTACCCACACCCACCGGGGGGCGCAGCCCCGGCCCCGCACGCGCATGCGCGTAGGACCCCCCCCCAACGCCACGCGCGTGTCGTCCCCCCCCCCCCCCCCCCTCCCCGTTCCCGTCCGCGGCGGCGGCGGCTCGAGCCCGGTGACGTCAGGCGGGCGGCGGCGCGCTCTCCATCTCCCCCCCCCTCCCCAAAATCACCGTCCGTCCCTCCCTCCGCCGCGGCGGCGGCGCGCGCACACCCCGCGCCCCCCCCCCATCCCCATCCCCCGCCGCCGCCCCCCGGCCCCCGCCGCCGCCGCCGCCGCCCAGCCCGGAGGGTCCGCCCGCCCCCCCGGCCCGGCCCGGCCCGGCCGCCGGCCCGCCCCCGCCCGCCCCCCGCGGATGTCGGTGCGCGGGCCCGGGACGCGCCGCCCCACGGGCAGCACGGCGTGAGGAGCCGCCGCCGCCGCCGCCGCCGCCGCCGCCGAGCCGCCGAGCCGCCGGCATGGGGCCGCTGCTGGCCCTCGCCGGGAGCCTCCTGGCCCTGCTGGCCGCGCCCGCCGCCCGCGCCCTCGAAGGTGAGTGGGGGGCGGCGGGGCCGGACCCCCGCGGGGCGATACCGGCGGGGAGGGGGAGGCGCCGCAGCCGCTGTCGGGGGCGCGGGGCTCGGTCGGGCCGGGGAGGGGGCGGGGGGCGCCGCCGTGACAAAGCAGAGCGGGCGCAGCCCGGCCCCACCGCACCGTGGGGACACCGGAGGGACCGGGGGGTAACGGGGAGCTGCGGGCCGGGCTGGGGAGGCGCGTCCTCCCCGCACCCCTCCGCAGCGCACGGTGCGCCCCCCGCTCCGTTCCCCCTGCAGCCGCGGGGGCCGCTCGCTGGCGCTCCCCGTTTTCTCCTCTTTGCCCGTTCCCGTGGCTCCCACCCGCCCTCCATCCCATTTTCCTCTGGAATCCAAAGTTTTCCCCGCAGCCAAGCGGGAAAGTTGGAGCTCAGCACCGCTGCGGGAGCCGGGACTGGGGGGTCCCGGTGTCCCGGGGGGTGACCGGGTCCGGGGTCCCGGCGGTCCCAGGGGTGCCCGTGACAGCCCGGCCTCGCCCCACGCTCCCCCTCTTGCATAACCGGGGCTGCTTCTCCCGGAGCCGCGACGCCCGGCTGCGGAGTTTGGCTGTGACCGGGCCTGGTGGCACCGGGAATGTATTTATCCAGCCAGCCGGGGCTGTCCGTTCCCCCCATCCGCGTGTCCGTTTGTCCAGCCTCCCCCCCCCATCCGTCCATCCAGCTCCTTGCCAAACCGCTCGTTCCCAAGCCGTGCACGTCGCGTTCCCGGCCCTTATTGATCTATTCAGTAAATACTTGAGCTCGTCAGCTCCATGGCCGGGCTGGGAATGTGCGAGGGGCCGCTCTTGGCAGCGCCCGTGCTCCGCGCTGGCAGCGGCTCCAGCCGGGAACCGGCGGCCGTGGCGAAGTTCTCGCAACGCTCGGACGCTCCGGGGCTGTTTTTCCCTTCAAAAGCAGCGAAATGGGGGAGTTTTGGCTTTCCTGTGACGGATTCCCCTCCGTCCTCACGGGAATGGCCTGGTGAAATGAGAGGCCGGAATGATGGATGAACGAGAGGGGGTTGGTTTTTTGGTTTAGGGGGAGGTTTTTCTGTCCCGTTTCTTTGCCCACCTCGGAGCAGAGAGGGAGAAGGGATTTGGTGTCGTGGCAGTGGCAGCATCTGACCCGTCGTGTCCGAGGGATGGAGGAGAAGGAGGAGGAGGAGGAGGTTTGGGCAAACGCCAGATCCCTGCCCCAGATTCATGTCTGGGGCTGCGGGAGGCCGGAGCCTGTGGTTTCCATCCTCCAGCCCCTCCTCACCCTCTCGGGGGTGTGTGGACACTTGATCTGTGTCCCTTGGAGGGAGGTGACAGCAGCGGGGGCAGCTCAGGGCACCCTTCAACCCCCCCCCGGTGGCACCTGCGGGGCTGCTTGAGCCGGGCGAGCTGGGCAGTGCAGGTGGCCAAGAGCTGAGCCCTCTGGGGTCACCTCCCTGGGGACACGAGGTGTCGGTGGCACTCGGAGGTGGCTCGGAGCAGCCGGCGGATCCAGAAGTTGGTGGGGGCGGAAGGGAGGCAGCGCTCATTGCATAAGCTGCGTTGCCTTTGGAAACCGGGCTGCGGGAAGATGATGAGCTGGAAGGGAAGTTCTTCCATCCTCTTCTCCACATGCCAGGAGCTGGAGCGGGGCAGAGGACACTCCTTCCTCCCTGGTGCACGTCCCCCTCCTCAGGGGCTCCTTTTTAGGGGATTGTGAGGGGGTCCAGGTGCTGTCCCACCGCCTCGCGGTGATGGGAGCTGTGTGAGGCTGTGGGTGGGGAGGATGTGGAGGCACCACAAGCACGTGGTCGGGTCGGTTAAGGGGCAGAATGTGCCACCAAGGTGCCACCTGAGCTGGTGCCTCAACCCTCGTGGTCCTGGCTTCCCACAGTGAGGCTCTGGGAGAGGCCAGGAGCTCATTGAGAGCAGGGTGCAGGTCCCCATCCTTGTCTGGAGAATTAATTCCTCACACTCACTGCCTCTGTTTTGCAGCTCTGGAAGCTCTTTGCTTTTTCCTGGAGGAGAGAGGAGGACGAAGTCCAGCCGTGGGGCGGGAGGAAGCTCTTCCATGGGGAACAAAGGGCACTGGTGTGCAGCTCCTGCCTGCCCAGTCCTCTGCCACTTGCTGGGGTGGTGTGGGGCACCCCAGAGCCCCGGGAGCGGAGTGAGGGCAGGCAGGGATCCCCCTGTTCCTGTTTTGGAAATACCTGTGGTTGAGGCTTGCTGGGATGTTTTGGTGCCGCGCTTCCCTCTTGCCACCTTGGTGGTCTGGCACGTCCCCTCGTGCGTCCCTGCGTGCCCAGGTGTGTTCCCAGGTGTCCCCACCTGTGTTCCAGGGTGTTTTCCCGTGTGTTTTTCCATGTGTGTGTGTGTGTGTGTGCACACGTGTGGGTGTGCACACGCTGCTTCCCTCAGCGTGCAGGGACACGCCCGGAGCTGCTCTGGGTTCACTGGAGGTGAAGAGTGAAGGTTTGAGGTGCTGGGAGGAGAAGGAGCTGCTGGAGGGGCAGTACCTGAGGGGTTCCTCTGTGCAGTGTCCAGAGGAGTGGCCATCATTCCCGTGTGGAGCATTGTAGCATCCCATTTTTATTTTTTTAGGACAATTGGGCTTCCAGCAGCCCTGTGAGGGTCTGTCCTGGTATGAGAAGTGCCTGGTGCTGCTGTGGTGTCCAGTGAGAGTTCCCAAGTGCTCCCTGGCACTGATGGGGCAGCTCTGGAGCATCCCTGGCAGCGGTGCCAGCTTTGGGCTGAAACCCAGGTGTTGCTGTGGGAGTGTCCATCATTCCTGTGTGGAGCATTGTAGCATCCCATTTTATTTTTAGAGCATCCCAGCAGGATTTTTGTGCTTCCAGCAGCCCTGTGAGGCTCTACCCTCATGTGAAAAGTGTCCAGTGAGAGATCTGACCACTCACCTCTGGCTCCAAGTGCTCCCTGTCCCTGATGGGGCAGCTCTGGAGCATCCCTGGCAGCGGTGCCAGCTTTGGGGTGAAACCCAGGAATTTCTGAAGCTCCTGAGGCTCAGTGGTTGCTGTGGGAGTGTCCATCATTCCTGTGTGGAGCATTGTAGCATCCCATTTTATTTTTTTAGAGCATCTCAGCAGGACAATTGGGCTTCCAGCAGGACAATCTGGCTTCCAGCAGCCCTGTGGAGCTCTGTCCTGGCATGAGAAGTGCCTGGTGCTGCTGTGGTGTCCAGTGAGAGTCCCCAAGTGCTCCCTGTCCCTGATGGGGCAGCTCTGGAGCATCCCTGGCAGTGGTGCTGGCTTTGGGTTGAAACCCAGGAATTTCTGAAGCTCCTGAGGCTCAGTGGGCGCTGTGGGGGTGGGAGCAGCTGTGGCAGCCCCCTCTCCTTCGGTGTCTCAGCCCCACCACTCGCTCCTCGTGTTCTCTCCCTGCTGGTTCCATGTGCTCCGGGGGAGCCTGAGAACCGGCAAGGAGCGGGGGCTGCTCCAGCTGGTGATGCTTTTCCTCCAGTGTTAAAAACTGGGTAAAAACTGTGTTTAAACCAGTGTTAAAAACTGGTTATAAACTGTGTTTTAACCAGTGCTAAAAACTGGTTATAAACTGTGTTTTAACCAATGTTAAAAACTGGTTATAAACTCTGTTTTAACCAATGTTAAAAACTGGGTAAAAACTGTTTTTTATAAACTGTGTTTTAACCAGTGTTAAAAACTGGGTAAAAACTGTTTTTTATAAACTGTGTTTTAACCAGTGTTAAAAACTGGATAAAAACTGTGTTTAAAACAGTGTTAAGAACTGGTTTGGGATAATGGGGAGCAAAAACCATCCAGGTTCTCCCTGTGCCTTCAAGGCCCTGGTTTCTGGAGGAGCTGGCTCTGGCTCCAGATGTTGTTCTGTGGTTTCTCTTTGCCCCCAGCCCATGCTTGACCTGTGGTCAAGCTTTTCCTCCAGTATTAAAAACTGGGTGAAAACTGTGTTTTAACCAGTGTTAAAAACTGAGTAAAAACTGTGTTTTAACCAGTGTTAAAAACTGAGTAAAAACTGTGTTTTAACCAGTGTTAAAAACTGGTTTGGGATGATGGGGAGAAAAAGCCATTCAGGTCCTCCCAGTGCCTTCGAGGCCCTGGTTTCTGGAGCATCCTCCTCAGATGTTGTTCTGTGGTTCCTCTTTGCCCCCAGCCCATGCTTGAACTGTGGTTGCCCAGTGGGGCTGCCCAGGCTCTGCTGCATTCCCCTCTCCTCTCCTCACAGGAACAGCAGGACTGGAGTGGAAAATCAGAGCCAAATGAAGGGAAAAGCTGTGTAAACCAGCTGCTGGGTGGGGTCCTGAAAACAGCCCTGGAGTCGGCTGAGGGGACGGGGGTGGTGGCACGAGAAGCTGTGAGCAGAGAGGCTTGGCTCCCAAAATCCATCTTCCCACTGCCTGGGGTCAGGGGGTTTGGGTAAAGACCACGGCTCCTTCCCCCTCCAGGAGGGACCTGGCTGCCCCTCAAGGCTGTGACAACATCCAGGTCACCTCCCAGTGCTCACTGAAGAGGGGATGGGGATGGAGGGTGGGCAGGGTGAGGGTCAGGAGCCCTTTGGGGAGGAACTGGGAGCACTGGTGGCATCTGTAGAGTGGCAGGGTGAGGATATTGGGCACTGGGGTCTGTGCCAGCACTCTCCTGCCTCGTGGCTGCCCGGTGTGTCCCGTGAGGCTCATCCTGGTCCAGCAGCCCTGATGAGGAGGGATCTGCTCAGGCTGTCAGGTGGATGCTGAGGCTTTGCCACCATCTCAGGAGCACTGGGATGCTCCTCAAGGAATGGGACAGCTCGTGGGGATGGTGTCCAGAGCAGGGTTTGGCTGCCCAGTGTGTCCCATGAGGCTCATCCTGGTCCAGCAGCCCTGGTGAGGAGAGATCTGCTCTGCCTGTCAGGTGGATCCTGCTGCTGAGGATTTACCCTCATCTCAGGAGCACTGGGATGCTCCACAAGGAGTGGGACAGCTCGTGGGGATGGTGTCCAGAGCAGGGTTTGGCTGCTCTGGGAGCTGTGCCCGTGTCTGTGACCCCCCCAGAACACCCCAGGGATTTTGGCTGTGCCTGTGGGGAGCTGTCCCAAATCCGTGGGTGGTTCTGTAAGCGTCCTTTGACCAGCAAGGGTTTGCATGGGAGGTGCTTCCCTGAAATCACAGCCAGGGCCGGGCCCTGGGGGCCTCGGAGTGCCCGGGAGAGGGGAGGACACACAGGACACACAGGATGTGCCACATCCTGCTGACTCAGCAGGGCCATCAGCCCGCGGCTTTGTCATGGGGCAGGAGGTTCCTCTTCCAGGCCTGGGGATGATTTCAGTTCCCAGATCCTCTCCAAGCATTTTCCTGGAGCAGATCAATCCTTTCTTGTGCCCTCCCCAGACCTCCCAGCCTTGAACCTCTCTCTGTGAGAGCTGCCTGCCAAGCCCAGAGTCCTCCACTGGGATGAATCCAGTGGTGCCAGGGTTGGGAAGGGGCTCCTTGGAGTGGGTGCTGACCCCAGGAGTGGCAGCTGGCTTGGCCTGAGAGCAGTGGATGCATCAACCTCTTTCCTCCCCACAGTCCCCCTGCCTTTGCTACTGAAATCATCCCCATGCCTCTTCCAGGCCTGGGGATGGTTTCAGTTCCCAGATCCACTCCAAGCACTTTCCTGGTGCAGATCAATCCTTTCCTGTGCCCTCCCAGACCCCCTAACCCTGATGGGGTCTGAACCTCTCTCTGTGAGAGCTGCCTTAAAGCCCAGAGTCCTCTCCCAGCTCACCCATGGGGCTCCACTGGGATGAATCCAGGGTTGGGAAGGGGCTCCTTGGAGCGGGTGCTGACCCCAGGAGTGGCACCAAGAGCAGCAGATGCATCAGCCTGTGTCCTTCCCACAGTCCTGCCCTTGCCAGGCAGACAGGCCCCTCCTTGTGCTGAATTTTATCTCCATCACCTCCCAGAGAACGTGTCCAGCTGTGTTCCCTCTCCAGGAACTCGGGCTTGGTGGCCCATGGTGCCTCTCAGAGTGCCTGGGGCCGTTTCTCATCCATCACTGCCATCCTCAGGCTCTCCCATCTCCCAGCTTGTTCTCCAGGGGATGCTTTCCCCCCCTCTCCTTGGGGTTTTGCAATCCACCTCGAGCTATTTACAGCCCAGGTTTTGCTGCTGACTGAACTTTCCAGCCCTTTTCCTGGGCTGCCCGACCTGCCGGCTGCGGCCGCACCGAATATTTTCAGCATTTTCTAACTCGGCTCAAACTCCTTGTTTTCTTTGCTGTGCAACTTCTTATTTTTTTTTTTTGGAGAAAAACACAGGCTGGGCCTTGAGGGTTGGTCTAGGATGTTATTCCATCGTGAGAGGTTGAGCTCCCCAAATGCGGCCTGGCCGTTTTTAGGGCTAAATTTAGACTCCAGTGTCCTTCCTGAGGCAGGGAAGGGAGCAGGCTGGTGAGCTGCAGTCATGCAGATGCTGTGCAGGATCACAGACAGTCCCAGCACCTCTCCTGGGGTTGGCAGCAGAATTCTTGGATAATGACCTTGCTGGCAGCTCCGAGCTTCTCCAGTGGGACTGTGCTTGCAGTGCCACTGAGGGGAGGGATGGGAAGAGCATCCCGGGCTCCAGGGAGTGTCAGGAAGGTGAGAGCAGCTCTGTGATGTCCAAAAAAATGTGTGGATTGGGGCAGCAGTGGGGATTGTGGATGTCTGGGAGGGAGGCTAATTGAGTTGGAAGTTGCATCTTTAATTGAGTGGACTAATTAGGCTTTTGCCAGATGGTGTTTCTCCAAGTGAGACCACGCTGAGGATGGGCAGGTGTTGGGGGTCACATCCTGGGGGGCAGGCAGGTATTGGGGGGGGGGGGTCTCATTCTGAGGATGGGCAGGCAAGGTTTGGGGGGCACATCCTGGAGAGCAGGCAAAGATGGGGGGCACATCCTGGGGATAGGCAAATATGGGGGGGGGTCTCACTCTGAAGATGGGCAGGTATTGGGGTGTCTCATTCTGAGGATGGGCAGGTATTGGGGTCTCATTCTGAGGATAGGCAGGTGTTGGGGGTCCTGAGGATGGGCAGGTGTTGGGGTCTCATTCTGAGGATGGGCAGATGTTGGGGGTCTCATCCTGAGGATGGGCAGGTGTTGGGGTCTCATTCTGAGGATGAGCAGGTATTGGGGTCTCATTCTGAGGATGGGCAGGTGTTGGGGGTCTCATCCTAGGGACAGGCAGGTATTGGGGGTCTCATCCTGAGGATGGGCAGGTGTTGGGGGGTCACATCCTGGGGACAGGCAGGTGTTGGGGGGTACACGCTGAGGATGAGCAGGTGTTGGGGTCTCATCCTAGGGACAGGCAGGTGTTGGGGTCTCATCCTGAGGATGGGCAGGTGTTGGGGTCTCATCCTGAGGATGGGCAGGTGTTGGGGGTCTCATCCTGAGGATGGGCAGGTGTTGGGGTCACATCCTGAGGATGGGCAGGTGTTGGGGGTCTCATCCTAGGGACAGGCAGGTGTTGGGGTCTCATCCTGAGGATGGGCAGGTATTGGGGGTCTCATCCTGGCTGTGCCAGAGGGGGGTTTCTGCTGAACTGGGGGGGCTGCAGGGCCAGGAGGTGGAGAGGAATCCCTGCTCTTGCACTCAGGGCTCTGCCATCCATCCCTTGCTGACTGAATCGAGGAGGATTCCAGCTGGGGGAGGCTCTGGGAGCCGTCCTGCTGCTGCCCCCATGCCCCAGCACATCCCTGGGGGTGTTTGCTGGGGTTTGCCAGGCAAAACCTGAAATGAGCTGAGAGCTTTGAATGGCATCAATCTCACCCATTTACCTGCAGCTCTTTCTTTGTGGGCTGCTGCTCCAGGGTCACAGCTGGCCAGCAGCATGGCCACAGCTCGTGCAGGACTGTCTGCACCTCCTGGCCCTGCAAAGGACCCCGTTGTCCCTTCTGGTGTCCCCTCCCTCTGCTCCCCTGTGCCCTGCTGCCGATGTCAGAACTGGAATGTCGTGGCCTAAAAGGTGGCACAGGGACACAAATCTTCATCCCTGGGGAGCAGCAGGATGCCCCTGTGCCCACCCCGCCTCTGCCAGTGTGTGCCCACCCACTCCAGCCTCCTGCTTTGCCAGCATGTGCTGCCCAGGAATCCCCAAAGCTTTGCCCTCACTGGGGCCACGCATTTTTCCTGTGCCCTGCTGCCGATGTCACCAGCCCTGGGCTGGCCCTGGCTCTGTCCCTGCCAGGAGAGCAGCTCCAGGTGATTTATGCCACTTGAAAGGGGCATAGAAACCCCAAACCACGACCCAGCTGATCCTCTCTAATATCATCCTAATCATTAAGAAGCTATGAACCAGCATTTGCCTTTTAAACTAAAGAAAGAGCAGAGCAAGGATGTGGGGTAAGCCTCAGCTAAACCCCAACCCCTGATTTTTTATCAAGCTCACTTCACGACTTAAATTATCCAACCCAAACTTCTGTCATTCGTATCAATAAATAGGAATGGTCCCATCCTCTCCAGCCACTACCGGGAGCTGCTCCCAGTGCAGGGAAAAAGCTGTGAAACGTTTCTGTGGTGCTTTTTATTGTTTCCAAAAGGATGCACTGTCCCTGCCAGGAGAGCATCTCCAGGTGATTTATGCCACTTGAGGGGGGCACAGAAATCCCAAACCACAACCCAGCTGATCCTCTCTAATATCATCCTAATCATTAAGAAGCTATGAACCAGCATTTGCCTTTTAAGCTAAAGAAAGAGGGATTCCCCCCTCATTAATGGTATGCCTCAACTAAACCCCAACCCCTGATTTTTTATCATGCTCACTTCACGACTTTAATTATCCAACCCAAACTTCTGTCATTTGTATCAATAAACGGGAATGGTCCCATCCTCTCCAGCCACCTGGAGCTGCTCCCAGTGCAGGGAAAAAGCTGTGAAACGTTTCCTCCCGGCGCGTATCGCGGTGCTTTTTGTATTGTTTGCAGAAGGAAGCACTTGGCTTTAATACTTCCCGCTCCAGCCGCCTTCCCAGCGGCCGGGGCGGATGCTCCGGGGCACCGGGCGTGGAGCAGGGGCGGTGCCGCCGCCGCCTCCGCCCCGCTCCAGCCCCGCATCCTTGGGTCGGTGCCCACGCCCGAGGCTCCGCTTCCTGCCGCAGCCCCCGGCCCTTCCAGATGGGTTCGCTCAGCCTCTCCTCTGCCGGCCTGCAGCGTGTTTTCCCCCGGGAAAAGTGAATTTGGAGCCTGGTTTAGTCACCAGTGCTGTGCTCTCCTGCCCATCCCATCCCCATGTTCTTTCAGCTGTATAAAATCCTAAATTTTCTTTCCCTGTAACTTACAGAGGTGAAGCCTCTCCTCTGCCGGCCTGCAGCGTGTTTTCCCCCGGGAAAAGTGAATTTGGAGCCTGGTTTAGTCACCAGTGCTGTGCTCTCTTCCCCATCCCATCCCTATGTTCTTTCAGCTGTATAAAATCTAAATTTTCTTTCCCTGTAACTTACAGAGGTGAAGCCTCTCCTCTGCCGGCCTGCAGCGTGTTTTCCCCCGGGAAAAGTGAATTTGGAGCCTGGTTTAGTCACCAGTGCTGTGCTCTCTTCCCCATCCCATCCCTATGTTCTTTCAGCTGTATAAAATCTAAATTTTCTTTCCCTGTAACTTACAGAGGTGAAGCCTCTCCTCTGCCGGCCTGCAGCGTGTTTTCCCCTGGGAAAAGTGAATTTGGAGCCTGGTTTAGTCACCAGTGCTGTGCTCTCCTCCCTGGCTGCTCTGATGCCCATCCCTGTGCTTTTTCAGCTGTATAAAATCCTAAATTTTCTTTCCCTGCAACTTACAGAGGTTAAAACCAGGTTAAAATCAGGGTCCCTGACCTGCAGGAACCCCCTGGGAGCATCTGGTGGAGATGCCAAGGGGTCAGGCAGAATTTGGGATGCAGCACCAGCTCGGGGCTGGCTATGCCAATTCCTCTTTCACCATTTGCACCAGTTACACACAGATGGGACATTTCACCGTGCCAGGGATGTTTTTCCAGTGCAGGACCTGCTTTTCCAGGATGTGCTGTCAAGGACTCCCCAAAGCTTTGCCCTCACCGGTGCTTGCTGTGCCGGGTGACGCTGGAGCTGTGTCCCCATGGGCTTGGTTCTGGGGGCTTGGATGGGAATTGGTGACAGCCAAAAGCTGTGGCAGGAGCAGGGCAGGGCCATGGTTGTTGTCTGGGGTTGGTATCCCTGGAGAGACCTTGAGGTTGCAGGAGATTTGTGCTGTGCCATGGTGGCTCTGTGACCTTTTAAAGAGCTGGGAAATGCTGAGGTGAACCCACATCCCCAGGGGACCTCAGGAGGTGACCTGGAGGTTTGGAACAGGTCTGGATCTCCATGTCCTCGTGCCTTGGATGTTCTCCAGCCTCTCAGAGTGATGACCTCCATCTCCTGAGTGATGACCCTGCCCTGGCTGGGGTGGGACCCCCATGTGCACTCCAGTGGGAGATGCTGAGGTCCCCAAGGAACTCACATCCCCAGGGGACATCAGGAGGTGACCTGGAGGTTTGGAACAGGTCTGGATCTCCATGTCCTCATGCCCTGATGTTCTCCAGCCTCTCAGAGCATCTCCTGGGTGATGACCCTGCCCTGGCTGGGGTGGGACCCCCATGTGCACTTGAGTGGGAGATGCTGAGGTCCCCAAGGAACTCACATCCCCAGGGGACACCAGGAGGTGACCGGGAGGTTTGGAATGGGTCTGGATCTCCATGTCCTCATGCCCTGATGTTCTCCAGCCTCTCAGCATCTCCTGGGTGGTGACTCTGCCCTGGCTGGGGTGGGACCCCATGTGCACTCCAGATGCTGAGGTCCCCAGTGAACCCACATCCCCAGGGGACATCAGGAGGTGACTTGGAGGTTTGGAACGGGTCTGGATCTCCATGTCCTCGTGCCCTGATGTTCTCCAGCCTCTCAGCATCTCCTGGGGGGTGACCCTGCCCTGGCTGGGGTGGGTCTCTCCCACTGGTCCTGTTCCACACGTTCTCCCATTATTGCCCACCTGGACTCTCTCCATGGTGAGGGACACCCATGGATTGGGAGCCACATTGAGGACCCACAGGTGTGGCCACCCCAAGGATCTCAAACCCACCCCGAGGATCCCAAATCCCAGCTGGATCATCCCTGGCTACGCTCACACGGAGCAGGTGGAGCCGAATCCAGAGCAACTCCCCGCGCTGCTCGGGAATAAAAGTCCCTTTATGCCGGAATAATTAGTGTACTCAGAGCATGCTAATTATTCTGGGATAAAAGTGACTTTTATTCCAGCAGAGTGTCCTCTCAAAGGGCCCTTTCTGCCCGCTCCCAGGGCACAATAGCTGCTCTGCTCCGTTTCCCCATCCCAGACAAAGTCCTTATTTGCGGACGCAGCGAAATTGAGTTGACTAATGAATTAAGGCCAATGGTTCTGGCCGGGCTCCAGCCCTTTGAAAGCCTTGGCGAGCTGATGCCCGGCCTGCTGGGAGGAAGCACAGACCCTCCTGCCCCACCAAGCCCCTGGCAGCCTCCTCTCCCCATCCTCCCTCCCTCCCAGCTGCTGGGATGAAATGCCTATTAATCTGTGCTGTGGAATTGCTTTATTCCAGGGCTCTGGAGGGAGCCTTATCAGCTCCAGCCACAGGCCATAAATAACCACGGCGGATCCTGTTTGGGTTCCCAACTGCCCAGGGTATAAACATCCCTCTCCTATTGCTGGAATTAAGGCTGGGCAGGTAGGGGAGGTGGGGTCCCCTTTTTTCCTTCCTCCCCATCCATCCTCTGAGGAAGGAAAAAAAGGGGGACATGGGGCACCCTGGCGGGGATTGAACCCCATCCAACTGCACCCAGAGGATTTAAGCCCCTTTTTCCTGCCTGTAAATGCTTTTTTCTTCCTCTTTTTTTCCTTCCCCCCCTGCTTCACCTCGCATTTTTTTTCCCATTTAAATTGCAGATAAGCTGCAAAAAGAATAATACCCCAAAAAAACGGGATTCTCCCTTGAATCCCCCTTGGCTGTGGGGTTGGAGCTGCCCCTCCCCACCAGTCTGGATGATCCAGCTCTTTTTTTTTTTTTAATTTCTTTTTTTCTTTTTTTTTCTCTTTTCTTTTTTTCTTTTTTCTTTTGTTTTTTTGGTTTTTTCTTTTTGTTATTTTTTTCTGTTTTCTTTTTTCTTTTTTCCCCTTTTTTCTTCTTTTTTCTTTTTTTTCTGTTTTCTTTTTTCTTTTTCCCCTTTTTTCTTCTTTTTTCTTTTTTCTTTTTTTTCCCCCATTTTTCTTCTTTTCTTTTTTCTTTTCTTCTTTTTTCTTTTTTCTTCTTTTTTCTTTTTTTTCTGTTTTCTTTTTTCTTTTTCCCCTTTTTTCTTCTTTTTTCTTTTTTCTTTTTTTCCCCCATTTTTCTTCTTTTCTTTTTTCTTTTCTTCTTTTTTCGTTATTTTTCTTTTTTATTTTTTCCCCTTTTTTCTTTTTTTTCTCTTTTTCTTTTTTTCCCCTTTTTTCTTTTTTTTTTTCCTTTTTTCCTTTTTTTTCCCCTTTTTTTCTTTTATTATTATTATCATCCCCATTTCTGCCAATGCCGGAGCTTTCGTTTCATCTGCCTCCATCTCCTGCCATTTTTCAGCTCCTTTTGCTGCGGACTCTCGGTGGGGCTGGAGGCGGGGAGGGGATCTCGCTCCAGCACGGCTCCTGAATTTGGTTTAAAATGCAAATCTTTCCTTTATTCCCTTTTTTTTTTTTTTTTTCTTTTTTAATGGATTTCATCTGAAGGCGGCGGAGCCGCTGGAGCCTGGGGAGCGGGAGGGGAAGGGGCTGGGCGGGATGGGGAGCGGGGGGAGCGCATTCCTCGCAGATTTCCTGATGGAAATCGCCTCCCCCCGGATGCGTTTGAAGTCAGGTGACGCAGGACGCAGCCCTGGGAGCCGCAATGTGATTTTTATACGATTTTAAAATTATTTTAATGTGATTTTTATATGATTTTTAGCTGATTTTTATACGATTTTAAAATTATTTTTATGTGATTTTTAGGTGATTTTTAGATGATTTTTATATTATTTTTATATGATTTTTAGCCTCCTTCCCCCTCCTCGGGGATGCTGTGGGCAGCTCCTGCCTCCATCTCCTGCCTCCCTCGGGATGCGCTCGCCCGTCCTTCCTCCTCCTCCTCCTCCTCCTCCTCCTCCTCCTCCTCCTCCTCCTCCTCCTCCTCCTCCTCCTCCTCCTCCTCCCTGTCCCCCCCCCCATCCTCGCTCTGCTCCTTTGTCTGGGTTTGGAGGCAGCGTTGGCAGCTCCTGGTTGATGGCAATTCCATCCCCATGACTGTGCTGGGGGTGTTGGGGACCCTGGAGCTGTCACCCCAAAGGGGGACATTGGGATGGCGTCTCCTCATCCATGGGGTGCCCAGTGCAGGGATCCAGTGGCTCCCAATCCATGGGTGTCCCATGGGTTTCCCTTGGGTGTCCCTTGCCATGGGGAGTGTCCAGGTGGGCGAAAATTGGAGAATGTGTGGAACAAGACCAGTGGGAAAGAGCCAGGGATGTGCTGGAGGGATTTGGGGATGAGCAGAGGGTGCTGGGCCCATCCTGTGTGTCCCTCTGGGTGTGACAGGGGTGTGACAGCCCTGCCTGTCCCTCTGGGGTGTGACCAGGGGGGTGACAGCCCTGCCTGTCCCTCTGGGGTGTGACAAGGGGGCTGGGGGCCTGCTGGGGACCTTGGAGTTGTCATCTCTTGCTTGACCCCAAAGGGGGACATTGGGATGGTGTCTCCTCATCCATGGGGTGCCCAGTGCAGGGATCCAGTGGCTCCCAATCCATGGGTGTCCCTTGTCATGGGGAGTGTCCAGGTGGGCGAAAATGGGAGAATGTGTGGAACAGGACCAGTGGGAAAGAGCCAGGGATGTGCTGGAGGGATTTGGGATGAGCAGAAGGTGCTGGGAATCCCATCCTGTGTGTCCCTCTGGGGTGTGACAGCCCTGCCTGTACCCCAGGATGGGTCTGGGGCCGCTTCCAGCTGCTTCCCACCAGCGTCATCCTTTGGTCAGGGCTGGGAACAGGGGTGGAAATCAGGGATGGAGAACCAGAGAAGCCCTGGAATGCTGGGGGCTGAGGTGATGGTGGGGGTTTGGTTCTGCTTGGATTTCTCGTTGTCTCTTTGGGGGTTCCTTCCAAAAAGGAGGAGAATCAGAGTGAGCCCTGTGCAGGGCCCATCTGAGCACCCACACCCACTCAGAGCCTGTCCCAGAGCTGCCATCCCAACACCTCTGGCACAGCAGAGCCAGGTTTTCCTTCTCCAAATCATTATTTTTTTTGGTTGTTGTTTGTTTGAGGAAGGTGAATGCCTCGTGATTCCATAGTCCGATTGAAGGGGGGAAAAAGGGGGGAAAAAAAAAACGTATTTTAGAGTCAATATTTACACAGCAATGGGCTCTGTCCCCATCCCCCAGCTCCACCACATACCTGTGGGAATGGCCGGGAGCCCTGAGGTCCTGGAAGCTCCAGAGCAGGGATCTGGTTTGAATCTTCCCCTTTCGGAGGGGGGCCGGATGGAAGAATGGCAAAAATGCATTTGAACTGTTTTGGGATGGTGTGCTTAAATGCAAAACAAACAGCTGAGCCTTCCTTTTCCCTTTCCCCCCTGGAAAAAATGTGCCTCAGACCTGAGGGTTTGGTATTTTAAATGTCTCTATTACTTAGCTCGGCTTTTGGGAGGCGGAAAATTTGCCGGGTTTGGGGTTTGAGGATCAGCCTGGAGCTCCAGCAGCCCAGGGAGGAGGGAGCAGGATGGGCTCCAGGCTTTGGCCTTCCCAACCCCTGTCCTGAGGCTGCAGAGAAACTCCAGGACACTGGAAATTCTAAAAACACAAAAACCAGAACAAATCCTGGGTTGTTTTTTTTTACTGTAGTTTGGGGAACAAAGGATGAATGATGTGGAGGAGAGAAACGAAGCCTCAAGTGGCTGATGTGGTTTTGGTGGATTCTGTGGTTGAGTTTGTGTCTTGGGTGACTCCGAGGCTCCGTGTCACAAATTCCAAGCTGGGAAGGTCCCAAGGGGAAGAGCGTCCATGAATTCCAGCCTTGATCCACAGGCAATGAGGAAGAGGAGGAACATTGGGATGAAAACCTGGTGTTCATCTTCCTGATGGAGTGGGCTCTGCCAAAGAAAAGCCAAAATTGCCCCAAACACCACAACCTGCCAAAGAAAAGCCAAAATTGCCCCAAACACCACAACCTGCCAAAGAAAAGCCAAAATTGCCCCAAACACCACAACCTGCCAAAGAAAAGCCAAAATTGCCCCAAAACCAACAACCTGCCAAAGAAAAGCCAAAATTGCCCCAAAACCAACAACCTGCCAAAGAAGTGCCAAAATTGCCCCAAACACCACAACCTGCCAAAGAAAAGCCAAAATTGCCCCAAGCACCACAACCTGCCATAGAAATGCCAAAATTGCCCCAAAAACCAACAACCTGCCAAAGAAATGCCAAAATTGCCCCAAACACCACAACCTGCCAAAGAAATGCCAAAATTGCCCCAAACACCACAACCTGCCAAAGAAAAGCCAAAATTGCCCCAAACTCCACAACCTGCCAAAGAAATTGCCCCAAACACCACAACCTGCCCTATTTTGGGGTTGCTCCATCCCGAGGTGGGCATGGAGACCTGGAGGAGCACGGGGTGGGAATATTTCCCTCTGGAGTGGGTTTGCTCCCTCCCTTTTGTGCTCCCTTCTCCCTCAGAACATCTGGTTTGTGAATCTCAGCCCGTATTTATGGCCAGCACCATTTCCTGGCCGGGCGCCTCCTCCCAGGGAGAGGAGGAGGAGGAGGAGCTGGGCTGAGGAGGAAGCACGGCAGGAGTTCCTTCAGATTTCGGTGCTTTGCTTCCAGTCTGGTTGGGTTTTTGTGTCATCCTCGTGCACGGTCTGAAGGTCGCGTGGCCTTTGCTGCAGGATCTGCTTTCCCCACCTCTCCCACCAGCCCGTTTCTTATTTTAGACCAAGAAAAATCAGATTGTTTTTGCTGGTTGTGTTTGCCAAGCCCTTTCCCAACCCACCACGAAGCCTCTGGGTGTCCATGGAATTCTGGTCCCAGGCTCTTGGTCCCCTTCCTACCTGGGGAGATGCTGCTGGGGTGTTTGTTTGCACCCTGTCCTGGAGAGAAATTCCCTTTCTTGCACCCAAATGGATTTTTTTTTTTTGGACCTTTTATTTGGACCATTTTGTTTTTGGATCTTTTTTGTGCTCAGGCCTTTGTGTTTTTTTGGCCTTTTGGGGGGCCCTTTTTTTGTAGGGTTTGTTTTTGGCCTTTTTATATCCCATTTTTGGGAGACCCCTTTTTTGGACACCTCTTTTATTTTGTGCCTTTTTGGGAGCCCTTTCCTTATGTGCCTTTTTTGTGACCCTTTTATTTCTCCACTTTTCCTATCCTTTTTTATTTTTTTTTTTTTTACTTATTCATTTTAGTAACATTTATTCTGCTTTTGGACCCTCCTTTGGGTGTGTTTATTTTCCCATCATCTTTTGTCCCTTTTTTTTGGGGTAGGGCCTTTTTTTGGGCACCTCTTTCATTTTGTGCCTCTTTGGGGGCCCTTTTCTTACATGCCTATTTTGAGACCCTTTTATTTCTCTGCTTTTCCTATCCCTTTTTATTTTTTTTGGCCACATTTTAATGCCATTTTTTCTCCTTTGGGTGCATTTATTTCCCCACCACCCCCCTCATCTTTTGGCCCTTTTTTTTGGGGGGGGTAAGACCTTTTTTGAAACCCTTTTATTTCTCCGCTTTTCCTATCCCTTTTTATTTTTTTTGGCCACATTTTAAAGCCATTTTTTCTCCTTTGGGTGCATTTATTTCCCCACCACCCCCCTCATTTTTTGGCCCTTTTTTTGGGGGGGGTAAGACCTTTTTTGAAACCCTTTTATTTCTCCGCTTTTCCTATCAATTTTTATTTTTTTAGCCACATTTTAATCCCATTTTTTCTCCTTTGGGTGCGTTTATTTCCCCACCATTTCCCTCCTCTTTTGGCCTTTTTTTGGGGGGGCGTAAGACCTTTTTTGAAACCCTTTTATTTCTCTGCTTTTCCAATCCCTTTTTATTTTTTTTGGCCACATTTTAACGCTATTTTTTCCTCCTTTCAGACCCACCTTTGGGTGCATTTATTTCCCCACCTCTCCCCTTCATCTCTCACCTATTTTGACCAACCTCTGCCGTGTTTTTAGCTCAGTTTTGTCCCTTTTGAGCCCCCTTTTGAGCCGGGGTCTCTCTCCTCTGGCTGCCAAGGCAGGGACGTGTCCCTGCAGCTGCCCCAGCCCCGCTCTGAGCCGCCCATTGTGTGTGATGAAGGCTCCTTTATTCCCCATCCCCGCTGCTGAAGGGAATTTTGGCTCTGTGAGAGGGATGCATGAACACAGACACCTTCTCTGATTGTCCACCTGGCACTGAGGGTGTTGTACCCACTGGGAACGCGCCGTGCCAGGACGGGGAATGAGCAGGGAATGCTGAGGAGCCTCGGGAGCGATCGCCTCCCATCCTTTCCTTGCCCTGAGCCGCAGTTCCTGTGGCTCTTCCCGTGCTTGGGAATGGTGGAAGGGATGGGTTTGGGTGGGTTTGGGTGTCCTGTGGTGGTGAGGAGCTCTCTGGGGTCATCCTGTATGGATCAGCTCCTGTCTGGAGGGGCAGGTGAGCTCAGGATGACCTTCAGGAATGGTGTGGCCAGCAGGACCAGGAGGTCACTGTGGCCCTGAACTCAGCACTGGTGAGGTCACACCAGAGCCGTGGTGGCCGTGCCAGAGCTGTGGTGCCTCTGGTTCTTCCTGTGCTTGGGAATGGTGGAAGGGATGCGTTTGGGTGGGTTTGGGTGTCCTGTGGTGGTGAGGAGCTCTCTGGGGTCATCCTGCATGGATCAGCTCCTGTCTGGTGTCCTCAGGATGGCCTTTTGCTCCAGGAATGGTGTGGCCAGCAAGACCAGGAGGTCATTGTGGCCCTGAACTCAGCACTGGTGAGGTCACAGCCGAGCCGTGGTGCCTCTGGTTCTTCCTGTGCTTGGGAATGGTGGAAGGGATGATTTTGGGTGGGAATGGTGGAAGGGATGGGTTTGGGTGGGTTTGGGTGCCCTGTGGTGGTGAGGAGCTCTCTGGGGTCACCCTGCATGGATCAGCTCCTGTCTGGAAGGGCAGGGAGGATCCCGTGCTTGGGAATGGTGGAGGGGTGATTTTGGGTGGGAAGGGTGGAAGGGATGGTTTTGGGTGGGTTTGGGTGCCCCTGTGGTGGTGAGGAGCTCTCTGGGGTCATCCTGCATGGATCAGCTCCTGTCTGGTGTCCTCAGGATGGCCTTTTGCTCCAGGAATGGTGTGGCCAGCAAGACCAGGAGGTCACTGTGGCCCTGAACTCAACACCAGAGCCATGGTGGCTGTGCCAGAGCTGTGGTGCCTCTGGTTCTTCCCGTGCTTGGGAATGGTGGAAGGGATGGTTTTGGATGGATTTGGGTCCCCTGTGGTGGTGAGGAGCTCTCTGGGGTCGTCCTGCATGGATGGAAGCTGGGCAGGTGAGCTCAGGATGGTGTCAGTGCTGGGTCCTGGAGCTGGGAATGCTCAGCATGGAGATGATGGCTCCTTCCAGCATCCCTGCTCCAGGAATGGTGTGGCCAGCAAGACCAGGAGGTCATTGTGGCCCTGAACTCAGCACTGGTGAGGTCACACCAGAGCCGTGGTGCCTCTGGTTCTTCCTGTGCTTGGGAATGGTGGAAGGGATGGGTTTGGGTGGGTTTGGGTGCCCTGTGGTGGTGAGGAGCTCTCTGGGGTCACCCTGCATGGATCAGCTCCTGTCTGGAAGGGCAGGGAGGATCCCGTGCTTGGGAATGGTGGAGGGGATGATTTTGGGTGGGGATGCCTCTGGTTCTTCCTGTGCTTGGGAATGGTGGAGGGGATGATTTTGGGTGGGTTTGGGTGCCCTGTGGTGGTGAGGAGCTCTCTGGGGTCACCCTGCATGGATCAGCTCCTGTCTGGAAGGGCAGGTGTCCTCAGGATGGTGTCAGTGCTTGGAAGGAATCCCACGTGTTCCTGCTCTGGTCCTGGAGCTGGGAATGCTTGTTATCTTATATATTACAACAGTTCTATTATCATTATGTGTTATCTTATATATCAAGAGTTCTTTTATCATTATGGTGCCATGGTTTAGTTGAGGTGTTGGGGCTGGGTTGGACTCAATGACCTTAAAGTTCTCTTCCAACCCTGTGATTCTGTGAATTCTGTGAATTTTGGGAATTCCCAGGGCAGAGGGAGGTGGCGGAGTCTCCATCCCTGGATGTGTTTAACAAAGCCTGGATGTGGCACTGGCTACCAGGGTTTAGTTGAGATGTTGGGGCTGGGTTGGACTCAATGACCTTAAAGTTCTCTTCCAACCTTGTGATTTTGTGAATTTTGGGAATTCCCAGGGCAGGGGGAGGTGGTGGAGTCTCCATCCCTGGAGGTGTTTAACAAAGCCTGGATGTGGCACTGGGTTTCAGGGTTGAGGTGTTTGGGCTGGGTTGGACTCGATGATCTTTAAGGTCTCTCCCAACCCAGTGATTCTGTGATTGCTGTCTCCAGTACAAAACAAGCTCCTGGTTTCCCATCCCACAAACAGCTGAGTGCGTATGGATTCCCAGGGATTTGCCCTCCTATAGCTCTGCCTGCTCCTTTGGGAAGTGAAACCTGTGGGTTGGAGTGGCTGCCACAGCCACAGGTCACCCTGTGGCTGCTGCAGACCTGGGAGGATGAGGAGGAGCAGGAAATCCAGGAGAGTCTCAGCTCTTTGCTGTGGTTTTCTTAATGAATCCTGCCTTGGATGTGCCTGTGGCTGGGAGATGGAGGCACAGATGAGCTCTGTGTGAAGAGGAGGTGGCAGGGCTGGATTTGGAGCAGAGGATCCTGTCCCTGAGCCTGGTGAGAGGAAGGGGAAAGGGGAAGGCCAAGTTTTCTTAATGAATCCTGCCTTGGATGTGTCTGTGGCTGGGAGATGGAGGCTCTGTGGTGAGGAGATGAGCTCTGTGTGAAGAGGGGGTGGAAGGGCAGAGGATCCTGTCCCTGAGCCTGGTGAGAGGAAGGGGAAAGGGGAAGGCCAAGTTTTCTTAATGAATCCTGCCTTGGATGTGGCTGTGGCTGGGAGATGGAGGCACAGATGAGCTCTGTGTGAAGAGGGCGTGGAAGGGCAGAGGATCCTGTCCCTGAGCCTGGTGAGAGGATGGGGAAAGGGGAAGGCCAAGTTTTCTTAATGAATCCTGCCTTGGATGTGTCTGTGGCTGGGAGATGGAGGCTCAGATGAGCTCTGTGTGAAGAGGGCGTGGAAGGGCAGAGGATCCTGTCCCTGAGCCTGGTGAGAGGATGGGGAAAGGTGGACAGGCTTGGGCTGTGCCTAGGGAAGGTGGAGGGGACGGCCAGGGATGCTCCATCCATTTTGATCCCTCCTGTCTCCATCTTGGCGGCGCCGAGCAGCAGCTCCCACGCCGCCGGTGAGCAGGGGAGGAAGGGAGGGAGGCAGGAGAAGCAGGTTGGCAGGAGGAGCCACACTCCCAAACGGCATCAGGAAAAGCCCCGGGGGTTGTGACAGGGTGGGAAGTGTCCTCCCACCCTTCAGGGATGGGATGGGGATCAGGGACAGCATCATCCCCATCCTCTCCCCTGTCAGGCTCCTGTGCTGTGCAGCAGCCCCGTGGCAGGAGGAGGATGCAGGCACAGATCCCCCCCCTGCCTTTCCCGGGCTGAGCAGGAAGTGAAGTGGATCCTGGGAGAGGGGAATTTGGCAGGAGAGCAGGGATGCCACGAGATGAATGTTTTGGGAATTGCGTATGTGGCTGCCTTTGCTTGAGCAAGGGCTCGCAGTTGCGTTGGGTTTGAAAGAGTTCTGGCCACCCCCGGGGCTGGGGCTGGACAGTGACCCCCCCATGGCAGTGACCCCCATGGCTGTGACCCCCCCATTTCAGTGACCCCCCCCCTATGGCTGTGTCCCCCCCATGGCTGTGACCCCCCCATTTCAGTGACCCCCATGGCAGTGACCCCCCTATGGCAGTGACCTCCCCCTATGGCTGTGACCCGCCTATGGCTGTGTCCCCCCCATGGCTGTGACCCCCCCCATTTCAGTGTCCCCCATGGCTGTGACCCCCCCATTTCAGTGACCCCCATGGCTGTGACCCTCCCACGGCAGTGACCCCCCCATGGCTGTGACCCCCCATTTCAGTGGCCCCCATTGCAGCCCATGTTTGGGGGGTGCAGTGACCCCCATTTCAGTGACCCCCATGGCTGTGACCCCTCCATTTCAGTGACTCCCCCCATTGCAGTGACCCCCCCCATTTCAGTGAACCCCATGGCAGTGACCCCCCCATGGCTGTGACCCCCCCATTTCAGTGGCCCCCATTGCAGCCCATGTTTGGGGGGTGCAGTGACCCCCATTTCAGTGACCCCCCCATTTCAGTGACCCCCATGGCAGTGACCCCCCCCCCCCCATCACTGTGACCCCCCCCCCCATGGCTGTGACCCCCCCCCCCCCTATTGCAGCCTCTCCTTTTGGGAGTGTGCAATGTCCCCCCCCATTTCAGTGCCCCCCCATTGCAGCCCATGTTTGGGGGGAGTGTAGTGACCCCCCCATTTCAGTGACCCCCTGTTGCAGCCCATGTTTGGGGGGTGCAATGACCCCCCCCCATTTCAGTGTCCCCCATTTCAGTACCCCCCCCCATTGCAGCCTCTCCTTTTGTGAGGGTGCAATGTCCCCCTCATTTCAGTGACCCCATGGCTGTGACCCCTCCCAATGGCTGTGACCCCCCCATGGCAGTGGTCCCCATTGCAGCCCATGTTTGGGGGGTGCAATGTCCCCTCCCATTTCAGTAACCCCCCCAAGGCATGGACAGGAGGCTCTTCCCAGCCTTTCTCCCTCCCCAAACTCTGGATTTTGGCTTTTCCTGCTGATTTTCCTCTGTCTCTTTTCCCTGTCCCATGAGGGATGTGGGGTCAGCCTTCCCTGGGGTGCTGGGCATGGGATGGATGGATCCCCATCCCACTGTTGTCCTCATCGTTTAAAAAAGCATTACTTTTTAATTTGTTCTCATTTGGCTTTTCTTGTTTTTTTGCCCTGTTTTTCTCCTGCCTAGCATGGAAAACGAAGCGCCTCTGGCTCCCAGGAGCTAATTCATCCAAGTTAAATGATGTTTAAAATCTGCGAGCGCATCACAGTGCTCAACTCCTGTTTTCTCCCGGTGTAATTAATGCTCCAGCTTAAATTTCCTCCTTTCCTTAGGGGCAAGCTTGATGGATCCGGTGCCGGGCTCAAACTTCTGCCAAGCCATAGGAAAGAAATCATCCCCTCAAAAAAAAACAACAAAACAACCCCAAACCAATCTTGGCCTTTAATTGAAATTTGATTTTTCTTTTGAAACAAACTTGTCCTTGGGAAGAAACTGATGTTGTTTATTATCCTTATTTCTTTTTTTTTTTTTCATCCAGCACCGAAGACTTGTAGCCCCAAACAGTTTGCATGCAAAGATCAGATCACGTGCATATCTAAGGGCTGGCGCTGTGACGGGGAGAAGGATTGTCCGGATGGCTCGGATGAATCTCCCGAGATATGTATGTATGCCTTCCTCTTCCTCTTCCTCTTCCTCTTCCTCTTCCTCTTCCTCTTCCTCTTCCTCTTCCTCTGGGTTTGTTCCATCTCTCCACGGGTGTTACAGGACCCCAGGCAGACGTTGCACAATGTTCTACCTCAGCTTACCTTGCAGCGCCTCGGGGTGGGAGTGTCCATTCCATCCGTCCATTCCATCCGTCCATCCATTCACTCATCCACCTGTCCGTCCATCCATCCGTCCATCATCCATCCGTCCATCCCTCCATCCATCCCTCCATTCATCCCTCCATCCATCATCCACCCATCCATCATCCATCCATCCATCATCCACCCATCCATCATCCATCATCCATCCATCATCCATCATCTACCATCCATCCATCCCTCCATCCATCCATCCATCCATCCATCCATCCATCCATCATGCATCCATCCATCCATCCATCCATCCGTCCCTCCCTCCCTCCACCCACCCATCATCCATCCATCATCCACCCACCCATCCATTCATCCATCCATTCATCCATCCATCCATCCATCCATCCATCCATCCATCATCCATCCACCCATCATCCATCCCATCCATCCGTCCATCTGTCCGTCCATGGCTCCATCTCAGCCTCCTGGGAACGGGGGGTCGCTCCTTATTTTTGTTTCCATCAAAATGGATGTGCACGAGGAAGGAAGAATCAGCAGCAGCGTCATCCTCATCCTCAGCACCTCAGCATTCCTGGGAATGAGGGAAGGAGATCTCTGGGAGTCCCACAGGGAGCAGCTGCCCAGGGGACATCGCTGTCCCAGATGGGTTTTGGGATTGAGATACTGGATTGGGCACAGCTCTGGAGGTGCTCCCTCAGATGGGCTGGTGGAGTCTCTGTGGGAGGAAACAGAACTGGGATGGGGGAGCTGAGGTGTGGGGTGGGATTTGGGGGTGTCTGCAGAGGGGTCACACTGTGGTGACACCAGGGTTGGTGGCTGTGCCAGTCCTGCTGTGTTGGAAGCTCTGCTCTGGCCAGGCTGGAGCAAAGAACCACCCGTCCCATGTCCCACGTGGACACATCCACCATGGGGCCCAGCAGAATCTCCTTGTCCTCTGTCCCAGCTCTCCCACCCAGATTCCCCCTTCACGCTCTGGATGGGGTGGTGGAGTCTCTCTGGGAGGAAACAGAGAGCTGGGATGGGTTATGTGAGGTGTGGGTTGGGATTAGGGGGTGTCTGCAGAGGGGTCACAGCTGTAGTGACACCAAGGATGGCAGCTACACCAAGTCCCTCTGTGCCTGGAGCTCTACTCTGGCCAGGCTGGGGCAAAGAACCACCTGTCCCCATGTCCCATGTGGACACAGGACAGCCACCACAGGGCCCAGCAGAATCTCCTTGTCCCCCATCCCAGATCCCCCCTTCACGCTGTGCTTGGCAGAACCATCTCCTCCAGAGCAGTTCCCGGTTCTGCTCCGGGTTTGTTTATTCCTCAAGGCAAAAATGATGCAATGGCCCCTCCGTGGGAGGGATGGGGGGCTGGGATGGGCTGCCTGCCTCCAGTCAATCAGCAGCCCTGGAAAATTACAGCAGGAGGACTCAGAGGCTGGAAGAAATCCGTCCTGATTGGCGTGTTCTGCTCGCTGCGTGCATCTGCGCTCCATCCACGGGGCCAGGTGACCGCAGCACAGACCCCTTGGATGCTCTTCCCTCTCCATCTTCCTCCTCTCTTCCCTGGGGCTGGGGCCAGGAGCAGCCTCTGGTGCTGTGGATGAGCCCTCTGTGAGGAGGTCATGGATGTTGGAAGACTCTTGGGTTTGGTTCAAGCCCTCTGAGGGCTCATCCCTGGAGGACACGGGACCTCTGCTGCCCCTGTGCCCCTCCTGGCACTTCCAGGACAGGGAATTGGGAGCATCTGTGAGACACAGACCAAAGCCTGGCATCTCCTCTTTCCTCACCACCATCTGTGGGACTGGGTCTGTGTGTTTTATCACCCCAGACTTTGGAATCTCTCCGTTCTTCAGGAGCAGTTCCCTCCCCAGCTGATCTCTGGAGGGGCTGCCCCTTCCTCAGTGGCTTTGCCCACCTCCCCCAGTTCCCACTTCTAGACCCTGTGAGGGAGTCAGGGCAATGCTGTGCCCCCCAGGACAGGGAGATTGGGGTGCCAGGGCACATCTGTGTGCCCAGGGGATGAGTGGAGCCTCCCTGCTCCTGCCCAGGCTCATTTCCAACCTGTCAGCCTCCGTTATCTCCAGGATTGCCAGGCCGGCTTTTCTCACTCCACCCTGGCACTGGGGCTTCCAGCAGCCTCTCATCTCCCTTATCTCCCTGGCAAGAGAGAAAATGACTTTTATTACTCTCATTTTTTACTTTTATTACTCATTTAATCTGTGTTTGAGCCAGGCTGTGAGTGCTGCTCCTGCTCAGGCTCCGGAGCCCGGCGGTGTTTGCATTCTCCTGCTGGAGCTCTTGAAATTCTGTCAGGCACGTGCCAGCTTTTCCTCCCTGGGGAATCCTTTGAAGTATTCCCTGGCTTTGCTCAGGTCCTTCCCTTTGAAGTATTCCCTGGCTTTGCTCAGGTCCCTTTCCTGCTCGTTTTGTGTGAGTGGCTCACACACAGCTCTTGCGCTGTCAGTTTTTTGCTCCACGGAGCTTTCCTGAGAGGAAAACACTTGGACAGGAGCCCCCATCCTGTTGGAGATCAAAGACGAGGGGCTCTGAGGAAGCAATTGTTGGTCCATCCATTAATCTGAGGGTTCAGGAGGTCTTGAATCCCTCATCTTGCCCTGCTGGATCTGCTCTTGGCATGGTCCTGATGAGCTCTGAGGTGACCCAGAGGCACCACCAGGACCCATCCTGATGGCACCAAGTGTGACCATCCCACCCCTGCTCCTCCAGCCTCTTCCCTCTTTGTGTTCCCCCCTCCATCTGCATCACCCTGGGCTGTTGCCAAATCAGCTGCAGGAGGAAGAATTGCTTTTTTTCTATCCTTTTTTTTTTTTTTTTTTTATTTTCCTGAGTGGTTTTTTGAGGTTAAACATTCCTATCTAATTCAGCTCCTTGGGGTGTACCACAAGCTTGTCACATGTAATAAATTGGCTCATTTATTAGCGCCAACACGGTCAAAAGCAAACAAAGTGGCTTGTGGATTAATCCTGCCCCTGTTTGGGATAAGTGGTTTGATCCAGGCTCTTTGCAGGGAATAATGGACACGGCAGAGCAGTTCTGACTGATGAATTGGGCTCTTCACTCCAGCCCCTCCATTCTTCTGGTCCATATATCGACGTCACTTAATTAACCCATAATTTGCAATTACTGCCGGCCCAACCCCTCTGCAAAAAAAAAAAAAAAAATCTGTGCAGTGGCACCTGGTAAGAAATTCTCCCAGGAATCAACTGCTGGGTGCTCTGGGACTGGGAAACAGGGGAAGCTCAGTTCCCTGCTGGCTGTGACAGAGCCTGAGCATCCTGGAGGATCCCCTCACCCCAGTGCCAGCCCAGTTTGCTCACACAGGGATGTGTTTGAGACTCAGGGCATTTAGAACCTGTTAAATTCCCATTTTCCAGGCACCCCTTGGGCTGGAATTGGTGTCACTTCCCAGGATGGACAGAGGGAAGTTTTGGCTGGGATGGATTGAGGGTCCTGCTTGGTTTGAGGAGGGAAAGTGTCACAAACTCTGGGCTTTGTGGTTCCCTTCCCACAAAGGGGCTTTCATCCCCTCCTTTAGCCCAGGGATCACACCCAGTGTCCCTCAGAGATGTGATATGAGGATGTACCAGCACACAGAGCTCTGTGTGTGGTGTCACACTCCTCTCCAAGGAGAGCTGGAGCTTATTTAGGGCAAACTCTGCTGTTGGAGCTCCTGGTGAAGGTGACTGGGCTAAAATGGGACCGTGCCTGGACACGGTGTGTGTGTGCTGTGCTCCTCTCACTGCTCGTGGGGGCCCGGGGGGATCCACAGAGCTATTTCTGCCAGCCCTGCTGAGGGGAGGGAGAGGCACAAACAGCCCCTGGAAAATGGGATTTCGGTGTTTTGGCTGGGCAGAGAGGTGCTGGTAGCTCTGGTGTTCAGCCCTGAAATGTGGATTTGGGGCAGGGAGAGGAGGGGACCCCATGGAGGGGGTGAGGATGTGCAGGGGCTGTGCCAGGGCTCGTTGTCACCCCTGCAGCCACCTCCAGCTTGGGGTGAAGCATTGCAGGAGCTTTTCCTGGCGTTTCAGGCCATTCGTGGATTTGTGGTGTGTTTGTTGTTTGTCTCCATGCCTCGCTTCTTTTCAGAGGAGCTTAAAAACAAAACCTGCCCTTCTTTATAATTTTTCCAGTCAATAATGGAGATTAAATCTCCTTGTGCTGGGCTCAGAGGGGGCCCCCCCCCAACACATGCCACAGCCTTGGGGACAAGGAGGGAGTTGGCACCCAGAGAGTCACAATCCACGTGCTGACCCTTGTGCCCTTCGGTGTCCTGCAGGTCCCCAGAGCAAAGTGTCCCGGTGCCAACCCAACGAGCACAACTGCCTGGGCACAGAGCTCTGCATCCACATGAGCAAACTCTGCAATGGCCTCCACGACTGCTTCGACGGCTCCGACGAGGGCCCGCACTGCAGGGGTAGGTTTGGGGTCCCAGGAAAGGGGGGGATCCTCAATGGGGTACCCCCCAACAGGGGAGGAGTTCCTGTTTTGGGATGAGGTTCCTGTTTTCTCCTCTTTAGTGTGAGCCCCACCACACTCAGCTGCCATGGTTTGATGCTGGTGCAATACCAATAGAACCATAAAAATATATTTTTCTCAGATGAGTGCTGTGAGATATGACCAGAAACAGAGGTTTGGGGGTCCCACAATCCCAGGAAAGGTGGAGCTGCGCCCTGGGGTAGTCCCCAACAGGGGTAGGAGTTCCTGTTTTGGGATGAGGTTCCTGTTTTCTCCTCTTTAGTGTGAGCCCCACCACACTCAGCTCAGCACAGTCTGTCATGGTTTGATGCTGGTGCAATACCAGTGCACCCATAAAAACCATATTTTTTCTCAAATGAGTCCTGTGAGATAACCCTAAACCTAAGCTTAACCCTAATCCTAACCCTAACCCAACCAGAAACAGAGGTTTGGGGGTCCCAGGAAAGGGGGTGCTGCCCCATGGGGTAGGAGTGATGAGGTTCCTGTTTTTTCCTGTTGAATGTCAACCCCACCACACTCAGCTCAGCACAGTCTCTCATGCTTTGATGCACCCATAAAATACATATTTTTCTCAAATGAATGCTGTGAGATGGGACCAGAAACAGAGGTTTGGGGGTCCCAGGAAAGGGGGGCTGCCCCAGTGAGGGAGGATTGATGAGGTTCCTGTTTTCTCCTCTTGAGTTTGAGCCCCACCACACTCAGCTGCCATGGTTTGATGCTGGCTCAATACCAGTGCAACCATAAAAATACATTTTTCTCCAATGAGTGCTGTGAGATAACCCTAAACCTAAGCTTAACCTAATCCTAACCCAACCAGAAACAGAGGTTTGGGGGTCCCAGGAAAGGGGGGGCTGCCCCAATGGGTAGGAGTGATGAGGTCCCTCTTTTCTCCTCTTAAATGTGAGTCCCACCACACTCAGCTGTCATGGTTTACCTTAACCCTAACCCTAAATCCAACCCTAATCCTAACCCAACCAGAAACAGGTTTGGGGTCCCAGGAAAGGGGGGATCCTCAATGGGGTACCCCCCTACAGGGGTAGGAGTTCCTGTTTTGGGATGAGGTTCCTGTTTTCTCCTCTTTAGTGTGAGCCTCACCACACTCAGCTGCCATGGTTTGATGCTGGCTCAATACCAGTGCAGCCATAAAACTACATTTTTCTCAGATGAGTGCTGTGAGATATGACCAGAAACAGAGGTTTGGGGGTCCCACAGTCCCAGGAAAGGGGGAGTTGCGCCCTGGGGTAGTCCCCAACAGGGGTAGGAGTTCCTGTTTTGGGATGAGGTTCCTGTTTTCTCCTCTTAAATGTGAGCCCCACCACACTCAGCTCAGCACAGTCTGTCATGGTTTGATGCTGGTGCAATACCAGTGCACCCATAAAAACCATATTTTTTCTCAAATGAGTCCTGTGAGATAACCCTAAACCTAAGCTTAACCCTAATCCTAACCCCAACCCAACCAGAAACAGAGGTTTGGGGGTCCCAGGAAAGGGGGTGCTGCCCCATGGGGTAGGAGTGATGAGGTTCCTGTTTTTTCCTGTTGAATGTCAACCCCACCACACTCAGCTCAGCACAGTCTCTCATGCTTTGATGCACCCATAAAATACATATTTTTCTCAAATGAATGCTGTGAGATGGGACCAGAAACAGAGGTTTGGGGGTCCCAGGAAAGGGGGGCTGCCCCAGTGAGGGAGGATTGATGAGGTTCCTGTTTTCTCCTCTTTAGTGTGAGCCTCACCACACTCAGCTGCCATGGTTTGATGCTGGCTCAATACCAGTGCAGCCATAAAAATATATTTTTTCTCAAGTGAGTGAGATGTGACCCTAAATCTAACCCTAACCCCAACCCTAACCCAACCAGAAACAGAGGTTTGGGGGTCCCAGGAAAGGGGGGCTGCCCCAATGAGGGAGGATTGATGAGGTTCCTGTTTTCTCCTCTTGAGTTTGAGCCCCACCACCCTCAGCCCAGCACAGCCACAGATCCAGAGATTATCCAGAGCCGCTTGGAAGTGAAATGCCCATCATTCCTGAGCCTGCAGCCATGAAATAGCTGCATTGTCTCCTGGGCTTAAAAGCTCCAGCCCTGGGGTTCTGGTCCAGATAAGAGATACCACTGTGGGTTTTTTTTTTTTCCCCCTAATTTCCAGGAGCTTTGTCCCCTGCTCCTGGCCTGTCCCCGTGGCTAATCCTGCTGGAAAACTCCCTAAACCAGTGTGCTGCTGTGCAGATTAATGGCTCAGAAATGTGTGTCCTGGGCTGACCTTGTGTTCCAGAGCCTCTGTGCTCCCCAACCCTTCCCTGCCTGGCCTGGGGGGGCTCCTGTCCTGCTCCACCAAGACCCCTGACCCCAAAGGGCTTCTCCCTGCTGGGACCCAGCTCCTTTCCACTGCCTGCATCTCGTGGGAGCAGCTCCTGCAGCTGTGCTTGAGATGAGAATTAATATTTCAGTGAGAGCTCTCGTTACTTCAGTGGGATCTGATTTTTCTGAGCCACGTGAGCCGTGCTGGGGCAGCTGCTCAGGGCTTTGGGCACCTGGTGCTCGCAGGTTTGGGCACGCTGGGGCTGCCAGCCCTCGGTGGGGCTTGAGCTGGGTGCTGAGTCCCCCCCTGCCCGCGGCAGGTGCCACCCCAGGGAGGCATTTCCTGCATTTCCTGCATTTCCTGGCAGCTGCTTGCGAGTCCCAGCCTGCCACTGCCCCAGGTGTGGGCAGCTGAGCTGTCAGCCCGAGCTGTCACCCCAAAACATGACCCCAAAACATGACCCCAACCCATCACCCCGAGCTGTCACCCCAAAACATGACCCCAAGCTGTCACCCCAAAACATGACCCCAAGCCATCACCCCAACCCATCACCCTGAGCTGTCACCCCAAAACATGACCCCAACCCATCACCCTGAGCTGTCAGCCCGAGCTGTCACCCCAAAACATGACTCCAACCCATCACCCTGAGCTGTCACCCCAAAACATGACCCCAACCCATCACCCTGAGCTGTCACCCTGAGCGATCACCCCAAGCTGTCACCCCAAAACATGACCCCAAGCCATCACCCTGAGCTGTCACCCCAAAACATGACCCCAACCCATCACCCCAAGCTGTCACCCTGAGCTGTCACCCCAAAACATGACCCCAACCCATCACCCCGAGCTGTCACCCCAAAACATGACCCTAACCCATCACCCCAAGCTGTCACCCTGAGCTGTCACCCCAAGTGATCCCCTCGAGCTGTCACCTTGAGCTGTCACCTCAAGCAATCACCCCAAGCTGTCACCCCAAGTGATCACCTTGAGCTGTCACCCTAAACTGTCAACCCAAGTGATCACCCCAAGCTGTCACCCTGAGCTGTCACCTCAAGCTGTCACCCCAAGTGATCCCCTTGAGCTGTCACCCCAAGCAATCACCCCAAGCTGTCAACCCGAGTGATCACCCCAAGCTGTCACGCTGAGCTGTCACCCCGAGATGTCACCTTGAGCTGTCACCCCGAGATGTCACCTTTACCTGTCACCAAGTGATCCCCTCGAGCTGTCACCTCAAGCTGTCACCTCAAGCTGTCACCTCAAACTGTCACCCCAAGCAATCACCTTGAGCCATCACCCCAAGCCATCACCCCAAGCTGTGACCCTGAGCCACGACCCCAAACTGTCACCCCAACCCCTGTTCCCGCTCCTGCTGCTGGACCATTGCTCCCCATCCTGCTCCCCCAACCCTGCTGCCCTTGCAGACATCCTGGGGGTGCTGATGCCAGTGGGGCCCCCGTGCTGAACCCCCACATTGTCCCCTCTGAGAACTCCAGGGTTGCAAATGGGGGAATTTTGGGCTCTCTGGTCTATCCACGGCCCTCAGGATGTCCTGGATCTGCATCCTGTGCCACCCCTCTGCACAAGGGGTGCCAGGCCTTGGCCACCCCATGGAACTGGGACAGGATCAGCAGCACTGGGGCTGGCAGGGGGTGCTCAGACCCCCCCTCCATGGGGCAGCCGTGTGTCCCACATGTCCTCCCTCCCTCTGGGGACATGGAGAAATGTGAAATTTCCCTGCAAATCCTGATGGGGTTGGGTGATCCTAATGGGGTTAGGTGATCCTGATGGAGTCTGGTGTTCCTGATGGGGTTGGGTGATTCTAATGGGGTCTGGTGTTCCTGATAGGGTTAGGTGTTCCTGATGGGGTTGGGTGAATCCTAATGGGGTTAGGTGATCCTGATGGGCTCTGGTGATCCTGATGGAGTCTGGTGTTCCTGATGGGGTTGGGTGATTCTAATGGGGTCTGGTGATCCTGATGGGCTCTGGTGATCCTGCTGACCCAACCCTTGGTCCTTGCTGTCCATCCTGAGTGAAATCCTCTCTCTTCCATCCCTGTAGAGCAACTGGCCAACTGCTCAGCTCTGGGCTGCCAGCGCCACTGTGCCCCAATGCTGTCTGGTGGGAGAAATGTGAAATTTCCCAGCAAATCCTGATGGGGTTGGGTGTTCCCGATGTGGTTGGGTGATCCTAATGGAGTCTGGTGTTCCTGATGGGCTCTGATGATCCTGATGGGGTTGGGTGATCCTAATGGGGTCTGGTGTTCCTGACGGGGTCTGGTGTTCCTGATGGAGTCTGGTGTTCCTGATGGTGTTAGGTGAATCCTAATGGGGTTAGATGATCCTGATGGGCTCTGGTGATCCTGCTGACCCAACCCTTGGTCCTTGCTGTCCATCCTGAGTGAAATCCTCTCTCTTCCATCCCTGTAGAGCAACTGGCCAACTGCTCAGCTCTGGGCTGCCAGCACCACTGTGCCCCAACGCTGTCCGGCCCCGTGTGCTACTGCAACCACTCCTTCCAGCTGGCTGAGGACAGGAGGAGCTGCAGAGGTGGGGCTGGGCTGGGCAGAGCCCCCACTCCCTGCTGGGGACGGCGGCTCCTTGGGGATGGGGCCAATGTCACTGCTGGCAGCAGCGCTGGGGTGGGAAAGGGGATGGGGAGAGCTTGGGGCAGGTGGGATGGAGGGGGATTTGTGGGGTGGGATTGATGGGATTTATGGGATGGGATGGGATGGGGTGGGATTGATGGGATGGGATGGGATTTATGGGATTGATGGGATGGATGGGATGGATGGGATGGAATGGATGGGATGGGATGGGATGGGATCCATGAGATGAGGTAGGATGGGATGGGATCCATGGCATGGGATCGATGGGATGGGATGGGATTTATGGGATGGGATGGGATTTATGGGATGGGATGGGATGGGATGGGATGAGATGGGATAGGATCCATGGGATGGGATTTATGGGATGGGATGGGATGGGATTTATGGGATGGGATTTATGGGATGGGATGGGATGGGATTTATGGGATTGATGTGATGGGATGGGATGGGATGGAATGGATGGGATGGATGGGATGTGATCCATGAGATGAGATAGGATGGGATGGGATCCATGGGATGGGATGGGATCCATGTTGATGGGATTTATGGGATGGGATGGGATTTATGGGATGGGATCCATGGGATGGGATTCCCTGGCAGGCTGCTGTGAGGGTCCTTTTGGCTCAGGCATCATCCCCTCCTCTCCAGCTCCACCTTGGAGAAACTGTGGGGCTTCATTTCCTCTTCAGGCAGCTAAGGAGGGTTTTTTTCCTGGTCCAAACCTTGGGTTTTTTTCCTGGTCCAAACCTTGGGTTTTTTTTCTGGTCCAAACCTTGGGTTTTTTCCTGGTCCAAACCTTGGGTTTTTTTCCTGTCTTTCCCAGACTTTGATGAATGCACCGTGTATGGGACCTGCAGCCAGACATGCACCAACACAGAGGGCTCCTACACGTGCAGCTGTGTCGAGGGCTATCTCCTGCAGCCAGACAACAGATCCTGCAAAGCCAAGAATGGTGAGAACCTCAACAGGGAGAACTTCAGGCGGTGCTCCAGGGCAGCTCTGCGCACCACCACCCCCTGAATTCTCCACACTGGGCTCTTCCCTGGGGTTACATCCACAGGACTGAGGTGTGCCCTGACCCTGTTGTCCCCTCTTTGTCCCCAGAGCCTGTGGATCGCCCTCCTGTGCTGCTCATTGCCAACTCCCAGAACATCCTGGCCACCTACCTGAGCGGGGCCCCCGTGCCCAACATCACCCCCACCAGCGCCAAGCAGACCACGGCCATGGACTTCAACTACGTGGAGGACACGGTCTGCTGGGTCCACGTGGGTGACAGCGCCTCCCAGACCATCCTCAAGTGTGCCAAGATCCCCAACCTGAAGGGTTTTGTGGAGGAAAGGTCCATCAACATCTCCCTGAGCCTGCACCGTGAGTGCCCTGTCCTGCTCCCCCATCCCCAATTCCCAGGCCATGGTGGGTGAAATTGGGAAGGAGGCAGCTCACCGCAGGTCATTCCTTTTGTTATTATTTTTATTCAGTTTAATAGTTTTTTGGTGCGCGGGTATGAGGAGAAATGATCCAGGGAGGAGTGGAGCAAGCTTTGGGATGGCACTTCTTGCTTCCTTTGGTCCTACCCCTCACAAATGACCAAGTCCCACCCCAAAAAGTGACCAAGAACAAACTCCCAACCCAGAGGTGCCTCTGTGGGGTCGTGGTGTGAGTGGCTGGTGGCAGTTCCCTTCTGCTGGTGGTCCCGTGGCCAGAACCAAGTGTGGTCACAGCTCCGTGTCCAGTTGGGGTTTGCTGCTCCCAGCTCTGCAGTCAGGATGGGAAGGGAGAGTTACTGCTCGGGATTTTGGTGCTCTCTGAGGAATCCCTGTGGGCTTCCAGCACCTTCCATGAAGGTGCACAGAGAAGTGAGTGGATGTGGGACACCATTCCTGTCACTGCTTTTATCCTTTGCCCAAATCATTTGGGGTGGAACTGGGGGATCTGGGGCTTGCAGTGGGTCTCTGTTCAGGGTTTTGCTTCCCTGGTGTCATCCCCCAGGGGTACTTTTTGCCTCCTGAAACTGGGGGAGGCTTCCAGGGGGAAGAGGGATCCCCTGACCCCACCCACTGTGCTGTTGGGTGAGCAATGGAATGGAATGGACGGATTTCTGCAAAGGAATGAAGGTCCTGGGTGGATCTCAGAGCTGAGAGGGGTTCTCTGCTGTGGGCAGTGGGGTTTGAGCTGGGATCCTGGGGATCCTGGAGGATCTGAGGATCCTGAGGGTCCTGAGGGTCCTGAGGTTCCTGGGGGTCCTGCGGGTCCTAGGGGTCCTGGGGATCCTGAGGATTCTGGGGGTCCTGGGGGTTCTGGAGGTCGTGAGGATCCCGGGGGTTCTGGGGATCCTGGGGGTCCTGGGGATCCTGAGGATTCTCGGGGTCCTGGAGGTTCTGGGGTTTCTGGGGATCCTGAAGATCCTGGGGATCCTGGGGTTTCTGGGGGTCCTGGGAGTCTTGGGGGTCCCGGGGATCCTGGGGGTCCTGGGGGTTCTCAGGATCTTGGGGATTCTGGGGGTCCTGGAGGTCCTGGGGATCCTGAGGATCCTGGGGATCCCTGGGGTCCTGGTGTTCCTGGAGTTCCTGGGGATCCTGAGAATCCTCGGGGTCCTGGGGTTTCTGGGGTTCCTGGGGATTCTGGGGGTCCTGGAGGTCCTGATGATCCTGAGGATCCTGGGGTCCTGGGGGTTCTGGGGGTCCCGGGGGTCCTGGGCTCTGTGTGTGGCAGGGCTGGGCAGGCTGTGGCCACTGCTGCGGGTGTGTGTGCACAGTTAATTTAAGCTCACCCTGTGTATTTTTAGGGCAGGGTGTATTTTTAGGGAGAGGCCTCACCCTTTGCTCTCCCCGGCCATAGATAACGTGGAGTTGAGCAGGACAGGGCTCAGCTTCCTGCTCCCCTCCCGGGATTTTGGGGTGTTCCTGGGATTTTTGGGGTGTCCTTGGGATTTTAGGGGGTGTCTCTGGGATTTTAGGGGTGTCCTTGGGATTTTAGGAGTGTCCCTGGAATTTAGGGGGTCTCTTTAGGTGCCTCAAGGCTGGTTCATCACAAAGGAAGTGGCAGCACTGAGGGAGCTGGGGTGAGGATGAGCAGATAATGTCACTCTCCTGCAGGACACCGTGAATCCAATTAGTGCTTCCCCTCTTTATTTCCTTCTTTATGGCATTATCTGCTCCCAGCAGGAACGGGGGCCTCCCTGGTGCCTGCTGCTAATGGGGTTTGAGCCGCCATCTGATGGGGGGAGATTGATGCTGAGGGGCTGGAGAGCCTGGGATGAGCCTGGCTCCGATGGCTCCCCTGCCTCCCTGTCCTGCAGAGATTTCTGTCACTTGTGCCGCGGGAGATGTGTTAAATGAGGGCTGTTAACAGCCCTTGGCACGACCCGATGTCCTCAGAGCTTTTATTGTTCCTCTGGTCTTTACACTCCCAAAGCTTTTTGCTCTCCTCGGGGCTTCCTGCAGCGCCTCCCCCTCGGCTCCCACCTCGCTGCCCGTGGATATTTGTCACAGGCACTGATTTTCTCACTTGATCTGAGCTGGCTGGTTCCCTACCCCCAGGTCTTTTTTCGGGGACACTAAAAAATCAGAGCCTGGTGAAGCTTTCCATCCATTTCTCTTACAAAAAATTCTTGTTTTTTGCTGGAATTGGATCATTTCTCTACCATCAGTGTGAGTGGGCTGGGGGGCTCTGGGTACCTCAAGGTTGGTTCCCTACCCCCAGGTCTTTTTTCTGAGGACACTAAAAAATCAGAGCCTGGTGAAGCTTTCCATGTATTTCTCTTACAAAAAATTCCTGTTTTGTGCTGGAATTGGATCATTTCTCTCCATCAGTCTGAGTGGGCTGGGGGGCTCTGGGTACCTCAAGGCTGGTTCCCTACCCCCAGGTCTTTTTTTTGGGGACACACTAAAACATCAGAGCCTGGTGAAGCTTTCCATGTATTTCTCTTACAAAAATTCCTGTTTTGGAATTGGATCATTTTTCTCTACCATCAGTCTGAGTGGGCTGGGGGGCTCTGGGAACCTCAAGGCTGGTTCTCTACCCCCAGGTCTTTTTTCTGAGGACACTAAAAAATCAGAGCCTGGTGAAGCTTTCCATGTATTTCTCTTACAAAAAATTCCTGTTTTGTGCTGGAATTGGATCATTTCTCTCCATCAGTGTGAGTGGGCTGGGGGGCTCTGGGTACCTCAGGGCTGGTTCCCTACCCCAGGTCTTTTTTTTGGGGACACACTAAAACATCAGAGCCTGGTGAAGCTTTCCATCCATTTCTCTTACAAAAATTTCCTGTTTTGTGCTGGAATTGGATCATTTTTCTCTACCATCAGTCTGAGTGGGCTGGGGGGCTCTGGGTACCTCAAGGTTGGTTCTCTACCCCCAGGTCTTTTTTCGGGGACACTAAAAAATCAGAGCCTGGTGAAGCTTTCCATGCATTTCTCTTACAAAAATTCCTGTTTTCTGCTGGAATTGGATCATTTCTCTCCATCATCAGTTGGGCTGGGGGGCTCTGGGTGCCTCAGGGCTTGGTGCCAATGGTCAGCACAGGTGGGATGATGTGGGGAGGGGTCCAGCCTGTCCCCACCTCCACAGGGACCATCCTGGGTGCTCAGTGTCCCTCTGTGCTCACCCCTGTGATGAGAATGAGGCACAGGAAGGGCTGCTCCTTCCTGCCAGCACTGAATTGTAACAAGAGGAACTTGTCTTACCCTTCCTCCCATCCTGCTGTCCCTCTCCTCCTCTCCGTGTGACAATCCTGCAGTGTCCCATGCCTGGCAGGCTCAAGGACAGAGGCTCAGGCTGTCCTGACCCCTTGGAGCACCAGGATGGCACAGGGGGGTTCACTCTGAAGCCCCTGTCCGCCCTGAGCCCCTCTGGAGCGGGACAGGGGACACTTGGGGACCTGTCCCAGCTCCCCTTGGACCCTCAGTGCTCCATGGCAGATCCTTGACCTCCGGGGACTTTGTGATCCCGTGGGTTTTCTCAAGCAGATTCCAACCTCCACGTGTTTTCCCCCAGACAATGTCCTTGTTTGTTTGCACTTGGGCTTCCAAGGAATTTCTGAGCCAAACAGAGCACTAAAAAATAATAATTAAAATCTGTTGCTGGGCTCTTGTGCTGCTGCTTCTCGTCTCGTGGCCAGGGGCTCTCTGCTCCCCCAGCTCCCCAAGCTTATCCTGCTGGCCTTGCCCCCCAATCCTGGGGTTGTTTCTCAGGGATCACATCCTTGAGCAATCCTTGGCCACGGAGCCAGGCAGGGAAGCAGCTGTGCTGGGGGATTTGTGCCTCCTTCCATCAGATTCACGTCCCTGTCCCCAGAGGTGGCACCAGGAGGTGGGGACACCTCTCTAGACCGTCCTTGGGATGCCACCTTTAGCTGGCAGCAGGCCAGGGCTGTGCTGGTCACCTCTGGGTCCCTGAGCTGGCGTTGACAGAGGCGTTAAATCCCCGTCTCCGGTGCTCTGTGATCGGGTGACACTCAGGGCAAGGCAGGAGCCCTTTGCTTGCACTGTGGAAAAATACTGGGGGACACGTGCCAGGAGTGAGAGCTCTGGGCTTCTCCCTGGCCCTCGGGGTGGCTGCCCTGTTCCTGTCCCTGCCCCTCCCCTCCCCTTCTCCTGCTCTTTCGGTTTCTTTTTCCCCTTTTTCTTTTTCCCCTTTTCTGCGGTTTTTCTGCGTGGTCGGAACTGGGAGGATGTGACCAGCAGCTGAGCTTGGTGGTGCCAGGGAATGCAGTGATTGTGCTGGCACTGCCTCATCCCAGCTCTGGTGCTGCTCCTTCCCAGTGCCAGTGCCACCCTCCCAGTGCCAGTGCCACCCTCCCAGTCCCAGTGCCACCCTCCCAGTGCCAGTGCCACCTTCCTAGTCCCAGTGCCACCCTCCCAGTGCCAGCTCTGCTCCTTCCCAGTCCCAGTGCCACCTTCCCAGTCCCAGTGCCACCCTCCCAGTGCCAGTGCCACCTTCCTAGTCCCAGTGCCACTCTCCCAGTCCCAGCTCTGCTCCTTCCCAGTCCCAGTGCCACCTTCCCAGTCCCAGTGCCACTCTCCCAGTCCCGGTGCCACCCTCCCAGTCCCAGTGCCACCCTCCCAGTGCCAGTGCCACTCTCCCAGTCCCAGCTCTGCTCCTTCCCAGTCTCAGCATGGTTCCCCCAGTCCCAGTTCTGCTTTCCCAGTCCAACTCTGCTTTCCCAGTCCAGCTCTACTCTCCCAGTCCCAGCTCTGCTCCTACCCAGTCCCAGCTCTGCTCCTTCCCAGTCTAACACTGCTCTCCCAGTCCCAGTCCATCACTGGTTTCCCAGTCCCAGCTCTGCTCCTTTCCCAGTCCCGCTCTGCTCCTTTCCCAGTCTAACACTGCTCTCCCAGTCCCAGTCCAGCACTGTTTTCCCAGTCCCAGCTCTGCTCCTTCCCAGTCCAGCACTGCTCTCCCAGTCCCAGCTCTGCTCCTTTCCAGTCTAACACTGCTCTCCCAGTCCCAGTCCATCACTGGTTTCCCAGTCTAGCTCTGCTCCTTCCCAGTCCCAGCACTGCTCTCCCAGTCCAGCAATGTTTCCCAGTCCCAGCTCTGCTCTCCCAGTCCCATCACTGCTCTCCCAGTCCCATCACTGCTCTCCCAGTCCCAGCTCTGCTCCCTCCCAGTCCAGCTCTGCTCCTTTCCCAGTCCATCACTGGTTTCCCAGTCCCAGCTCTGCTCCCTCCCAGTCCATCACTGGTTTCCCAGTCCAGCTCTGCTCCTTTCCCAGTCCATCACTGCTCTCCCAGTCCAGCTCTGCTCCTTTCCCAGTCCCAGCACTGCTCTCCCAGTCCAGCAATGTTTCCCAGTCCCAGCTCTGCTCCTTTCCCAGTCCAGCACTGGTTTCCCAGTCCAGCTCTGCTCCTTTCCCAGTCCATCACTGCTCTCCCAGTCCAGCTCTGCTCCTTTCCCAGTCCCAGCACTGCTCTCCCAGTCCAGCAATGTTTCCCAGTCCCAGCTCTGCTCCTTTCCCAGTCCATCACTGGTTTCCCAGTCCAGCTCTGCTCCTTTCCCCATCCATCAATGGTTTCCCAGTCCCAGCTCCGCTCTCCCAGTCCCAGCTCTGCTCCTTTCCCAGTCCATCACTGCTCTCCCAGTCCAGCTCTGCTCCTTTCCCAGTCCATCACTGGTTTCCCAGTCCAGCTCTGCTCCTTTCCCAGTAGGAGCAGTCACCAATCCTGCAGCTCAGCAGGATCCTTGCAGGGCTGCTGGGGAAAGGCTGCAGAGGTGCCATGATTTATTATTTCTCAGTTCAAGCTTTGTTGTTTTCCTTTCTAAAACAAACCCCCCGGGAAGGGGTTTGAAATATCAGGACATTTGATCCTGAGTGCATTATAAACCCTAAACACCAACGATCTGGCCAGCATTAAAATCCCTTCCTGGGCAGCATCAATCCCAAGCTGCCCAGCTCGGGGGGTGTTTTCATTGACTCCATTTCAGTGTCCCTTGGAATGGGCTGTCCCCGTGCCAGCAGGCAGAGAGAGGAGCTGGGACAGATTGATTTCAGGGCCATGTTGCTCTGCAGAGGAATCCAAGTACATTTCTTCCCCCACTTTGCATGGAAAGCTATTTTTCTTCCTTGCTGCCTCATCCTGGCCAAGAAAGAGGCTCCGACGTGAACTCACTTGGCAGGAGAGGGGGATGATTGGTAACTTCATCTCGTGGTTCCTTTCTGTTGGGTTTTTTCTTTTTCTTTTTTAACTGTTTGTGGCTGTTCTTGTGGCAGTGAGGGAGGAAAGTGGGAGATGGGGGAGAGAAGGGGATAAATGGGATGGGGGATAAATGGGAGCAGGGGATAAATGGGAGCAGGGGAAAAATGGGATGGGGGATAAATGGGAGCAGGGGATAAATGGGAGCAGGGGAAAAATGGGATGGGGGATAAATGGGAGCAGGGGATAAATGGGAGCAGGGGAAAATGGGAGCAAAGGATAAATGGGATGGCTGATAAATGGGGCAGGGGATAAATAGGAGCAGGGGAAAAATGGGAGCAGGGAATAAATGGGATGGGGGATAAATGGAGCAGGGGATGGGGGAGAGCAGGACATGGAAGGGAGAAGGGATAGGGGAGAACAGGGGAAAAATGGGACCAGGGAATAAATGGGAGCAGAGGATAAATGGGAGCAGGACATGGAAGGGAGAAGGGATAGGGGAAATCAGGAGATGGGGGAAAGCAGGGGATAAATGGGGCAGGGGATAAATGGGATGGGGGATAAATGGAGCAGGGGATAGGGGAGAGCAGGACATGGAAGGGAGAAGGGATAGGGGAGAACAGGGGAAAAATGGGACCAGGGGATAAATGGGAGCAGGGAATAAATGGGAGCAAGGAATAAATGGGAGCAGAGGATAAATGGGAGCAGGACATGGAGGGGAGAAGGGAATGGGATGGGTGAGAGAAGGGGATAGAGGAGAGCAGGGACCACATGGGAAAGCAGGAATTTGGTGGGAGCAGGGGATGAAGGCAAGCAGGAGCTGGAGGGAGCAGAGGTTGGGGGAACAGGGATAGGGGAGAGCAGGGGATAAATGGGAGCAAGGGGTAAATGGAAGCAGGGGATTAATGGAAGCAGGGATAAATGGGAGCAGGACATGGAGGGGAGAAGGGAATGAGGGAAATCAGGAAATAGGGGAGAGCAGGGGAAAAATAGGAACAGGACATGGAGGGGAAAAGGGGATAGGGGAGAGCAGGGGATGGGGGAAATCAGGGAATAGGGGAGAGCAGGGGAAAAATGGGAGCAGGGGATAAATGCGAGCAAGGGATAAATGGGATGGGGGATAAATGGGAGCAGGGGATAAATGGGAGCAGGACGTGAAGGGGAGCAGGGGATAAATGGGAGCAGGGGATAAATGGGAGCAGAGGATAAATGGGATGGGGGATAAATGGGAGCAGGGGATAAGGGGGAGAGCAAGGACCAGGATGGATGGGAGCAGGGAATGGGATGGGTGAGAGAAGGGGATAGAGGGGAGCAGGGACCACACAAGAATGCAGGGATTGGGGATGGGGAGAAGAGGGGATGGAGGGCACAGGGACTGTCTGGAGCCATGCACTCACACCAGCTCATTGTGTGGCAGGGGACAGCACCACCATGGTGACTTTAATCAGTCTCTTAACCAAGATCTGACACTCAGGACCCTGCTGTGGCTCTGCCCAGCACCTCTGATTCCCTTTCTCTGCTGTTTCCCCTTGTGGGGAACAGAAATAAATCCCCCAAGGGGACTGAGGCCCCCCTGAAACCCCCCCCAGGCTGTGGTGGCAGGGCCGAGCTGCATTCCCACATTGCTGGGGACAAAAGGGTGGCACGAAATGTCCTGAGTCATCAGGAATGGGTTTGGTTTCACATGGACCGGAGCGTGTCTGTCCCAGCACACGTCTGTCTGTCTGTCTGTCTGTCCCAGCACACGTCTGTGTGTCCATCCTGCACTGCCTCGTGCCAGGCTCGCTGCAGGAGCCCCTTGGGACCCTTCCTGGCCCCATTTCTGCTCTCTCCTCCCCCCCCAGATCACCCCAGTGCCGGGTTCCCATCGAGCCCGTGTCTCTCTCCTCTCACCCAGAAGGAAGCCAAGTGCCCCCCGTGCCTCCCGCTCAGCCTCTGTGGAATATTTGTGCCCATGGAATGGTCTCATTAAGGCAGAGTAATTAGCAGTCCCTTGGCTGCCCTCCACAGCTCATTCCATCCCTGTTCCTGCTCTTCCCACCTCCTGTGCCTCGGCCAGGCTCTGCAGGGACGCTGTGGGGTTGAGCCAGGACATGGGGAGGAGGGAAAGTTTGGGGGGTCCCCATTTTGGGGAGCAGAGATGGTGCCGGTGACTGCTTGGACATGGGAGATGCAGCCATGGTGCTGCACTGGAGCAGAGCATGGCCTGAAGAGGAGGCAATTTTGGGGTGTCCCCACCCTGGGGAACAGAGATGGTGTCAGAGAGGGGCTGGAGAGGTTCTGGTGATCCCTTGGACACGGTTGCCCTTCAGATGCAGCCATGGTGCTGCACAGGAATAGAGAAGAGGAGGCAATTTTGGGGTGTCACCACCCTGGGGGCTGGAGATGGTGTCAGAGAGGGGCTGGAGAGGTTCTGGTGGTCTCATGGTTCCCATTCAGTGGTGCTGCACTGGGGTTCCAAGGCACAGAGAGCCCAAGGATTGGGGCTCCCAGGGCTCTATGGAGCAGGGCAGTGCTCCAGCTGTCCCCAAGGCCTCTGAGGTGGCTGTGTCACCACCCTGGGGGCTGGAGATGGTGTCAGAGAGGGGCTGGAGAGGTTCTGGTGGTCTCATGGTTCCCATTCAGTGGTGCTGCACTGGGGTTCCAAGGCACAGACAGCCCAAGGACTGGGCTCTATGGAGCAGGGCAGTGCTCCAGCCTGTCCCCAAGGCTGGGATGTCCCTCTGAGGTGGCTGTGTCACCACCCTGGGGGACAGAGATGGTGTCGGAGAGGGGCTGGAGAGGTTCTGGTGATCTCATGGTTCCCATTCAGTGGTGCTGCACTGGGGTTCCAAGGCACAGACAGCCCAAGGACTGGGCTCTATGGAGCAGGGCAGTGCTCCAGCTGTCCCCAAGGCCTCTGAGGTGGCTGTGTCACCCCCTGAGCAAGGTTTGGCCGGCTCAGCTGGGGCGTGAGCGCTCACAGAGCCCCAGGGATCCATCCCAGCACCGACTCAGACATCCTGGCCGAGGGCCACCAGCTTCCACCCAGCGGTTCCTCCTCGCAGGGAAACATCTCAGCAGAAAGGCGGCGGCCGGGGGGGAGGATGAATTTATTTATTTTTGAGCCTGCTTTGCTCAGGCAACCAGGCTGACGTGACGGCTGCGGTGCTGCTCGGTGGCAGCCGTTCCCCCTTCCTGCCCTGCTCGGACACAAGGACTCGGCTGTTCCTGGGAGCAGGGGGGACCCTCAGGGTGTCCGTCCGTCCGTCCGTCCGGCGCCCTCGGGGGCGGGAGTTTGTCTTTGTGCTCGTCCTGTTAACATACTTCTAATTAAGGAAAATTGTCCCCAGGAGCAGTGTTTATCCAGGCCGGTCACAGAGCCGGGCTTGTTCTCCCGGGGAGAGGATGTCTGTGGAGGGGGAAGAGAGACAGAAATTCCTCCAGATTATGGCATTATGTAAATGTATCAAACGGATCATTCCCTATTAAAAAAAAAATAAAAAGGAAAGTAGGAAACCGATGGATTTCGGCAGCCCTGGGGATTGCATTCCTGACGAGCCTCCGCTCCTGCGCCGCCGGCCTTTCAGAGCCGAAATATTCCGCGACTTTTCCAAGATGTTTTTCCTCCCAGGCCGCGTGCCCTGGGCGCCTGGGGGGCTTGTGGGGCCACCCCCCAGCCCTCCCAGGCTTCTTTTCTTGCTGGGTGGCAAATTGGCTTCGGTTCCTGCTTGCCCTTTGGGGTGGGCTGGGCCTGGAGCAGGGGACGTGGTATTTGCTGCTCTCCATGGGATGTGGTGTGGATGTGAACCATGGATTCCATGGTTTGTGTCAAGGCTGGCTGACCCTGGAGAAGCAAGAACCAGCTGTTTATAGGACTTTAATATTCTTTATTTATTCTTTATTTCTTCATTACTCTTTATTTCTTTATTATTTGTTATTTATTCTTTATTATTCGATTTTTCTTTATTATTCGTCATTTATTCTTTATTATTCATTATTTTTTATTCATTATTTAAATATTATTCGTTTGTGTCAAGGCTGGTTGACCCTGGAGAAGCAAGAACCAGCTGTTTATAGGACTTTAATATTCTTTATTTATTCTTTATTTCTTTAGTATTCTTTATTTCTTTATTATTTGTTATTTATTCTTTATTATTCGATTTTTCTTTATTATTCGTCATTTATTCTTTATTATTCATTATTTTTTATTCATTATTTAAATATTATTCGTTTGTGTCAAGGCTGGTTGACCCTGGAGAAGCAAGAACCAGCTGTTTACAGGACTTTAATATTCTTTATTTATTCTTTATTTCTTTAGTATTCTTTATTTCTTTATTATTTGTTATTTATTCTTTATTATTCGATTTTTCTTTATTATTCACCATTTATTCTTTATTATTCGTTATTTCTTTATTTGTTATTTCTTTATTATTCGTTATTTATTATTTGTTATTCTTTATTATTCATTATTTGTTATTCGTTATTTAAATATTATTCGTTTGTGTCAAGGCTGGTTGACCCTGGGGAAGCAAGAACCAGCTGTTTATAGGACTTTTATATTCTTTATTTATTCTTTATTTCTTTAGTATTCAATTTTTCTTTATTATTCGTAATTTATTCTTTATTATTCATTATTTCTTTATTATTCTTTATTTAAATATTCTTTATTATTCGTTAATTTTTTATTCGTTATTTCTTTATTATTCGTTATTATTTGTTATTTATTATTCGTTATTCTTTATTATTCCTTATTTATTATTCGCTATTTAAATTTTATTCGTTTGTGTCAAGGCTGGTTGACCCTCGAGAAGCAAGAACCAGCTGTTTATAGGACTTTAATATTCTTTATTTATTCTTTATTTCTTCATTACTCTTTATTTCTTTATTATTCTTTATTTAAAGCCAGATGTTGGCAGTGGTGCTTAACCCATCTCTGTTCTTTGTCCCTCGTGCTGGGGCAAGGGGGAAAATGCTCCTCAGCAGAATGGGAACAAGGATTTGGTGTCAGGGCTCCCTGTCCTCCTCTCCTAGAAATGCTCCCTTGAGGGGTAGCAGGGAAGTGGAATTTCTCCCAGACGTAGAATCATGGAATTATTAAAGTTGGAGAAGTCCTCTGAGACCCTCAAATCCAACCATCAACCCAGAGCTGCCAGGTCATCGCTGACGTGTGTCCCCAAGTGCCACATCCACGACGTTTCTGGCTGCTCCAAGTTTCTCCCAGACTTAGAATCATGGAATTATTAAAGTTGGAAAAGCCCTCTAAGACCCTCGAGTCCAACCACTAACCCAGTGCTGCCAAATTGTCACTGAAATGTGTCCCCAAGCGCCACATCCACACGTTTCAGGAGGAATTTCTTCATGGAAAGGGTTGGAATTTCTTCATGGAAAGGGTTGGAATTTCTTCATGGAAAGGGTTGTCAGGCACTGGAAGGGGTTTTTAGGGAGATGTCTGAGGAACATCTGGATGTGGCACTCAGGGCTTGGTCACAGCTTGGACTCGATGGTCCTGGAGGGTTTTTCCAACCTCAGGGATTCTGGAATTCAGGAATTGAAAAGTTGGAAAAGCCCTCTAAGACCCTCAAGTGCAACCACTGACCCAGAGCTGCCAGATTGTCACTGAAATGTGTCCCCAAGTGCCACATCCACACGTTTCAGGAGGAATTTCTTCATTCCAAAGGTTTGGAATTTCTTCATGGAAAGGCATTGAGAGGGAGGTGGTGGAATGCCCATCCCTGGAGATGCCTGAGGAACATCTGGATGTGGCACTCAGGGCTTTGTCACAGCTTGGACTCGATGGTCCTGGAGGGTTTTTCCAACCTCAGGGATTCTGGAATTCAGGGATTTTTTTTGCTGTTTTGATTTTTCCCTGACCTTGTTGAACCTCTGTGGACACTGGGGGGTTTCTCCTTTTCCTTGCTCCATGGTTCAGGAGCCTGGAGGAGCTGCTGGGTGGCTCCATCCCCCTCACAGCTGTTTGAGGACTGTCGAAATCCCTGGGCTGAATCCGAGGGAAGATTTTGTGCTTCCTTCCTCCTCCTGTCAGGCCACAATTGATGTGTTTGCAGACTGCACAGCAACTGATTCGTGCAGAGCAAAGTTATTTGCTGGGTCAGCAAAGCTCCTTCCCCCCCCCCAAAAAAAAACAACCAAAAAACCAAAAACCCACAGCCCTGCAGTGCCTCACTGGGAGTGGGGTAAATCCAGTTAAAGGAGGGAGAACTTGGGGCTGCAGCTCCAGTGGGAAATGTGGGAATTGTTTCAAGGAGTTCTTTGAGTGGGATTGTCCCACCTGGAGCTCTGGGATCCCAGCAGGAGAAGGAGGCCAGGGTTGGAGGGTTGGAGCCAGGCTGGGAGAGCTGGGGGTGAGAAGGCTCCAGGGAAAGCTCAGAGCTTCTTCCAGGGCCTGAGGAGGCTCCAGGGAAAGCTCAGAGCTTCTCCCAGGGCCTGAAGAGGCTCCAGGGAAAGCTCAGAGCTTCTCCCAGGGCCTGAAGAGGCTCCAGGGAAAGCTCAGAGCTTCTCCCAGGGCCTGAGGAGGCTCCAGGGAAAGCTCAGAGCTTCTCCAAGGCCTGAGGAGGCTCCAGGGAAAGCTCAGAGCTTCTTCCAGGGCCTGAAGAGGCTCCAGGGAAAGCTCAGAGCTTCTTCCAGGGCCTGAAGAGGCTCCAGGAGAGCTGGGGACAAGGGCTTGGAGTGACAGGACACAGGGAATGGCTTCCCACTGACACAGAGTGGGGCTAGGTGGGATTTTAGGAAGAAATTCCTCCCTGTGAGGGTGGGGATGCCCCTGGATCCCCGGAGGTGTCCAAGTCCAGGTTGGATGGAGCTTGGAACAACTTGAGGTAGTGGAAGGTGTCTCAAGTGGGACTGAAATGATCTTTAAGATCCCTTTGGACCCAAAGCAGTCTGGGATTCTCTGAAAAGGGAAAATCCAAGCCCAGAGTGACAGGGTTTTGTGGCAGGGACCTCAGGAACAGCTCGGTGGGGATCACTCGGGCTCCAGGGAGGGCTCAGAGCCTCTTCCAGTGCCTGGAGAGGCTCCAGGAGAGCTGGAGAGGGAGGTTCCAGAAGATCTGGAGCTGAGAAGGCTCCAGGGAGGGCTCAGAGCTTCTTCCAGTGCCTGGAGAGGCTCCAGGAGAGCTGGAGAGGGAGGTTCCAGAAGATCTGGAGCTGAGAAGGTTCCAGGGAGGGCTCAGAGCCTCTTCCAGTGCCTGGAGAGGCTCCAGGAGAGCTGAGAGGGACTTGGGATAAGAGCCTGGAGTGATTGGACACAGGGAATGGCTTCCCACTGACACAGAGTAGGGTTAGGTGAAATTTTGGAGATTTTGGGAAGAAGTTTTGGAGATTTGGAGATTTTGGGAAGAAATTCCTGCCTGTGAGGGCGAGGATGCCCCTGGACCCCTGGAAGTGCCCAAGGCCAACCTTGGAGCAACCTGGGATAGGGGAAGGTGTCTCAAGTGGGCCTGAGGTGATCTTTTGACCCAGAGCAGTCTGAGATTCTCAGAAAAGGGAAAATCCAAGCCCAGTGTGACAGGGTTTTGTGGCAGGGACCTCAGGAACAGCTCAGTGGGGATCACTCGGGCCCTGGCGGGTGTGAAACCAGGAAACATCTGTGAGGGTGGCTTTTGGGGTTTCCTGAAGTTGCCAACCCGCCCGTGTTGAGCAATTTTAATGAAGTTCCCTCATCCTCCATCCTCCCTCCCTGCTTTCAAAGCCACCTCCTCCCCCCCAGACGGGGTTGCTGGCCTGGACCCCATCCCTGTCCCCGTCCCTGGGAGGTTTTTTTTGGCTGCCTGTCCCAGGAAGAGCCTTGGAAAGCTGAAATTCCCTGCTCTCTGCCCCCACCAGCTCCTTTCCAAAGGCTCTCAAATAAATAAATCTTGGGAAATGAGCTCGGCGTGTCGCAATCGCCGGGGTTGAGCAAGGAGAGGGATTCATTCCAAACTGGGAATTTTTTTTTGGGGATGGGGAGGGGTGAGAGGCACCCGAGAGGGGCTCTGGGAGGGAGGGGAGGTGGTCTCTGCCCCTGGGATTCTCTGTGGAAATCACCTGGGACCCCTCCAGGGGACAGGGTCAGCCCTGCTGGTCCCCTCAGGGTGTTTTGATGGCCATGGGTGGCCGTGGCATCATCCCTGGGCATCCATTCCTAGGGGGGGACACACAGGGGGAGACTCCCCCCCTGTCCAAAAATTGAGAAGGAAGGGGTTTAAAGTGTCTGCAGGCCAATGGCAGGGGTTAAAAATAGCTGTTTTCTAAATTAGCTTCGAGCAGAAGTTCGAGAGGAAATCCAGGTTTAGCTGAGGCTACAAGAAAGAGCTGAAAATAATAATAATAATAATAATAATAATAATAATAATAATAATAATAATAATAGTGATGGTGATAAAAACAACAGTGGCAATAAGAAAGAAATAAAAAGTGATTCCTACGAAGGAGAGGGGAGGATGGTGAGCAGGGAGAGATGGAAAACAAAAGCCTTTGAGGAGGGTAATGCTTTCCAGCTGCAAAAATAAAGCCTGGGAGAGGAGCAAGTGCTTGCATCACCCCAAACCCCCCTGCCCTGTGCTGCCCTGCTCGGAGCTGGGGCTCAAATGGAGACCCCCAGCTGGACCAGGACCCCCTTTGCCCCTGGATTGGAGGGGAATTTTCCCCTGGATTGGGGCAGGGTGGGCGTGAGGGGAGTGTGGGGCTGGAATTCTGTGCCTTGTTTTGGCTTTTTCCTCTTTGAGTGTTGGGCTGGGGCTCCAATGGAGACCCCCAGCTGGACCAGGGCCCCCTTTTCCCCTGGACTGGGGCAGGATGGGTGTGAGGGGAGTGTGGGGCTGGAATTCTGTGCCTTGTTTTGGCTTTTTCCTTTTGGAGCGTTGGGCTGGACTCAGCTCCAGCTCGGAAGGAGAGGCAGGAGAGGTGGGAAAGGGGGTCTGGCATGGGTTGGGCCCCTCAAGGAGGAGAATTTGGGGGTCTGAGCCGTGGTGGGGGCCCCCTGAGCCGTTCTGCCAACGCTCCCCATCCGCCCCTGCCTTGGATCTCTCCCTGGGTCCTGTGACTCTGACTCAGCCACGCAGGCGCCAGCCAAGCCCTGCTTTTTTTGGGGAATTCTTGCACACCCCCTTGCTCAAGTGTTTCTCACCCCAGCAGGGCCCTGCCACCCCCTCCCCACGTCACAGGGGGGGTTTGGGGAGCAGGGGAGGGCTGTGGGTGACAGCAGGACCCCGTCTCAAGGGCAGGATGTGACCCCAGTGTGCATTTTTAGGTGCTTTTCATCCCAAACCCCTCTTGCCCCAGGAGCTGGGGGGTCCTGGTTGGAGCTTGGGCCCTGTGCCAGCCCTGGCAGGTTGGGCAGCACATTGGGAGCCCTGTTTGGGGTTGATTCCTCGGTTTGATTGAGGTTGTTTCCTCCTCGTTTGAGGCTGATTCCTTGTTTTTGCCTGTTTCCATTTGTTTTTGCATCCCTTTGCTCAAGTGTTTCTCGCCCTGGCAAGGCCCTGCCAGCCCCTCACCATTCCCAGTGTTCCTGCAGGGTGACCCCCATGTCACAGGGGGGGTTTGGGGAGCAGGGGAGGGCTGTGGGTGACATCATGACTCTGTCTCAGGGGCAGAATGTGCATTTTTAGGTGCTTTTCATCCCAAACCCCCTCTTGCCCCAGGAGCTGGGGGGTCCTGGTTGGAGCAGGAGCCCCCTCAAACCCCTGTGCCAGCCCTGGCACGTTGGGAGCCCTGTTTGGGGTTGGTTCCTTGGCTTGACTGAGGTTGTTTCCTCCTGGTTTGAGGTCGATTCCTTGGCTCGGGCTGTTCCCACTTGTTTTTGCGAGCTGCCTCTCGCCGGGTGGCGGCTGCGGGCGCTGCAGCCTCGCCCTTCCGGAGGGGAGGGCTCAGCGTCCCCATCCCTGTCCCCATCCCTGTCCCCATGCCTGTCCCCAGGGCCACAGAATGAGCTGGCTGAGCTGGCCTGGCTCGCTCAGCCACGGGCATTGGGGTTCGTGCACCCCAAACTCTCTGTGTGCTCACCCCAGCCCGGCCGTGTGGATGGAGAGCCCCGGGATCAAGGGTGGGGTGGGGGCATTGCAAAATCTCCTGGCTTGGTTCATGTTTTCCCTGCTCTGCTGGTTAATAATTCAGTGCTGTCTGGCCCTGCTCCACCAGGGCTGTCTGGGTCTCTCTGACCTTGGGGCTCTGAGGATGGGGGGCTGCTCTGGCCCATCTTTGCTCCTTTGGGGCTGTCTCACCTTGGGGTCCTGGGGCTGGGGGGCTGCTGTGCCCCATCCCTGCTCCCCTGGGGCTGTCTGAGTCCTGCTGGGACTGAGGGGTCCCTGTGCCCCATCTCTGCTCCTCCAGAGCTGTCCAGATCCTGTTGGCCTTGGGTGCTGGGACTGGGGGGTCATTGTGCCCCATCCCTGCTCCTTCCTCCAGGGCTCTCTGGCTCCCTCTGACCCCTGGGTCCTTCTGCCCTGTCCCTGCTGTGCCCCATCCCTGCTGTGCCCCATCCCTGCTGTGCCCCATCCCTGCTCTGCCCCATCCCTGCTGTGCCCATCCCTGCTGTGCCCCATCCCTGCTGTGCCCCATCCCTGCTGTGCCCTGTCTGTTCTCACAGTGACTGGGGGTCCCTGTGCCCCATCCCTGCTCCTCTGGGGATGTCCAGATCCTTTTGGCCTTGGGATGCTGGGACTGGGGGGTCCCTGTGCCCTATCCTTGCTCCTCCAGGGCTCTTTGGCTCCCTCTGACCTCTGGGTCCTTCTGCCCAGGGCTGCTGTGCCCCATCCCTGCTGGGCCCCATCCCTGCTGTGCCCCATCCCTGCTCCTCCAGGGCTCTCCAGATCCTGCTGGCCTCAGGATGCTGAGCCTGGGGGGGTCCCTGTTCCCCATCCCTGCTCCTCCAGGGCTCTCTGAGTCCTCCTGATCTTGGGGTCCTGGAGCTGGGAGCTCATTGTGCCCCATCCCTGCTGTGCCCATCCCTGCTGTGCCCCATCCCTGCTCTGCCCCATCCCTGCTCTGCCCTGTCCGTTCTCACTGTGATGGGGATGCAGGGTCTGGGGGTGCACCAATCCAAAGGACAGCTCTCCAAAACCCTTGGGATGTCTGGGAGCTGCAGCCCCTCAGCCTGGCCTCTGTCCTGGCAGGCTCAGGAGGGGCTGAGCAGCTGAGCACTGGCCAGGCAGGAATTCGGGTGCGTTGGGCTGATCGGATTTAACTGGTTTAATTAAATACTCACTGGCTTGCACTGGTTTAATTAAACACTCACATGCTGCCTGCCAGGTGCTGCCTCTCACCTGCTCCAGGCCCCAGGGTGCCCCTGCAGCTCTGGATTAGCTCTGCTCCCACCTTGCCCAGCAGGATCTGCCCTGGGTGCCACGTGTGCCATCCCGTGGGGCTGTTGGGGCCCCTTCCCTGCTGCCCCCTCCCTTCTGCAGCAGGCACCTGGCAGAGCTTCCCCTGCCCCACTGGGGTTCCTGAGGGATGAATTCCCAATGTTCCTGTGGGATGAATCCCCAATGTTCCTGTGGGGTGAATCCACAGGGTTCCTGTGGGATGTATTCCCAATATTCCTGCAGGGTGAATTCCCTGTGTTGCTGCAGGAAAAAATCCCAATGTTTCTGCAGTATGAATTCCCAATATTCCTGCAGGATGGATTCCCAATGTTCCTGCAGGGTGAATTCCCAAGATGTCAACAGGAGAAATTCCCAGTGTTTCTGCAGGGTGAATTCACTGGGTTCCTAAGGGATGAATCCCCAATATTCCTGTGGGATGAATTCCCAGTGTTTCTGCAGGTTGAATTCCCAGTATTGCTACAGGATGAATTCCTAGGGTTCCTGCAGAAAAATTTCCCAATGTTTCTGCAGGGTGAATTCCCAATATTCCTTCAGGGTGAATTCCCAATATTCCTGTGGGATGAACTCCCAGTGTTCTGTAGGGTGGATTCCCAGTGTTCCTGCAGGATGAATTCACAATATTCCTGTGGGATGAATCCCTAGGGTTTCTGCAGGATAAATTCCCAATATTCCTACAGGATGAATTCCCTATATTCTTGTGGGATGAATTCTCAGTGTTTCTGCAGGATGAATTCCCAATATTCCTGAGGGATGAGTTCCCAGTGTTTCTTGAGGATAAATCCCCATTATTCCTGAGGGATGAGTTCCCAGTGTTTCTGAGGGACGCTCTCCTGGTGTTCACCCCAGATGCTCTCCTGGCTGTGTGTGATGTTTCTGGCTTGGCTGGGGGCAGCAGGTCTCCCTGGGGAGCAGAGGAGGGGCTGCCATGGGTGCCATGGGTGCTGTGGGTGCCCCGTGGGTGCTGTGGGTGCCCTGTGGCTCCACACAGGGGGACCAGGGCAGATCCTTGTTGTGGGTGCAGGTCCCAGTGCACTCATGGCTCCCATGGGTTCATTCCTTGGCTCTGCTGGTGTTTGTGACCATGGGGTGCTGTGGGTGCCCTGTGGGCACCCTTTGGGTGCCCTGTGGGTTCTGTGGGTGCCCTGTGGGTGCTGTGGGTGCCATGGCTGCCCTGTAGGTGCTGTAGGTACCCTTCAGGTGCTGTGCGTGCTGTGGGTGCCCTGTGGATGCTGTGGGTGCCCTGTGGGCACCCTGTGGGTTCTGTGGGTGCCCTGTGGGTGCTGTGGGTGCCCTGTGGGCACCCTTTGGGTGCCCTGTGGGTTCTGTGGGTGCCCTGTGGGTGCTGTGGGTGCCCTGTGGGTGCTGTGGGTACCATGGGTGCCCTGTGGGCGCCCTGTGGATGCCATGGGTGCTATGGGTGCCCTGTGGGTGCCCTGAGGCCCCACACAGGATGAACAGGGCAGATCCTTTCTGGGGGTGCAGATCCCAATGCATTCATGGCTCCCATGGGTTCATTCCTTGGCTCTGCTGGTGTTTGTGACCATGGGGGGCTGTGGGTGCCCTGTGGGTGCTGTGGGTGCCCTGAGGACCCACGCAGGGTGACCAGGGCAGATCCATTCTAGGGATGCAGATCCCAGTGCACTCATGGCTCCCATGGGTTCATTCCTTGGCCATGCTGGTGTTTGTGACCATGGGGTGCTGTGGGTGCCCTGTGGGTGCTGTGGGTGCCATGTGGGTGCTATGGGAGCCCTGTGGGTGCCCTGAGGCCCCACACAGGATGACCAGGGCAGATCCATTCTGGGGGTGCAGATCCCAGTGCACTCATGGCTCCCATGGGTTCATTCCTTGGCTCTGCTGGTGTTTGTGACCATGGGGTGCTGTGGGTGCCCTTTGGATGCTGTGGGTGCCCTGTGGATGGTGTGGGCGCCCTGTGGGTTCTGTGGGTGCCCTGTGGGTGCTGTGGGTACCATGGGGCCCTGTGGGTGCCCTGTGGGTGCTGTGGGTGCCCTTTGGATGCTGTGGGTACCCTGTGGATGGTGTGGGTGCCCTGTGGGTGCTGTGGGTGCCATGGGTGCCCTGTGGGTGCCCTGTGGATGCCATGGGTGCTGTGGGTGCCCTGTGGGTGCCCTGTGGGTGCTGTGGGTGCTGTGGGTGCCCTGTGGGTGCTGTGGGTGCCCTGAGGCCCCACACAGGGTGACCAGGGCAGATCCATTCTAGGGGTGCAGATCCCAGTGCACTCATGGCTCCCATGGGTTCATTCCTTGGCCGTGCTGGTGTTTGTGACCCTGGGGGACTCCTGGCTCTGTCCCTCTGTTCCTCACCCCCCTTTCCCTCCCTGTCCCTGCCCAGATGTGGAGCAGATGGCCATCGACTGGCTCACGGGCAACTTCTACTTCGTGGATGACATCGATGACAGGATCTTCGTGTGCAACAAGAACGGGGACACCTGCGTCACCCTGCTGGACCTGGAGCTCTACAACCCCAAGGGAATCGCACTGGACCCAGCCATGGGGTGAGTCCTGGGAATTCACCACCCCTGGGGACACCTGGGGACCCTCTGGGCTGGGGGGGGACCTCTGTGAGCTCTCCCTGCAGGGACATTTCCCACCCACCAGGCCCAGCTCAGGATGAGCTGCTGCTTCCAGCTGGTGCCACACAGCCTGGGCACAGCTTTGCTCCAGGTTTTGGGAGCTGGAGTGAGTGGTTTTTGGGAGCTGGGGTGGCTTTTGGGAGCTGGAGTGGCTTTTGGGAGCTGGAATGGTTTTTGGGACCTGGAATGGTTTTGGGGAGCTGGAGTGGCTCTTGTGCACAGCCAGAGCAGCTCCCGTGTGTCTGTGTCTCCATCCAAGATGTGGGCACAGCTTTGCCTCAGATTTTGGGACCTGGAGTGGTTTTTTGGGAGCTGGAGTGGCTTTTAGGACCTGGAGTGGTTTTTGGGACCTGGAATGGTTTTGGGGAGCTGGAGTGGCTCTTGTGCACAGCCAGAGCAGCTCCCTTGTGTCTGTGTGTCCATCCAAGATGTGGGCGCAGCTTTTCCCCAGATTTTGGGACCTGGAGTGGCTTTTAGGACCTGGAATGGTTTTTGGGAGCTGGAATGGTTTTTGGGAGCTGGAGTGACTCCATGCACAGCCAGAGCAGCTCCCTTGTGTCTGTGTCTCCATCCAAGACATGGGCACAGCTTTGCCTCAGATTTTGGGAGCTGGAATGGTTTTTGGGGCCTGGAGTGGATTTTGGGAGCTGGAGTGGCTCTTGTGCACAGCCAGAGCAGCTCCCTTGTGTCTGTGTCTCCATCCAAGATGTGGGCACAGCTTTTCCCCAGATTTTGGGACCTGGAGTGGCTTTTAGGACCTGGAATGGTTTTTGGGAGCTGGAATGGTTTTTGGGAGCTGGAGTGACTCCATGCACAGCCAGAGCAGCTCCTTTGTGTCTGTTTGTCTGTCCAAGACGTGGGCACAGCTTTGCCCCAGCTTTTGGGACCTGGAGTGGTTTTTGGGAGCTGGAGTGGCTCCATGCACAGCCAGAGCAGCTCCTTTGTGTCTGTGTGTCCATCCAAGACGTGGGCACAGCTTTGCCCCAGATTTTGGGACCTGGAGTGGCTTTTGGGAGCTGGAGTGGCTCCATGCACACCCAGAGCAGCTCCCTTGTGTCCGTCTGTCCAGCCACTGCCTCCTGCACAGCCCTGAGGATGAGGATGCCAGGATGCTGAATCATGGGGGCAGCTCAGGGCACCCCTGGCAGCTGCCAGCCCCTGGCAGCTGCTGTGGCAGAAAAACCACCAAAGAGGAAAATTCCCCTCCTTGCCAGCTGATGGGCACTTCCCTTCTGGCTCGGATGGAAAACGCTGGTGTTGTTGAGCAGAAAATCAGGATATTTCATATAAACAAATTTCCCAGAGAATCCTGGAGAGAGCTCCAGGGCTGGTGCAGACAAGCCCCGGAGGTGACTGGGTTAAGTCCCTTGGGCTCTGTGGTGGCAGTGATGATCTCTGGCTCTGCTGGGTTGGGAGTTGCCACCACAGGTGCCTGTGGAGCTCTTCCAGTGACACCCACACATCCTGAAGCTCCCTGGAATTCTGTGCCAGACCCCGTGGGCATCTGTCAGAACCCAGGAAATTCCTCAGGCTGCCCTGGAGGGCTCGAGACCCTGCCCAGGGGGCTCAGGGACCTTGGCACAGAGCACAAGAGCCCTGTGGCTTTGATTTAGCCCTTGGAAAAAATAATTACCAAGCTTTATATGAAGGATTACAAGTCAAGGAAGTTTAAGTAGAATGATAGTTAGTTTGTCATGGGGTGAAAAATCGATTTTTTGGGGTTTTTAGAATGGGGGTTCAGGAGGCAAGATGGAAGAATTTAAGTGTGTCCAGTCTTTCTCCTTCTTCTTCTTCTTGGCCTCCATCTCCTGCTGTGATGGTGGCACTTTTGGATTGGTTTAGAGTAGAAGCTCACTGTCTAACATAGGTGATAGGTATTGGAAAATTATTGTAAATATTTTGTAGATTTTAGTATTAAAAAAACTAACAGCACCCCAAGGGCTGGAAACAATTCCCAGCTTTGTGTGAGGAGTTACAAACCACAAGAGTTTGAGTAGAATGATAATTAATTAATCACAGGGTGAAAATGTAGAATTTTGGGGTTTTTGGAATGGAGGTTCAGGGAACAAGATGGAGGAATGTGGGCATGTCCTGTCCTTCTTCTCCTTCTTCTTGGCCTCCATCTTCTGCTGTGATGGTGGGACTTTGGGATTGGTTTAGAGTAGAGACAAACTGTCTGATGTAGGTGATAGGTATTGGGAAGTTATGGTGAAAATTGTACATGTAGTTTTTAGTATAAAAGGATAACACCAGCGTGCCTCAATCCAACATGCTGGACAGAGCTCAGAGAAAGAATTTTATAGTTAAGAAACAATAAACAAGCTTGAGAACAAAATAGAAGAGTTCTGACTCCTTCTTCAACTAAGAAAAGAGAGTTTTTAATGCATCTCAAAGTCACTCTGACCAGCAGAGATCCCACGAGGATCTTCTGCTGTGATGGTGGCACTTTGGGATTGGTTTAGAGTAGAGACAAACTGTCTAACACAGGTGATAGGTGTTGGGAAGTGATTGTAAATAATGTAATGTAGTTTTTAGTATCAAAGATAACACCAGCGTGCCTCAACCCAACCTGCTGGACAGAGCTCAGAGAAAGAATTTTATAGTTAAGAAACAATAAACAAGCTTGAGAACAAGGTTGTTCAACCGCCAGGCTGAGCAAAGAGACTTTCTGAAGCACCTCAAAGTCTCTCTGACCAGCAGAGACCCCCAAGAGGCATCCACACATCCAAATTCTGCCTCTCCCAAAGCTCCCCCTGGCTCTGAGCTCCCTCCCTGCTCTTCTCTCACAGCAAGGTGTTCTTCACCGACTACGGGCAGATCCCCAAGGTGGAGCGCTGCGACATGGACGGGCAGAACCGCACCAAGCTGGTGGACAGCAAGATCGTCTTCCCACACGGCATCACCCTGGACCTGGTGAACCGCCTGGTCTACTGGGCCGATGCCTACCTGGACTACATCGAGGTGGTGGATTATGAGGGCAAGAACAGGCACACCATCATCCAGGGCATCCTGGTGAGTGGGTTTGGGGGAGAGGGAGCCACGCTTGAGTGCTGCTGGTCAGCTGAGCCCTGAGCATGGTCCTGCCAAGGATGGTCTTGATGGGCAAGAGCACAGTGATGGCAGGTGATGGACAGGAGCCATGAGGTGGGATGGACATCACTGATGGTCAATGATGGACAAGAGCCATGAGGTGGGATGGACATCACTGATGGTCAGTGATGGACAAGAGCCATTGGGTGGGATGGACATCACTGATGGCCAGTGATGGACAAGAGCTATTGGGTGGGATGGACATCACTGATGGCCAGTGATGGACAAGAGCTATTGGGTGGGATGGACATCACTGATGGTCAATGATGGACAAGAGCTATTGGGTGGGATGGACATCACTGAAGGCCAGTGATGACCACCACTGATGGCCAGTGATGGATGAGAGCCATCAGGTGGGATTGGGGCCATCACCGATGGCCAGTGATGGACAAGAGCTATTGGGTGGGATTGGGGCTTTTGCATGTCCTGGAGGCTGGCTCTCACAACTCCTGAATCCCTTGTGGCTCTCACAACTCTTAAATTCCCTGTGGCTCTCACAACTCCTAAATCACTTATAGCTCTCACAACTCCTCAATGTCTTGTGGCTCTCACAACTCCTGAATCCCTTGTGGCTCTCATAATTCCTAAATCCCTTGTGGCTCTCACTACCTGTACACCACCAAACTCCTGAATCATTTGTGGCTCTCACAACTCCTAAATCCCTTGTGGCTCTCACAACTCCTGAGTCACTTGTGGCTCTCACAATTCCTAAATCCTTTATGGTTCTCACAACTCCTAAATCACTTGTGGCTCTCACTACCTGTACTCCACCAACTCCTAAATCCCTTATGGCTCTCACAACTCCTAAATCCCTTGTGCCTCTCACCTGATACCTTCCAGATTGAACACCTGTATGGGCTGACTATCTTTGAGAACTAGCTGTACGCCACCAACTCCTCAATCCCTTGTGGCTCTCACAGCTCCTGAATCCCTGATGATTCTCACAACTCCTAAATCCCTTGGGCTCTCACTACCTGTACACCACCAACTCCTCAATCCCTTTGTGCCTCTCACAGCTCCTGAATCCCTGATGGCTCTCACAACTCTTAATCCCTTGGGCTCTCACTACCTGTACTCCACCAACTCCTAAATCCCTTGTGGCTCTCACAACTCCTAAATCCCTCGTGTCCGTCACAGCTCCTAAATCCCTCACGCACTCACCTGGTGCCTTCCAGATCGAGCACCTGTACGGCCTGACCGTCTTTGAGAACTACCTGTACGCCACCAACTCGGACAACGCCAACGCCCAGCAGAAAACCAGCGTCATCCGCGTCAACCGCTTCAACAGCACCGAGTACCAGGTGGTGACGCGGGTGGACAAGGGTGGAGCCCTGCACATCTACCACCAGCGGCGCCAGCCCACAGGTGGGACCCTCACTTTGGAGCAGCAGCTGCCTGGTTCCTCTGCCAGGGGTTTGGGTGGGGTTTTAGGAGGGGTTTTGTTCGTGGGAAGGGTGGGCAGGGATTGGGAGTTCCCGTGTCTGGGGCTGTGCAAGGGTTGGGTGGATGTGGTTGGGTTGATGAGGTGGGGATTGGTCACAGGTTGGACTCAGTGATCTTGGAGGTGTTTTCTGACCTCGGGGCTTTTGGGATTTCTGCTCCCCAGAACATCCTGGGGTGCCCCTTTTCCTGCTAGCACCGTGTCTCTTCCCGTGAGAGCTGCTCCACGTGGTTGATGGATCATGGAAATTACAGAGATGTGGGATCTTAAAATGCAAATGTGGCATCTTAAAATATCAATGCTCCCTCACCACCGTCTCTGGTGGTGTGCAAGGATTGAGTGGATGTGGCACTCAGTGCTCTGGTCGGGTTGATAAGGTGGGGATTGGTCACAGGTTGGACTCAGTGATCTTGGAGGTGTTTTCTGACCTCAGGGATTTTGGGATTCCTGCTCCCCAGAGCCCTGGGGGCTGCTGAACATCCTGGGGTGCCCCTTTTCCTGCTAGCACCGTGTCTCTTCCCGTGAGAGCTGCTCCACGTGGTTGATGGATCATGGAGATTACAGAGATGTGGGATCTTAAAATGCAAATGTGGCGTCTTAAAATGTTGATGCTCCCTCACCACCGTCTCTGGTGGTGTGCAAGGACTGAGTGGATGTGGCACTCAGTGCTCTGGTCGGGTTGATAAGGTGGGGATTGGTCACAGGTTGCACTCAGTGATCTTGGAGGTGTTTTCTGACCTCGGGGATTTTGGGATTCCTGCTCCCCAGGACATCCTGGAGTGCCCCCTTTTCCTGCTAACTCCTGTGAGAGCTGCTCCACGTGGTTGATGGATCGTGGAGAGTACAGAGGTGGTGGGAGCAAATGTGGCATCTTAAAATATTGATGCTCCCTCTTCCTCTCTGTCCCCACTGCCAGCACGTTCACCCTGGTGCTCCCAAGCACTGAGGGAATTCCAGGAAAGGCTCCAGTGCTTCACCAACCCCTCCCTGCATCCATCCATCCCTGCCTGCCCCCCCGCCCCTGCCCCAGCACCTTCCTGCAGTTAATCAATTTACTCCTTATAAATCCTCTTAGTGTCTGCAGCCTACTCGGCATTCTCCAGAATATAAAATGAATCAGGAGGTTTCTGAGCAGGGAAAGGAGTGTGATTCAGGGGCTCTCTGGCTGTCCCCACTCCCAGGGCTTGTCCCACTGGTGCAGCAGGATTGGGCAGTGTGTCCACGTGCCTGTGGTGGTGTGCTGGGACCTGCTGGCTTCTCCTCAGGGATCCTTCCCATGGGGAAGTTCTTTCCCATCTCTGTGCTGTGCTCAGCCTTTTCCTGACTGGCTGGCAGCTCCTGGGAGGAATGAGTTTCCCTACAGCCCAGGGAGGACCCATGAGAGCATCCCCATGTCCCTGTGGTTGCAGCCCTGTCCCCCTTGTGCTCCCTGTCCCCCACTGTGAGAATCTACAAAACCAGAGGGTTTTGGGGAAAGCTGCAAAAGGCAGGCTTCAGAGGCAGTGGAACTGTGATTAGAGCTAAGCAGCAGCCATGAGATTGGTCAGCAGAAAAATCATTTAAAAAGTAGAAAGGCAAAGACAAATAGAACAATGGTCTGTGTATCAATGCTTGTTTAGAATAACTCCCTAAGCTACAGAAAAGTTTATCTAGCAAGATATTAGGGAGGTTGAAGCTTAATAATGGAGCTCTGTGTGTTGTGTTTTAGGGCTTACAAGCAGGTATTGTATTCAAAATAAGCAAGCATTGTTTTAACCAAAGGTGCTTATTACTGTTTTAACAACAGTGCTTATGGTGATTGGATAGAGCTACTGTCAATGTGCTTTTGCTTTGTGGGATTGGTCAAGAAGCTTTTAAAGCAAGTTTTAACATTAAGTTCTTGGTCTGCTGCCTGAGATGTGAGCTGGTGGCATCTTCCCATTGTCATAACCATGGAATGAGACATGAAAAATAAAACAGCTCAAGGCAGTTCCTCAGCAGCCCTGTCCCGTTGGTGATTTGTACACAGCCCCCAGCCAGCCATACCCCACGTGCTGCCTGTGTCCCCAGGGTCCCCAGCAGCTTCAGCCCCTCTCTGTGTTGCAGTGAGGAGCCATGCCTGCGAGCCAGATCAGTTTGGGAAGCCAGGAGGCTGCTCTGACATCTGCCTGCTCGGGAACAGCCACAAGAGCCGGACCTGCCGCTGCCGCTCCGGGTTCAGCCTGGGCAGCGACGGGAAATCCTGCAAGAGTGAGTGCTGGCTTTCCTGGGGGAACCTTTGGGGTGAGGGGCTGGGGACACGGGCTCTGCGTTCCCCGCTGTGCCCCCACAACAGCCCCAGTGCCACCCCCTGTGTCCCTGTCTCTCCACAGAGCCCGAGCACGAGCTGTTCCTGGTGTACGGCAAGGGGCGTCCTGGCATCATCCGTGGCATGGACATGGGTGCCAAGGTGCCAGATGAGCACATGATCCCCATCGAGAACCTCATGAACCCCCGGGCGCTGGACTTCCACGCTGAGACTGGCTTCATCTACTTTGCTGACACCACCAGCTACCTCATAGGGCGCCAGAAGATCGATGGCACGGAGAGGGAGACCATCCTGAAGGATGGTGAGTGGCCAAGGGGCCTGGCCTTGCAGGAAGGATGATAAAATTATTACCATCATAATAATTTAATAGTAATAATAAGAATAGTAATATTAATTTATATTTATATATATATATATATATATAAAATTTATATATCTAATATGAATTACAATAATTTATAGTAATTATAAATAATATATAGTAATTAAAGTAAAAATAAAATAAATAAATTATAGTAATTTACATATATAAATTTATTTATATTTATATATAATAATAATTTGATAGTAATAATTGTAATAGTAATCTATAGATATGAATTTATATATATAATATAAATAATAATAGTTTATAGTAATTATAAATAATATATAGTAACTAAATGAAAAGAAAAGAAAAGAAAAGAAAAGAAAAGAAAAGAAAAGAAAAGAAAAAAGAAAAGAAAAAGAAAATAAAATAAAAATTATAGTAATTTATATCTATAAATTTATATCTATATTTATATATAATAATAATTTAATAGTAAAAATAATAATAGTAATAGTAATTTATATCTATATAAATATATATATATAATATAAATTATAATAATTTATAGTAATTATAAATAATATATAGAAATAAAAAATAGTAATATATAAAATTTATATATATTTTTATATAATAATAATAATTTAATAGTAATAATGATAATAGTAATACTACTACTAGTAATAATAGTATAATATCATCATACAGAATATATATCATATAGAATATATATAAAATATATAATCATATTATAATATTGTCATAATAATATAATAATTTAATAACAATAATAAAGACAATAATTGTACAATATCATAATAGAATATAGAATATATTTATAATATAATCATATGATCATAATAATGATAATATTATATGATAATATGATTATATATATTATATAATATTATCATAATAATAATCACCTGCCTGAGATACAAGGAGCTTAATGCCCAGAATATTCAAACAACTATTAGCTCAGGGTGATCCCACTTAACATGTCTATGGTCCAAATTTAGCATTTCATAAAATTTTCTCTGTTCAAAGAGCAGGTCTAGCAGACTTTCCCATGGGTGTCCATCATCCCCCTCAGTTTGGGTCAGGACTGGGGACTTTTGGGGCTGTTGCTTCCACTTTTCACCTCCTGGCTGGTGAAAAACCCACTCCAATTTTCCCCCACAGGCATCCACAATGTGGAGGGGATCGCTGTGGACTGGATGGGGAACAATCTGTACTGGACAGATGATGGGCCCAAGAAGACCATCAGCGTGGCACGGCTGGAAAAGGCTGCCCAGACGAGGAAGACTCTGATTGAGGGGAAGATGACGCACCCCCGTGCCATCGTGGTGGACCCCCTGAATGGGTGAGGGTGCCTGGGTGGGCTGGGCTCTCTGGTGGGGCCACAGGGATGTGGTTGGGTCTTGTCACAAGCTGTGGTGGCCAGGCCAGGGCTCAGCTTGGTGTCCATGGCAGGTGGATGTACTGGACAGACTGGGAGGAGGATCCCAAGGACAGCAAGAGGGGCAAGATTGAGAGGGCTTGGATGGATGGATCCAACCGAAACATCTTCATCACCTCCAAGACTGTCCTGTGGCCCAACGGGCTGAGCCTGGACATCCCAGCCAAGATCCTCTACTGGGTGGATGCTTTCTATGACCGCATCGAGATGGTTTATCTCAATGGCACCGAGAGGAAGGTGAGTGGGGTCTGGGACACTGATCACCCACAGCACTGGGGAGCTGAGCTCTGACCTCTCTGCTCTCCTCTTCCATCACCCTGTTCCTGTCCCTGTCCCTGTCCCTGTCCCTGTCCCTGTCCCTGTCCCTGTCCCTGTCCCTGTCCCCATCCCTTTCCCTGTCCCTGAGTGCCCATCCCAGCTGACAGAGCCTCTCTGCTCTCCTCCCCTCCCATCACCCTATCCCTATCCCTGTCCCTGTCCCTGTCCCTGTCCCTGAGTGCCCATCCCAGGTGACAGAGCCACTCTGCTCTCCCTTTCCATCACTCTGTCCCTGTCCCTGTCCCTGTCCCTGATCACCCTGTCCCTATCCCTATCCCTGTCCCTGATCACCTTGACCCTATCCCTGCCCCTGTCCCTGTCTCTGTCCCTGAGTGCCCATCCCAGGTGACAGAGCCACTCTGCTCTCCCTTTCCATCACTCTGTCCCTATCCCTGTCCCTATCCCTATCCCTGTCCCTGATCACCTTGACCCTATCCCTGTCCCTGTCCCTGTCTCTGTCCTTGAGTGCCCATCCCAGCTAAGGGAGCCTCTCTGCTCTCCCCTCCCATCACCCTGTCCCTGTCCCTATCCCTGCCCCTGATCACCCTGTCCCTGTCCCCATCCCTGTCCCCATCCCTGACCCTGTCCCTGTCCCTGTCCCTGTCCCTGAGTGCCCATCCCAGGGAGCCCCTCTGCTCTCCCTTTCCATCGCCGTGTCCCATCACCCTGTCCCTGTCCCCATCCCTGTCCCTGTCCCATCACCCTATCCCTATCCCCATCCCTGTCCCTGTCCCTGTCCCTATCCCTGTCCCTGACCCTGTCCCTGACCCTGTCCCTGTCCCTTTCCCTATCCCTATCCCCATCCCTGTCCCTGTCCCTGTCCCTGTGTGCCCATCCCAGGAAGCCTCTCTGCTCTCCCTTTCCATCACCGTGTCCCATCGCCCTGTCCCTGTCCCTGTCCCTGATCACCCTGTCCCCATCCCTCTCCCTGTCTCATCACTCTGTCCCTGTCCCATCACCCTGTCCCTGTCCCCATCCCTGTCCCTGTCCCAGTCCCATCACCCTATCCCTGTCCCTGTCCCCATCCCTGTCCCTGTCCCTGTCCCTGATCACCCTGTCCCCATCTCTGTCTCATCACTCTGTCCCTGTCCCATCGCCCTGTCCCTGTCCCTGTCCCTGATCACCCTGTCCCCATCCCTCTCCCTGTCTCATCACTCTGTCCCTGTCCCATCACCCTGTCCCTGTCCCTGTCCCTGTCCCCGATCACCCATCCCATCTAACATCCCCTCTCCTCCTCCTCCCCACGCGCACAGATCGTGTACGAAGGCCCGGAGCTGAACCACGCCTTCGGGCTGTGCCACTACAGCAATTTCCTGTTCTGGACCGAGTACCGCAGCGGCAGCATCTACCGGCTGGAGCAGGCCTCCAAGGCCGTCAGCCTGCTGCGCAACGAGCGCCCGCCCATCTTCGAGATCCGCATGTACGACGCCCAGCAGCAGCAAGGTCAGAGGTTTGGAGGGGCTGGGCAAGAGGCTGAGCTTCCCCCTGTTGTTGTCTGGTTTCATGCTTTGTGATGGTTTTGGTTTTGTGTCCCTGTGTTTTTCCCCCCTCGCTTTACCTGTGTGATCCCTTTGCTGAGAGCATCCCCAAATCCCCACCCTGGCTTAGTCCCGACCCCCTGCACGAGGACAGAGTGGTCTCTAGACAACAGATAGTGTAATGCTTGCCAGACACATTCATTATTTTTTCATTTACTAGCAACCAGCGTTTAAATTCCATTTTACGCATCCATTTTTTATTTTATCTTGACTTTTTTTTTTTTTTTTTTTGTTAAACAACCCAACCATATATTCCCACCTTGTCCAAATCACTTGCCATCGATACATTTTCAATGAACCTTCTTCTATATTTCCTGTGTTCTTAGCCAATGGCTGCCTTAGCAAGCTTGGTGGATATCAGCTCTTTAGTGATTATCAGCTCTCTTAGGATTCCAGCTCTTTGCTTGCTAAGGTGCCTGGCAGGCTGGTGGGGAAGCAGTTGCTGCAAGAGAGGAGAAGAAAAACTTCCTGGGGTTCCACAGCGATGATTTTATTGAGGGGTCTGAGAAGGGATCCAGCAATGGCTCTTCTAACCTGAATGGGCTAAACCAGCCCCTTTTTATAGGGAATAAGGAGATCCAAACTTGTCCAATAGTAGGGGTTAGGGGAAAGTTTCCTATGGGGTTACAGAGATAAGCTGGGGTCTGAAAGGTGGAAGGCAGGAGCTTCTTTTGCTATTTCATCATGACTTGGCAATTCCTGTCTTCAAGCCTCAGCCCTCCATGGGGCCCTTGCAAGCTCAGAGCCTGCTATGCTTGCTCTCTGTCAATCACCCATCCCCTCCCTCTAGGAAGCTTCAGTCCAGGACAACGAGTGATTAGCCAGAGGCCAGGGTCAATGCCCCAATTATTACCCCATAGAGGTCCTAAATGTCCATTCCCCCAGTATCCATCCCTTAGGGTCACTTACTGGTTAGTAAAATGTTACCTACTTTTGATTTCCACCTCCCTTTAAATGTAACCTTGGCATTCCCCCACCTCTTTTTGTTGCCTTTTAGCCATCCCCATGCTCCTTGTTTTCCTTTCCTGTTCTTCATGCCCTGCCCTTCCAGCCCTCCCTCTTTTTTCTCACCCTAATTCCATCAGGCTCTGTGTCCCCATGGCCTCACCTGGGGTTTCCAGCTGCCTTCCAGCTGTGGCTGCTGTTGAGGGAGTCCAGGGGGGCGAGTCTGAGCTTTCCCCCACCTCTTTTTGTTTTTCTTTCCTGTTCTTCATGCCCTGCCCTTCCAGCCTTCCCTCTTTTTCCCACCCTAATTCCATCAGGCTCTGTATCCCTGGTGTTTCCAGCTGCCTTCCAGCTGTGGCTGCTGTTGAGGGAGTCCAGGGGCTGAGGGCGAGTCTGAGCTTTCCCCCCACCTCTTTTTTATTTTTCTTTCCTGTTCTTCATGCCCTGCCCTTCCAGCCCTCCCTCTTTTTTCTACCCTAATTCCATCAGGCTCTGTGTCCCCATGGCCTCACCTGGTGTTTCCAGCTGCCTTCCAGCTGTGACTGCCCCCAGGGGCTGGGGGCTCCCTGCACCCCAGTGGGCCTGCAGGTGTCCCTGGGCACTGAAATGCCACCTCCTCACCCTTTCCCTCCACAGTGGGCTCCAACAAATGCCGTGTCAACAACGGGGGCTGCAGCAGCCTGTGCCTGGCCACCCCTCGTGGCCGTCAGTGCGCCTGTGCCGAGGACCAGATCCTGGGCTCAGACTCTGTCACCTGCCAGGGTAGGCTGGGACCCTTTTGGGGGCTCTCCCCATGGGATGCTGCACTTGATCACTTGGTTCAAACCCTGCCTGTGCTTTTCCTGTTGGCAGCCAACCCATCCTACATCCCCCCGCCGCAGTGCCAGCCCGGGGAGTTCGCCTGCAAGAACAACCGCTGCATCCAGGAGCGCTGGAAATGCGACGGGGACAACGACTGCCTGGACAACAGTGATGAGGCCCCCGAGCTCTGCCGTGCGTGATCCCTCCTGGGCAGTGGGATCTGGGCTCCTCCAGATGTGGAGGAAGTGGTTGGGGCAGGGTTGGGTAGCCAGGACTCCTCTGTCCCCTCTCCAACTCCTTTGGGGCAGTGGTGACCCTGTTCCTGTCCCTGTCCCTGTCCCTTGTCCCTGTCCCTGTGCCATCCATGCCCTCCTTTGGGGCAGCACTGTCCCTGACCCTGTGCCATCCATGCCCTCTTTTGGGGCAGCACTGTCCCTGACCCTGTGCCATCCATGCCCTCTTTTGGGGCAGCACTGACCCTGTTCCTATCCCTGTCCCTGTCCCTGTGCCATCCATGCCCTCCTTTGGGGCAGCACTGACCCTGTTCCTGTCCCTGTCCTTGTCCCTGTCCCTGTCCCTGTCCCTGTCCCTGTCCCTGTGCCATCCATGCCCTCCTTTGGGGCAGCACTGACCCTGCTCCTGTCCCTGTCCCTGCTCCTGTCCCTGTCCCTGTCCCTGTCCCTGTCCCTGTGCCTGTGCCACCCATGCCCTCCTTTGGGGCAGCACAGGAGAGTTGGTTGAGACTCTGATGCCAAGTGTGAGCCTCCAGCCCTTTTCTGCCCCAGTTTTTCTCTTTGTTGGAGGGATGGGATGGGATGAGGATGGTTCTCAGTGTGTTTCCCCCCACAGACCAGCACACCTGCCCCTCAGACCGCTTCAAGTGCAAGAACAACCGCTGCATCCCCAACCGCTGGCTCTGCGACGGGGACAACGACTGTGGCAACAACGAGGACGAGTCCAACTCCACCTGCTCAGGTGAGGACCCTGCCTTGCCCTCAGGGAGCCTCAGGAGAGCCCGTGCTGAGCCACAGCCTGAGGTTTTGCAGTCTCACATGTGCCCACACACCCTGGCTTTGCACCTGGGAGCCCAGGGGGGTCGTTGCCCACCTTCCCCTGACACAACAAGGTACACTGGGCCATTAACACTGCATCTGTCCCTCCTGGCCAGCCCGGACCTGCTCCCCCAACCAGTTCTCCTGCGCCAGTGGCCGCTGCATCCCCATCTCCTGGACGTGTGACCTTGATGATGACTGTGGGGACCGCTCCGACGAGTCTGCCTCGTGTGGTGAGCTGGGACTGGGAGCTGTCTTGGTTTGGAAAGCCAGGAGTCTGCTAAGGAAGGCAGGAGCCTCCCCTGAAATGGAGAATGTAAACCCTCCCCACCCCTCCGAATTGCTATAAATTTTAAATTTAGGGGCTCTCAGGCAAAAAATATGGGAGCAGGAATAACAGTTCTTTAATAGGAAAGGAAAAAGAAATAAAGGATAAAATAAACAATGCAGTGCACTAAAACAACACTGCCAGAGTCAGAACCCAACCTGACACCCTGTGGGTCAGGGTGTTGGTGTCAGTCCCATTGGAATTGTGGCTGCAGCCCTCCTGCAGTGCCAGGGATGGTTCTGCTGGAGCAAGGGGGATCTGTAGAGAAGGATGGATTCTGCCTCTGGAGATCCAAGGGAAGGAGAGGCAGCTGCTGTTCCTCTGGGGAAGCCAGTGGAGAAAGCTGTGCTGGTGTCTCAAAAACTCTGGATTATATCTGGGTAGGAATGTTTGAAATCTCAGATTATATCCAGGTAGGAATGTTTGAAATCTCAGCTTGTATCCAGGTAGGAATGTTTGAAACCTCAGATTGTATCCAGGTAAGAATGTTTGAAATCTCAGATTCTATCCAGGTAGGAATGTTTGAAATCTCAGCTTGTATCCAGGTAGGAATGTTTGAAACCTCAGATTGTATCCAGGTAAGAATGTTTGAAATCTCAGATTCTATCCAGGTAGGAATGTTTGAAATCTCAGCTTGTATCCAGGTAGGAATGTTTGAAATCTCAGATTGTATCCAGGTAGGAATGTTTGAAATCTCAGATTGTATCTGGGTAGGAATGTTTGAAATCTCAGATTGTATCCAGGTAGGAATGTTTGAAATCTCAGATTGTATCCAGGTAGGAATGCTTGGCTCCTCCCTCTGGGCTCACATCTCCCAATGGGATGCTGTAGTTCTTATCAGCCATGCAGGGACATTCCATAGCTGCTATCAGCTGATGTCCCCTCCTGAGGGAGGAGTGATTGTGAGCACTCAGAGAGACAGATAAAGCAAACTGCCCACTTGACAAAGATAATCTGCCATGCAAATGGAAATAGCAAACATCCTGCATTGCAATCCGGAACAGGAGCCCTGGGGGTGCTCCCCGGGGCTGTGAGGAGGGTTGGGGTGCACGGGAGGTGTCCCCTGGTGTGTGTTGGGCTGTGCTGATGGTGCCTCTCCCTCCCCTGCAGCCTACCCGACCTGCTTCCCCCTGACACAGTTCACCTGCAACAACGGGCGCTGCATCAACATCAACTGGCGCTGTGACAACGGTGAGGACCCGGCCCCGGCTGCTCCCCGGGGCATGGCGAGACCTGAGGAGGGGGTGCAGCCAGGCAGGGACCCCATTTGGGCAATTTGGGCCAGGTCTCAGCGTGTGCTGAAGGGCAGAGCCCTGAGGGGAGCCAAAACTGAGCCCATCCTGCAGACCCCAGCCCCACATTTCCCTTGGCTGTGCTGGGGCTGCAGGAATAACCTGGCAGGGATTGTTCCAGACCTTGGCATCCTTTGCAAAGTTTCCAAAACCCTGCCCTGGTGCTGGAACAAAGTGTGGCATGGCCAGAGCTGCTGGTGGGGCTGGGCCAGGCCCTGCAGCCTCAGGGAAGGCAGGAGAGCTCTCCCATCCTGCAGACCCCAGCCCCACATTTCCCTTGGCTGTGCTGGGGCTACAGGAATAACCTGGCAGGGATTGTTCCAGACCTTGGCATCCTTTACAAGGTTTCCAAAACCCTGCCCTGGTGCTGGAACAAAGTGTGGCATGGCCAGAGCTGCTGGTGGGGCTGGGCCAGGCCCTGCAGCCCCAGGGAAGGCAGGAGAGCTCTCCCAGCCAGCTCCCAGCTGCCCTTGGATGTTTCCAGGGCCAGGCCTGGCACAGAGGGTTTGCCCCAAGGTTGATTTCCTTTCCCACAAGTTTATATCAATCTTTGAGCCGCTCTGCCTTGTTGGCAATAATTACAATCTTCAGAGCAGGGCGGGACAGGGCTGCCTGGCTGAGCAGAGCTGGGGGTGCTGGCTCTCCTTGGAGTCTTCCTGATTTCCTTTAGAGCTGAGGGATGGTCCCTTCTCCTGGAATCCCTCATTATAGCAGCCAGGCCATGATGTGGAGCCCCTCATGCTGCCCTGGGCCTCACCAGGGTACCCCAACCCTGGCTGAGCAGAGCTGGGGGTGCTGACTCTCCTTGGAGTCTTCCTGATCTCCTTTAGAGCTGAGGGATGGTCCCTTCTCCTGAAATCCCTCATTGTGGCAGCCACACCATGGTGTGGAGCCCCTCATGATGCCCCGAGCCTCACCTGCCTGGGGCAGGAGCTGCAGCACCACCAGGGTACCCCAACCCTGGATGCCCCAAGCTGACTCTCCTTGGAGTTTTCCTGATCTCCTTTAGAGCTGAGGGATGGTCCCTTCTCCTGGAATCCCCCATTGTGGCAGCCAGGCCGTGGTGTGGAACCTCTCATGCTGCTCTGAGCCTCACCAGGGTACCCCAACCCTGGCTGCCCCAAACTGGGGGTGCTGACTCTCCCTGGAATCTTGAGCTCCTTTGGAGCTGGTCCCTTCTCCTGAAATCCCTCATTGTGGCAGCCAGGCCATGATGTGGAGCCCCTCGTGCTACTCTGAGCCTCACCAGGGTACCCCAACCCTCGCTGAGCAGAGCTGGGGGTGCAGGGCTCTCCCTGGAATCTTCTTGGGCTCCTTTGGAGCTGGCCTTGCCAAGGGATGGTCCCTTCTCCTGGAATCCCTCATTGTGGCAGCCACACCATGGTGTGGAACCTCTCATGATGCCCTGAGCCTCACCAGGGTACCCCAACCCTGGCTGAGCAGAGCTGTGGGTGCAGACTCTCCCTGGAATCTTCTTGGGCTCCTTTGGAGCTGGTCCCTTCTCCTGGAATCCCTCATTGTAGCAGCCAGGCTGTGCCATGGAGCCCCTCATGATGCCCTGAGCCTCACCAGGTGCCTGGGGCAGGAGCTGCAGCAGCACCAGGGTACCCCAGCCCTGGCTGCCCCCCACTCCCCCAGCACCCTCTGCTGCTTCTGGTCTCGCCTCCCAGGCTCTGTGTGTCCCTGTCCGTGTCCCTGTCCGTGTCCCGGTGTCTCTGTGCCACCCTCTGTGTTTGTCACCTGTGCTGTGTTGTGTTTGTCACCGTGCCCACGCTCCTGTCTGGTGGTTCTGTGTTTCAGAAAAAGATTGTGGGGATGGCTCTGACGAAAAGAACTGTCCAAAGCCTACCGGTTAGTGCATAGATCAACATGCACCAAAACCCCCACCTGAGCCCCCCTGAGCCCCCAGACCTGCCCCCTCCAGGGGGCTGTGAGCCCTGGGGGTGCTGCTGGACACTGGCAATGCCCCCCTGAACTCTCTGGCAATGCCCCCTATGCCTCTGGCAATGCCCCTATGCCTCTGGCAATGCCCCTGGTACCTCTGGCAATGCCCCCCTGAACTCTCTGGCAATGCCCCTGTGCCTCTGGCAATGCCCCTGTGCCTCTGGCAATGCCCCTGGTGCTTCTGGCAATGCCCCTGTGCCTCTGGCAATGCCCCTGGTACCTCTGGCAATGCCCCTATGCCTCTGGCAATGCCCCTGGTACCTCTGGCAATGCCCCTGTGCCTCTGGCAATGCCCCTGTGCCTCTGGCAATGCCCCTGGTGCTTCTGGCAATGCCCCTGGTACCTCTGGCAATGCCCCTGTGCCTCTGGCAATGCGCCTGGTGCCTCTGGCAATGCCCCTGGTACCTCTGGCAATGCCCCTGTGCCTCTGGCAATGCGCCTGGTGCCTCTGGCAATGCCCCCCGTGCCTCTGGCAATGCCCCTGGTGCTTCTGGCAATGCCCCCCATGCCTCTGGCAATGCCCCTATGCCTCTGGCAATGCTCCTGGTGCCTCTGGCAATGCCCCTGGTGCTTCTGGCAATGCCCCTGGTACCTCTGGCAATGCCCCTGGTGCTTCTGGCAATGCGCCTGGTGCCTCTGGTGATGCCCCCTCCTTCCCATCAGTGACACCATCCCCATCAGTGCCATTGTCCCCATCAGTGCCATCATCCCTATCAGTGCCATTGTCCCCATAAGTGTCATCATCCCAATCAGTGCCACTGTCCCCATCAGTGCCATTGTCCCCATCAATGCCAATATCCCCATCAGTGCCACTGTCCCTATCAATGTCATTGTCCCTATCAATGTCATTGTCCCTATCAGTGCCATCATCCCCATCAGTGCCATTGTCCCCATCAGTGCCATCATCCCCATCAGTGCCACTGTCCCCATCAGTGCCATTGTCCCCATCAATGCCAATATCCCCATCAGTGCCACTGTCCCTATCAATATCATTGTCCCTATCAGTGCCATCATCCCCATCAGTGCCACTGTCCCCATCAATGCCAATATCCCCATCAGTGCCATTGTCCCCATCAGTGCCAATATCCCCATCAGTGCCACTGTCCCTATCAATGTCATTGTCCCCATCAGTGCCATCATCCCCACAGTGCCATCATCCCCATCAGTGCCATCATCCCAATCAGTGCCACTGTCCCCATCAATGCCAATATCCCCATCAGTGCCATCATCCCCATCCGTGCCACTGTCCCCATCAGTGCCATCATCCTTGTGCCCATCCTGAGGCACCAGGAAGCAAATCCCCTCGCCCAGTCTCAGGTGGGGCATCCTCAGTGGATCCCTGGGATGGTCCCCAGCCCGTGCCCCCTGTGCCAGGCAGCAGAGGGGCTGCATTGCCAGTGTCCAGGTACCCTCAGACCAAACCTCCCCCTCAAACAGCAGGCATGGGGGTTTCCTCCAGACAATCTGACCCCCCCAATTGGCTGTCCCAGCACCCCCAAAGGAGCTCCCATCCCCCAGAGTGGAGCCCAGGTCCCCCCAGGTTCATGGCTGATCTATGCAGTTTCTGTGTTTCATTTTCTCTGTGTGCTGCTGGTGCTGTGGGGTGGGAGGGCCGGGGGTCTCCAGCCTATGGTGGGGGTCACCAGCACTGAGGGGCTGCTGTCACCCCCATGTCCCCTCTGTGGCATGGTCAGTGCTGTCCCCCATTGCTCCAAGGGGTCTTTGCTGTGCTCCCTCCTGCCAGCCCCGTCCTGGCCGGGCTCCTGCTGACCCCCCTGGCCACCCCCCTTCCCTCTGCAGACAACGACTGTGGGGACAACAGTGACGAGGCCGGCTGCAGCCACTCCTGCTCCAGCAACCAGTTCAAATGCAACAGCGGCCGCTGCATCCCCGTGCACTGGACCTGTGATGGGGACAACGACTGTGGTGACTACAGCGATGAGACCCACGCCAACTGCACCAACCAGGGTGAGCCCCAGCACGTGGGAAACGCCCCCAGCCACAGCCATTGCCCAAAATGCAGGGAGTTCTGCAGCTTTCTCTGGCCACAGTCAGTGCCCAGATCCCCATCCTGCTCCTAGGCAGGAATTCTGCAGCTTTCTCTGGCCACAGTCAATGCCCAGATCCCCCTCCTGCCCAAAATTCATGGAATTCTGCAGCTTTCTCTGGCCACACTCAGTGCCCAGATCCCCCTCCTGCTTCTAGGCAGGAATTCTGCAGCTATCTCTGGCCACAGTCAGTGCCCAGATCCCCCTCCTGCTTCTAGGCAGGGAATTCTCTGGCCACAGTCAATGCCCAGATCCCCCTCCTGCTTCTAGGCAGGGAATTCTGCAGCTTTTTAGGGCCACACTCAGTGCTCAGATCCCCATCCTGACACTCTGGGTGCCTCCAGCTGTTTCTCTGCTGGCTGAGTGCTCCTGCTGCTAGTCCCCACGCAGTCCTGGAGCCCCAGATCCCCCTCCTGTGCCTCCAGCTGTTTCCCTGCTGGCTGAGTGCTCCTGCTGCTGGTCCCCATCCAGTCCTGGAGCCCCAGATCCCCCTCCTGTGTCTCCAGCTGTTTCCCTGCTGGCTGAGTGCTCCTGCTGCTGGTCCCCACGCAGTCCTGGAGCCCCCCGGCTCCACGGGGTGCAGGCAGTGAGCTGTGCCCTCCCCACAGCCACACGCCCGCCTGGGGGCTGCCACACGGACGAGTTCCAGTGCCGGCTGGACGGGCTGTGCATCCCCATGCGGTGGCGCTGTGACGGTGACACGGACTGCATGGACTCCAGCGACGAGAAAAACTGCGAGGGGGTCACCCACGTCTGCGACCCCAACGTCAAATTCGGCTGCAAGGATTCAGGTGAGAGCTGGGGGGGCGAGGGGATCCTCCCTGGGGGTGCTGGGATGATGGGGAAACACAAACGGCCAACCTGTGAATCGTGATCCTGATGGATTCCTCCGATCCCTTCTGCTCTTCTCTGAGGAATGGGGCACACTTTGGTGGGTTGGGGATGAGGGTGGAGGGACACCAGTTCTGGGGCTGACCTTCTGAGCCCCCAGGCCTTCCTTGACCTTTTGGGGAGCTCTGAGCTACTCAAACACCCTCCATGTCCCTCATGTGTGGGATACGTCTGGAAATGGCGGGAGACACCAGTTCTGGGGCTGACCTTCTGATCTCCAGGCCCTTCCTGACTTGTCCCATCCAACTTTTGGGGAGCCCTGAGCTTCTCAAACACCCTCATGTCCATCATGTGTGGGATAACATCTGGAAATGCCTGGAATAACTGGTTCTGGGGCTGACCTTCTGAGCCTCCAGGCCCTCCCTGACCTTTTGGGGAGCCCTGAGCTGCTCAAACACCTCCCATGTCCATTGTGTGTGGGATAACACCTGGAAATGCCTGGAGACACCAGTTCTGGGGCTGACCTGAGCCTCCAGGCCCTCCCTGACCTTTTGGGGAGCTCTGAGCTACTCAAACACCTCCCATGTCCCCCATATGTGGGATAACACCTGGAAATGCCTGGAATAACTGGTTCTGCTCTGCTCCCTTCCCACCCTCTCCCTTTCAGCGCGGTGCATCAGCAAGGCCTGGGTCTGTGACGGCGACAGCGACTGCGAGGACAACTCCGACGAGGAGAACTGCGAGTCCCTGGTGTGCAAACCCCCCTCTCACACCTGTGCCAACAACACCTCCATCTGCCTGCCCCCCGAGAAGCTCTGCGACGGCTCCGACGACTGCGGCGACGGCTCCGACGAGGGCGAGCTCTGCGGTGAGCACGGGGCCAGGCGCGGGGGACGCGCGGCGGCCCAAGAGTGGCACCGGGAGGTGACAACCGCGTCCTGTCCCCACAGACCAGTGCTCCCTCAACAACGGAGGCTGCAGCCACAACTGCACGGTGGCGCCCGGAGAGGGAATCGTGTGCTCCTGTCCCCTGGGCATGGAGCTGGGTGCTGACAACAAGACCTGCCAGATCCAGAGCTACTGTGCCAAGCACCTCAAGTGCAGCCAGAAGTGCGAGCAGGACAAGTACAATGTCAAGTGCTCCTGCTACGAGGGGTGGATGCTGGAGCCTGATGGAGAGAGCTGCCGCAGCCTGGGCAAGTTCTGCTGAAGGGCAGAGCCCCAAGGGGAGCCAAAGCTGAGCCCATCCTGCAGCCCCCAGCCCCATATTTCCCTTGGGGACAGGGAGAGCTGGGGGAATAACCTGGGATTATTCCAGACCTGCAGCCCCCAGCCCCATATTTCCCTTGGGGGCACGCAGAGCTGGGGAATAACCTGGGATTGTTCCAGACCTGCATCTCCCAGCCCCATATTTCCCTTGGGGGCAGGGAGAGCTGGGGGAATAACCTGAGATTATTCCAGACCTGCAGCTCCCAGCCCCATATTTCCCTTGGGGCTGTGCTGGGGCAGGGAGAGCTGGGGGAATAACCTGGGATTATTCCAGACCTGCAGCCCCCAGCCCCATATTTCCCTTGGGCGCAGGGAGAGCTGGGGGAATAACCTGGGATTGTTCCAGATCTGCAGCCCCCAGCCCCATATTTCCCTTGGGGATAGGGAGAGCTGGGGGAATAACCTGGGATTGTTCCAGACCTGCAGCCCCCAGCCCCATATTTCCCTTGGGGACAGAGAGAGCTGCAGGAATAACCTGGGATTGTTCCAGACCTGCATCTCCCAGCCCCATATTTCCCTTGGGGGCAGGGAGAGCTGGGGGAATAACCTGGGATTGTTCCAGACCTGCAGCCCCCAGCCCCATATTTCCCTTGGCTGTGCTGGGGCAGGGAGAGCTGGGGGAATAACCTGGGATTGTTCCCGACCTGCAGCCCCCAGCCCCATATTTCCCTTGGGGGCAGGGAGAGCTGCAGGAATAACCTGGCAGGGATTGTTCCAGACCTTGGCATCCTTTGCAAGGTTTCCACAACCCTGGGTGTGTTTTGAGGGGCACCAGGGACTGGTAGCAGCCCCCCAGGTGCCTCAGGGGTTGTGCTGATGGACGTGGCTGGGTGATGGTGGGATTTGTGCTGACAGGGGCTGAGTACACTGTCCCCTGCCTTGTTGCTGACCCTTCCCTGCTTCCCCCAGACCCTTTTAAGCCGTTCATCATCTTCTCCAACCGCCACGAGATCCGGCGCATCGACCTGCACCGAGGGGATTACAGCGTGCTGGTGCCCGGGCTGCGCAACACCATCGCCCTGGACTTCCACCTCAACCAGAGCTCCCTGTACTGGACTGATGTGGTGGAGGACAAGATCTACAGGGGAAAGCTGCTGGAGAACGGGGGTGAGGAGCCTTGGGTTGGGGGAGCTGGGGCTTGGAGGGAAAGCAGGGGTGCAGGCCTGGGGTCAGTGATTCCGTGGGGTGTGATGCAGCAGCTGATGGTGATATCAGCCCTTGGCCCTGATAGTGATCTTGTTCTGCTCTCATTATGCAGTAGTTAATTAGCATTCCCAGCACTTCCCTGCTGGTAATTGCAGCCCAGCAGCTGGGCACAGAGAGGACACCCTCCCCAGCAGTGCTGCTCCCTCAGGAGCCCAGTGGCAGGAGTAGGGATGGGGGCTGAGCCCTTTGGGATCTGGATTATGGATGGATGCTGAGCCCTTTGAGGGGCTTTGAGGTCTGGACTGTGGATGGGACCTGAGCCCTTTGGGGTCTGGGACTGTGGATGGGGGCTGAGCTCTTTGGGGTTTGGACTATGGATGGATGCTGAGCCCTTTAGGGTCTGGATTATGGATTGGGGGTGCTGAGCTCTTTGGGGCCTGGGACATGGATGGGGGCTGAGCTCTTTGGGGTCTGACAATGGATAGGGGGTGCTGAGCTCTTTGGGGTCTGGGCTATGGATGGGGGACTGAGCCCTTTGGGATCTGACCATGAATGGATGCTGAACCCTTTGGGGGGCTTTGAGGTCTGAACTGTGGATGGGGGTGCTGAGCTCTTTGGGATCTGGAGTATGGATGGATGCTGAGCCCTTTAGGGTCAGGATTATGGATAGAAGGTGCTGATCTCTTTTGTATCTGACCATAGATAGGGGGTGCTGAGCTCTTTAGGGTCTGACAATAGATTGGGTGTGCTGAGCCCTTTGGGGTCTGACCATGGATAGGGTGCACTGAGCCCTTTGGGGTCTGACCATGGATTGGGTGTGCTGAGCCCTTTGGGGTCTGACCATGGATAGGGTGCACTGAGCCCTTTGGGGTCTGACCATGGATTGGGTGTGCTGAGCCCTTTGGGGTCTGACCATGGATAGGGTGCACTGAGCTCTTTGGGGTCTGACCATGGTTAGGATGTGCTGAGCTCTTTAGGGTCTGACCATGGATAGGGTGCACTGAGCTCTTTGGGGTTTGGACCATGCACAGGGGTGGTTCAGGCCCTGTTTGGGGAGGATACATCCCCCCACAATCAACCCCAGCTGAGCTGGGTGGAGCTGTTGGGGATATGGGGGTGGTGGTTCTGTGAGGTCTGGGGAAGGGGCACCACCCTGAGCCCTCACCTTGTGCCCCACAGCCCTGACCAGCTTCGAGGTGGTCATACAGTACGGCCTGGCCACCCCTGAGGGACTGGCCGTGGACTGGATCGCTGGCAACATCTACTGGGTGGAGAGCAACCTGGACCAGATCGAGGTGGCCAAGCTGGATGGCACCATGAGGACCACGCTGCTGGCCGGGGACATCGAGCACCCCCGCGCCATCGCCCTGGACCCTCGCTATGGGTGAGCCAGGAGAGGATGGCGCCCACCAGGATATTGGAATTAATCCCAATAGAGCTGGATGGGACGTGCCTGGGTTTGTCCAGCCCTTGCTGCTTGACCAGAGACAGCAGCTGTGGTGGTTTCACCTCACAGACACCTTTGGCTGGCTGGATATTGCAGCAAAAGTGAGGGTGCCACCTCAGGGGTCTCTTCCCTGACTGATCCATCCCCAGGATGGAGCTGCCTCACGTTGGGTGCCAATATATTGGAATTAAATATCAATAGAGCCAAATGGGACGTGCCTGGGCTTGTCCAGCCCTTGCTGCTTGACCAAAGGCAGCAGCTGTGGTGGTTTCACCTCAGAGACACTTTTGGCTGGCTGGATATTGCAGCTGGGTGCTTGGGAAAAGTCCAGGCTTGCAGGAGCTCAGGTTTACCTCTGGTGGAGAAGCTTTAAGGTGATGGTGAAGGAAAAGGAGTTGGTTCTGCTGGAGAGTTTGGATCCAGAGCTTTATTCCTGGCCCACAGGCCTCTGAATGCAGCAACAGCTCCCACAGAACTCCCTGAGCCCGTGGTTGCTGCTCCTTTTAACCCTGGGGAGAGGGGCAGGGAAGGGGTAGGGAGCCACCAACCAGGCACAGGAGAGGAGGTCTCAGGGGACAAAGGACACCTGGATGGCCCAATGTCCCCAGGGCTGAGAGGCATCTTTTGAACTTCACCAATCACACGACACGGACAGCACTCAGCAGGGGCAAGGGAGGGGAAGGGAGAGGAGATTGGCACACCTGGGGAAAGAACCAGGATGGACAGGCTGTTACATCACACCACAACACCGGGACACGCTGGCACCTGTGGGATTGTGTTGGGGGGCGAGGCCACGGGCTCCTGTCCTTGCTCACAGCCTCTCCTCCTGGCAGGATCCTGTTCTGGACAGACTGGGATGCCAGCCTGCCCCGCATCGAGGCCGCCTCCATGAGCGGCGAGGGCCGACGCACCATCCACAAGGAGACAGGCTCAGGGGGATGGCCCAACGGGCTCACTGTGGACTACCTGGAGAAGAGGATCCTCTGGATTGATGCCAGGTAGGACCAGCACACCTCAGTGTCTCTCCCAGTGTGGATCTTCACCTGGTTCCAGTGTTGGGCTGGGCTGGAGAGAGAAGCCTTCACGCTGTGGGGCTTCTCTATTTTGGATCTGACCATGGATAGGGGGTGCTGAGCTCTTTGGGGTCTGACCATGGATAGAGGGTGCTGAGCTCTTTAGGGTCTGACCATGGATGGGGGGTGCTGAGCTCTTTGGGGTCTGACCATGGATAGAGAATGCTGAGCTCTTTGGGGTCTGACCATGGACAGAAGGTGCTGAGCTCTTTAGGGTCTGACCATGGATAGGGGGTGCTGAGCTCTTTGGGGTCTGACCATGGATAGGGGGTGCTGGGCTCTTTAGGGTCTGACCATGGATGGGGGGTGCTGAGCTCTTTGGGGTCTGACCATGGATAGAGAATGCTGAGCTCTTTGGGGTCTGACCATGGACAGAAGGTGCTGAGCTCTTTGGGGTCTGACCATGGATAGGGGGTGCTGGGCTCTTTAGGGTCTGACCATGGATAGGGGGTGCTGAGCTCTTTGGGGTCTGACCATGGATGGGGGATGCTGAGCTCTTTGGGGTCTGACCATGGATGGGGGATGCTGAGCTCTTTGGGGTCTGACCATGGATAGGAGGGTGTTTGTGTCTCCAGCACGTGCCAGCCCTGGCTCTGGGTGTTCTCCTCTGTGGATCCTGGTGTAAATCAGCAGGATTAGACCTTAGACCCTGCTGGTTGTTGCTATTGGGTTCAAGACCCTGTGGTGCCCCCTCCTCAGCTCCCTCACCCTCATCTCCCCCCGGCACAGGTCGGACGCCATCTACTCAGCCCTGTACGATGGGACAGGGCACATCGAGGTGCTGAGGGGACACGAGTACCTGTCCCACCCCTTTGCTGTCACCCTCTATGGTGGGGAGGTCTACTGGACCGACTGGCGCACCAACACCTTGGCCAAGGCCAACAAATGGACGGGGCACAACGTGACCGTGGTGCAGAGGACCAACACTCAGCCCTTTGACCTGCAGGTGTATCACCCCTCCCGGCAGCCCCTGGGTGAGGCTGGGGGTGTGCAGGTGGGGGTACAGGGCGGGGGGACAACAAGGGGTGGCATTGGTGCTTGGTCTAAGCGCACCAACCCTTGAATGGGCTTAGACCAAGTGCCAGGTGGATGCTGCTCTCATCCCTGTGGCTGCCCCTTTGCCCCATCAGGTGATGCTTGATGGGGCAGGCAGGGTCTGGAGGGGCTGCAGCCCTTGGGGACTCCTGGGAGGGTGTCCCCAAGGCTGGGATCTTGCTGAGTGCTGTCCCCTTTGCAGCTCCTAATCCCTGTGAAGCCAACGGGGGCAAAGGGCCGTGTTCCCACCTCTGCCTCATCAACTACAACCGCACCCTGTCCTGTGCCTGCCCCCACCTCATGAAGCTGGGCAAGGACAACACCACCTGCTATGGTAGGGGTCTGATGGGGAGCTGGCAGGGGGGATGAGGGGGTGCTCTGGAGCTGAGATCCCACCTCTGCCCTTTTCTTCTTCCAGAGTTTAAGAAGTTCCTGCTGTACGCGCGGCAGATGGAGATCCGGGGCGTGGACATTGACAACCCCTACTACAATTACATCATCTCCTTCACCGTGCCTGACATTGACAACGTCACCGTGGTGGACTACGACGCTCTGGAGCAGCGCATTTACTGGTCAGATGTCCGTACCCAGACCATCAAGAGAGCCTTCATCAATGGCACCGGCGTGGAGACTGTCGTGTCTGCAGGTTGGTGTGGAGGGAATGGGGCTCCCAGCCCTCCAAAGCCTTCAGCTTCTTGGGATTTGCCCTTCCTCTTCATCTGAGCATCATCCCAGCCCTGACCAGCTCCAATCTTCATTCCCTTGCAGACCTGCCCAACGCTCACGGCCTCTCCGTGGATTGGGTTTCCAGAAACCTCTTCTGGACCAGCTACGACGCCAACAAGAAGCAGATCAACGTGGCCAGGCTGGATGGCTCCTTCAAGAACGCCGTGATCCAAGGGCTGGACAAGCCTCATTGTCTGGTGGTGCACCCGCTCCGGGGGTGAGTCTGCTGGGATGTGGTGCTGATGGGAAGGAGGTGTGTGTGTGTGCAGGCACAGGTGTGTGTGTGTGTGTGATGGTGCACACCTGTGATGGGGGAGAGAACCCAGAGGGGCTGTCCTTGTGTGTCAGTGTGTAGGAGCAGTGTCACAGGAGATGAGGGGTTGCTGTGTGTCTGTACACGCGTGTGCAAAGGGGAGCAGGCTGTGATAAGGGTGCACCCACCGGTGTGTGCCAATCCAGGTGTGCACAGGGCTTTGGCAACCCCCAAGCCCCCTCCTGGGTGGGGACAAGGGGCTGTGGGGCTGCCCAGGCTGTGCCATGAGCAGGTGAGGGGCTCTGCAAGGCTGGGAGGGTGCAGGGGGCTGCTGGCACCATGGCCCCTCACCCATTGTCCCCTGTTCCCTTGCAGGAAGCTGTACTGGACAGATGGGGACAACATCAGCGTGGCCAACATGGATGGCAGCAACCGCACGCTCCTCTTCACCAACCAGAAGGGACCTGTTGGTATGGACCCCCCCATGGCCCCCGGGATCCCCCACCTCACCTTGCTGTCCTGCAGAGCCTCAAGTCCCCACTCTGGCTCCTTGGGGGGGTGGCAGCTGTCCTGGGCTGGGTCACCATGACCTGAGCTGCTCTCTCCATCCCATCCCATGCCATCCCATGCCATGGATCCCATCCCATCCCATGCCATGGATCCCATCCCATCCCGTCCCATGCCATGGATCCCATCCCATGCCATGGATCCCATCCCATCCCATGGATCCCATCCCATCCCATCCCATGGATCCCATCCCATCTCATGGATCCCATCCCGTCCCATCCCATGGATTCCATCCCATCCCATGAATCCAATCCCATCCCATCCCATCAATCGCATCCCATGGATCCCATCCCATCAATCCCATAAATTCCATAAATCCTATCCCATCCCATCAATCCCATCAATCCCATCCCATCATCACCTCCCGATCTGTCATGGTCCCTGCACGCCACTAGCCTGGTGACATTCCCATCCTTTCCAGGCCTGGCCATCGACTACCCAGAGAGCAAACTGTACTGGATCAGCTCTGGCAACGGCACCATCAACAGGTGTGACCTGGATGGCAGCAACCTGGAGGTGATCGAGTCCCTGAGGAGCCAGCTGAGCAAGGCCACCGCCCTGGCCATCATGGGTGAGGAGGGACACCATTCCCTGTCTCCTGCCCCTTCCCAAACTCTCCTGCCCACCTCAGCTGATGGGGAATGCTGCCCACACGCTCCTGCTTTGTCCCCACCACAGGGGACAAGCTGTGGTGGGCTGACCAGGCCTCGGAGAGGATGGGCACCTGCAACAAGAAGGACGGCACGGAGGTGACGGTGCTGCGCAACAGCACCACGCTGGTGATGCACATGAAGGTGTACGATGAGAGCATCCAGCAAGGTCAGCGTGGGCTCCTGGGGCAGAGACCCCGTGCAGAGACCCCCGAGCAGCTGCTCAGCCCCTCTGTGGTGGCTCCATCCCCTTGGAGCCCCTTGGAGCCCTTGACAGCTGGCCCAAGCCTTGCCCTCGTGCCAAGCCTGTGCTGGCTGCTCTCTCCCATCCCATCCCATCCCATCCCATCCCATGGATCCCATCCCATCCCATGGATCCCATCCCATTGCATCACATCTCATGGATCCCATAAATCCCATCCCATGGATCCCATCCCATCGCATCCCATCGCATCCCATCCCGTGGATCTCATGGATCCCATCCCATAAATCCCATCCCATGGATCCCATCCCATCCCATCCCATCCCATCCCATGAATCCCATCCCATCCCATAAATCCCATCCCATGGATCCCATCCCATCTCATCCCATCGCATCCCATCCCATGGATCTCATGGATCCCATCCCATAAATCCCATCCCATGGATCCCATCCCATCCCATCCCATCCCATCCCATGAATCCCATCCCATCCCATAAATCCCATCCCATGGATCCCATCCCATCGCCTCCCATCTCATGGATCCCATCCCATCCCATAAATCCCATCCCATAAATCCCATCTCATGGATCCCATCCCATCTCATGGATCCCATCCCATCCCATCCCATCCCACGGATCCCATCCCATCCCTGGCTGGTGCAGGGCACTCACACCTCGTATGGGTGCTGCCCCCCAGCTGTCCCAGCCTTGGTGGGTGCATCCTTGCCCCCTGTAGCCCCTCACCCCCTTTTCTGTGCCACAGCTGGGACCAACCCCTGCAGCCAAAACAACGGGGACTGCTCGCAGCTGTGCCTCCCCACCTCGGAGAGCTCCCGCTCCTGCATGTGCACTGCAGGCTACAGCCTCAAGAGTGGGCAGCAGTCCTGTGAAGGTGTGTGCTTGTCCCTGTCCCCTCCCTGAACCACCCTGTGGCCACCCCAGCCATGCCTGTGGTCACCCCAGCTGGTGACCCCCTCGTTCTGGCTGCTCATGGGCTCCTCCCCAATGTCACTGCATGGCACCAGAGGGACACTGGGGGGCTTGGTGGGCTCAGGTGGCAGCAAGACCCCCTTGCATGGGCTGTCCCTGATGAGCGTGGGGCCACCAAGGGTGGCATTGGTGGAGGGGAGTGGGACAGGACAGTCTCAAGCCACGTCAGGGAAGGGATAGGTTGGATATTAGGAGGAAATTTTTCCACCAAAAGAATAATAAAGCACTGGAATGCTCTTCCCAGGGAGGTGGTGGAATCACCATCTCTGTGATGTGTTTAAGAAAAGCCTGGACATGGCACTTGGTGCTACAGTCTGGGTGAGGTGTGAGGGCACAGGTTGGACTCGATGATCTTGGAGGTCTCTTCCAACCTCATCATTCTGTGATTCTGGGATTGATTCTGTGGTTCTGGGATTGATTCTGGGATTGATTCTGGGATTGATTCTGGGATTGATTCAGGGATTCTGTAATTCTGTGATTGATTCTGTGATTCTGGGATTCTGTGATAGATTCTGGGATTCTGGGATTGATTCTGGGATTGATTCTGTGATTCTGTGATTGATTCTGGGATTGATTCTGGGATTCTATGATTGATTCTGGGATTCTGGGATTCTGTGATTGATTCTGGGATTTTGTGATAGATTCTGGGATTCTGTGATTCTGGGATTGATTCTGGGATTCTGGGATTGATTCTGTGATTGATTCTGTGATTCTGTGGTTCTGTGATTGATTCTGTGGTTCTGTGATTGATTCTGTGATTCTGTGATTGATTCTGGGATTCTGGGATTCTGTGATAGATTCTGTGATTCTGGGATTGACTCTGGGATTCTGTGATTGATTCTGGGATTGATTCTGGGATTGATTCTGTGATTCTGGGATTCTGTGATTGATTCTGTGGTTCTGTGATTGATTCTGGGATTCTGTGATTGATTCTGTGACTCTCCCAGGGAGAGGTGGCGCCCTGGCTGTGGGCAGCAGGTTGGGCTCGCTGGGAGCAGAGCCAGGCACATCCCTCACTCTGCAGATCTCCCATGCCCACTGTGTTCTCTGCCATCCCCTCAGGCACTGCCAGGGCCTCTCTCAAAGGCTGTTTGTGTGCAAAATGTTCCAGCTGGTTTCGGGCGGGGGGTTGGCAGAGCTCTGCACCATCTGGGTCAGGGCAGGGGCTGAATAACAAGTGCTGCCCTGACCCAGATGCACTGTGGAGCCTTTGCCAAGGGGGTGCTGGGTGGTGGGAAGGGGATTCACTTGTGCACCCCTGGAGCAGGGCAGGACCAGGACTGTGCCAGGGCTTGCTGGGTCTGCAGAACCCTGCCAGGCTCATGCTCCTCTCCTGTCACAGTTTTCCATGGTGGAGGGACAGCCTGTGGGTTTGGGGATGTGTCTGACTGTCCCTGCACCTGTGCTGCAGGTGTTGGCTCCTTCCTGCTGTACTCAGTGCACGAGGGCATCCGGGGCATCCCCCTGGACCCCAATGACAAGTCAGACGCTCTGGTGCCGGTGTCGGGGACCTCCCTGGCTGTGGGAATCGACTTCCATGCAGGTGATGCAGGGCTGGGGACAGGACAGGGGATGGAGGGCATGAGGGGGCCATCACCATCACCCTCGTGGCACCCTTTGCCCTGAAATGCCCCCTCGGCAGCGCTGGGTGAGGGAGGATTTCAGGGCTCCAGGGTGGAGCTTTTTACCATTCTGGAGTGACCAGAGGTGGTCACTGACTCGTCCCCTCGTGCCTCCTTGTCCCTGTCTCAGAGAATGACACGATTTACTGGGTGGACATGGGCCTGAGCACCATCAGCCGAGCCAAGAGGGACCAGACGTGGCGTGAGGACGTGGTGACCAACGGCATTGGTCGTGTGGAGGGCATCGCTGTGGACTGGATTGCAGGTGGGGATGGGGCTCTGGGGACAGGGGCAGGGGGGACAGTGGGGCTTTTGTGGGGGTTCACCGTCCCCTTTTGCAGGAAACATCTACTGGACGGACCAGGGCTTTGATGTCATTGAGGTGGCCAGGCTGAATGGGTCCTTCCGCTACGTGGTCATCTCGCAGGGGCTGGACAAGCCACGGGCCATCACAGTCCATCCAGAGAAGGGGTGAGACACTGCCCCAAAGAGGGGCTTCACCTGTGGGGTGGGCACAGGGTGAGACCCCCCAGCACCTCCCAGCAGAGCCCTGTGTGTGCACACAGCAGGGAAGGACTCGCAGGTCTCCTGCCCCACCAAGGAGTCCAAACCCTGGATTTAATCCTCCTTTCACTGATGGGCTGAACTCCCTGGGAGCCCCTTGGGACCTGGTGGGTGTCAGCACCTCAGTAAATCCAAGTGGAGCCTCCTTAGTGGCTTCAGCTGTGGGCAGAGCCTGAGGGAGAGCAGAGGTGTTTGGCTGTGGGGAGGGATGGAGATGCAGCGCATGCGGTGTCTGTGGGCGGGCAGGGTCTGGACTGAAACCCCAGTGTTGGGGGCATGAATGGGGTGGTGTCTGTCCTTTACTCAAAGGCCCAATGCTACTGCTGGTGACAGACCTCTGGTGACATCCCTGCTGTCCCCTCAGGTACCTGTTCTGGACAGAGTGGGGGCAGTACCCCCGCATCGAGCGCTCGCGCCTGGACGGCACCGAGAGGATGGTGCTGGTCAACGTCAGCATCAGCTGGCCCAACGGGATTTCTGTGGACTACGAGGTACAGTTGGCATCTGGGAGGATGGCACCAGTCCCCAGGGTCCCTGGATGGTCCCTGGATGGCACCAGTCCCCAGGGTCCCTGGATGGTCCCTGGATGGCACCAGTCCCCAGGGTTCTGTGGCCATGTCCTGCTGCTGGGGACTTGCTTGCCCTTCCTGGGGGCTCCAGAGTCTCAGGAGGGTTGTCCAAGGTGCTGTGAACCCCAGGACATCCTGCCAGAGGTGCAGAGGGTCTCACCAGCTGAGATGTTGTCTCACCCCTGCAGGATGGGAAGCTGTACTGGTGTGATGCCCGGACAGACAAAATCGAACGGATTGACCTGGAGACGGGCGAGAACAGGGAGGTTGTCCTGTCCAGCAACAACATGGACATGTTCTCCGTGTCAGTCTTTGAGGAGTACATTTACTGGAGTGATAGGTGAGGGGCTGGGGGGCTGGGGGCTCTGTGGAGGGCAGGGGGAGCTGGTGGGAAGGTGGGGAAGGGCCCTTGGTGACCCTGTCCTCCTTCAGGACCCACGCCAACGGCTCCATCAAAAGAGGAAACAAGGACAACGCCACCGAGTCGGTGTCCCTGAGGACTGGGATTGGTGTGCAGCTCAAGGACATCAAAGTCTTCAACCGGGCCCGGCAGAAGGGTAGGTCTGAGCACAGGGAGCTCTTAATTTCTCAGTCTTGAGGTTGTTTATTGTGTCTTATCTATAAAAGATTTTTTTCCTGTCCTGCCGAGGTCCGTCCAGCAGGAGAGTTCCAGGCACTCTGCCTGCCCCCGGGGCGGTGTTAGGTCTTTTTATACTAAAAATTATGTGTACAATATTTACAATTACTTTCCAGTACCTATCACCTGTGTTAGACAGTTTGTCTCTACTCTAAACCAATCCCAAAGTGCCAACATCACAGCAGAAGATGGAGGCCAAGAAACAGAAGGAGAAAGGCTGGACATGCCCAGGTTCCTCCATCTTGCCTCCTGAACCCCCACTCCAAATCCCCAAAATTCTACATTTTCACCCAGTGATTAATTCACTATCATTCTACTCAAACTCTTGTGGCTTGTAACTCCTCACACAAAGCTGGGAATTGTTTCCAGCCCTTGGGGTGGTGTTAGTTTTTTATACTAAAAGATACATGTACAATATTTACAATTACTTCCCAACACCTATCACCTATGTTAGACAGTGAGTTTCTACTCTAAACCAACCCAAAAGTGCCAACATCACAGCAGAAGATGGAGGCCAAGAAACAGAAGGAGAAAGGCTGGACATGCCCAGATTCCTCCATCTTGCCTCCTAAACCCCCATACCAAAAACCCCAAAATCTACTTTTTCCACCCCGTGATAACTTCACTATTATTCCACCTAAACTGTTGTGGCTTGCTGATCTCCATATAAGGTTGGTAATTTGTTCCACGGGTCATAATCAAACCCACAGGTGTTTTGGGCTCTGTGCCAGGGCTCCTGAGCCCCCTGGCAGGGGTCCTGGCCATCCTGGACAGCCACAGGGAAGTTCTGGGTCCTGACACCTCACATAATCCTGTCTTGGTTTGGAAAGCCAGGAGTCTGCTAAGGAAGGCAGGAGCCTCCCCTGAAATGGAGAATGTAAACCATCCTCACCCTTCTGAATTGCTATAAATTTGAAATTAAGGGGCTCTCAGGCAAAAAAAATATGACAGCAGGAAATAACAGTTCTTTAATAGGGAAAAGAAAAAAAAATAAAGGATAAAATAAACAATGCAGTACACTGGAACAACACTGCCAGAGTCAGAACCCAACCTGACACCCTGTGGGTCAGGGTGTTGGTGTCAGTCCCATTGGAATTGTGGCTCAGCCCTCCTGCAGTGTCAGGGGTGGTTCTGCTGGAGCAAGGGGGATCTGTAGAGGAGGATGGATTCTGCCTCTGGAGATCCAGGGGAAGGAGAGGCAGCTGCTGTTCCTCTGGGGAATCCAGTGGAGAAAGCTGTGCTGGTGTCTCAAAAGCTCTGGATTATATCTGGGTAGGAATGCTTGAAATCTCAGATTGTATCCAGGTAGGAATGTTTGACATCTCAGATTATATCCAGGTAGGAATGTTTGAAATCTCAGATTCTGTCTGGGTAGGAATGTTTGAAATCTCAGATTGTATCCAGGTAGGAATGCTTGGCTCCTCCCTCTGGGTTCACATCTCCCAATGGGATGCTGTAGTTCTTATCAGCCATGCAGGGACATTCAATAGCTGTTATCTGTCACAGACATCTTTTATGGAAAATCCTTTCCTTAGGATTTTTCCTCCTGAGAAGCTGAGAGGCCTCAGGGACAAAATGTAAACATTGATTATCTGCTGCTGTGGAATGCAACAGGGGCATCTGTGATTGGCCCATGTTGGATGTTTGTGATTAATGGCCAATCACAGCCCAGCTGGCTCGGACAGAGAGTCCAAGCCACAAACCTTTGTTATCATTCTTTGCTATTCCATTCTTAGCCAGCCTTCTGATGAAACTCTTTCTTCTATTCTTTTAGTATAGTTTTAATGTAATATATATTATAAAATAATAAGCTGTCTGAAACATGGAGTCAGACCTTAGTCTCTTCCCTCATCCTAAAACCCCTGTGAACACCATCACAGTTACCAGCAGATGCCCTCTCCTGAGGGGAGGAGTGAACGCGGTCACTCAAAGAGAGAGATAAAGCAAACTGCCCACTCGACCAAAGATCACCTGCCGCACAGGTGCTAACAGAAAACATCTCGCATTGCAAATTTTCAACTTTCAAATTTCAAATCCCCACCCTGTCCCCCCCCCCGCCAGGCACCAACATCTGTGCCCAGAACAACGGGGGCTGCCAGCAGCTGTGCCTGTTCCGCGGCGGCGGGCAGAGGACGTGCGCCTGCGCCCACGGGATGCTCTCGGAGGACGGCGTCAGCTGCCGCGACTACGACGGGTACCTGCTCTACTCGGAGCGCACCATCCTCAAGAGCATCCACCTGTCGGACGAGAACAACCTCAACGCGCCCATCAAACCCTTCGAGGACGCGGAGCACATGAAGAACGTCATCGCCCTGGCCTTCGATTACCGCTACGGCTCCAAGGGCAGCAACCGCATCTTCTACAGCGACATCCACTTCGGGAACATCCAGCAGATCAACGACGATGGCACGGGGCGCAAGACCATCGTGGAGAGTGAGTTCCCTGGGGTTCTCTGGTGGAATTTTTTACCAGTATGGCTGGGCAGCACGTGCCTGAGCTTGTCTGGCCCTTGCTGCTTGACCAAAAGGTGGCAACTGTGGTGTTTTCACCCCAGAAACACTTTTGGCTGGCTGGATGTGTGGTGTTTCACCCCAGAAACATTTTGGGTAGCTGGATGTGTGGTGTTTCACCCCAGAAACATTTTGGTTAACTGGATGAGTGGTGTTTCACCCCAGAGACACTTTTGGCTGGCTGGATGTGTGGTGTTTCAGCCCAGAGACACTTTTGGCTGGCTGGATGTGTGGTGTTTTCACCCCAGAGACAATTTTGTCTGGCTGGATCACCTCAGAGACACTCTTGGCCGGCTGGATGTGTGGTGTTTCACCCCAGAAACATTTTGGGTAACTGGATGAGTGGTGTTTCACCCCAGAGACATTTTTGGCCAGCTGGATGTGTGGTGTTTCACCCCAGAGACACTTTTGGCTGGCTGGATCACCCCAGAGACACTTTTTGCTGGTTGGGTGTGTGGTGTCTCCCCCAGAGCCACTTTTGGCCAGCTGGATGTGTAGTGTTTCACCCCAGAGACACCTTTTTAAAATACTTTCGTTTTTTTTACTTTTGACTGTAAAAATTAAATACTTTTTTTAGTTGTACACCAGGCTCAGGGCTGGCTGTGACCTTTGCTGTCCCCACAGACGTGGGCTCAGTGGAGGGGCTGGCTTACCACCGTGGCTGGGACACCCTGTACTGGACCAGCTACACCACGTCCACCATCACCCGGCACACCGTGGACCAGAGCAGGCTGGGGGCCTTTGAGAGGGAGACTGTGATCACCATGTCAGGGGATGACCACCCCCGAGCCTTTGTGCTGGACGAGTGCCAGAAGTGAGTGACCCCTGAGGGTGCAGCCAGCGTCCCCAGGGATCCTTGTGGTGGTGGGGAGGGAGCTCTGGATCCCAGCACAGGACCCCCAAGGAGGAAAGACCCTGTAGCCCCCTCCCCAAGCAGCTCCAGACCCTCTGTTCCATCCCCATCCAGCTGGCTCATTCACCCCCTTCCCACTGGTTTTATGTGGGAATCTTGTCTCCTGCATCTCCCAGTCTCTGGAAGCCCCCCAGCCATGGAGGGATGGGCTGAGCCAGGCTGGATGTGGCTGAGTTGGTGCTCCAAAGGCCTGGTGTGTCCCTCCTAGACCCCATCCATGGGGTGCAGCAGCTTCATTCACCCCCTTCCCACTGGTTTTATGTGGGAATGTTGTCCCCTGCATCCCCCATCCATGGAGGGATGGGCTGAGCCAGCCTGGGTGTGGCTGAGCTGGGGCTCCAAAGGTGTTTTGTGTCCCTCCCAGACCTCTTATCCCATCCCCATCCACGGAGTGCAGCACCCTCATTCACCCCCTTCCTATTGGTTTTATGTGGGAATGTTGTCCCCTGCATCTCCCAGTCTCTGGAAACCCCCCAGCCATGGAGGGATGGGCTGAGCCAGCCTGGATGTGGCTGAGCTGGGGCTCCAAAGGGGTTTTGTGTTCCTCCCAGAGCCCTTGTTCCATCCCCATCCATGGGGTGTAGCAGCCTCATTCACCCCTTTCCCACTGGTTTTCCATGGGAATGTTGTCCCATGCATCCCCCAGCCATGGAGGGATGGGCTGAGCCAGCCTGGATGTGGCTGAGCTGGGGCTCCAAAGGTGTTTTGTGTCTCTTCCCCTCCCAGCCTGATGTTCTGGACCAACTGGAACGAGCAGCACCCCAGCATCATGCGGGCCACCCTCTCCGGTGCCAACGTCCTCATCATCATCGACCAGGACATACGGACGCCCAACGGGTTGGCCATCGACCACAAGGCTGAGAAGATTTACTTCTCTGATGCCACCCTGGACAAGATTGAGCGCTGCGAATACGATGGCTCCCATCGCCACGTGAGTCTGAGGACAGGGAGGTGGGGAGGAGGGTGTCCAAACTGGGGCTGGAGTGTGGGCAGAGGGAAGCAGAGATGTTCCTGGGGCTGGAGAGGTCACTCTGTGTTTGGGGGGCTCTGGGGCTGCACCCCACAGTGGGTTCCTTCTGCTCCCAGTTGGGCTGTGTCCCTGAGAAGTGAGGACTTGGCTTCCAGCTGCATCAGAGGAGGTTCAGGTTGGACACGAGAAGGAATTTCTAAACGTTGGAAGGGGCTGCCCAGGTTGGTGGTGGAGTCACCATCCCTGGAAGTGTCCAAGGAACTGCTGGACTGAGGCAGGGAGTCCAGGTTGGACACGAGAAGGAATTTCTAAACCTTGGAAGGGGCTGCCCAGGGTGGTGGTGGAGTCACCATCCCTGGAAGTGTCTGAGGAACTGCTGGACGTGGCACTGAGTGCTCTGGAAGGGGTCAGTCACAGGTTGGACTTGATCTTGGGAGATCTTTTCCCACCTCAAGGTTTCTGTGAAGTGTCCTATGACAGGTTGGATGGAGCTTGGAGCAACCCTGGGAGGTGTATCCACCCATGTGGGAATGAGATGAGTTTTAAGAGATGAGTTGACCCTTTCCAACCCAACTCACGCCACGATTCTGTGCCTGGCAGGTGATCCTGAAGTCAGAACCTGTGCACCCCTTTGGCCTGGCCGTGTATGGGGATTACATCTTCTGGACAGACTGGGTGCGCCGGGCCGTGCAGCGCGCCAACAAATACGTGGGCACCGACATGAAGCTGCTGAGAGTGGACATCCCCCAGCAGCCCATGGGCATCATCGCCGTGGCCAACGACACCGACAGCTGTGAGCACCCTCTGGGGTCCCTGCAGTGTCCCTGATCTCTGCTCCTCAGCCTGGCAGCAGGTTCAGGGAAGGGGAACCCATCCCAACGTCCTTCCTGGGACTCCAGGAATCTCTCCCACCATCCTTCATTGGCTCTTTGGGAATCCATCCCACCATCTTTCATGGCCTTTTGGGAATCCATCCCACCATCTTTCATGGCCTTTTGGGAATCCATCCCACTGTCCTTCATGCTCCTTTGGGAACCCATCCCTCTGTCCTTCATGGCCTTTTGGGAATCCATCCCTCTGTCCTTCATGGTCCTTTGGGAGTCATCCCACCCTCCTTCCTGTCCTTTGGGAACCCATCCCACCACCCTTCCTGGCTCTTCAGGAATCAATCCTACTGTCCTTCCTGGTCTTTTGGGAAGCCATCCCACCATCCTTTCATGGCTCTTTAGGAAGCCATCTCTCTGTCCATTCTGGCCCTTTGGGAATCATCCCACTGTGTCCTTCCCAACTTGTTGTTGTCCCCTCATGACTCTCACACCAGAGCTGTCCATCCCCAAACCCAGTACAGGCTGAAGACAAAGAGGATTTGCCCTGTCCCTGCTCTTCCCTTGTAAAATCTGTGGAGACCAGGTTCCTCCAGCCCCCTACACCCTCCATAGCCCCATGGGAAGACCCTGGGGAGGGATCCCACAGCAGGGAGGAGGAGGAGCAGGGTCTGCTGTGTCCATCCCTGGTGTGACCAGTGTCCCTCTGTCCCAGGTGAGCTGTCCCCATGCCGGGTGAACAACGGTGGCTGCCAGGACCTGTGCCTGCTCACCCCCAAGGGCCACGTCAACTGCTCCTGCCGCGGGGAGCGCGTCCTGCAGGAGGATTTCACCTGCAAAGGTGAAGGGGGCTGGAAGGGGCTGAGGAAAGGAAGGGGTGAGGCTGATCTCAGCCTGGCAGAGCTGACGTTGCCGTGCTCTTTCCAGCTGTGAATTCCACCTGCAACGTGCACGAGGAGTTCGAGTGCGGCAACGGCGAATGCATCGACTTCAGCCGCACCTGCGACGGTGTCGTGAACTGCAAGGACAAGTCGGACGAGAAGCAGTCCTACTGCAGTAAGGTTCCTCCTCTTGCTGCCTTGCTCACCCACACACACACCCCAGCACCCCCAGACGCCCTCCCCGAGCTGCCAGCTCCACTCAGAGAGTCACAGAATGGTTTGGCTTGGAAGGGAACAAAATCAGGGGCTTCACCTTCAAGCAGCCAAAGACACGAGGCAGGTGCCTCCACACAGCTTTGCAAGGTCTGCTCCTTGTTAATTAGTCTTGGAACCTCCTCCAATTTGCTGTTAAATCTTAAAGAGGATGGAGGAAAAAACTTAAGAGGATGGAAGGCAAAAACTTAGGAGGATGGAAGGCAGGATTCACAGCACTGCAGTAAATCAATCCTTTTTCCTATATTCAAGGTCATGGAATCATGGAACAGTTTGGATTGGGAGGGACCTTAAAGCTCATCCCATTTCACCCCCCTGCTGTGGGTAGGGACACTTTCCACTAGCCCAGCCACATCCAACCTGCTCCAAGCCACATCCAACCTGGCCTTGGACTCAGAGAGTTCAATGGAACAGTTTGGGTTGGAAGGGAACAAAATCAGGGGCTTCGCCTTCAGGGCAACCAAGCACACAAGGGAGGCACCTCCACACAGCTTTGCAAGGTCTGCTCCTTGTTAATTAGTCTTAGAACCTCTTCCAATTTGCCATTAAATCTTAAAAAGGATGGAGGCAAAAACTTTAGAGGATGGAAGGCAAAACCTTAGGAGGATGGAAGGCAGGATTCACTGTAGTAAATCAATCCTTTTTCCTATATTCAAGGTCATGGAATCATGGAACAGTTTGGGTTGGGAGGGACCTTAAAGCTCATCTCATTTCACTCAGGGCCACCTTCCACTAGTCCAGCCACATCCAACCTGCTCCAAGGCACATCCAGCCTGGCCTTGGACATTGCCAGGGTTGCTCAGAAAAGGGCACCAAGACTCCAGAGTGTCCTTCCACCTCTCAGCTCCCCACAGTCCCTCCTGCCCTCCCAGAACTGCGCCCTTTAAGGTTTCCAGACCTTTCCCAATGTTTTGGGACCTGCTGGAACCCTGGAGCTGAGCCTGTGGGGTCTGCAGCACCCTCAGACACCAGCCCTCACCCCTCTGCACGAGGGAATAGGTTCCCTAATCCTCCTCCCTCTTCTGGAAGCTCCCCAAGGATCTGAGAGGGAATAGGTTCCCTGATCTTTCTCTGTGGTTTCTTCCTCTGCTGGAAGCTCCCCAAAGATCTGATAACCCTCAGGGGCGCCTGCCCTCCTTCTCCTCACCTTCTCCTCTTCCTCCTCCTCCTCTTCCTCCCCGGCAGGCAGCCGCAAGTGCAAGAAGGGCTTCCTGCACTGCATGAACGGGCGCTGTGTCGCCAGCCGCTACTGGTGCGACGGCGTGGACAACTGCGGGGACAACTCGGACGAGGTGCCCTGCAACAGTGAGTGTCTGCCTGGCCCCCATCCAGCCTCTGGCAGCTGCTTGGGACAGGGGACAGCAGCTTCAGGAAGGAGTTACTGTCAGCTTGACAGCAGCAGAGCAGAGCCAGGGCTTAACGGAGAGTCAAGGTCAAGCTTGTGCTGGTTTGTAAAGCTCACGGTGACAGCTGAGAGGAAAAGCTCCTGGGTATGGGTGTGCAGCGCTCAGAGCTTCCCAGAGAGAGTGGTTTGACAGCCAGGGGTGTAATGTCACTGCTCCTCATGGCTCCCAGGCTTTCCCTTGGGGGGCTGCAGGGTGGGTCTGCTCGGCTCCAAAGTGACAGGGGCAGTCAGGAGCTCCTCAGAGTCCTGTCCAGCTCTGCTTGTGCCAGGCAGGGTCTGCTTGGTTCCAAAGTGACAGGGACAGCCAGGAGCTCCTCAAACTCCTGTCCAGCTCTGCTTGTGCCAGGCAGGGTCTGGGAGCACTCTGAGCATCCCAGAGCTGTGTGGGCAGTGGGTGGGGGTGTGGGTGTGCATGTGGGGACCCTCCCTCATGGATTATGGGGGTTTCTCTGCCCCCTGGCAGAAACCAGCTGTGCTGCCACCGAGTTCCGCTGCCGGGACGGGACCTGCATTGGGAATTCCAGCCGCTGCAACCAGTTCATCGACTGCGAGGATGCATCTGATGAAATGAACTGCAGTGAGTGCCCAGCTGCTGCCCCTGGCCCCTCCTCAGCTCTGGGGATGCTCCTGCTCTCGGTGCTGGCAGCAGGGAGCTGGGATTTGGGATTTGGGCTTGGTTGGGGAAGGAGGAGGGTCCTGCTCCTGTCCTGGGATGGGGCAGCCCCAGCCCATCTGTGCCATGCTCAGCACCCCAAAACCTGTTGGATCCCTGCAGTTCTGGGGGTGTGTGGGGCACATCTGGGGGTGTGTGGGGCACATCTGGGGGTGTGTGGTGGGCTCTGGCAGCAGGGCAGGGCTCAGTGCCAGACCAGGGGGCTTCTGCCGCGATTCCTGCTGTGTCACTGGAGCTCCTGCTGTGATTCCTCTCAGCTGCCACCGACTGCAGCAGCTACTTCAAGCTGGGGGTGAAGGGCACCACGTTCCAGAAGTGTGAGCACACGTCCCTGTGCTATGCCCCCAGCTGGGTGTGTGACGGTGCCAACGACTGCGGCGATTTCTCGGACGAGCGCAACTGCCCCGGTGAGAGCAGGAGGGCAGAGGGGGCTCTGGGGGGCAGGGATGCCCCTTTTGGGGTCTGCTTGGGCTGTGGAGGCTTGGTTTGCCCACTGGGACTGTTGTCCTCTGTCCATGTGGCTCCTGCATGGATGGTGCTGCAGGGATGTGGGAGCTGCAGGGGGATTTTGGGGAGGAATCCCTCAGGTCTGGGCTGGGGACAAGGCAGGACGTGGCCGTGCTGTCGTCCTCACTGATGTTTCCATCACAAAGTAGGTGGGAGGAAGCCCAAATGTCCATCCAACTACTTTGCCTGCCCGAGTGGGAGGTGCATCCCCATGACCTGGACCTGTGACAAGGAGGATGACTGCGAGAACGGCGAAGATGAGGCCCAGTGCAGTGAGCGCCAGGGTGGGGACACTCAGGATTTGGGCTGGGCTGCAGGGTGGTGCTGGAGGGTGGGCAGGACCCTCTCCTCTCCCTGACATCCATTTGCAAAGGACACACCCCAGATTCTTCCCCCTCTGTGGTTTTACTCCACACTTCTGGGCTTTTAGCTGTGATCAGTGTAAATGTCCTTGTGTGCTGGTTTGCTCAGCACATGCACAAATAATGTCTGTGGCCCTTTTGAATGGGATCAGTTATGGCTCCCTTCAGTTCTGGCTCCCTGTCAGTTCTAACCTCCTGAAACAAGCCCCAAACAGAGCTCAGGAGCTGGGGATCTTCCTCAGGTCCACACCAACGAGTTCCACTCCATCCCTGTGGGACCACAAGCAGTACCCCCAGCACTCCCCATGGCTCCTGGAGCCTGGCTGGCCCAGCCTGGCCATGCTCTGCTGGTTTCTCCTCCCCTTATCACCTCTCTCTGACCCCCATCTCCTGCTCTTCTCCTCCCCCAGACAAGTTCTGCTACCCTGTGCAGTTTGAGTGCAACAACCACCGCTGCATCTCCAAGCTCTGGGTGTGTGATGGGGCTGATGACTGTGGGGATGGCTCTGACGAGGACAGTCGCTGCCGTGAGTCTGCTCCAGCCTTTCTTCCCCATCTCTGTCCCTTCCTGCTCCAGCACCACCTTCCTGCATCGGTGTTCCTGCCTCTGCCCATCCCTTCTCCCACCCGTGGGCTCAGTGTATCTGTACCTGCTGGGGCTCCAGCAGTGGGGTGATGGGACTCCATCCTTATTGGAATTAAATCCCAATATAGCTGGATGGGACGTGCCTGGGCTTGCCCAGCCCTTGCTGCTTGACCAGAGGCAGCAGCTGTGGTGGTTTCACCTCAGAGACACCTTTGGCTGGCTGGATATTGCAGCAAAAGTGAGGGTGCCACCTCAGGGGTCTCTTCCCTGACTGATCCAGCCCCAGGATGGAGCTGCCTCACGTTGGGTGCCAATATATTGGAATTAAATCCCAATATTGCCAAATGGGACGTGCCTGGGTTTGTCCAGCCCTTGCTGCTTGACCAGAGGCAGCAGCTGTGGTGGTTTCACCTCACAGACACTTTTGGCTGGCCGGATATTGCAGCTGGGTGCTTGGGACAAATCCAGGCTTGCAGGAGCTCAGGTTTAGCTCTGGCAGAGGGGCTTTAAGCAAAGTGAAGGAAAAGGACTTGGTTCTGCTGCAGGTTTTGGATCCAGAGCTTTATTCTGGGCTCTGAATCCAGCACCAGCTCCCACAGAACTCCCTGAGCCCGTGGTTGCTGCTCCTTTTAACCCCGGGGAGAAGGGGAGGGAAGGGGCAGGGAGCCACCAACCAGGTAATGGGGGGGAAGTCTCAGGGGACAAAGGACACCTGGATGGCCCAATGTCCCCCAGGGTTGAGAAGCATCTTTTGAACTTCATCAATCACATGAGGCCCTTTCTGGAATGCCAGGACTGACGGACAGCACCCAGCAGGGGCAAGGGAAGGGGAAAGGAGAGGTTAAAACAGAATATTACATTGCACCACAACACATCCTGCTCTTTCCTTCCCCAGGGCTCACCACCTGCAGCTCAGGATCCTTCCAGTGCCCTGGCACCTACGTGTGCGTGCCGGAGCGCTGGCTGTGCGACGGGGACAAGGACTGTGCTGATGGGGCTGATGAGACCCTCGCTGCTGGCTGCTGTGAGTGCCTGGGGCTGGGGGAGGCTGGGGGAGGCTGGGGGCTGGTGGTGACTGTGCCCCTTTGCAGTGTACAACAACACCTGTGACGAGAGGGAGTTCATGTGTGGGAACCGGCAGTGCATCCCCAAGCACTTCGTCTGTGACCACGATGACGACTGCGGTGATGGCTCCGATGAGTCCCCGGAATGTGGTGGGTGTTTGTGGGACCCTGCGTGGGGACTGACCCTGCTGGGTCCTCATGGGCTTTGGGACAGTGCCCTGGGAGGGGCTTCATCACCCTGGAGGGGTTTGGTGAGAGGGAACCCAGAGAGGGAATGCAGAGAGATCCAAACCTACTGAGAGATCCAGAGCCACAGAGGGATCCAAACCCACACAGAGAGATTCAAACCCACACAGAGGGATCCAAACCCACAGGGATATCCAGACCCACCCAGAGGGATCCAGACCCACACAGAGGGATCCAGACCCACACAGAGGGATCCAGACCCACACAGAGAGATTCAAACCCACACAGAGGGATCCAGACCCACAGAGGGATCCAGACCCACACAGAGGGATCCAAACCCACACAGAGGGATCCAAACCCACACAGAGGGATCCAAACCCACAGGGATATCCAGACCCACCCAGAGGGATCCAGACCCACACAGAGGGATCCAGACCCACACAGAGGGATCCAAACCCACACAGAGGGATCCAAACCCACACAGAGGGATCCAAACCCACAGGGATATCCAGACCCACCCAGAGGGATCCAGACCCACACAGAGGGATCCAGACCCACACAGAGGGATCCAAACCCACACAGAGGGATCCAAACCCACAGAGGGATCCAAACCCACCAAGAGATCCAAACCCACAGGGACATCCAGACCCACCCAGAGAGATCCAGACCCACAGAAAGATCCAAACCCACCCTGAGAGATCCAAACCCACCCTGAGAGATCCAGACCCACCCAGAGATCCAAACTCCACCGAGATCCAGACCCACAGAGAGATTCAAATCCACTGAGAGATCCAAACCCACACAGAGAGATTCAAATCCACCGAGAGATCCAGACTCACAGAGATCCAAACCTAGTGAGAGAGATTCAAATCCCAGAGGGATTCAAACCCCAGAGAGGTTCAGACCCACAGAGAGATCCAGACCCACAGAGAGATCCAGACCCACAGAGAGATCCAAACCCACAGAGATCCAAACCAACAGATTCAAACCCACAGAGGGATCCAAACCCACACAGAGAGATCCAAACCCACAGAGAGATCCAAACCAACAGATTCAAACCCACAGAGGGATCCAAACCCACACAGAGAGATCCAAACCCACAGAGAGATCCAAACCAACAGATTCAAACCCACAGAGGGATCCAAACCCACACAGAGATTCAAACCCCGGCGAGATCCAAACCCATAGAGAGATTCAAACCCACAGAGAGACTTAAACCCACTGAAAGATCCAAACCCACTCAAAGATCCAAACCCACAGGGAGTTCCATATGTGTGCAGGGCAGCCCTGTCCCAGGCCAGCTGCTCTGTGTTGTCCCCATCACTGCCAGCAGCTCAGGAAGCTTTGCCTCCACGCTGCCTCCCCCTCTCTCTGAGTGTCCCCACGGTGCCTCTGGGAGGCTGAGGAGGGTGGGCTGCTGGCTGAGCCCCTCACCCTCCCCCAGAATATCCCACCTGTGGCCCCCACGAGTTCCGCTGCCAGAACGGCCGCTGCCTCAGCAACCGGCAGTGGGAATGCGACGGCGAGTTCGACTGCCACGACCACTCGGATGAGGCACCCAAAAACCCACGCTGCAGCAGCCCAGGTACCTCTGGGCTCCTGGGGGGGGATAGTGGAATCCCAGCCAGCCACCCCACTGATCACTGCCACCTCCTCTCTGCAGAACACAAGTGCAACGACTCCTTCTTCCTCTGCAAGAACGGGAATTGCATCTCGGAGGCGCTGCTCTGCGACAACAACAACGACTGCGCCGACGGCTCTGACGAGCTCAACTGCTTCATCAACGAGTGCCTCAACAAGAAGCTGAGTGGCTGCTCCCAGGAGTGTGAGGACCTCAAGATTGGGTACAAGGTAGGGGGACACGGGTTGGGGGCGCTGGCTGCAGAGATTGTGGAATTACAGAATGCCCTGAGTTGGAAGGGACCCACAAAGTCCAACTCCTGCTCCTGCACAGGAGATCTCAGCAATCTCACTCTGTGCCTGAGAGTTGTCCAAATTCTCCTGGGGCTGTGCCAGCCAGCAGTGTCTGATCACCCTCTGGGGGAAGAACCTTTTCCTGATATCCAGCCTAAACCTCCCCTGGCACAGCTGCTGCTGTTCCCTCTCCCTCTCCTCCTCCTCCTCCTCCGCAGGTTGTGTCTGTCCTGTGCCAGGAGATTTCAGCAATCTCACTCTGTGCCTGAGAGTTGTCCAAATTCTCCTAGGGCTGTGCCAGCCAGCAGTGTCTGACCACCTTCTGGGGGAAGAACCTTTTCCTGATATCCAGCCTAAACCTCCCCTAGCACAGCTCCTGCTGTTCCCTCTCCTCCTCCTCCGCGGGTTGTGTCTGTCCTGTGCCAGCTGGGCCAGGGACGTGACACTGGCTCTTCAAGCCCTGTTTGTGCATCTCAGCTGTCCTTGCTGACTCTGCATGTCCCATGGTGACACTTGTCACCTCCCAGCACCTGCCACCTCCTGCCTTGGAGGTGTCTGACAGCTCCGGGTTGCTCCTGCAGTGCAGATGCCGTCCCGGCTTCCGGCTGAAGGACGATGGGAAGACGTGCATCGACATCGACGAGTGCTCCACCACCTACCCCTGCAGCCAGAAATGCATCAACACCCTGGGCAGCTACAAGTGCCTCTGCACTGAGGGCTACAAGCTCAGACCTGACGACCCCACCAGCTGCAAGGCTGTCACAGGTGAGAGCCAGGTGTGGGCGCAGAGCTCAGGAGGTTCCTGGTGACCGTGGGATGCTCCTGGCGCTGGAGATGGAGGGTGAGGTGGCTGCCCCCAGCTCATGAGGGAGGGGTTGCAGGTCTGCAGGGTTCTGCCCACATCCCAGCAGTGCTCCCCTGCCACTTTTCTGTGACCGTAGTCACAAGGGTCTTCAGGATGAAGAAGAGACGAGAATGTTGACTCCATGATCAGAAGGCTTGATTTATTATTTTATGATATATGTTACATTAAGACTATACTAAAAAGCAATAGAAAGGAAAAGGTTTCTTCAGAAGCTAGCTAAGCTAAGAATAGAAAAGAATGAATAACAAAGATCTGTGTCTCAGACAGAGAGCAAGAGCCAGCTCTGCCATGAGTGGTCAGGAAATCCAAACATCCACAGGAGACCAATCACGGGTCTACCTGTTGCATTCCACAGCAGCAGATAACCATTGTTCACTTTTGGTTGCTGAAACTGCAGCTTCTCACAAGGAAAAACCCTAAGAAAGGATTTTTCATGAAAGATGTCTGCAACACTGTTCCCTCTTTCCCTGTGCAGATGAAGAGCCTTTCCTCATCTTCGCCAACCGCTACTATCTGAGGAAGCTCAACCTGGACGGCTCCAACTACACTCTGCTCAAGCAGGTGAGGGGTGAGTGGGAGCAGGAGGCACAGCAGCCCCATGTGGAGGGCATTTGGGGATGGAGCAAGCCCTGAAGGACACAGGAGCTGCCAGCTGAGGAGTTTGGGCTCCTGGCTTCTCAGGGGAATGGCAGATCCATCTAAATGTCAGGAGGTCACTGTGAGGCAGGGAGGCTGTGGGCTCTATAAACCCCTCTAGAGCCCATGGCAGCCACTGAGGCTGCTGCAACCTTTCTCCCTCCCTGCTCTCCAGGGGCTGAACAACGCTGTGGCTCTGGATTTCGACTACAGGGAGCAGATGATCTACTGGACAGATGTGACCACGCAGGGCAGCATGATCCGCCGCATGCACATCAACGGCAGCAACGTCCAGGTGGGGACTGTGGGCATCCACGGAATTGGAGGGAATTCACCCATGAGAGCATCCCCATGTCCCTGTGGTTGCAGCCCTGTCCCCCTTGTGCTCCCTGTCCCCTCTGTGTCCCTGTCCCCCACTGTGAAAATCTACAAAATCAGAGGGTTTTGGGGAAAGCTGCAAAAGGCAGGCCTCAGATGCAGCAGAACTGTGAGCAGAGCTAAAGCAGCAGCCATGAGATAGGTCAGCAGAAAAATTATTTAAACTGTAGGAAAAGCAAAGGCAAATAGAACAATGGCCTGTGTATTAACACTTGTCTGAATAGCTCTCTAAGCTGCAGAAAGTTTATCTAGCAAGATATTAGGAAAGTTAAAGCTTAATAATGGAGCTCTGTGCGTTGTGTTTTAGGGCTTACAAGCAGGTATTGTATTCGAAATAAGCAAGCGTTGTTTAACCAAAGGTACCTGTGCTTATAGTGATTGGATAGAACTACTGTCAATGTGCTTTTGCTTTGTGGGATTGGTCAAGGAGCTCATAAAGTGAGTTATAACATTAAGTTTTCTAGCCTGCTGCCTGGATTGTGAGCTGCTGGCATCTTCCCTTTGTGGTAATCATGTAATGAGACTGATGCTGGAAAGGCTCATTCTGCAGCAGCCCCGTCTCGTTCGTGTCTGTAAATAAACCCCCCTGCCAGCATCAGGGACATGGGCACCCCCTGGGGCATCCCTGGGCCTCACCCACCTCCTGCCCAGCTCTGGGGTCATCACTGGCCTTTGGGAGCCAGCCCCAGTTGCTGGGGGGTGTTTTGTAGCTCCACACCAAGCAGGGGTGGGCTCCACGCTTCCCTGAAATGTGGGGTAAGGAAGGCTGGGGGAAGAGTCATGGAGTTGTCAAAGAAGGGGGGATTTATTGATACAAATGACAGAAGTTTGGGTTGGATAATTAAACAGAAAGTGAGTCATGAAGTGAGCATGATAAAAAATCAGGGGCTGGGGTTTAGTTGAGGCATACCATTAATGAGGGGGGGAAGCCCTCTTTCTTTAGCTTAAAAGGCAAATGCTGGTTCATAGCTTCTTAATGATTAGGATGATATTAGAGAGGATCAGCTTTTGAATGGAATGATTTGGGGCAGAAGGGATCTTAAAGTTTATCCAGTTTCACTCCCCTGACGTGGGCAGGGACACCTTCCACTATCCCAGGCTGCTCCAAGCCCCATCCAACCTGGCCTTGGACACTTCCAGGGAATCTGGGGCAGGCACAGATTCTCTGGACAACCTCTGCCAAGGCCTCCCCACCCTCACAGGGAGGAATTTCTTCCTAATATCCCATCGAAACCTGAGAAGGGAGTGATGTCTCATCTCTGAGACATCAAGGTTTGGTTCTCTCTGCTCATCCCCATCGCCTCTGGCTCCTCCTGGCAGGTCCTTCACCGCACTGGGCTCAGCAATCCTGATGGGCTGGCCGTGGACTGGGTGGGAGGAAACCTCTACTGGTGTGACAAGGGCCGTGACACCATCGAGGTGTCCAAGCTCAACGGGGCCTACCGCACCGTGCTGGTCAACTCGGGGCTGCGCGAGCCCCGCGCGCTCGTGGTGGACGTGCAGAACGGGTGAGAGCCTGGGCCACGTGGGGCTGCTGCTCTGCTCTGAGCTGGGAAAGGGGCTGTGCTCATCTTGCTGCTGTCCCAGAGGTTGGGAGATGGGATCAAGCCTTCCCTCTTGGCCACTGGGGTGCTTTTCCCGACCCTGTGCCTGTGCACCTCTGTTTAGCACAGAGTCATGGATGGAATGGGCCTTAAAGACCATCCTGTTCCACCCCACTTCCACTATCCCGGGCTGCTCCATGCCCCATCCAGCCTTGGACACTTCCAGGGATGGAGCAGCAACAACTCCGGGCATCCTGTGCCAGGGATTCTCACAGGGAGAAATTTCTGTGGTTTCCAACTCAGCATCTCTTGTGTTTCACCCCCAGCTACCTCTACTGGACACAGACTGGGGTGACCACTCCCTGTGTACCCTGTGCCTGTGTACTGCCATTTATCACAGAGTCATGGGGTGGTTTGGGACAGAAGGAACCCATCCCAAACCATCTTGTTCCATCCCATTGCTGTGGGCAGTCACCTCCCATTGTCCCAGGTTGCTCCATGCCCTGAGGTTTGGGGAAAGGGGCTGTGGTCATCTTGCTGTAGTCCCAGAGGTTGGGAGATGGGATCAAGCCTTTCCTCTTGGCCTCTGGGGCAACTGGTTGGTTTTCCCTACCCTGTGCCTGTGCACCTCCATTTATCACAGAGTCATGGGGTGGTTTGGGATGGAAGGGGCCTTAAAGACCATCTTGTTCCACCCCATTGCTGTTTCCAGTCACCTTCCACTATCCCGGGTTGCTCCATGCCCCATCCAACCTTGGACACTTCCAGGAATGGGGCAGCAACAACTCTGTGCCAGAACCTCACAGCCCTCAAGGGAGAAATTTCTGTGGTTTCCAACTCAGCATCTCTTGTGCTTCACCCCCAGCTACCTCTACTGGACAGACTGGGGTGACCACTCCCTGATCGGGAAGATCGGCATGGACGGCACCAACCGCAGCGTCATCGTGGACACCAAGATCACCTGGCCCAACGGGCTCACCCTCGACTACATCAACAGCAGGATCTACTGGGCTGATGCCCGGGAGGACTACATCGAGTTTGCCAGCCTGGATGGCTCCAACAGGCACACGGGTGAGAGCTCCATGGGTGCCAGCACACCCAGGCTCTGGGTCAGGTGTTGGAGCCAGCAATGCTGGGGACAGTCCCCAGCTCTGGCCACTCCTCTGTGTCCATGGTGCTTCCTTGTGGGAGGGAATGTGGCTCAGCCCCTCTCTGAGTGCCTGCTCCCCTCACAGTGCTGAGCTCCATGGGTGCCAGCACACCCAGGCTCTGGGTCAGGTGTTGGAGCCAGCAATGCTGGGGACAGTCCCCAGCTCTGGCCACTCCTCTGTGTCCTTGTGTGTGGGAGGGGAACATGGCACTCACTGAGCACCCACTCCTCTCTCAGTGCTGAGCTCCATGGGTGCCAGCACACCTTGGGGGTGTCCAGGCTCTGGGAGTTAGCTCTGTTGGGGACAGTCCCCAGCTCTGGCCACTCCTCTGTGTCCTCTTTGCTGCTTCCTTGTAGGAGGGGAATGTGGCTCAGCCCCTCTCTGAGTGCCTGCTCCTGAGCTCCATGGGTGCCAGCACACCCAGGCTCTGCGTCAGGTGTTGGAGCCAGCAATGCTGGGGACAGTCCCCAGCTCTGGCCACTCCTCTGTGTCCTCTTTGCTGCTTCCTTGTGGGAGGGGAGCGTGGCTCAGCTCCTCTCTGAGTGCCTGCTCCTGAGCTCCATGGGTGCCAGCACACCCAGGCTCTGGGTCAGGTGTTAGAGTGAGAGCCAGCATTGTTGGGGACAGTCCCCAGCTCTGGCCACTCCTCTGTGTCCTTGTGTATGGGAGGCGAACATGGCACTCACTGAGCACCCACTCCTCTCTCAGTGCTGAGCTCCATGGGTGCCAGCACATCCTGGGGGTGTCCAGGCTCTGGGAGTCAGCGCTGTTGGGGACAGTCCCCAGCTCTGGCCACTCCTCTGTGTCCTCTGTGCTGCTTCTTTGTGGGAGGGGAGGGTGGCTCAGCCCCTCTCTGAGTGCCTGCTCCTGAGCTCCATGGGTGCCAGCACACCCAGGCTCTGGGTCAGGTGTTGGAGCCAGTGCTGTTGGGGACAGTCCCCAGCTCTGGCCACTCCTCTGTGTCCATGGTGCTTCTTTGTGGGAGGGGAAGGTGGCTCAGCCCCTCTCTGAGTGCCTGCTCCCCTCACAGTGCTGAGCCAGGACATCCCTCACATCTTTGCGCTCACCCTCTTCGAGGATTTCATCTACTGGACCGACTGGGAGACCAAATCCATCAACAGAGCCCACAAGACAACAGGAGCCAACAAGACCCTGCTGATCAGCACCTTGCACAGGCCCATGGACATCCACATCTACCACCCCTACCGCCAGCCTGACGGTGAGCAACGTGGGAAATGGATTTGCAGACAATTCTCAAGGCCTGACAAAAAGGCTCACACTGTATGCAAACCTTGAGATAAGAAATGCTGACTTGGAAATGCCATGGAATAGGACAGAGAGAGAGAAATGGAACTAGAAACAAGTTGCAAAGGGTGGCCTTGCAAATAAGACTGGATACTTTAGAGAAATAGAAGTGCAAATTCTCATTTTCATTTCTCACGGAGCACAGCTTGGGGGTGCTGGGGAACCACCTCAGGAAAGGGATGCGGGGGGATGCCAGGGAGCAGATGACAAGGGTCAGAGTGTCCCCAGCTTGGTCTGACTTGCTGCTGTCACCCTGCTCTCCCCAGTTCCCAACCACCCCTGCAAGACCAACAACGGCGGCTGCAGCAACCTCTGCCTGCTGTCCCCAGGTGGGGGGCACAAATGTGCCTGTCCCACCAACTTCTACCTGGGCAGTGATGGCAAAACCTGTGTGTCCAACTGCACTGCCAGCCAGGTAAGCTCCTGCCTGCCTGTCCCTGCCTGTCCCTGCCTGTCCTTTTGTGTCCCTGCCTGTCCTTTCCTATCACTGCCTGTCCCTGCCTGTCCCTGCCTGTCCCTGCCTGTCCCTGTGTGTCCTTTCCTGTCCTTTCCTGTCCTTTCCTGTCCTTTCCTGTCCTTTCCTGTCCCTTCCTGTCCCTTCCTGTCCTTTCCTGTCCCTGCCTGTCCCTGCCTGTCCTTTCCTGTCCCTTCCTGTCCCTTCCTGTCCCTGCCTGTCCTTTCCTGTCCTTTCCTGTCCCTTCCTGTCCTTTCCTGTCCCTGCCTGTCCTTTCCTGTTCCTCCCTGTCCCTGCCTGTCCTTTCCTGTCCTTTCCTGTCCTTTCCTGTCCCTTCCTGTCCTTTCCTGTCCCTTCCTGTCCTTTCCTGTCCCTTTCTGTCCCTGCCTGTCCCTGCCTGCCTGGGTATTCCCCATGCCCGTGTCCCTCCTGCCATGATCTCCCTAGTGATAATGAGGTGTTGTTTGGGTGCAGGCAGCACCTCCCTGCTGTGGCACCTCATGTTTGAAGTGGAGCCAGAGAACCTCCAGCTCTGGAATGTTCTTTTACCCCTCTCCTCAAATCCCAAGGGCCTGGGTGGGGTTAAGGCTTTGCTCTGGGTCAGGATTTGGGAATACCTGGAGGGGACAGCACAGGATCAGTGCCCTTGGCTCAGCTCACAGGGGATGAAATTTGGGGTCCCCCTCCCCATCCTGAACCACCCCACGAGCTGCTCTCTCCTTCAGTTTGTCTGCAAGAATGACAAGTGCATCCCTTTCTGGTGGAAATGCGACACCGAGGACGACTGCGGGGACCGGTCGGATGAGCCGGAGGATTGCCGTGAGTGCCAGGGGGTGACACAGCCCCAGCGTGTCCCAGCGTCCCCCAGGGTGTGCAGGGTGGCTGTTGGGACAGCCCCAGGGAGGGCAGGGTCAATCAGAGCAGGGTTCAGGGAGCAGTGGGACACATCTGTGCCATGGAGCAGGCCCCGAGCCCAGAATTGAATGCTGAGTCCAGAGGGTGTCCAGATGACACCAGAGGGGTGGAGCGAGGGTTTGAGGTTGAGATGTGCCCTGAGAATGTTCCTCAGAGCAAACCTGTGGCCCTGTGTTACCCCACAGCTGAGTTCAAGTGCAGGCCAGGGCAGTTCCAGTGCTCCACAGGGATCTGCACCAACCCCGCCTTCATCTGCGACGGCGACAACGACTGCCAGGACAACTCCGATGAGGCCAACTGTGGTAGGTTCCCTGTGTCCCCCTGTGACCCTCCACAGTGTGGAGATGCTGTTTGTCACCCCCCTGACTGTCACCTCTTCCCCAGACATCCACGTCTGCCTGCCCAGCCAGTTCAAGTGCACCAACACCAACCGCTGCATCCCCGGCATCTTCCGCTGCAACGGGCAGGACAACTGTGGGGATGGAGAGGATGAGAAGGACTGTCGTGAGTGGGGGGCTCTGGGGCTCAGCTGGGAGCTGCTGTGGGTCAGATTTGAGGGGCTCTTGGGGTGTTTGGCTCCCTGGGTTGTGCCAGGGCTTTCTCCATACCCCTGCTCTCTGCAGACCCTCTGTCCCCGCTGCTGTTTCCTAGTGGGAATGAAATCCTTAAGTCCCTTGAGCCTGTTGTCCAGCTGAGGGATCTGCCCTGTTTCCTAGTGGGAATGAAATCCTTAAGTCCCTTGAGCCTGTTGTCCAGCTGAGGGATCTGCCCTGTTTCCCAGTGGGAATGAAATCCTTAAGTCCCTTGATGTGGAATTTGAGCTGAGCCTGTAGCCCAGCTGAGGGATCTGGTGGCCTCTGCCCTCTTTCCGAGTGGGAATGAAATCCTTAATTCCCTCAAAGTGGATTTGGGCTGAGCCTGGATCTGGTGGCCTCTGCCCTCTTTCTGAGTGGAAATGAAATCCTTAATTCCCTCAAAGTGGATTTGGGCTGAGCCTGGATCTAGTGGCCTCTGCCCTCTTTCCGAGTGGGAATGAAATCTTTAATTCCCTCAAAGTGGATTTGGGCTGAGCCTGTAGCCCAGCTGAGGGATCTGGTGGCCTCTGCCCTGTCCCCTCATAGCTTGGAGTCTTCTGGGGCCATTTTATGGCTCTGCTCCATCTCCATGAGCACCCCTTGTGATCCCTGGAGCACCCACACACCTCTCGACCCCAGGGCTGATTTTTGGGGAAGGGAATGGCTGTCCCTGCCTGCCCTGCTGCCTTTCCTGACCCCCCCTTCTCCCTGCTGCAGCTGAGGTGACCTGTGCCCCCAACCAGTTCCAGTGTGCCATCACCAAGCGCTGCATCCCCCGGGTCTGGGTCTGTGACCGTGACAACGACTGCGTGGACGGCTCTGATGAACCTGCTAACTGCAGTAAGGCACCTGTGTGGGGAGGGGGCTCTGCCCACTGTAAAATGCCCACACCGGGCACCTCTGCGTGCTGGAGGGGTGGCAGGTCCCTGCTCTGTCCCTTCTTGGTCCCTGCTCTGTTTCTGCTCAGTTCCTGCCCAGTTCGACCTCGGTCCCTCCTCAGTCGCTGCTCAGTCCCTCCTTGGTTCCTCCTTGGTCTTTGCTCAGTTCTTGCTCAGTTCCTGCTCAATTCCTGCTCAGTTCTACCCCAGTTCCTGCTCAATTCCTGCTCAGTTCTACCCCAGTCCCTGCTCAGTCCCTGCTCAGTTCTACCTTGATCCCTGCTCAGTTCCTACTCAGTTCCTGCTCAGTTCTACCCCAGTCCCTGCTCATTCCCTGCTCAGTCCCTGCTCAGTTCTAACTCAATTCCTGCTCACTCCCTCTCTCAGTCCCTGTGAGCAGTGGCTGATGCTGTTGCTGGCTCTGTCCTGCTGGGATCCTCCTCCCCTGACTTCTCCCTGGAGAACTGCATGAAAGGGAGGAGTACCCCAAGCTCTCACCCATCTCCAGGCTGTCCATCAGCCCTGCAGAGAGCAGCACAGGCCTGAGCAGTGCCCTGTGTCCCATTTGTCCCCTGCAGCCCAGATGACCTGTGGTGTGGACGAGTTCCGCTGCAAGGACTCGGGCAGGTGCATCCCAGCACGCTGGAAATGTGACGGGGAGGACGACTGTGGGGATGGATCTGATGAGCCCAAGGAGGAATGCGGTGAGCAGGGGCCCTGGGGACAAGCCAGTGGCATTTGTGTCCCTGTTCTCTGAGGGACAGGCTGGCCTGGAGCTGGCTGGCTCCTCTGGGGTGTCCCAGGAGCTCCAGCTGCTCCTCTCTGGGTGGCGTGGGCAGGGCTGGGTGAGAGGGAGGTACAAGGGCAGTGCTGACCCCTGTCCTGGTCCCTGTCCCTGTCCTGTCCCTCCCCATGCTCAGGGCAGTGCTGACCCTGTCCCTGTCCCTGTCCCATCCATGCCCTCCTTCAGGGCAGTGCTGACACCTGTCCCTGTCCCATCCTCCTGTCATACAAGGCAGTGCTGACCCCTGTCCCTGTCCCATCCCTTCCATCGTGTGGAGCAGTGCTGACCCCTGGCCTGTCCCAGCCCTGTTCCTGTCCCCATTGTCCACCCAGATGAGTGCACGTGTGAGCCGTACCAGTTCCCTGTCCTGTCCCTGTCCCTGCTGTCCCTGTCCCTGAGCTGTCCCTGTCCCTGTCTGTGCCCTGTCCCTGTCCCCATTGTCCCCCCAGACGAGCGCATGTGTGAGCTGTACCAGTTCTCTGTTCTGTCCCTGTCCCTTTCCCTGACCTGTCCCTGCCCTGTCCCTGTCCTGTCCCTGTCACTGTCCCCCCAGACGAGCGCACGTGTGAGCCGTACCAGTTCCCTGCCCTGTCCCTGCCCTGTCCCTGTCCCTGCCCTGTCCCTGACCTGTCCCCATTGTCCCCCCAGACGAGCGCACGTGCGAGCCGTACCAGTTCCCTGCCCTGTCCTGTCCCTGTCCCTGACTTGTCCCTGTCCCTGCTGTCCCTGTCCCTGTCCCTGACCTGTCCCTGTCCCTGCTGTCCCTGTCCCTGTGCCTGTCCTGTCCCTGTCCCTGCCCTGTCCCTATCCCTGACCTGTCCCTGCTGTCCCCCCAGACGAGCGCACATGTGAGCTGTACCAGTTCCCTGTCCTGTCCCTGCCCTGTCCCTGCCCTGTCCCTGTCCCTGATCTGTCCCTGTCCTGTCCCTGTCCCTGTCCCTGAGCTGTCCCTGTCCCTGAGCTGTCCCTGCTGTCCCCCCAGACGAGCGCACGTGCGAGCCGTACCAGTTCCGCTGCAAGAACAACCGCTGCGTGCCGGGCCGCTGGCAGTGCGACTACGACAACGACTGCGGGGACAACTCTGACGAGGAGAGCTGCAGTACGTGCCACCCCCAGCCCCTGCTGTCCCCAGCACTGCACAGGGGACAGCTTTGGGGCCCCCAGCCCCTCCTGTGCTGTTAGGTTGGTGGTTGGGAGAGACAAGGACAGCCAGGACAGCCAGGACACAGCTGTCCCTGTGCCATCCATGGGGGCAGCACTGTCCCTGTCCCTGTGCCTTCCATGGGGGCAGCACTGTCCCTGTCCCTGTGCCTTCCATGGGGGCAGCACTGTCCCTGTCCCTGTGCCATCCATGGGGGCAGCACTGTCCCTGTCCCTGTACCCTCCTTTGGGGCAGCACTGTCCCTGTCCCTGTGCCATCCATGCCCTCCTTTGGGGCAGCACTGTCCTTGACCCTGTGCCATCCATGCCCAACTTTGGGGCAGTGGTGACCCTGACCCTGTGCCATCCATTCCCTCCTTTGGGGACAGTGGTGACCCTGTCCCTGTGCCATCCATGCCCTCCTTTGGGGCAGCACTGACCCCTGTCCATGCCCTCCTTTGGGGACAGTGGTGACCCTGTCCCTGTGCCATCCATGCCCTCCTTTGGGGCAGTGCTGTCCCTGTCCCTCTCCCTGTCCCTGTCCCTGTGCCATCCATGCCCTCCTTTGGGGACAGTGGTGACCCTGTCCCTGTCCCTGTGCCATCCATGCCCTCCTTTGGGGCAGTGCTGACCCTGTCCCTGTGCCAAGGGGACACCCCAAAGGTGACAAGTGGCACTGAAGGGGTGACCCCAACACACTCCCTGCAGGAGCATGGAGGGCCCAGCAGAGTCACCTGAGGGCACCTTGTCCTGCTTTGCCACCAAGCATCGCCCCCTGTGTCACCCCCTGCCTGGCAGTGCCACCTGGGATGGCGGTGGGGACAACGCAGAGGGTTCAAAGCTGCCCATGGGATGGCACCAGGGTCTGCTGCCAGATCCTGTCCCACCCCACAGCACACAGAGGGGTTCAGGGTACCCATGGGGTGGCACCAGGGTCTGCTGCCAGATCCTGTCCCACCCCACAGCACCCAAAGGGGTCCAGGCTGTCCATGGGGTGGCACCAGGGTCTGCTTCTTGATCCTGTCCCACCCCACAGCACCCAGAGGAGTTCAGGGTACCCATGGGGTGGCACCAAGGTCTGCTGCTTGATCCTCTCCCACCCCACAGCACCCAGAGGGTTCAAAGCTGCCCATGGGATGGCACCAGGGTCTGCTGCCCGTCCCTCTCCCACCCCACAGCACACAGAGGGTTCCAGGCTGCCCATGGGGTGGCACCAGGGTCTGCTGCTTGATCCTCTCCCACCCCACAGCACCCAGAGGGTTCAAAGCTGCCCATGGGATGGCACCAGGGTCTGCTGCCTGTCCCTCTCCCACCCCACAGCACCCAGAGGGTTCCAGACTCCCTGTGAGATGGCACCAGGGTCTGCTGCCAGACCCTCTCCCACCCCTCAGTGCCCACTGGGTCCCTCTGTCATCTTGCAGCTCTTCAGGGTGCAGCTTTTGGTTTTCTTTTTTGTTGACTTCCCGTCGTGTTTTTGAGTTTGTGCCATTTCACTTCATCTTATGTTTTTCTCCATTTTCACACTGTCGGTATGGGGCGCTCAGAGGTAGGTTCCTGCCAAAATCTTTTAATTCCATGTTACAGTCTCTCTAAACCCAATGAAGACAATAATTTCTAGGTGAGGGGCTGGGACTGGACAATCCAGGTGGATTTTCTGAGCATCAGCACCAGCATCTCCCTCCGTGGAAGCACAGCTGGGGAGGGTCTGACCCTGCTGCTCTGCAGGGCTCTGCATGGCTTGGATTTGGCTCCAAAACCCATCCCCACCTGCCTCTCCCTGTTCTCCTCTTCCCCACAGTCCTGTGCCATGAATGGGGGGGTCCCTGTGCCCCAATACCCCTCTGGGGGCTATAGGGAGGGGAAGGGTCCCAAAAGCCATCCCAGGTGGGCGGCTGTGCCAGGTGCCATCCTCCTGGATGTGGCACTGGCTGTGCCAGTGAGCTGTGAGCTGTCCCCATGCCCTGTGAGGGGGCACAGGGATGGGCACTGCTGCAGTTCCTCCTGCCTGGGGGCCAGCTGGGGTGGGCAGCAGTGGGGCTGGTGCTGCCCTGTGGAGAGTGAGTGACCTCAGTGGCCACAGTGTCCCCCAAAACCCCCACAGGGAGTGGGCTGGGAGTTGGTACCAGCTGTGCCCCTCTGCCAGCTCCCACAGCTCTGCCTGTACCCCATATCCCCAGTGCCACCAGCCGTGTGTCCCTGTCACCCTGTGCCCCCTCAGCTGCTGGCCAGGGACACCCCCTGCCCTCAGGTTGTCCCCACACTCAGGGCACTCTCTGTGCTCTGTCCTCAGCACCCAGGCCCTGCTCTGAGAGCGAGTTCTCCTGCGCCAACGGCCGCTGCATCGCGGGCAGGTGGAAATGCGACGGCGACCACGACTGCGCCGACGGCTCCGACGAGGTACGAGCAGGACGGGGACACTTCCCCCCACTTCCCCTGGGGCTGTGGCAGCAGGACAGGGGCCTGCCATGGCCACCGTGTCCCTTGCTTGTCCCCTGCAGAAAGACTGCACCCCTCGCTGCGAGATTGACCAGTTCAAGTGCAAGAACGGGCACTGCATCCCCATGCGCTGGCGCTGCGACGCCGACGCCGACTGCATGGATGGCAGCGACGAGGAGAACTGTGGCACAGGGGGTAATGGCACTGCTGGATGTCCCCTGGGGCTGCTGGTGTCCCCCACTCCCTGTCCTGGTGTCGTTGTGTCCCTGCTGTGGGTGGGAGCGCTCCCCTCTGTGTGTGTGTGTCCCACTCTGGAGCACGCACAGACATGGAAACCCCCCAGGCCTGGAGACCCCCTGTGCATGCTGGAAATTGGAATTGCAGCCCCAGGGTGGGGTTTTGGCAGGAGGGCAGCACGAGCTGGCACGTCCCCTCTTGCAGTGACACGTCCCATCTTACACTGACACATCCCCTCTTTCACTGACACATCCCCTCTTGCACTGATGTGTCCCCTACTGCACTGAAATGTCCCCCCTTACACTGATGTGTCCCCCCGTGCACTGACACATCCCCTCTTGCACTGCCATGTCCCCCACTGCACTGACATGTCCCCTGTTCCACTGCCATGTCCCTCCTTACACTGACATGTCCCCTGTTGCTCTTCCATGTCCCCCCTTGCACTGCCATGTCCCCCCTTGCTCTGCCATGTCCCCCTTGCACTGCCATGTCCCCTGTTGCTCTGCCATGTCCCCCCTTGCTCTGCCATGTCCCCCTTTGCACTGACATGTCCCCCATTACACTGACACATCCCTTCTTGCACTGCCATGTCCCCCATTGCACTGCCATGTTCCCCTTGCACTGACATGTCCCCTCTTGCTCTGCCATGTCCCCATTACACTGACATGTCCCCCTTGCTCTGCCATGTCCCCCATTACACTGACATGTCCCCTGTTGCTCTGCCATCTCCCCCCTTGCACTGTCATGTCTGCTCTTGCTCTGCCATGTCCCCCTTGCACTGCCATGTCCCCCCTTGCTCTGCCATGTCCCCCCTTGCTCTGCCATGTCCCCGTTGCTCTGCCATGTCCCCCTTGCACTGACATGTCCCCCTTGCACTGTCACAGTCCGCACGTGTCCCCTGGACGAGTTCCAGTGCAACAACACCCTGTGCAAGCCCCTGGCCTGGAAATGTGACGGGGAGGACGATTGTGGGGACAACTCGGACGAGAATCCCGAGGAGTGCTGTGAGTGACACTGCCCCCAAGCCCTCACACAGCCCAGGATGGGGGGACACTCCTGGAGCCTGAGCACCAGAGGGGGACCAGAGAGTCTGGGGGGGACCTCTGGGGGGTGAGGGGTTGGAGGTTGTGACAGTGTTCACAGGGGCCCGAGGATGAGGGAAGAGATGAGGATCTGACTCTGTGTTTCAGAAGGCTTGATTAATTATTTTTAATATTATTATTAATAACTTTAATAATATTATTATTTATAATATTATCTAGAACCTATATAATATAATATAATATAATGTATAATATACTTATAATATATTTAATATATTATTTTAATTTTATAATTATAATTAATATGTTTATAATTTAATTTAGAAATAATTTTATTTTAATTTAATTTTAATTTAATTTATCATTAATTTTAATAATATATTTAATAATTTTACTATTATTATATTATATTATATTATATTATATTATATATACTCTATTATATTAAAACTTTATATTAAAACTATACTAGAAGAATAGAAGAAAGGATTTCATCAGAAGGCTTGAAGGAATAGAATAGGAATGGAATGATAAATAAAATCTTGTGACTGACCAGAGAGTCCGAGACAGCTGGGCTGTGATTGGCCATTAATTAGAAACAACCACATGAGACCAATCACAGATGCACCTGTTGCATTCCACAGCAGCAGATAACCATTGTTTACACTTTGTTCCTGAGGCCTCTTAGCTTCTCAGGAGAAAAAATCCTAAGGAAAGGATTTTTCATAAAAGATGTCTGTGACAGGAGGTGACTCTGATGGAGGGGCTGCTGGTGGGGAGGGGGCTGAGGATTTTTCATAAACCGTGTCTGTGACAGGAGGTGACTCTGATTGAGGGGCTGCTGGTGGGGAGGGGGCTGAGGATTTTTCATAAACCATGTCTGTGACAGGAGGTGACTCTGATTGAGGGGCTGGGTGAGGAGAGGGCTCCCAGCAGCCAGATTGTCTTTGCTTCAGTCTCTTTGCTTCAGCCTCCGGAGCCCGCTCGGCCGCGTGGGACAGCCCTGAGCGGAGAGCTGAGAGGGGGCAGAGGCCGAGCAGCAGCTCGTGTGACATGTGTGACAGCCTGGCTCCGGCGTCTCCTTTCACCGTCACCGTTTGTTTCTGTTTGCTGGTGCAGTGAAATTCCAGTGTCCCCCCAACAGACCGTTCCGCTGCAAGAACGACCGGGTGTGTCTGTGGATCGGTCGGCAGTGCGACGGGATCGACAACTGTGGCGACAACACCGATGAGAAGGACTGCGGTGAGTGGGGCTGATTCTTCTCCCTCAGCTCTGCCATTGCAGCTCTGAAATGCTGCTCAGTGTCCAAAAGGTGCTGCTTGAGCACTGGGGGCAGGACACCAGTGACATCTGCTGCTGTTTGTGCTGCCCGACTCCTTGGTGTGCTCTTGTTCCAATCCGTCCTTAAGAACGGGGTTCGTGGATTTGATCTCAGGGTGTAAAAAGAACCCACACGGCACAGGGGGTTTGCAGTGATAATCAAAACAAATGCACCTTTATTGAATGATCACAGCAAAATGTGATAGAGGGATTAAGGGAGAGAAAAAAAAAAGAGAAAGAGAGAAAAAGGGGGTATAGATATAGCTACCAAACGTAGAGACGAAGTCTTTTGGTCCAGTCCAGCTGAGGATCCCCTGTTACATTGGGGAGATCTCAAAATCTCTTGCTAACTCAGAGGTTTTTATTATTATAATTCTATTGAAAATTGTGAGTTGAGGGGAAACAGATACAATAAGGAATAGATGTAACAGGTAGTCCATGCTCTCAGCAGTAAACGAGAGCCATTGTCTTCTTGGTCCAGCGGTCACAACCTGCAGGCAAACATCTCACTTTGGTCAGCTTTGGTCCCCCACACACCTGCCCCGGGCTGGGGGTTTCAGTCCCAGTCCTTGGAAGGAGCAGAGGGGCCTTTTCACATGGGGGTTCCATGTCTCAGTCCTTGGAAGGAGCAGAGGGGCCTTTTCACATGGGGGTTCCGTGTCTCAGTCCTTGGAAGGAGCAGAGGGGCCTTTTCACATGGGGGTTTCATGTCTCAGTCCTTGATGGAGAGGCTCCTCACATCTCAGTCTGTCTGTCACGGTGGTTGTAAAACAGGTGAGGGTCTTCTGTGGGAGACCACCCGAAACTCAAGAGAAGTCCAGCCAAGCTGAGAGGTGGGACAGCTTCCAAGGCTGTTGTTGCAAACAGGGCACGGTGCCCCCTTCTTCTTCTCATTGGGCTCAGTGTAGCATACAGCAAACAACACCTGTGAAAACAAGAACTCAGCACTGTGCTCTCAGGTCTCGGGGCCTTTGGCGTGTGTAACTTTCTCCTACAGGGCTAGACAGGGAGGGTCTTCTCTTCAGTGGTCCCCAAATGACGATCGTGAGGCAGATGAGGGAAAATTCGGACAGATTCTCACAGCTCTCCTGGCCACAGGAGGTGTCATGGCTTTCACAGCACATCAGGACATGGAAACTGTGATGCATATTCAGAGAGAAGGCATGGAACTGGCAGCCTGGGAGAGAAGCAGGAGTATGGCAGGCATTGTCGTTTTCTGAGCCTCACAGCCCTGAGCCTGCCTGGCCAAGGTGCCTGGAGGTCACTGTGGCCCTTGGGATGGTCCTCCCAGAGCCCAAAGTTCAGCCCAGATGTTGGGGTTGGCTTTTCCCAGTCTTTCCTCCCAAAATCAGGTGTTGGGATTGGCTTTTGGTCTTTCCTCCCAAAATCAGGTGTTGGGGTTGGCTTTGCCCAGTCGTTCCTCCCAAAATCAGGTGTTGGAGTTGGCTTTTGGTGTTGGGGTTGGCTTTTGGTCTTTCCTCCCAAAATCAGGTGTTGGGGTTGGCTTTTCCCAGTCTTTCCTCCCAAAATCAGGTTGGGGTTGGCTTTTCCCAGTCTTTCCTCCCAAAATCAGGTGTTGGGGTTGGCTTTTGGTGTTGGGGTTGGCTTTTGGTCTTTCCTCCCAAAATCAGGGTGTGGATGCAGGGTCCCAAGTCCCTGCCTGCTCCCAGAGGGTCCCATGGGGATGGGGGTCACAGCTGCTGTCCCTCACCCTCAGAGTCACCCACGGCCAAGCCCAAGAGCTGCAGCCGGGACAAGAATGAGTTCCTGTGTGCGAACAAGAAGTGCATCAGTGCCAACCTCAGCTGCAACTTCTTCGATGACTGTGGAGATGGTTCTGATGAGGAATCCTGCTCCCAAGGTGGGTGGGGGAGCTGGGGGCCTGGTGGGGACTGGGGGGAACTCGCTGTGACACGCGTGTGACACACGTGTCCCACCACAGAGCACAAGTCATACGACTGCAAGACCAACACCACCATGTGTGGGGATGAGGCCCGCTGCGTCCAGTCCCGGTCTACCTCCTACTGCACCTGCCGTGGAGGATTCCAGAAGGTTCCAGACAAGAATTTTTGCCAAGGTACGCTGCTGGAGAGGCCTCAGGATCGGGCTGTGGGGTTTGGTTTTTACCAGTGAGATGTGATTTCACAGCTGGGATGGGGCTGGGGTGGCCAACACCGCCATGTTGGGGATGAGGCCCACTGTATCCAACACCACCATGTGTGGGGACAAGGCCCACTGTGTCCAACACCACCATGTTGGGGATGAGGCCCAGTGTGTCCAACACCACCATGTGTGGGGACAACGCCCACTATGTCCAACACCACCATGTGTGGGGATGAGGCCCACTGTGTCCAACACCACCATGTGTGGGGACGAGGCCCACTGTGTCCAACACCACCATGTGTGGGGACAAGGCCCACTGTGTCCAACACCACCATGTGTGGGGATGAGGCCCACTGTGTCCAACACCACCATGTGTGGGGACGAGGCCCACTGTGTCCAACACCACCATGTGTGGGGACAAGGCCCACTGTGTCCAACACCGCCATGTTGGGGATGAGGCCCAGTGTGTCCAACACTGCCATGTGTGGGGACAAGGCCCACTGTGTCCAACACCACCATGTGTGGGGATGAGGCCCAGTGTGTCCAGCACCGCCATGTTGGGGATGAGGCCCAGTGTGTCCAACGCTGCCATGTTGGGGATGAGGCGCAGTGTGTCCAACACTGCCATGTTGGGGATGAGGCCCACTGTATCCAACACCACCATGTGTGGGGACAAGGCTCACTGTGTCCAACACCACTATGTTGGGGATGAGGCCCACTGTATCCAACACCACCATGTGTGGGGAGGAGGCCCACTGTGTCCAACACCGCCATGTGTGGGGACAAGGCCCACTGTGTCCAACACCACCATGTGTGGGGATGAGGCCCAGTGTGTCCAACACCGCCATGTTGGGGATGAGGCCCAGTGTGTCCAACACTGCCATGTTGGGGATGAGGCCCAGTGTGTCCAACACCACCATGTGTGGGGATGAGGCCCACTGTGTCCAACACCGCCATGTTGGGGATGAGGCCCAGTGTGTCCAACACTGCCATGTTGGGGATGAGGCCCACTGTATCCAACACCACCATGTGTGGGGACAAGGCCCACTGTGTCCAACACCGCCATGTGTGGGGATGAGGCCCACTGTGTCCAGTCCCAGTCCACCTCCCACTGCACCTGCCGTAGAGGATTCCAGAAGGTTCCAGACAAGAATTTTTGCCAAGGTGCTTCCTGCTGCTGCTGGAGAGGCCTCAGGATTGGGCTGTGAGGTCTGATTTTCACCAGTGAGATGTGATTTCACAACTGGGATGGGGCTGGGGTGGCAGGGATGGTGTCCTTGGGGCAGAGTTGGGGTCTGTGGGGGCAGCCTTTGGTTCTCCCTCTGATCCCACCTCCCCCTGCCCAGACATCAACGAGTGCCTGCGCTTTGGGACCTGCTCCCAGCTCTGCAACAACACCAAGGGCTCCCACGTCTGCAGCTGCGCCAAGAACTTCATGAAGACGGACAACATGTGCAAGGCAGAAGGTCAGGAGGGAACAGGGACCCACGTGGGTTCTGTGTGTGCCCAGGGCCCCCCCAGAGCTCCTGTGGGAATCCTTTGCTCTCCGCTCACACCCATTGAGTTCCACAGATCCCAGAGAGACCCCACAGATCCCATTGAGTCCCAAAGACCCCACAGAGACCCCACAGATCCCATTGAGTCCCACAGACTCCACAGAGACCGCAGAGATCCCAATGAGTCGCAAAGACGCCACAGAGACCACAGAGACCCCACAGACCCAAATGGAATGCAGCTCTGCCCATCCTCGTCCTCCTCGTCCTCCTTGTCCTCCTCATCCTCATCCTCCTCCTCTTCCTCTTCAGCTCTGAGCACCAGATCCTCTACAAGATCAGGAGATCCCCACTCCTTTCTGATCCCCTGTTCCCAATCCAGCCCATGCCAACCTCTCCTCCTTCTCCTCCTCTTCCTCTTCAGGCTCCGAGCACCAGATCCTCTACATCGCAGATGACAACAAGATCAGGAGCATGTACCCCTTCAACCCCAACTCGGCCTACGAGCCGGCCTTCCAGGGCGACGAGAACGTGCGCATCGACGCCATGGACATCTACGTCAAGGGCAACAAGATCTACTGGACCAACTGGCACACGGGCAGGATCTCCTACCGGGAGCTGCCCGCCTCCTCCTCCGCTTCCACCGCCTCCAACCGCAACCGGCGCCAGATCGACGGCGGCGTCACCTACCTGAACGTGAGCGAGCTCTGCCAGGGCGTGGAGGGATGGGTGGTGGTTTCCTCTCCTCTCACTGTCCCCACTCTGCCCTATTGGAATTAAATCCCAATATAGCTGGATGGGACGTGCCTGGGCTTGCCCAGCCCTTGCTGCTTGACCAGAGGCAGCAGCTGTGGTGGTTTCACCTCAGAGACACCTTTGGCTGGCTGGATATTGCAGCAAAAGTGAGGGTGCCACCTCAGGGGTCTCTTCCCTGACTGATCCAGCCCCAGGATGGAGCTGCCTCATGTTGGGTGCCAATATATTGGAATTAAATATCAATAGAGCCAAATGGGACGTGCCTGGGCTTGTCCAGCCCTTGCTGCTTGACCAAAGGCAGCAGCTGTGGTGGTTTCACCTCACAGACACTTTTGGCTGGCTGGATATTGCAGCTGGGTGCTTGGGACAAGTCCAGGCTTGCAGGAGCTCAGGTTTACCTCTGGTGGAGAAGCTTTAAGGCAATGGTGAAGGAAAGGAGTCAAGTTCTGCTGGAGGGTTTGGATCCAGAGCTTTATTCTGGCCCACAGGCCTCTGGATCCAGCAACAGCTCCAACAGAACAAAGAAACCGTGTGCTTGCTGTGTCTTTTAACCCCAGGGAGAGGGGCAGGGAAGGGGTAGGGAGCCACCAACCAGGTAAGGGGGGGAAGTCTCAGAGGACAAATGACACCTGGATGGCCCAATGTCCCCCCAGGGCTGAGAGGCATCTTTTGAACTTCACCAATCACACGAGGCCCTTTCTGGAATGCCAAGACTGACAGACAGCACCCAGCAGGGGCAAGGGAGGGGAAGGGAGAGGTGTTTGGCACACCTGGGGAAAGAACCAGGATGACTGAGACAGGCTAATGCATCACACTGCAACCCTGCCCCACACAGATCTCAGGGCTGAAGATGCCGAGGGGAATCGCCGTCGATTGGGTGGCCGGGAACATCTACTGGACGGACTCGGGGCGAGACGTCATCGAGGTGGCGCAGATGAAGGGCGAGAACCGCAAGACGCTGATTTCGGGGATGATCGACGAGCCCCACGCCATCGTGGTGGATCCACTAAGGGGGTGAGGGACTTCCCAGCCCTCACAGCACTCCCCTCGCCACCCATGTGTCACAGGGTCACTCTCTGTGTCTTCTTGAGTTGCCTGGTGACTCCAGGATGCCGTGGGGATGGTGTGGGAGGGTTTTTCCTCCTCGGTTATTGGGCTGTCCTGTTCCCCTGGGACTTCCCATCCCTCTTCCAGCCCTCACAGCACTCACCTCACCACCCATGTGTCCCAGGATCACTCTCTGTGTCTTCTTGAGTTGGTGACTCCAGGATGCCGTGGGGATGGTGTGGGAGGGTTTCTCCTCCCTGGTCATCGGGCTGTGTCCTGAATGACCTGCCTGTGTCCTTACAGAACGATGTACTGGTCAGACTGGGGCAATCACCCCAAGATTGAGACAGCTGCCATGGATGGGACGCTGCGGGAGACCCTGGTGCAGGACAACATCCAGTGGCCAACAGGTGAGAGAGACAGGTGACAGGAGGGGGGACAAAAGCCACGATGGGGACACGTCCAACCATTTGTGTTGGGGAGGGTTGTTCTGAGGGCTTGGAGCCCCATGGCAGAAGGGTGTAGGGGTGGTGGCAGTGCTGCTCTGTGGCTCAGCTGCTCAGGAGGGGCTTGGGGAGGACTGGGGGCTCACTGAGGGCTGTGTCCCCTCAGGTCTGGCTGTGGACTACCACAACGAGAGGCTGTACTGGGCCGATGCCAAGCTCTCCGTCATCGGCAGCATCCGCCTCAACGGCACCGACCCCGTGGTGGCCATCGACAACAAGAAGGGTAAGGGGTGTCCCATGGGGGTCCCTGGCCTCAGAACCCACCCCAAATCCCCAAATCCCTGCCTCCACATGTCTTCTCCTGGCTTTCTCAGGGCTGAGCCACCCGTTCAGCATCGACATCTTTGAGGACTACATCTACGGCGTCACCTACATCAACAACCGCATCTTCAAAATCCACAAGTTCGGGCAGAAGCCTGTCACCAACCTGACATCCGGCCTCAACCACGCCACCGACGTCGTGCTCTACCACCAGTACAAGCAGCCAGAGGGTGGGTGAGGGCCTGGGACCCCCACCCTGCTCCTGGGGTGGTGGGGAGGTGCCAGAGGGTGAGGGAGGTGTTGATAGAGCTTGGGAAGAGGGGACTCAGACCCCCAAGTTCCTGCCCAAAATTGGGGTGTCTGGGTGGGCAGAGCAAGGGGTTGCTGAGGTGGTTTGGTGAGTCCAGCTGGCCAGGTGGTGACCTCAGAGCATGGATGGGACAGCACAGAGCTGTGGAGGTGCTGTGGAACAAGAAGGGCTGTGGGTCACTACCTCTCTGTCCTCACCATCTGTGCCCTCTCTTCCTGCATTGAGTCTGAGGGGACTCAGACCCCCAAGTTCCTGCCCAAAGTGGGGGTGTCTGGGTGGGCAGAGCAAGGGGTTGCTGAGGTGGTTTGGGGAGTCCAATTTGTCAGGTAGCAACCTCAGGGCATGGAGAGCACAGCACAGAGCTGTGGAGGGGAATGTCCTAGAGGAGCAAGAAGAGCTGTGGGTCACCACCTGGCTGTCCTCACCATCTGTGCCCTCTCCTCCTGCATTGAGTCTGAGAGGACTCAGACCCCCAAGTCCTTACCCAGAGTGGGGGTGTCTGGGTGGGCAGAGCAGGGGTTGCTGAGGTGGGTTTGGTGAGTCCAGCTGGCCAGGTGGAGAGCACAGCACAGAGCTGTGGAGGGGAATGTCCTAGAGGAGCAAGAAGGCCTGTGGGTCACCACACTGTCACCACCTCTCTGTCCTCACCATCTGTGCCCTCTCCTCCTGCAGTGACCAACCCTTGTGACCGTAAGAAGTGCGAGTGGCTCTGCCTGCTCAGCCCCAGTGGCCCCGTGTGCACCTGCCCCAACGGGAAACGCCTGGACAATGGCACCTGTGTGGTTGTCCCCTCGCCCACCGTGTCCCCTGTAGGTAGGTGACACCAGAGGAGCAGAGGATGAGGATGAGGAGGGAGGTTGGGTCCTGCCAGCGCAGCCCTGCTCACTTCCATCCCCTCCGTGCCTCTGTGCCTTTGTATTTATATTTATATTTATATCTTATTTATATTTATATTTAGGTATGTTTATATATCTGTATCTTATACCTTATATCCTATATTTATATTTATATTTAGGTGTATTTATATCTATATTTCTATCTGTATCTATATTTATATATCTATATCTTATATCCTATATTTATATTTAGGTATATTTATATCTATATTTATATCTATATATCTATATTATATTTATATCTATATTTCTATCTGTATCTATATTTATATATCTATATCTTATATCCTATATTTATATTTAGGTATGTTTATATCTATATTTATATCTATATCTATATATCTATATCTTATATCTTATATCCCATATTTATATTTATATTTATATATATTTATATCAATATTTATATCTATATATCTATACCATATTTATATTTATATTTATATTTATATTTATATTTATATTTATATTTATATTTATTTACCTCCACCACACTACCTGAGAGAATTAACACACCATCACTTTCTAACACAGCACATACAACATTCACTTGAATATTCGCCAAAAACCAAGCATAAAATACACATTTTTTATATTTTTCCCTTTTTTTCACCCCTCCCTGGCAGTGCCCACCACTGACACGTGTGACCTGGAGTGCCTGAACGGTGGCAGCTGCTTCCTGAACGCCCGCAAGCAGGCAAAGTGCCGCTGCCAGCCCCACTACAGCGGGGACAGGTGCCAGATCAACCAGTGCTCAGGCTTCTGCCAGAACGGGGGCACCTGCGCTGCCTCCCCCTCAGGTGAGCCAGGGGGGTCAGGGAACCTCTCTATAAACCCCAAATTCCATAACCAGGAGAAGTTTTATAAAGGGAACCTCACTCTCTCATCCTCTCTACCTCTCTCCCCCTCTCTCAGTCCTGCTCCAGCTGTGGCTGGCAGCTCCAGGCAGCTCCCTGCACTTGGCCCTTTGCAATAAACCCCAAGTTCCACAACCAGAAGAAGATTTATAATGGGAACCTCACTCTCTCATCCTCTCTACCTCTCTCCCCCTCTCTCAGTCCTGCTCCAGCTGTGCCTGGCAGCTCCAGGCAGCTCCCTGCACTTGGCCCTTTGCAATAAACCCCAAGTTCCACAACCAGGAGAAGATTTATAATGGGAACCTCACTCTCTTATCCTCTTTACCTCTCTCCCTCTCTCAGTCCTGTTCCAGCTGTGCCTGGCACTTCCCAGCAGGTCCCTGCACTTGGCCCTTTGCAATAAACCCCAAGTTCCACGACCAGAAGAAGATTTATAATGGGAACCTCACTCTCTTATCCTCTCTACCCCTCTCTTCTCTCAGTCCTGCTCCAGCTGTGGCTGGCAGCTCCAGGCAGCTCCCTGTGCTTGGCCCTTTGCAATAAACCCCAAGTTCCATGACCAGAAGAAGATTTATTGTATTGTAATGGGAACCTCGCTCTCTCATCCTCTTTACCACCCTCTTTATTTCTCTCAGTCCTGCTCCAGCTGTGGCTGGCAGCTCCAGGCAGCTCCCTGCATTTGGCCCTTTGCAATAAACCCCAAGTTCCATGACCAGAAGAAGATTTATTGTATTGTAACGGGAACCTCACTCTCTCTCTCATCCTCTTTACCACTCTCTCCCTCTTTGGGGCTGCTCCAGCTCCCTGCGCTTGGCCCTTCGCAATAAACCCCAAATTCCGCGCTCTGGCTTCAGAGACCTCTCGTGTCCGTCTGTCCTGACCCTCCTTCAGTGGCTCTAAGGGGTTTTTTCTCCCCAGGAATGCCGACCTGCCGCTGCCCCACGGGTTTCACGGGGCCCAGGTGTAACCAGCAGGTGTGCTCAGGTTACTGCCAGCACAACGGCAGCTGCAGCGTCAACCAGGGCAACCAGCCCAGCTGCCGCTGCCTGCCCTCCTTCATCGGGGACCGCTGCCAGTACCGTGAGTGGCACTGCTGGGACACGGCTGGGGGCACTGGGAGGGTGGGTGGCATTCATTTGGGGGTGTCTGGGGACAATTTGGGCGTTAAAAGGATGGGTGGCACTCATTTCGGGACATCGGGAGACAGCACGAGGGCACTGGGAGGGTGGGTGGCACTCATTTGGGGGTGTTTGGGGACAATTTGGGCGTTAAAAGGATGGGTGTCCCTCATTTGGGGGTGTCTGGGGACAATTTGGGCGTTAAAAGGATGGGTGGCACTCATCCGTGTGGGGACAGCAGTGGGGGAGTCAGGAGGATGGGTGTCCCTCATTTGGGGGTGTCTGGGGATGACAATGGGGGCATTAAAAGCATGGGTGTCACTCATTTGGGGGTGTCTGGGGACAATTTGGGCGTTAAAAGGATGGGTGTTCCTCATTTGGGGATGACAATGGGGGCATTAAAAGGATGGGTGTCACTCACTTGGGGATGTCTGAGGACAGCATTGGGAGGATGGGTGTCACTCACCTGTCTGGGGACAGCGGTGGGGGAGTCAGGAGGATGGGTGTCACTCATTTGGGGACATTGGGGGACAGCACGGGGGCACTGGGAGGGTGGGTGGTACTCATTTGGGGGTGTCTGGGGACAATTTGGGCGTTAAAAGGATGGGTGGCACTCATTTGTGGGTGTTTGGGGACAATTTGGGCATTAAAAGGATGGGTGTTCCTCATTTGGGGATGTCTGGGGACAATTTGGGCATTAAAAGGATGGGTGTTCCTCATTTGGGGATGTCTGGGGACAATTTGGGCATTAAAAGGATGGGTGTTCCTCACCTGAGGACATCTGGGGACAGCAGTGTTGGAAGGGGTGTTGGAATGATGGGTGTCACTCATTTGGGGATGTCTGGGGACAGTAATGGGGACATTAAAAGGATGGGTGTCCCTCATTTGGGGATGCCTGGGGACAGAAGGGTGGGTGTCCCTCACCTGGGGATGTCTGGGGACAGAAGGGTGGGTGTCCCTCACCTGGGGATGTCTGGGGACAGACCTCTGGGGACAATGCCAGAGTGTTGGGTTCCCAACCCTCTTCTGTGTTTTTCCCACCCTCTGTGTCCCCTCTGGTGACACCATCAGGGCTTGGGCTCCCATCTCCCCCTCCATTTAGGAGCAGCACCCATGGGACTGGATTTGCACGTGCCCCTCTTTGCTGGGATGCTCTGTGGGGCTGGCTGCTCCTCCATGGAGCCCTGGCACCACCAGCTGCCCACCCTGACCCCCTTGTGCCCCCTCCCAGGGCAGTGCTTTGATTACTGTGAGAACGACGGCGTGTGCCAGATGGCAGCCAGTGGTGCCAAGCAGTGCCGCTGCCCCCCTCAGTTTGAGGGTGCCCAGTGCCAGGAGAACAAGTGCTCCCGGTGCCAGGAGGGCAAGTGCAACATCAACAAGCAGAGTGGAGAGGTTTCCTGCATGTAGGTGTTGGGAATGTGCAGATGGAGGGGGGAAAAGGGGTGGTGGGCACAGGGAAAATCAGAAAAATCTGTTCCTCTATGGCTGGGATAGAGTCTGGGTGGGTAATACAGGGTGGGTAAATCTGGGAGGATGAGGAGGAGGTGGAGGGGGGAAAAGGGGTGGTGGGCACAGGGAAAATCAGAAAAATCTGTTCCTCTATGGCCGGGATAGAGTCTGGGTGGGTAATTCAGGGTGGATAAATCTGGGAGGATGAGGAGGAGGTGGATGCGTCTCAGTGCGTCCCCAGAGCCCATCCTGGTGTCCCAGGGGTGGGATGAGCCCAGAGCTGAGTCCTGAGGGGATGAGGGGGAAGAGAACACCCCAGGGATGGCACAGAACACACCAGGGGTAGCGCAGAACACCCAAAGGAGGCACAGAACACCCAGGGATGGCACAGAACACTCCAGGGGTAGTGCAGAAAACCCAGGAGGGGCACAGAACACCCAGGGATGGCACAGAACACCCAAAGGAGGCACAGGGCAGCCAGGGATGGCACAGAACACCCCAGGGATGGCACAGAACACCCCAGGGATGGCACAGAGCACCCAGGGATGGCACAGAACACCCCAGGGATGGCACAGAACACCCAGGGATGGCACAGAACACCCAGAGGGGGCACAGAACACCCAGGGATGGCACAGAACACCCAGGGAGGGCACAGAACACCCATGGGTAGCACAGAACACCCAAAGTGGAGGCACAGAGCACCCAGGGATGGCACAGAACACCCAAAGGAAGCACAGAACACCCAGAGGTGGGGGCACAGAACCTCCAAAGGAGGCACAGAACACCCCAGGGATGACATAGAACACCCCAAGGATGGCACAGAACACCCCAGGGATGGCACAGAACACCCCAAGGATGGCACAGAACACCCCAGGGATGGCACAGAACACCCCAAGGATGGCACAGAACACCCCAGGGATGGCACAGAACACCCAGAGGGAGGGCACAGAACACCCCAAGGATGGCACAGAACACCCAGAGGGAGGGCACAGAACACCCCAGGAGAGGGGCACAGAACACCCAGGGATGGCACAGAGCACCCCAGGGAGGGCACAGAGCACCCAAAGGGGAGGCACAGAACACCCATGGGTAGCACAGAACACCCCAGGGATGGCACAGAACACCCAGAGGGGGCACAGGGCACCCCAGGGATGGCACAGAACACCCAGGAATGGCACAGAGCACCCCAGGAATGGCACAGAACACCCCAGGGGTAGCACAGAACACCCAGAGGGGGCACAGAACACCCAGAGGGGGCACAGGGCAGCCAGGAGAGGGGCACAGAACACCCAGGGATGGCACAGGGCAGCCAGGGATGGCACAGAACACCCAGGGATGGCACAGAACACCCCAGGAGTAGCACAGAACACCCCAGGGATGGCACAGAACACCCCAAGGATGGCACAGGGCACCCCAGGGATGGCACAGAACACCCAGGGATGGCACAGAACACCCAGGGATGGCACAGAGCACCTCAGGGAGGGCACAGAACACCCAGGGATGGCACAGAGCACCCAGGGATGGCACAGAACACCCAGGGATGGCACAGGGCAGCCTGGTGATACCCATGGTGCTGATCCCCTGTGCCCCCCCAGCTGCCCCGATGGGAAGATAGCCCCGAGCTGCCTGACCTGTGACAATTTCTGCCTGCACGGTGGCACCTGCTCCATCAGCGACAAGACCCAGCTGCCAGAATGCCAGTAAGAGAGGAGGGGGCACACGGGATGGGGGGGCTCAGAGGGGCTCTTTGTCCCTCCAGACGCCACTGACACGCCCCAAATCTGTGTCCCCGCCCCGGCCCGACCCCAGCTCCGTGCGCTGCTGTCCCTCCCTCCCTCCCCGCATGGCCCTGCCCCGCTAATCCCGGTGCTCTCCCTGCTGCTCTCCCCCAGGTGCCCCGCGGGCAGGACGGGCCCGCGCTGCGAGGAGCTGGTGGTGGGCGAGCAGCAGAGCAGCCGTGAGTGGGGGGCACCGGGTGGCACCCCCCGTTCGTGCCACACCACACCCAGGGGGGGTTTGGGGGGAAAATTAACTGGGGGGCACCGGGTGGCACCCCCCGTTCGTGCCACACCACACCCAGGGAGGGTTTGGGGGGCAAATTAACTGGGGGGCAATGTGTGACTCCCCTTCCGTGCCACACCACACCCAGGGAGGGTTTGGGGGGAAAATTAACTGGGGGGCAATGTGTGACCCCCCCCATTCCATGCCATACCCAGGGGGGTTTTTGGGTTAATTTGGGGTCAGTGTGTGACCCCTCCCCCTTCCATCCCACACCAAACCCAGGGGGGTTTTGGGGGGCAGATTAATTTGGGGGACACTGGATGACTCCCCATTCCATCCCACACCACACCCAGGGGGGGTTTGGGGGGCAGGTTAATTTGGGGGGCACTGTGTGACCCCCCCTTCCATGCCATACCCAGGGCATTTTTTGGGTTAATTTGGGGTCAGTGTGTGATCCCCCCCCCCCTTCCATCCCACACCACACCCAGGGGGGTTTTGGGGGGCAGGTTAAGTGGGGGACAATGTGTGACCCCCCTTCCATCCCACACCACACCCAGGTGATTTTTTGGGGCACTTTTTTGGGGGACAGGTTAATTTGGGGTCGGTGTGTGCCCCCATTTCCACCCCACACCACTCCCAGGGTTATTTTTGGGGGTCAGGTTAATTTAGGGGCCCTGTGTGCCCCCATTTCCACCCCACACCACTCCCATGGGTTTATTGCCCCTGAGTACCTCCTGCCCCCTGTTCTCTGGTGAAAAGGGGGGGACAGGCCCAGCCCAGGCTGCCCCACGTGTCCCCAGGGCTCTGAGTGCCTTCCTCCCTCAGGAACAGCCTCCATCGTCATCCCCATCCTGCTGCTCCTCATCCTCCTCACCGTGGTGGCTTTCGTGTGGTACAAATGGAGAATTAAAGGGTGAGTGATGCCCATGGACAGGGGGGGGGGCTCCTCGAGGGTTTGGGGACACCCTGGGGGTGTCACTGACCCTGTGCCCCCCTCAAACCTCAGTGCCAAGGGCTTCCAGCACCAGAGGATGACCAATGGTGCCATGAACGTGGAGATTGGGAACCCCACGTACAAAATGTACGAGGGGGAGCCCGACGACGACGTGGGGGAGCTGCTGGATGCTGACTTTGCCCTGGACCCCGACAAGGTGAGAGGGGCTGGGGGCTCTGCAGGGTCCTGCCCGAAGTGGGGGACACGTGCTGGGGTGGGGGGCGCGTTGCTGTGGCTCTCAGGGGGGGTTCTGAGGGGTTTTGGGGCTGATGGGTCTCTGAGGGGGTCTCAGTTGGGAGAGAGAGGGATTCTCAATTGAGTCTGAGGGGTCTCAAAGGTTTTGGGGTCTCTGAGGGGTCACAAAGGTTTTGGATTGGGAAGCTCTGAGGGATCTCAGATTTTGGGGCTGGGGAGCTCTGAGGGGTCTCAAAGGTTTTGGGGTTGGGGGGCTCTGAGGGGTCTCAAAGGCTTTGAGATCTCTGAGGGGTCTCAAAGGTTTTGGAGCTGGGGAGCTCTGAGGGCTCTCAAAGGTTTTGGAGCTGGGAGGTTCTGAGGGGTCACAAAGGCTTTGGGGTCTCTGAGGGGTCTCAGATTTTGGGGCTGGGGGCTCTGAGGGCTCTCAAAGGCTTTGGGGTCTCTGAGGGCTCTCAAAGGCTTTGGGGTCTCTGAGGGGTCTCAAAGGCTTTGGGGTCTCTGAGGGGTCTCAGATTTTGGGTTGGGGTCTCTGAGGGCTCTCAAAGGCTTTGGGGTCTCTGAGGGCTCTCAGATTTTGGGTTGGGGTCTCTGAGGGCTCTCAAAGGCTTTGGGGTCTCTGAGGGCTCTCAAAGGTTTTGAGGTTGGGGGTCTCTGAGGGCTCTCAAAGGCTTTGGGGTCTCTGAGGGGTCTCAGATTTTGGGCTGGGGGCTCTGAGGGCTCTCAAAGGCTTTGGGGTCTCTGAGGGCTCTCAAAGGCTTTGGGGTCTCTGAGGGGTCTCAGATTTTGGGGCTGTGGGCTCTGAGGGCTCTAAAAGGCTTTGGGGTCTCTGAGGGCTCTCAAAGGTTTTGAGGTTGGGGTCTCTGAGGGCTCTCAAAGGCTTTGGGGTCTCTGAGGGCTCTCAGATTTCGGGGCTGGGGGCTCTGAGGAGCCACAGAGGTTTTGGGGCTGCAGGCAGAGCTGCCCCATTTCAACACAAGGTCCCATCTATGGGGGGCTCTCCCCGAGTGACCCCAGCGTGGGGAGCACCCCCCACCCCCAGGGATGGCATTTCTGGCCAGGGGGGGTTGAGGGGGGGATTTGGGGATGTCTTTACCCCCTCCCACCTTTTCTCCCCGCCCCTTTTTTTGCAGCCCACCAACTTCACCAACCCCGTGTACGCCACGCTCTACATGGGGGCCCACAACAGCCGCAACTCCCTGGCCAGCACGGACGAGAAACGGGAGCTGCTGGCACGGGGGGGGGACGACGACCTTGCAGACCCCCTGGCATAGAGAGGGGGGCAAGCCGCTGTATAAATGTACAAATGAAGGATTATTACTTTTCTATGTGAGCAGTATTATTACCTGTATATTTTTCCCCCCCTTCTCCCCCACCCCTGGTTTCAGGCCCAGACCCGGCTTTTTTTATTTTTGGTTTGGTTTCTTTGAAATTTCTTTACATTCGGGCGCCTCCCCCCTTCCCCTCCTTTTCTCCTCCTTGTTTTTCCCTCCTCTCACCATCAAACACATCGGGGCTGGGGTTTGGGGTGGAGGGGGGGGACACACACGGGGGTCACAGCTTGGGGGGGAGGCACAGGAGGGTCCCACACGCTCCCAAACCCCCCCTAAGTGCAGAGCTCCCCTCCCCAGGGACCCCCATTTGCTTCCCCCACCCCAATTTGCTGCTCCTTGGCTTCCCCCTTGTCCTGCAGCTCCCCCCCAGCCCCCATTCCCCTCCCTCCCATTTTCCCCCCATTCCCCTCCCTCCCCTCTTTTTGCCCCATTTTCCCCCTCCACTCTTTTCCTTGCCCCTCCCCAATTTTCGAATTTTCTCCCCTCCCTCTCCAATTTTCCCCTTTTTCCTTCCCCCCTCCCTCCCCAATTTTCCAATTTTCCCCTCCCTCCCCTTTTTTCCTTTCCCCCTCCCCAATTTTCCCTCCCCTCTTTTCCTTCCCTCCTCCTTCCCCAATTTTCCTATTTTCCCCTCCCTCCCCTTTTTTCCTTCTCCCCTCCCTCTCCAATTTCCCAATTTTCCCCTCCCTCTCTCTGCCTCCCTTTCCCCCATTCCCTCCCCGACTGTTACAGGGGTCAGGATGAAGCCCCCAGCCCCACTGAGGTGTGGGGTGAGGGGGGTCTCCAGCCCCTCAGCTCCTCCCTCTCTCCTGCTCTCCAACATGCACATTTTTTAACAGGAAAAATAAAATAAAAAACCCTAAAAAATACAAAAAAAACCCCCAAAAAACAAAAAAAACAAACAAACCTGGAAATGACCTAGCTTTTATAGTAGAAATAAATAAATAAACGCATGTGGGGGGGCGGGGGGGGGGGGACACCCCATCCTTTTATTGGGGGGAAATGTTTTAATAATTTTTGCTGGATTACTTTACAACTAAACAAAACAGATATTGTTATAAATAAAATTTTTAAAAAGTGAAGCGCGGGCTGATGGTTGGAGAGGGGGGTGGGAGGGTGGGGAGGGCATTTTTGGGAATGGGGAACTGGGAATGGGGGAAAGGGGAATGGGAATGGGAAAGGGGGAAAGGGGAATGGGAATGGGGAAGGGGAAAGTGGGAAAGGGGGGAATGGGAATGGGGAACTGGGAATGGGGAAAGGGAAAAGGGGGGAATGGGAATGGGGAAAGGGGAAAGGGGGAATGGGAATGGGGGAATGGGGAACTGGGAATGGGGAAAGGGGAAGGTGGAAAGGGGAATGGGAATGGGGAAAGTGGGAAAGGGGGGAATGGGAATGGGGAACTGGGAATGGGGAAAGGGAAAAGGGGGGAATGGGAATGGGGAAAGGGGGAATGGGAATCGGGAAAGGGAGAATGGGGAAAGGGGAATGGGGGAATGGGGAACTGGGAATGGGGAAAGGGGAAGGTGGAAAAGGGGAATGGGGAAAGGGAAAAGGGGGAAAGGGGAATGGGGAAAGGAGAATGGGGAACGGGAACTGGGAATGGGGAACTGGGAATGGGAATGGGGAACGGGGAATGAGGAATGGGAAATGGGGAATGGGGAGAGGGGAACTGGGAATGGGGAAAGGGGAAAGGGGAATGGGAATGGGGAACGGGGAATGGGAATGGGGAAAGGGGAACTGGGAATGGGAATGGGGAACTGGGAATGAGGAATGGGGAACGGGGAATGGGGAAAGGGGAATGGGGAACAGGGAATGAGGAAAGGGGACTGGGGAACTGGGAATGGGAATGGGGAACTGGGAATGGGGAAAGGGAAAAGGGGGAAGGGGAATGGGAATGGGAAAGGGGGAATGGGGAACTGGGAATGGGAACGGGGAATGAGAAAGGGGAATGGGGAAAGGGGGAATGGGGAGCGGGGGAACGGGGAATGGGGAACGGGGTACCGGGAGCGGGGAATGGGGTACCAGGAATGGGGAGCGGGGATTGGGGTACCGGGAGCGGGGAATGGGGAGCGGGGAACCGGGCGCCGGCGGCGCGCGCAGTCCCCGGGAGCCGCCACCAGGTGGCGACACCGCCATCGAGAACGGGGCAGGGGGGGGCAGCGCGCGCGTCCCCGTGTCCCCCCCCAGTGTGACACCCCCAGTGTGACCCCCCCAGTGTCCCCCCATGTGTCCCCCTCCCGTGTCCCCCTCCCGTGTGATCCCCTCCGTGTGACCCCCTCTGTGTCCCCCCCCATGTGTTCCCTTCCATGTCCCCCCGCCGTGTCCCACCTGTACGCCCCCATGGATTCCCCCCGTAAGCCCACCCTGAGTATTCCCCGTGTCCGCCCACTGTGTCCCTCATGTCCCCTGAGTGCCCCCCCCCATGTCCCGCCAGCGTCCCCAATGTCCCCCATTGTCCCAACATGTCCCCCGAGTATCCCCCATATCCCCCGAGTGTCCCCCATGTCCCCTGAGCATCACCCATGTCCCCCCATTGTCCCTCGTGTCCCCTGAGTATCCCCCATGTCCCCCCAATATCCCCCATGTCCCCCAGTGTCCCCCATGTCCCCTGAGCATCTCCCATGTCCCCTCTGTGTCCCCATGTCCCCTGAGTACCCTCAATGTCCCCCATGTCCCCTGAGTATCCCCCATGTCCCCCCCATTGTGTCCCCCATGTTCCCCCTCTGTCCCCCCTGTTCCCCATGTCCCCCCAGTATCCCCATGTCCCCTCTGTGTCCCCCATATCCCCTGAGTTCCCCCAGTGTCCCCCATGTCCCCTGAGCATCCCCCATGTCCCCCCCCAGTGTCCCCCCATGTCCCCCCAGTGTCCCCCATGTCCCCCCCATCTCCCCATTTCCCCTCCCCTGTGCCCCCCCCGTGCCTGGGGGTGCCCCTCTCACTCTCCCACCCTCCCACAACCACAGGGGCGACCAGAACAGCACCAGGTGAGGGGGGGGGGGCTCACTGGGGACCCCCCCTTACCCCAGGCACCCGTGGGCTCCCATCTGCGCCTCGTGGTCACCCGTGGGGGGCTCGTCCTGCGGGGGTGGGGGGCTCAGGGCACCGCTCCCATCCTCATCCTCAACCCGAGCCAGGCGGCTGCGAGGGACCCCCAGGGCCATGGCAGCTCCTGGTGCCCCCCCCCGGGGGTCTCCCTGAGCCCCCTCCCCATCATCCTCATCCTCATCTTCATCATCATCATCACCATCATCACCATCACCCCCGGCCCCCCGCAGCCGCTGCCTTTGAGCCCCCCCAGCCCCGCGCCGGGTGCCGGCGGCCTCAGATCTATTTCAATCCCGGCTCTTTGTTCACTTATCGGTCCTTAAATCTCCTCCCGAGGTTTTTCCTCCCTTTTCCCCTCTCCCCCCACCCCCCCCCCACACCCTTCACCAAATCCTTTTTATCTTTTCCCTTCAATATTTTCTATTTTTCACCCTCTTCCCCCATTCATCCCCCTCGCCTGCTTCTGCCCCTCCCGTGGGCTGCTTAAAGTGGGGAGGGGGCTCTGGAAGAGCCCTCGCAGACCCCGGGGTGTGTGAGACCATCGGGGACCCCCCCCGGGGGAGTTTTCCTGGTGATTTGGGGGGGGTCCCCGGAGCTTTGATCACCCCAAGCCACGGGGGGGGAGCAGCGCTGGGGGACCCCGGTGGATTGGAGAGGGTGGGAGGGGGTGCGGAGACCCCTGGAATGAGGGAATTGGGGGGGGTCAGGGAGGATCGGGGGGGGTCACGCTCTGACCCCCACATGCTCAGACCCCCCCTGATTGGGGGGGCGATTTTGGGGGGGGGTCCCGAGGGGTCTGGGTGCCCCCGGAGCCCCTCCAGGCTTTGGTCACCCCAACCCTGGGCACGGAGGGGGCAGCGCTGGGGGACCCCGGTGGGATTGGAGGGGATGGGAGGGGTGGGGAGACCCCCGAAATGCGGGAACTGGGGGGGTCAGGGAGGATCGGGGGCTCTGGGGGCATCGGGGGGCTCAGGGAGGTTCGGGGGGTGCTCAGGGAGGATCAGGGAGGGTCCGGGAGGATTGAGGGGCTCAGGGAGGATGAGGGGGCTCAGGGAGAATCGGGGGGCTCGGGGGGATCAGGGGGGGTTCAGGGAGGATCGGGGGGCTCAGGGAGGATTGAGGGGCTCAGAAAGGATCGGGGGGTTCTGGGGGGATCGGGGGGGTCCAGGGAGGATCGGGGGCTCTGAGGGGATTGAGGGGCTCAGGGAGGATGAGGGGGCTCAGGGAAGTTCGGGGGGCTCAGAAAGGATCGGGGGGGCTCAGGGGGGATCGGGGGGCTCAGGGAGAATCGGGGGGGCTCAGAAAGGATCGGGGGGCTCAGAAAGGATCGGGGTGCTCAGAAAGGATCGGGGGGCTCAGGGAGGATCGGGGGTGCTCAGGAGAATCGGGGGGCTCAGGAAGGATCGGGGGGTTCAGGGAGAATCGGGGGGAGCTCAGGGGGGATCGGGGGGCTCCGAGAGGATCGGGGGGCTCAGGGAGGATCGGGGGTGCTCAGAAAGGATCGGGGGCTCAGGGAGGATCGGGGGTGCTCAGGAAAGTTCGGGGGGCTCTGAGAGGATCGGGGGGTTCAGAGAGGATTGGGGGGTTCAGGGAGGATTGAGGGGCTCAGAGAGGATCGGGGGGTTCAGGGAGAATCGAGGGGGCTCAGGAAGGATCGGGGGGCTCTGAGAGGATTGAGGGGCTCAGGAAGGATCGGGGGCAGCTCAGGGGGGATCGGGGGGCTCTGGGGTCTCACACCCAGCGGGGCAGCGGCAGCCGCAGGGATGGATGGGGGGGTCCCCCTCAAGCGGGGATCGCTCCTCTGACCCCCCCCACGTACCCAGGACCCCCATGAGGGCGATCCGGGGCTGCTTGGGACCCCCGTGATGGCCGCAGCAGCTCCGGACCCCCCGCTCCTCGTGGCTCTGCGCTCTCCTCTCTCTCTCCCTCACTCCTCACCCTCCTCCTTTCCCTTTTCCCCGTTTCTCTTGTTCTAATTCCGTCTCCGCGCGTCCACGCGGTTCTGCAGCGCCCCCCCCGCCCCTGCGTGCCCCCCACCACCCCCGAGTGCCCCCAAATCCCCTCCTCAAACCCCCCCGAGTGCCCCCATATCCCCTCCTCAAACCCCCGAGTGCCCCCAAATCCCCTCCTCAAACCCCCCCGAGTGCCCCCAAATCCCCCCCTCAAACCCCCCGAGTGCCCCCAAACCCCCCCCCGGACATCCCCAGCGCCGCCGATCCTCAGCTCCCCGCGCTAATCACAGCGATAACAGCAATTAACGATCAATTAACGGCCGGGGGGGGGGCAAAACCCCTCGAGGACCCCTGGGAGAGGGGCTGGGGGCCGGGGGATGAGCACACGCGTGTCCATTTGCACACACGTGTCCGTTTGCACACACGTGTCCGTTTGCACACACGTGTCCGTTTGCACACACGTGTCCGTCCGTGCAGGTGACGCGGGGGGGGGGGGGGGGGCAGGATAAGGGGGGGTCCCCAGGGTGCCCCCACCCCTTCCTGAGGGAGTTTTGGGGGGGTTCAAGCAGGAGGGGCAGCGCCGCCCGTGCCTCCGGTGGGGTCTCCGGGAAATGGGGCGGGGGTCGCAGCAACGGGGGGGTCCGGATGGGGAGGGGGGGGGGGGCACCTCGGGGTGTCCGGGATCGGGGGGCAGGAGCGGGGCAGGAGCGGGGCAGGAGCGGGGTGTCCTGGGGGGGGCCCGGAAAGGGGGGGCAGGATCGGGGGTACCCCGAGGTGATGGAGGAGAGTTGGGGGGGGGGACCAGGGGCACCCCGAGGTGATGGAGAAGAGGGGGGGGAGCATCAGGGGCACCCCGGGATGCTGAAGGAGGCGAGGGGGGGACCGGGGGCACCCCGAGGTGATGAAGAAAAGGGGGGGGGGACCAGGAGCACCCCGAGGTGATGAAGAAGAGGATGGGGACAGGACCGGCGACAGCCCGGGATGATGAAGAGGTGATGAAGAAGAGGGGGGGGAGCACCAGGAGCACCCCAATGTGGTGGAGAAGAGGGGGGCAGCACCAGGGGCACCCCGAGGTGATGAAGAAGAGGGGGGAGCATCAGGAGCACCCCAAGATGGTGGAGAAAAGGGGGAACACCAGGAGCACCCCCCGAGGTGATGAAGAAGAGGGGGGGGAGCACCAGGGGCACCCCGAGGGGATGAAGAAAAGGGGAGCACCAGGGGCACCCCAAGGTGTTGAAGAAGAGGATGGGGACAGGACCGGCGACAGCCCGGGATGATGAAGAGGTGATGAAGAAGAGGGGGGGGAGCACCAGGAGCACCCGAGGTTGTGGAGAAAAGGGGGAGCACCAGGAGCACCCCCCGAGGTGATGAAGAAGAGGGGGGGGAGCACCAGGGGCACCTCGAGGTGATGAAGAAAAGGGGGGGGACAGCACCAGCGACACCCTGGGATGCTGAAGGAGGCGAGGGGGGGGACCAGGAGCCCCCCGAGGTGATGGAGAAGAGGGGGGGGAGCACCCCAAGGTGATGAAGAAGAGGATGGGGGCAGGACCAGGAGCGCCCAAGGTGATGAAGAAAAGGGGGGGCACCAGGAGCACCCCGAGGTGATGGAAAAGAAGGGGGGGGTCCCCCAAGCTGCTGGGGGGCTGGGGGGGGTCGCGGGCACCTCGGGCTCGCCCCTCGCCCCCGTCCCCGCTCCGTGGCGGAGCCTCCGCCGCTCGCGGGGCCGGTGCGGGGTCCCGGAGCCGCCTCCCCCCGGTTCCCCCCCACCCCCGGTGCCCGCCGCCGGTCGGGATTGGCGGCGGCGCCGCCGAGGCACCGCCCGGCCCCGCAAGTCTCCAACTTTCTTCCCGCCGCCCCTCATCATCATCATCATCATCATCCTCATCATCACCGGGGCCGCCGGTTCTCCCGGAGCCCCGCGATGCTCCGCCGCCGCCTGCCCCTGCTCGGGCCCGGGCTGCTGCTGCTGCAGGTACCGGGGGGGCTCCGGGACCACCGGGACCATTGGGGGGGGCTCCGGGACCACCGGGACCATTGGGGGCGGCTCCGGGACCACCGGGACCACCGGGACGGTGCGCGGTTACCGGGCAGGGGCGGAAATTGAGGGGGGGTCGTGCATTACTGGGGGGTGCAGGAGAAATCCGGGGGGTCCCGGCGAGGAGGGGTCGTGGAGATTTTTGGGGGGGTGCCGTGCATTGGGGGGGTCGTGCAGTTATTGGGGGTGTAGGATAAATCCAGAGGGTCCTGGCGATGGGGGGGGCGTGGAGATTTTTGGGGGGGTCGTGCAGATTTAGGGGTCCCGGTTTGGGGGGGGGCTGTGGCAGTCACGGAAAGAACGGAGGTTTGGGGGGGGGGGGGTCAAGCGTGACTTGGGGGGTGCAGGAGAAATCCGGGGGGTCCTGGCCAAGGGGTTCGTGCAGGTTTTTGGGGGGGGGGGTCGTGCATTGAGGGGGGGCTGTGGCAGTCACGGAATGAGCGGAGATTTGGGGGGGGGGGGGTCCAGCAGACACTGAAGGGGGGGGGTGAATGTGAGAGTTTTATGGGGGGGGGTCCTGCACCCCCCTCCCCTCACCCCAAGCTGGAGGGGGACGCGGGGCTGTCCCGGAGTTGTGGTGTCGGGGGCGGGGGGGGGTCCCATGGGGGTGAAGCCCCCCCAGTTTTGTTTTCCTGCCCCCCCCCCCCCATTGCAGAGCGCGGGAGGCGCCGTCTGGCAGGTGTAGGATGGGGGGGGCAGCGAGACGGAGCCTGGGGGCGGCCACGGATTTGGGGGGGTCGGAGCCGCTGCCCCCCCTGCCCGAGGGGGCTCTGGGGACCCCTTGTCCCGCACCCCGCACCTGCAGCACACCTGGGAATGGGGGGGGGGGAGCAGAGGGACCCCCCCCCCACGGTGCTGGGGACCCCATGCAGGATTTGGGGGGGGGGGGGGTCCCCAACTGTTCTGTGTGCGAACCCCAAAATCACCTGCGGAGGTGACGCCTCATCCCCGTCCCGACTCCTGCACGGATTTGGGGGGGTGGGGGGCACCTCACCCAGAGCCCCCCAACCATGGGGAGAACTCACGGGGGTCCGTGGGGTGGGGTAGGGGGGGGTTTGGGGGACCCCCCCCCCCTCTTTTGCTGCTCGGTGGGAGCTGAGGAGCGGCTGCAGCCGCAGAGACCCCGACACCCCCCCCCCCCTCAGCGATGTCCCCCCCGTCCCCAATTGTGTCCCCCCCACATCCTGGAATGGGGGGGGGGGGGCTGTGATGGTCAGGAGTGGAGGGGAGGGGTGTGTGAGGGGCGGGGGTCGCGCTCATCCCCCAGCAGATCAGATCAGATTTCCTGACGCTCCATTTTTTTATTTTTTTTTTTTTTTACTTTCCGTGTTTCATGAATAAAATCAAACGAGTCAATTCCCTCTCGGGAATTGGATGCACATCAGGGACCGACCCCCCCCCCCCCCTCTCTCCCTCACCCTCCTCCTCCTCTCTGCACCACGCGACCCCCCCCCAAGGCAAAGCCTCCTGTAACTTGTCCGTCTGTCCGTCTGTCCGTCTGTCCGTCTGTCTGTCCCTCAGGGGGGGGCGGGACGTGTGCCCGAGTGCGGGGGCGGCTCGGCGTGACCCCCCCCACCCTCCTCCTCCTCCTCCTTTCCCCGTGTCCATCCATTGCGGAGCATCTGTCGGTGCTGGAGCCGCTTCAAGATAAATGGGTTTGTTTTGATCAAATCCGGAGCGGGGCGCTGCCCTGGCCCCCCCCCCCACCCCATCCGGCCCCTGCCCCACCCACACGAGCAGCGGTGCTGGGGGGGGGGGGGGCGGCTCCAATTTGGGGAGGGGGGCACGGATGTGGCTCGGGGCATGGGGTGGGCGTGAGGGGCGCAGGAAGCTCCAGGGAGAGGCTCTGACCCATTTGGGGTGAGGGTCCAGGACCCCCCTGACCCGTTTAGGGTGAGGGTCCAGGATCCCCTGACCCGTTTGGGGTGGGGGTCCAGGACCCCCCTGACCCGCTTGGGGTGAGGGTCCAGGACCCCCTGACCCGTTTGGGGTGGGGGTCCAGGACCCTCCTGACCCGTTTGGGGTGGGGGTCCAGGACCCCCCTGACCCGTTTAGGGTGAGGGTCCAGGACCCCCTGACCCGTTTGGGGTGAGGGTCCAGGACCCCCTGACCCGTTTGGGGTGAGGGTCCAGGACCCCCCTGACCCGCTTGGGGTGAGGGTCCAGGACCCCCTGACCCGTTTGGGGTGAGGGTCCAGGACCCCCCTGACCCGTTTGGGGTGCGGGGGCCGGGGTGTGCCCAGCCCGGTGCCCACCGAGTGCCAGGGAGGGGCACCGGAGCCATTCGTGCCCTGCTGCTCTTCGGGACTCTTGGGGAGAAACTTTGCCGGGGTCTTTTGGGGGTCAGGAGGGAATTGGGTGGGTGGGGGGACCCCAGGGTGTGGGGACCCCCGAGGTGTGGGACCCCCGAGGTGTGGGACCCCAAAGGTGTGGAACCCCAGGATGTGGGGACCCCCAGGATGTGGGGACCCCTGTGCAGAGACCCCCGGTGTGGGGACCCCCGAGTTGTGGGACCCCCAGGATGTGGAGACCCTCAGGGTGTGGGGGAGACCCCCCAGGTGTGTGAGACCCTCAGAGTGTGGGACCCCAGGGTATGAGACCCCCAAGGTGTGGGACCCCAAAAGTGTGGGACCCCCGAGGTGTGGGACCCCCAGGATGTGGAGACCCTCAGGGTGTGGGGGAGACCCCCAGGGTGTGGGGGAGACCCCCCAGGTGTGTGGGACCCTCAGAGTGTGAGACCCCCGAGGTGAAACCCCTGAAGTGTGGGGACCCCCGAGGTGTGAGACCCCTGGGGTTTGGGACTCAGCCTGTGGGGACCCCAATGTGGGACCCCGAATGTGGGACCCCCGAAATGTGGGACCCCCGAGGTTTGGGACTCCCAGCCTGTGGAGACCCCAGGGTGTGGGGACCCCCGAGCTGTGAGACCCCCGAGCTGTGAGACCCCCGTGGTGTGGGGACCCCCGGGATGTCACCCCCGTGCCCTGGCTTTGCTGGCAGTGCCACCTGGGTGCCATTGGCATTTTGGGCTCGACCCAAAACTGGACGGACGAACCTCCCCATCCCACTGCTCCCACTCTGGGGGTCCCCCCCGGGCCCCCCACCCTTGCTGGCAGAGGCACGACCCCCCCTCTGATCGCCCCCTCCCTCCCCAGCCTTATTTCCATCCATTCCGTTCTTTTCTATTCATACAAAATTCAATTTTGGGCTCCCTCGGGGTGGAGCCGAGGGGTTCAGCCCCCCCAGGACCCCCAGGACCCCCAGGACCCTGGGCTCGTTCTCTGAGCAGCCCCCGGTGCCACCCTGGGTGCCCCTGGCATGGGGTGACCCCCCCCGGGCCTGGGCAGGACCCGGCGGAGGAGGAATTGGGCAAGATCGGGCAGGATCGGGCAAAACGGGCGGGATTGAGGCGCGGCGGGCTGGCTGAGCGCCTCGGCAGGACGGACACGGCCATGTCCGTCTGTCCTTCCTCACCCCGCTCCGTGCCGGGATGGGCCTGGCCACACCCCGTGCCTCAGTTTCCCTCTGTCAACACCTGAGCCTTGCTGGCAGCTTTTCCCTTCCCGGATTAACCCTTTGCAGGCAGATCCGGCTGGCTGAGAAGCACCTGAGCGTTGCTGGCAGCTTTTCCCCTTCCCGGATTAACCCTTTGCAGGCCAATCCTGCCTCGCTCTGCCGTGTGGGTGGCCTGCGATGCCAAACTCATCCACTTTGTCCCTTGCTGTCGCCCCGGAGGTGCCTCCTGGGCTGCCGACAGATGGTTTCGCTCTCGGCAGCTGCTGCCAGCCCGTTCCGCACAAGGACACCCCAATTCCGCCTCCCCAGCTCCCGGTTTTGGGGAGAATTCACCCGAAATTCGGGCTCGGAGGTGTGCAGCACGTTTGGGGTCAGAGGAGGGAGGATGTGGGGTTTGTGTGGGGTCGGGGGGTGCCTGGGGGTGCTGAGCTCTGGGTGCTGGCTGAACCCCCGGTGCCCCCGGGGCCGGGATGGGCTCCGGGCATGTCCTGGTACCGGGATGGGCTCCGGGCATCCCCCGGGGCCGGGATGGGCCCCGTGAATCCCCCGTTACCGGGATGGGCTCTGTGAATGCCCCGGGGCCGGGATGGGCTCCGTGAATGCCCCGGGGCCGGGATGGGCCCAGTGCATCCTCAGGGGCCGTTCCTGTGCATCCACCAGGCCGGGATGGGCTCGGTACCTCCCCCGGGGCCGGGATGGGCCCAGTGCATCCTCAGGGGCCGTTCCTGTGCATCCACCAGGCCGGGATGGGCTCGGTACCTCCCCCGGGGCCGGGATGGGCCCAGTGCATCCCCCGGGGCCGGGATGGGCCCCGTGAATCCCCCGGGGCCGGGATGGGCTCTTGGCAACCCCCGGGGCCGGGATGGGCTCCGTGAATCAACCAGTAGCGGGATGGGCTCCGTGAATGCCCCGGGGCCGGGATGGGCTCCGTGCATGCCCATAAGGCCGGGATGGGCCCCGTGAATCCCCCAGTGCCCCCGGTACTGGGATGGGCTCCGTGCATCCCCCGGTAACAAGATGGGCCCCGTGCACTGCCCGGTACTGGGATGGGCCCCGTGCATCCCCCAGGGCCGTTCCTGTGCCCACCAGGCCGGGATGGGCTCTGTGCACCCCCCGGTATCAGGATGGGCCCCGTGCATCCCCATAAGGCCGGGATGGGCCCCGTGCACCCCCCGGTGCCCACAAGGCTGGGATGGGCCCCATGCAGCCCCCGGTACCAGGATGGGCCCTGTGCATCCCCCAGTGCCCTCGGTACTGGGATGGGCTCTGTGCAACCCCCAGGGTCGGGATGGGCCCCATGCACCCCCCGGTACCGGGATAGGCCCTGTGCACCCCCCGGTGCCCACAAGGCCAGGATGGGCCCTGTGCACCCCTCGGTACCAGGATGGGCCCCGTGCACCCCCCGGTACCGGGATAGGCCCCATGCACCCCCCGGTACCGGGATGGGCCCCACGCATGTCCCAGTACCGGGATAGGCCCCGTGCACCCCCCGGTACCGGGATGGGCCCAATGCATGTCCCAGTACCAGGATGGGCCCCGTGCACCCCTCAGTACCAGGATGGGCCCCACGCATGTCCCAGTACCAGGATGGGCCCCGTGCACTCCCCGGTACCGGGATGGGCCCCACGCATGTCCCAGTACCAGGATGGGCCCCGTGCACCCCTCGGTACCGGGATGGGCCCCACGCATGTCCCAGTACCAGGATGGGCCCCATGCACCCCTCGGTACCGGGATGGGCCCCATGCATGTCCCAGTACCAGGATGGGCCCCGTGCACCCCCCAGTGCCCTTGGTGCCGGGATGGGCTCCATGCATGCCCATAAGGCCGGGATGGGCCCCGTGCACCCCCCGGTATCAGGATGGGCCCCGTGCACTCCCCGTACCGGGATGGGCCCCGTGCATGCCCATAAGGCTGGGATGGGCCCCGTGCACCTCTCGGTACCAGGATGGGCCCCGTGCACCCCCCAGTACCGGGATGGGCCCCGCGCACCCCCCAGTACCAGGATGGGCCCCATGCACCCCCCGGTACCGGGATGGGCCCCATGCATGTCCCAGTACCAGGATGGGCCCCGTGCACCCCTCGGTACTGGGATGGGCCCCACTCATGTCCCAGTACCAGGATGGGCCCCATGCACCCCCCGGTACCGGGATGGGCCCCATGCATGTCCCAGTACCAGGATGGGCCCCGTGCACCCCCCGGTGCCGTTCCTGCAGCTCCCCGAGCCGGGGCCGCCGTTGCGGCGGGTGCCGTGTGTGCTCAGCATGGCTGAGCTAATCTATCGCCAAACAAACACACAGTGTTATTCCGAAAGAAGGTTTCCAAGCGACTCATTTCCCTTTTTTTAATAACTCTTCCCTCTGGTGCCCTTTGCACCCCAAGCTGGGAGATTCAATAAGGCTGGAGCCTGGAGCGTGGCTGGCGCAGCCTCGGCGAGGGGGGGGAGCAGCGGCTGGGGAAGGGGGGGGCACCCCTGGGTGCCCCCCAGCCAGAGCCACCCACCCCTGCTCTCCCCGGTGCCGATCTGGTCCGCTTTTATTGCTTTTCCCTATTTTTAATTGCCATTTTTCCTCTGGGGATTGGCAGAGGTGGCCAGGATGGGGAGGAGGAGGGGGGGACAGCACAGCTGAGCCCCCACCGCTAATCATCACACCCTTGCCAATTAACACTCCCTCATTAATGACTTTGCCCGCCCTTTCTGCATCCTCTCAAGGAGCCCCCGCAGCCGGTGACCCCAAAGTGGGGGTGACACCGAGCTGAGCCCCCCCCAGCCCCCAGCCTGGCCCAGCTCCAGCCTCGCCGCGGTGCCTGGCTCAGCTTTGGAGGTAAATGGCCCAGGAAAGATGAAGCTTCCTCTGCCGCCGCTTGGATTGCTGCTGAAGGAATAATCACATCCCTGGGCCCCCCTCCCTCCCCTCCCTCCCCTCACCGCTTTTTTTTTTTTTCCCTGTTGCAAAAGGAAAGTCATTGTGGAGGAACAGAGCAGGGAATCCATCCCAAATCAATACTAAACCAATCCCAAATTAGTCCCAAATCAATCCCGAATCAATCCCAAATCAATCCTAAATCAATCCCAAATCAATTCCAAATCAATCCTAAATCAGTCCCTAATCAATCACAAATCAATTCCAAATCAAACCCAAATCAGTCCCAAATCAGTCCTGAATCAATCCTGAATGAATCCCGAATCAGTCCCAAATCAATCCCAAATCAATTCCAAATAATCTCAAATCAATCCCAAATCAATTCCAAATCAATCCCAAGTAATCCCAAATCAATCCCAAATCAATGCCAACTCAATTCCAAATCAACCCCAAATAAATTCCAAATCAACCCCAAATCAATCCCAAATCAGTCCTGAATCAATCCTGAATGAATCCTGAATTAGTCTCAAATCAATCCCAAATCAATTCCAAATAAACCCCAAACCAACCCCAAACCAACCCCAAATCAATTCTAAATCATCCCAAATCAATCCCCAAAAAATCCCAGATCAATCCCAAATCAACCCCAAATCAGTCCCAAATCAATCCCAAATCAATTCTAAATCATCCCAAATCAGTCCCAAATCAATCCCAAATAACCCCAAATCAACCCCAAATCAATCCCAGATCCCCTGTGCCACCCAGGCTTGGTGTCACACCGGGGGTGCCCCTCTCATTGTCCCCATTGTCCCCTCGGGGTGGTAACCAGCCCCTGGCTGAGGTGGGTCATGGTCCTTGTGACCCCAAAGGGTCCCCAGTGCTCCTGGTGGGGTTTCTTGAAGGGTTTTAATCAAAGTTTGATGTGGGGTGAAAACGGGGCTGAATTCAGCTCTGAGGGGCACCAGGAGGGTGCCAGGGGGGTGCCAGGGGGGTCTCGGGGGGGTCCTGGTGTCACCCAGCACCTGGCTGAGGTGGGTCATGGTCCTTGTGACCCCAAAGGGTCCCCAGTGCTCCTGAGGGGTCTCTTGGAGGGTTTTAATCCAAATCCACTGTGGGGTGAAAATGGGGCTGAATCCAGACCTGGAGGGCATCAGGGGGATGCCAGGGGGTGCCAGGGGGTGCCAGGGGGGATCAGGGACACTCTGTGCCCTGCTCCACCTGGCTGGGATGGGTCACGCTCCTTGTGACCCCAAAGGGTCCCCAGTGCTCCTGGTGGGGTTTCTTGAAGGGTTTTAATCAAAGTTTGCTGTGGGGTGAAAACGGGGCTGAATTCAGCTCTGAGGGGCACCAGGAAGGTCCCAGAGGGTGCCAGGGGGGTCTCGGGGGGGTCCTGGTGGCTGCCAGCACCTGGCTGAGGTGGGTCATGGTCCTTGTGACCCCAGAGGGTCCCCAGTGCTCCTGAGGGGTCTCTTGGAGGGTTTTAATCCAAATCCACTGTGGGGTGAAAATGGGGCTGAATCCAAACCTGGGGGGCACCAGGGGGATGCCAGGGGGTGCCAGGGAGGTCTCAGGGGGGTCCCAGGTGGGTCCTGGTGGCACCCAGCACCTGGCTGAGGTGGGTCATGGTCCTTGTGACCCCAAAGGGTCCCCAGTGCTCCTGGTGGGGTTTCTTGAAGGGTTTTAATCAAAGTTTGCTGTGGGGTGAAAACGGGGCTGAATTCAGCTCTGAGGGGCACCAGGAAGGTCCCAGAGGGTGCCAGGGGGGTCTTGGGGGGGTCCTGGTGTCACCCAGCACCTGGCTGAGGTGGGTCATGGTCCTTGTGACCCCAAAGGGTCCCCAGTGCTCCTGGTGGGGTTTCTTGGAGGGTTTTAATCAAATCTGGGGTGAAAACGGGGCTGAATCCAACCCTGAGGGGCATCAGGGGGGTGCCAGGGGGTGCAGGGACACTCTGTGCCCTGCTCCTGGTGGCCGCCAGCCCCTGCTCACTCCTTGTGGCCCCTCAATGCTCCTGAGGGCTTCTCTTGGAGGGTTTTAATCTAAATCCACCGTGGGGTGAAAATGGGGCTGAAAATCCAAACCTGGGGGGCACCAGGAGGGCACCAGGGGGCACCCAGCACCTGGCTGAGGTGGGTCAGGGTCCTTGTGACCCCAAAGGGTCCCCAGTGCTCCTGGGGGGGTTTCTTGAAGGGTCTCTTGGAGGGTTTTAGTCAAAGTTTGATGTGGGGTGAAAACGGTGCTGAATCCAACCCTGGGGGTCCCAGGGGGGCACCAAGGGGGTCCTGGTGGCACCCAGCACCTGGCTGAGGTGGGTCATGGTCCTTGTGACCCCCCCAGCACTCCTGAGGGGTCTCCTGGAGGGTTTTAATCAAAATTCATCTTGTTCTGCTGGAGGGAAATTGTTCTGCTGTGGGGTGAAAACGGGGCTGAAAATCCAACCCTGGGGGTCCCAGGGGGGTCTCAGGGGGGTCCTGGTGGCACCCAGCCCCTGGCTGAGGTGGGTCATGGTCCTTATGACCCCCCAGGAGTCAATCCAACCCTCTTGGAGGGTTTTAATCAAAATTTACTTTGGGGACTTTGCTGGTGCCCCCCGATTCCTGTGGGGGACAGATCCCAGCTGGCACTGGGGACGTCAGGAGGGTCTGCAGGTGACACCCAGGGGACAACCTGGCATTTCCCCCCCCCCCCTGGTGACCTTCTCAGTGGCCCTGCCTCATCCAGGGAGGTTGTGGGGGGGCTGGGATTGGGATTTATGATCCCTCCTGATACGATCTTATAAAATTTCCCGGGCACACTGGAAATTACATTTCCATAGCTCGGGAGCAGCGATCTCTGCGAGCGCCAATACCTGCCACTTTTATGGCTACATTTATTGCAATAATAAAGTGGAACGCTGAGGGAAGGGCTGGGGGGTGCCTGGGGGGGGAGCAGGAGGTGGGGGATGAGTTGCTGAGGGTTTGGGGTGCCCCGATTTTGGGGGGATTTGGGTGAAGCTGCTGCGTCCGTGCTGAAGAGCTGGGAGAGACGTAGAGGGATCTGGTTCTGCTTGGGGGAAACTGAGGCAGGAGCATCCTGGGGCCCATCCCTGGTGCTGGGGATGTGGGAATGAGGTGGAACCCATCCCTGCTGGCTGTTTGTCCCCACCCCATGCCCATGAGCTCCCTGTGTCCCCCCATATTTTGGGGGTATTCAAGTGAAGCTGCTGCGTCTCTGCTGAAGAGCTGGGAGAGAGGTAGAGAAATCTTGTTCTGCTTGGGGGAAACTGAGGCAGGAGCATCCTGTGGGGACATCCCTGGTGCTGGAGATGTGGAACCCATCCCTGCTGGCTGTTTGTCCCCACACCATGAGCTCCCTGTGTCCCCCATATTTTGGGGGATTTGGGTGAAGCTGCTGCGTCTCTGCTGAAGAGCTGGGAGAGGGGTAGAGGGATCTGGTTCTGCTTGGGGGAAACTGAGGCAGGAGCATCCTGGGGGCCACCCCTGGTGCTGGAGATGTGGAACCCATCCCTGCTGGCTGTTTGTCCCCACCCCATACCCATGAGCTCCCTGTGTCCCCCATATTTTGGGGGGATTTGGGTGAAGCTGCTGCGTCTCTGCTGTCATCATGGAGGAGGGGTAGAGGGATCTTGTTCTGCTGGAGGGAAACTGAGGCAGGAGCATCCTGGGGCCCATCCCTGGTGCTGGGGATGTGGGAGGGATGTGGGACCTGCCTGTTTGTCCCCACACCATCCCCATGAGCTCCCTGTGTCCCCCCGATTTTGGGGGATTTGGGTGAAGCTGCTGCGTCTCTGCTGAAGAGCTGGGAGAGGCGTAGAGGGATCTGGTTCTGCTTGGGGGAAACTGAGGCAGGAGCATCCTGTGGGGCCATCCCTGGTGCTGGGGATGTGGGAATGACGTGGAACCCATCCCTGCTGGCTGCATTTCCTCCTCCCCACCCCATCCCTTTGAGCTGCCCCTGTCCCCACGTCCTCCTCTGGGGGGTGGCCATGCAGACCCCCTCACTCCCCAGGGACCCCCACAAGGAGCTGGGCGCCCCCAAATTCAACCAGAGCTGTTCCAGGCCTGTTGTTGAGCTCAGGGAGCTGCTGGGTGACAGCCACCCAGCGTCCCCGTCCCCTGCCACCCCCGTGTCCCCTCTGTGCTGGCTGCTGCCCCCCTCCCACACCCCCTCTCCCCCTCCCTCTCCGTTTATCTCCTGTTTTCCCATTCATTCCCTTTTCTCCTCCAGCCCAATGAGTCACACAAGCCCCGAATCCTTTGCCTGCCGCCGTCTCCTCCCTTCTATTATATTTTTTTCCTTTGCTCTTAACAGCACTTTTCCCTTTTTCACCCGTGGGGGGAGAAACTCGGCTTGTACATTTATTTATTTTATTTTTTTTTTCCCCAGCTCCTACCTCACCGCGAAGCCCTTAAAAGTAATAAATAAATAAAACAAACGGCTGAGGAAAAGAAAAGGCAGGAAACGAGTGACAGGGAAAAGGAACCGAAACGAAAAAAAAAGAAGGAGGAGGGAGAGAAAAAAAAAAGTCCTACTCTGGCTATGAAATATTTATTAGCCAGCGCGTGCCGAGCCCGTTAATAAAGCTCCAACATTTGCATATTTTTTATTTTTTGCTGTCAGCGAGGAGCAAGGTGAATGTTTGGGGAGTGAGGGCGCAGCTGATCCAAAGCTGATCCCCCCTGGCCCCCCTGAGGGTCCTGGTTCTGCTCCAGGTGACACCGGGGCTTGGGCACGAGGCTGTCACCGGGAGGGGGACCCCAGCACGGGGCTGGAAGGACCCCGGGGTGGATTTGGTTGGAGTTTGGTTGGATTTGGTGGGTTTGGTTGGATTTGGGTGGATTTGGTTGGATTTGGTGGATTTGGTAGGTTTGGTGGATTTGGTTGGATTTGGTTGGATTTGGTGAATTTGGTGAATTTGGTGGGTTTGGTGGGTTTGTTTGGGTTTGGTTGGATTTGGTTGGATTTGGTTGGAGTTGGTGGATTTGGTTGTATTTGGGTGGATTTAGTGGGTTTGGTTTGATTTGGTGGGTTTGGTTGGATTTGGTGGATTTGGTTGGATTTGGTGACTTTGGTTGTATTTGGGTGGCTTTGGTGAATTTGGTTGTATTTGGGTGGATTTGGTGGATTTGGTGGATCTGGTGGGTTTGGTGAATTTGGTAGGTTTGGTGGACTTGGTGGGTTTGTTTGGGTTTGGTTGGATTTGGTTGGATTTGGTTGTATTTGGGTGGATTTAGTGGGTTTGGTTGGATTGGGTGGATTTGGTTGGATTTGGGTGGAGTTGGTTGTATTTGGGTGAATTTGGTGGGTTTGGTTGGATTTGGGTGGATTTGCTGAATTTGAGTGAATTTGGTGGGTTTGGTGAATTTGGTGAATTTGGTGGGTTTGGTGAATTTGGTGGGTTTGGTTGGAGTTGGTTGGATTTGGGTAGCTTTGGTGAATTTGGTTGTATTTGGGTGATTTGGTGGGTTTGGTGGATCTGGTGGGTTTGGTGAATTTGGTTGTATTTGGGTGGATTTGGTGGGTTTGGTGAATTTGGTGGGTTTGGTGGGTTTGGTGGGTTTGGTTGTATTTGGTGGATTTGGGTGGATTTGGTGGGTTTGGTTGTATTTGGGTGAATTTGGTGGGTTTGGTTGGATTGGGTGGATTTGGGTGGATTTGGTGGGTTTGGTTGTATTTGGGTGAATTTGGTGGGTTTGGTTGGATTGGGTGGATTTGGTTGGATTTGGTGGATTTGGTGGATTTGGTGAATTTGGTGAATTTGGTGGATTTGGTGAATTTGGTGGATTTTGCTTTGCTGAGCTCATCCAGACTCCTCTGGCTGAGGAGGTGCTGGTGTCAGATTCACCTGTCCTGGTGCTGGGGGTGCCCATCCCAATATTGGGGTGCCCATCCTGGTGTTCAGGGTGCCCATCCCAATATTGGGGTGTCCATCCTGGTGTTCAGGGTGCCCATCCCAATATTGGGGTGCCCATCCTGGTGTTCAGGGTGCCCATCCCAATACTGGGGTACCCCTTCTCTGTGCTGGAGTTGCCTATTCTGGATTTGGGGTGCCCATTCTGGTTCTGGGGTGCCCATTCTGGTGCAGGGGTGCCTATCTTGGTGTTCAGGGTGCCCATCCCAATACTGGGGTACCCCTTCTCTGTGCTGGGGTTGCCTATTCTGGTATTTGGGGTGCCCATCCTGGTATTTGGGGTGCCCATCCTGGTATTTGGGGTGCCCATCCTGATGTTTGGGATGCCTGGCCAATGTTAGGGGTTCCCATCCCAATATTGGGGTGTCCCTTCTCTGTGTGTGTCACCATGTGCATGTCACTGTGTGTGTGTCACCGTGCATGTCACCATGTGTGTGTCACTACACGTGTGTCACTGCGTGTGTACACACGAGAGGTCTCTGAAGCCAGGGTGTGGAATTTGGGGTTCATTGCAAAGGGCCAAGTGCAGGGAGCTGCTGGAGCTGCCAGGCACAGCTGGAGCAGGACTGAGAGGAGAGAGAGGGGGAGAGAGGATGAGAGGGTGAGAGAGTAAGAGAGTAAAAAGTTAAGAGAGTAAAAGGGTAAGAGAGGTAAGAGCATGAGGTTCCTGTTACAACACAATAAATCTTCCTCTGTGCTGAATATTCTAATTCTCACTCACCAATCTAGTACAAGATACAAATCCTACAGCATTTGCACACAGCCTGTAAGAATCATTACATTACCATACTGTGTTACATTTTAAACCCTACAAACTCCTCTTTGGGCCCCCTCTGCCAAGCCTAAAAACTCCTCTTTGGAAACCCTAAAACCTCCTCTTTGGAGGAGTTTTAAACCCTACAAACTCCTCTTTGGGCCCCTCTGCCAAGCCAGCAGGGTCTGCTCTGCCCCTTGGAGCTCTCTGCAAGCAGAGGGTGCTGTTCCATCAAAAGGGGATCACCTTCAGCAGTCACACCATTGCTTTCCAGCTGTTCAGTGACTGAGGGATCTCAAAACTTGCTTTCATTTCAATCTCTCTTATAGTTTCCATATTCTCAAAATCAATCATATTTATAAGGCTTTCCTGTTTCATCTCCTTCAACATCCTCACCTGTCTGTCTGTGTGTCTGTCCGTCCTGGCTCACCTAAACTTGCTTTCATTTCAATCTCTCTTATAGTTTCCATATTCTCACAATCTTTTGCCAGACAATCATATTTACAAGGCTTTCCTGTTTCATCTCCCCCAACACTTCACCTGTCTGTCTGTCTGTCTGACCCCCCTGGCTCACCTAAACTTGCTTTCCTTTCAATCTCAATATAGTTTCCATTGTAAGTCTATTGTCCATTATCTCCCCTATCATCCTCACCTGTCTGTCTGTGTGTCTGTCTGTCTGTCTGTGATCCCCCTCCGGTTGCTTTCATTTCAATCTCACTTATAATTTCCATATTCTCAAAAATCTTTTGCCAGACAATCATATTTACGAGTCTTTCCTGTTTCATCTCCCCTGTCTGTCTGTGTGTCTGTCTGTCTGTCTGTGACCCTCCCTGGCTCACCTAAACTTGCTTTCACTTCAATCTCGGTTAGCATTTCCATATTCTCAAAATCTTTTGCCAGACAATCTTATTTATGAGGCTTTCCTGTTTCATCTCCCCCATCATCCTCACCTGTCTGTCTGTCTGTGTGTCTGTGTGTCTGTCTGTGTGTCTGTCTGTGTGTCTGTCCATCCTGGCTCACCTAAACTTGCTGTCATTTCAATCTCGTTTATCATTCCCATATTCTCCAAATCTTTTGCCAGGCTTTCCTATTTATAAATTTTTCCTGTTTCATCTCCCCCAACACTCCACCTGTCCGTCCGTCCGTCTGTCCGTCCGTGACCACCCTGCCTCACCTAACCTCGCTTTCCTTCCAATCTCTCTTATCATTTCCATAATCTCACAAACCTTTTGCCCGACAATCCTACATTTCAGTCCCTCCTGTTTCATCTCCCCCATCATCCTCACCCTCCCGGCCACGCCTGGGCTCGCCGGGCGGCTCCCGCAGCCCCGCGGAGCCGCAGCAGCAGCGGGAGATGAATGGGAGCTGTCAGAGGCACCTTGTTTGCTGCTAACCTTTGGAAATGCCACGGCGCCCCGGGCCGAGGCTGCCGGGGGGAGCGGCCCCGCGGGAATTGTCGCTCTGCACCTCCAATTAATCTCCTGGTGCTAACGAAGGCGGCGGGGTGACAGGGGAGAGGATGGGATGAGCCCGCGGCCGTGGGGAGAGAGGGAGAACCACGAGAAGGGGAGAGGGGGAGGATGACAGGGGATGGGGACAGGGAATGGGGAAAGGGGATGGGGACAGGGTGGGGACAGAGGTAGGGACAGCATGGGGACAGGGTGGGGACAGGGGATGGGGACAAGGGATGGGGACAAGGGATGGGGATGGGGACAGGAATGGGGACAGGGGATGGGGACAGGGTGGGGGACAGGGGTAGGGACAGCATGGGGACAGGAATGGGGACAGGGGATGGGGACAAGGGATGGGGATGGGGATGGGGACAGGGATGGGGACAGGGGATGGGGATGGGGACAGGGGTAGGGACAGCATGGGGACAAGGGATGGGGACGGGGATGCGGACAGGGGATGGGGGCAGGGGATGGGGACAGGATGGGGACAGGGGATGGGGACAGGGTGGGAAAGAGGATGGGGACAGGGTGGAGACAGGGATAGGGACAGCATGGGGACAGGGATGGGGACAGGGTGGGAAAGACGATGGGGACGGGATGGGGACAGGGTGGGTACAGGGTGGGGACAGGGGTAGGGACAGGATGGGGACAGGATGGGAAAGAGGATGGGGACAGAGTGGTGGTAATAATAGGGACAGGGTAGGGACCGAAACAGGTTGGCGGGTATTAATGGGGACAGGGTGGGGACAGTGTGATGGGGACAGGGATGGGGACAGGGTAATAGTAATGGGGACATGATGGTGGTAATAATGAGGACAGGGATGGGGACAGGGTGGGAAAGGGGATGGGGACAAGATGGGGACAGGGTAATGGTAATAATGGGGACAGGGTGATGGTATTAATGGGGACAGGATGGGAAAGGAGATGGGGACAGGGATGGGGACAGGGTGATGGTAATAATGGGGACAGGGTGATGGTATTAATGGGGACAGGATGGGAAAGGAGATGGGGACAGGGATGGGGACAGGGTGATGGTAATAATGGGGACAGAGTGGTGGCAAAAATGGGGACAGGGTGGTGGTGGGACAGGGACAGGTTGGTGGCATGAATGGGGACAGGCTGGTGGGATTAATGGGGGCAATGTGGTGGTAATAATGGGGACAGACTGGTGGTAGGGATAGGGACAGGGTGGTGGCAATAATGGGGACAGGCTGATGGTATGAATGGGAACAGGATGGTGACATTGCTGGGGACAGGGTGGTGGTATTAAGGGGGACAGGATGGTGGTAGGGACAGGAACACACTGATGGCATTAATGGGGACAGGGTGGTGGCATTAATGGGCACAAGGTGGTGGTAATAACGGGGACAGGGTGGTGGCATTAATGGGGACAAGGTGGTGGCATTAATGGGGACAGAGTGGTGGTATTAAGGGGGACAGGATGGTGGCATTAAGGGGGACAGAATGGTGGTAGGGACAGGAACACGCTGATGGCATTATTGGGGACAGGGTGGTGGCATTAATGGGCACAAGGTAGTGGTAATAACGGGGACAGGGTGGTGGCATTAATGGGGACAAGGTAGTGGTAATAACGGGGACAGGGTGGTGCTAGGAGCAGAACCAGGCTGATGGTGGGCATGGAGACAGACTGGCCATGGGGACAGGCACAGGCTGGCTGCAGGAATGGAAACAGGCTGGCAACAGAGATGGGGACAAGGCTGGCGCAGGGACAGGCAGTGCTGGTGGCAATGAGGCCTTTGTGGTGCTCTGCTCCCCCCAGCGCTGCTGGGGCTGCTCTGCCATCGCTCCCAGCCCCTGTCTCGGGGTGCTGCAGCTCATCCCAACCCCCAGCAGCCCATCCGAGCCCCCCTGTGTCCCCCTTGCTGCTCCCCTCCCCTCCACCAAGGTGACCGAGGCTCTCGGGGGAGCGGCTTGGCCCCGGCAGCAAATGGGATGTGAGCGGCCGTCAGCGCCGGGCCTGCCGGACCAAATTGATGCCGAAGGCACCGAGAGCCTTCCCCGGGCCCTCCGCAGCTGCTGCCGGCCCTGCCCGCATCCCCTGGGCTGCCACACGGGGCCTGCGGGCACGCGGGGCTGGAGAGCAGCCGAGCATGGATTGGTGCTGGGGGTGAGGATGAGGATGAGAGGGGGTGAGGATGAGGAGGGGGGTGAGGATGAGAAGGGGGTGAGGAGGGGGTGAGGATGAGGATGGGGAGTGAGGATGAGGAGGGGGCAAGGACGGGGGGTGAGGATGAGGATGAGAGGGGGTGAGGATGAGGAGGGGGTGAGGATGAGGATGAGGAGGGGGTGAGGATGAGGAGAGGGATGAGGATGAGGAGAGGGGTGAGAAGGGGGTGAGGATGAGGGGTGAGGATGAGGAGGGGGCAAGGATGGGGGTGAGGATGAGAAGGGGGGTGAGGAGGGGGGTGAGGATGAGGATGAGCAGGGGGTGAAGATGAGGATAAGGATGAGGATGAGGATGAGGATGAGCAGAAGGTGAGGATGAGGATGAAGATGAGGATGAGGATGAAGATAAGGATGAGGATGAGGATGAGGATGAGGATGAGGATGAGGATGAGGATGAAGATGAGGATGAGCAGGGGGTGAGGATGAGGGTGAGGATAAGGATGAGCAGAGGATGAGGATGAGGATAAGGATGAGGATGAGCAGGGGGTGAGGATGAGGATGAGGATGAGGATGAGCAGAGGGTGAGGATGAGGAGGGGGTGAGGATGAGGATGAGGAGGGGGGTGAGGATGAGGATGAGGATGAGCAGAGGATGAAGATGAGGATGAGGATGAGCAGGGGCAGTGCAGGTGCAGCCGTGCGTGTGACAGTGAATGGCAGCATCCCAGGTGACCCCTGCGGCAGCAGAGCCGCTCACTGGGCAATGCTGAGAACAGAGCGGGAGGGGCCGGCACTGAGACCCCCCCAGGCACGTCCAGGAGGGTCGGGGACACTGGGGACAGGGATGGGGACAGGGGATGGGGACAGGGACAGGGATGGGGATGGGGACAGGGAAGGGGGCAGGGGATGGGGATGGGGATGGGGACAGGGATGGGGGCAGGCGTGTCCAGGAGTTTCAGGGGCACTGAGATCCCCCCAAGGCGCGTCCAGGAGGTTCGGGGGCACTGGGGACAGGGATGGGGACAGGGGAATGGGGACAGGAATGGGGAAAGGGATGGGGACAGGGAAGGGGACAGGGATGGGGACAGGGATGGGGACAGGCGTGTCCAGGAGGTTCAGGGGCACTGAGATCCCCCCCAGCCGTGTCCAGGCGGTTCCGGGGCACGTCTGCCCCCCGCCAGGAGGCACCGAGCAGGAGCACGAACACGAATATGATGAATATTTAAGGCGAGGTGTTGGGCACCTGCCCTGAATGCCGACAGGGGGGTGACCTTGGCTCCCCCGAAGCCTCCCCGTTCGTGCTGATCCCCGCAGGCTCCGAGCGCCCCCAGCCCCCCAGGGCTGGGCGGGGGCTGCGGGGGTCGCCCCGCGCTGCCGGTGCCGCAATCGATGGCTCCCGGCTGCAGCGCTGCTCTGCAATTCCCTTTCATCCATCCCGCAGCAGCTCCTGGGGAGGGCCTGGGGGGATTGGGGGGATGCCAAGCTGGCCCCGAGCCCGCAGGGGTTGGGGCGCCGCTGTTACTGCAGGGATGGGGGGGGTTTGGTCTGTCCGTGCCACCCCCCAGCCCCTGGCGCTGTCGCACAGCGAGTGTCTGTCTGTCTGTCCGTCTGTCCGTCTGTCTGTCCGTCTGTCCGTCTGTCTGTCTGTGCCCCCGTGCTGCCGCTGCCTGCCCATCCCTGTCCCTCCCTGTCCCTTCCTGTCCATCCCTATCCCCATCCCTGCCCTTCCCTGTCCCTTCCTGTCCCATCCCTGTCCCATCCCTGTCCCATCCCTGTCCCTCCCTGTCCCTCCCTGTCCCTCCCTGTCCCCTCCCTGTCCCTTTTCTCTCCCATCCCTGTCCCCTCCCTGTCCCTCCCTGTCCCCTCCCTGTCCCTTTTCTCTCCCATCCCTGTCCCTTCCCTGTCCCTCCCTGTCCCTCCCTGTCCCATCCCTGTCCCTCCCTGTCCCTCCCTGTCCCATCCCTGTCCCATCCCTGTCCCTTTTCTCTCCCATCCCTGCCCTTCCCTGTCCCTTCCTGTCCCATCCCTTTTCCATCCCTGTCCCTCCCTGTCCCCATCCCTGTCCCATCCCTTTCCCATCCCTGTCCCTCCCTGTCCCTCCCTGTCCCATCCCTGTCCCATCCCTGTCCCTTCCCTGTCCCTTTTCTCTCCCATCCCTGCCCTTCCCTGTCCCTCCCTGTCCCATCCCTGTCCCCATCCCTGTCCCTCCCTGTCCCATCCCTGTCCCATCCCTGTCCCTCCCTGTCCCTTCCCATCCATTCCCATCTCAGCCTCTTCCAACCCAACCCCATCACCCCCCCCTTCCCTCACGCCGCACGGACGGGATTGAAAAGGGAAACTGAGGCAGGGGAGGAAGGGCAGAGGCACCTGCGGCACTGCCGGGGACCGGCCTTGGCTGCCAGCCCTGGCTGAGATGGAAATTCAGCTCAGAAACCTCCAGAAACCCTTCCCGGAGGTGGGGGCTCGGCAGGATGAGCTGCCGTGCCCGATCCCCCTGGGCTGCAGCCCCCAGACCCTCGCTGTGGGTGTGTGGGAGGATTTGGGGGGCTCCCAGTGGGGTGTGAGGGGTCCCGGGGGCAGAGATGGGGTGCAGAGCCCGCCCCTCTCAGCTTGGAGGGTGCCCCCTCTCGCTCTGCCCTCGTTCTTTCCCCATCCCGGTCCTGGCCCTCCCTCTCCGGCTGGCGAGGGCGCCCGGCTTTGAAGCTGCGTTGAAAAATAGATAAGGGAGAAATGAGCGGCGAGCTGGGAGAGAGCCGGGGGCAGCGGGGGTGCGGGGATGGGGGGCCGGGAATGGGGGGGCAGGATGGGGGTGTGGGAATGAGGGTGAGGGGATGGGGGTGCAGGGATGGGGGTGAAGGGATGGGGGTGAGGGGATGGGGGGGGAGCGGGGGTGCGGGGATGGGGGTGCGGGAATGGGGGGGCAGGATGGGGGTGAAGGGATGGGGGTGAGGGGATGGGGGTGAAGGGATGGGGGTGCAGGATGGGGGTGAGGGGATGGGGGTGAGAGGATGGGGGTGTGGGAATGAGGGTGAGGGGATGGGGGTGCGGAGATGGGGGGGCAGGGATGGGGGGGCAGGGATGGGGGTGAGGGGATGGGGGTGAGGGAATGGGGGTGCAGGGATGGGGGTGAGGGGATGGGGGGGGAGCGGGGGTGCAGGAATGGGGGTGCGGGAATGGGGGGGCAGGATGGGGGTGAGGGGATGGGGGTGAGGGATGGGGGTGAAGGGATGGGGGTGCAGGATGGGGGTGCGGGAATGGGGGTGCGGGGAAGGGGGTGAGGGAGGGGATGGGGGTGAAGGGTGGGAGTGCGGGAATGGGGTGCGGGGATGGGGGGGGCAGGATGGGGGTGAAGGGATGGGGGTGCAGGATGGGGGGGCAGGGATGGGGGTGCGGGAATGGGGGTGCGGGAATGGGGGGGCAGGGATAGGGGTGGGGGAATGGGGATGCGGGAATGGGGGTGAAGGGATGGGGGTGCGGGAATGGGGGTGCGGGTTAGGGTTAATAAAATATTTTCTTTTATACATTAATATTTTATTTTTCTAAAATTAATATTTTTATGACGTTCTTTTAATTCTATTTATTTTTCTTATCTTTAAAATCGATATTAAAACCAATATTTTGATATTATATAATATTTTATATAATATTTTATATTATAAAATTTAATTTTATTGAGAGCCATCCTATGGGCTGAGCGATGCCAGCATCACCCCCAGCCGTGTCAGGAGCCATTCCCTGAGCCTGCCTCGATTTCCCACATCCCCCCCGCCCCCCCCCAGCCCCTCCAGCTGCTGCCTCCGCTCATCTCCCCCTCCCCACTCCCCCTCCGGGGCTCCAGGTGACCCCGGGCAGCTCAGGGTGACAGTGATTGACGAGCCCGGGGCTGCCGCAGCAGCTGGCAGGGCAGGAGGGCACGGCGGGCACCCCGCGAGGATGAGGATGGGGGCGCGGGGGTGAGGGACAGGGTGGGGTCCCAGGTTGGGGCTGGCAGCTGGATCTGCTCGGGGGGGGGAGCTCGGGGAGGGGATGGGGGGGGCTCAGCCCAGCTGGTGCAGGAGGGAGGAGGAGGAGGGAGGAGCAGGGAGAGGATGAGGAGGGTGCGGGAAGGAGGATGAGGAAGGGGCTGTAGGTAGGAGAATGAGGAGGATGCAGGAAAGAGGATGAGGAGGGTGCAGGTGGGAGGATGAGGAGGGAAGAGTAGGAAGAGGATGAGGAGGGTGCAGGTGGGAGGATGAGGAGGGAGGAAGTGGGAGAGGATGAGGAGGGCGCAGGTGAGAGGATGAGGAGAGAGGAGCAGGGGAAGGAGGATGAGGAGAGTGCAGGCAGAGGGGTGAGGAGGGAGGAGTAGGTAGGAGGATGAGGAGGATGCAGGAAAGAGGATGAGGAAGGGGCTGTAGGTAGGAGGATGAGGAGGGTGCAGGCAGAGGGGTGAGCAGGAGAATGAGGAGGGTTCAGGTGCATGAGCAGGTGCATGCAGGAGGATGAGGAGGGAGGGGTAGGTAGAGGATGAGGAGGGTGCAGGTGGAGGGATGAGAGTGGTGCAGGAAGGAGGATGAGGAGGGTGCAGGTAGAGGGATGAGAGTGGTGCAGGAAAGAGGATGAGGAGGGTGCAGGAAGGAGGATGAGCAGGGTTCATGCAGGAGGATGAGGAAGGTGCAGGCAGAGGGACAAGGACGGTTCAGGTGGGAGAATGAGGAGGGGGCTGTAGGTAAGAGGATGAGGAGGGTTCAGGTGGAAAGATGAGGAAGGAGGAGTAGGTAAGAGGATGAGGAGGATGCAGGAAAGAGGATGAGGAGGGTGCAGAAGGGAGGAGGAGGAAGGAGGAGTACGTAGAGGATGAGGAGGGTGCAGGCAGAGGGATGAGAAGGGTGCAGGAAGGAGGATGAGCAGGGTTCATGCAGGAGGATGAGGAGGGAGCAGGCAGAGGGGTGAGGAGGGTTCAGGTGAGACGATGAGGAGGGAGAAGTAGGCAGGAGGATGAGGAGGGTGCAGGAGAGGATGAGGAGGGTGCAGACAGAAGGATGAGGAAGGTGCAGACAGAGGGATGAGGAAGGGGCTGTAGGTAGAGGATGAGGAAGGTGCAGACAGAAGGATGAGGAAGGGGCTGGAGAGGATGAGGCTGTAGAGGATGAGGAAGGTGCAGACAGAAGGACGAGGAGGGTTCAGGTGGGAGGATGAGGAAGGGGCTGTAGGCAGAGGATGAGGAGGGTGCAGACAGAGGGATGAGGAAGGGGCTGTAGGCAGAGGATGAGGAAGGTGCAGACAGAGGGATGAGGAAGGTGCAGACAGAAGGATGAGGAAGGGGCTGTAGGTAGGATGATGAGGAAGGTGCAGACAGAAGGATGAGGAAGGTGCAGACAGAAGGATGAGGAAGGGGCTGTAGGCAGAGGATGAGGAAGGTGCAGACAGAAGGATGAGGAAGGGGCTGTAGGTAGGATGATGAGGAAGGTGCAGACAGAGGGATGAGGAAGGCCACGAGCACAGCTCACACGCTCTCCCCTCTCCCCAGACCGTGTGCGCCGGCGGCCACATCCCCAAAGCCTTGGGCTACCTGGAGATGGGCGCCTCGGGCCTCCTCAAGGACGTCCCCTACGGCGCCCTGAACCCCCCGGCGCTCAACCCCGGGCGCCTGATCCCGGCAGAGCCGCCCAGGGTGGGCGCGGGCACCGCGGCGGGCGCCTCCCACAGCCCCTGGCGCTGGCAGAAGAACCAAACGTCCCTGGAAGCGCCGAAGCCCCGCGGGCACCGCAAGCCCAGCCTCAAATCCAGCCGCGCCAAGAAGATTTTCGGCTGGGGCGACTTCTACTTCAACATCAAAACGCTCAAATTCAGCCTCCTGGTGACGGGCAAGATCGTCGACCACATCAACGGCACCTTCAGCGTCTACTTCCGACACAACTCCTCCAGCTTGGGCAACGTCTCCGTCAGCATCGTGCCGCCCTCCAAGGCCGTGGGCTTCGAGGTGGTGGTGCCGGCGCTGCTGGGCCCGGCTCCGCGTGCCCAGCAGAGCACCCTGCCCGAGGGGCGCCCGGCCAAGGCGCTCAACTGCCACGTGGAGTACGAGAAAACCAACAGGGCCAGGAAGAACAAGCCGTGCCTCTACGACCCCTCCAAGGTTTGCTTCACCGAGCACACGCAGAGCCACGCGGCCTGGCTCTGCTCCAAGCCCTTCAAGGTCATCTGCATCTTCATCTCCTTCCTCAGCATCGACTACAAGCTGGTGCAGAAGGTCTGTCCCGACTACAACTTCCAGCAGGATAATCCCTACTTTGGCTGATGGCAGGAGGGGTTTGGTGGCACTTTGGTGTCACTTCGGGGTCCCTGTCACTGCCACAGGAGCCTCCTCTTCATCACTGTGACCTTCAAGGTCATCGGCATCTTCATCTCCTTCCTCAGCATTGATGGTGCAGAAGGTCCTGACTACAACTTCCAGCAAGAGAATCCCCATTTTCAGGAAGAAAATCCCAATTTTCAGAAAGAAAATCCCCATTTTGGCTGATGGGAGCAGGACAGGAGGGGTTTGGTGGCACCCACAGGAGCCTCCTCTTCCTCACTCTGACCTTCAAGGTCATCGGCATCTTCATCTCCTTCCTCAGCATCGATGGTGCAGAAGGTCCCAACTACAACTTCCAGCAAGAGAATCCCCATTTTCAGCAGGAAAATCCCCATTTTGGCTGATGGCAGGAGGGGTTTGGTGGCACTTTGGTGTCACTTCGGGGTCCCTGTCACTGCCACAGGAGCCTCCTCTTCATCACTGTGACCTTCAAGGTCATCGGCATCTTCATCTCCTTCCTCAGCATTGACTACAAGCTGGTGCAGAAGGTCCCGACTACAACTTCCAGCAAGAAAATCCCCATTTTCAGCAGAAAATCCCCATTTTGGCTGATGGCAGTGGGACAGGAGGGGTTTGGTGGCACCCACAGGAGCCTCCTCTTCATCACTGTGACCTTCAAGGTCATCGGCATCTTCATCTCCTTCCTCAGCATCGACTACAAGCTGGTGCAGAAGGTCCCAACTACAACTTCCAGCAAGAGAATCCCCGTTTTCAGCAAGAAAATCCCCATTTTGGATGATGGAAGTGGGGCAGGGGACAGGGGGGATTTGGTGGTGCCCACAGGAGCCTCCTCTTCCTCACTGTGACCTTCAAGGTCATCAGCATCTTCATCTCCTTCCTCAGCATCGACTACAAGCTGGTGCAGAAGGTCTGTCCCGACTACAACTTCCAGGAGGAAAATCCCCATTTTCAGCAGGAAAATCCCCATTTTCAGCAGGAAAATCCCAATTTTCAGCAGGAAAATCCCCATTTTGGCTGATGGCAGCGGGACAGGGGGATAAGGGGGGTTCTGGTGGCATTTGGGGGTCCCTGTCACCCCCACAGGAGCCTCCTCTTCATCACTCCATGCTGGCTTGTGGGACAGGCGGTGCTGGGGCTCCTGGACCCCACCCAATGCTGTCCCAACATTGGGGTTCAGTTGGGGCTGCACCCCAAAATTACATCCCACCCCTGCAGCATCACGGGGTACAGGCAGTTCTGGGGGTCCCATCCATCCCTCAGCCCCCCATTTTGGGGTACAGGCAGTTCTGGGGGTCCCACCCATCCCTCAGCCCCCCATTTTGGGGTACAGGCAGTTCTGGGGGTCCCACCCGTCCCTCAGCCCCCCATTTTGGGGTACAGGCAGTTCTGGGGGTCCCATCCATCCCTTAGCCCCCCATTTTGGGGTACAGGCAGTTCTGGGGGTCCCACCCATCCCCTGAGACCCATAACTGGGGTACACCTGTTCTGGGGGTCCCCCATTGAGACCCCATCACTGCAGCCCCCCATTTTGGGGTACACCTTTTTTTTGGGGTCCCCCATTGAGACCCATAACTGGGTACACCTGTTTTGGGGTCCCTTCCACCCCCTGAGACCCCATCATTGGGGTACACCCGTTTTTGGGGTCCCCTATTGAGACCCATTCCTGCAGGCCCCCATTTTGGGGTACACCTTTTTTTTGGGGGTCACCTCCACCCCCTGAGACCCCATCATTGGGGTACACCTGTTTTTGGGGTCCCCCATTGAGACCCCATCATTGGGGTACACCCGTTTTTGGGGGTCCCAGCCCCCTCCTCCACTGACACCCCATCACTGCAGCACTGGGAATCCCGAACCCCCAAAACCCCTTGAGACCCCCCCCAACCCCCCCAAAACTCCACCCCTGCCCCTCCCCATTGGGTACAACTGGTGCTGGGGGTCCCGACCCCCCCTCCCCACCCACCGAGACCCCTCCCCATCCATCGAGACCCTTCCCCACCCATCGAGACCCCTCCCCACCCATCCAGACCCTTCCCCAACCCATCGAGACCCCTCCCATCCATCCAGACCCCTCCCCATCCACCGAGACCCCTCCCCAACCCATCGAGACCCCTCCCCATTCACCGAGACCCCTCCCCACCCATCGAGACCCCTCCCCATCCATCCAGACCCTTCCCCATCCATCGAGACCCCTCCCCATTCACCGAGACCCCTCCCCATCCATTGAGACCCCTCCCCACCCATTGAGACCCCTCCCCATTCACCGAGACCCTTCCCCACCCATCCAGACCCCTCCCCACCCATCCAGACCCCTCCCCATTCACCGAGACCCCTCCCCACCCATCGAGACCCCTCCCCATCCACCGAGACCCCTCCCCATCCACCGAGACCCCTCCCACCCCATCGAGACCCTTCCCCACCCATCCAGACCCCTCCCCACCCATCCAGACCCTTCCCCACCCCATTGAGACCCTCCCCACCCATCGAGACCCCTCCCCATCCACCGAGACCCCTCCCCACCCATCGAGACCCCTCCCCATCCACCGAGACCCCTCCCCACCCATCCAGACCCCTCCCCAACCCATCCAGACCCTTCCCCATTCACCGAGACCCCTCCTCACCCTACCGAGACCCTTCCCCACCCCATCGAGACCCCTCCCCATCCATCGAGACCCCTCCCCATTCACCGAGACCCTTCCCCACCACATCGAGACCCCTCCCCACCCCATTGAGACCCCTCCCCACCCATCCAGACCCTTCCCCACCCATCCAGACTCCTCCCCACCCACCGAGACCCCTCCCCACCCATCGAGACCCCTCCCCACCCAATCGAGACCCCCCCCAAATGCAGCTGGGGGGGGGGGGGTGTCCATGCAGGACCCCCAATATTGGGGGGGCACTGAGGGGGCGATGCCAACTCTGGGTTTGGCACAATGGGGGCACATTTGGGTGCTTTTTTTGGGGGGGGGTCTCAGCCCTCCTGCCCCCTCCTCTCGGGGGGGGGGGGGGGAGGGGCTTCTTCTGCATCTTTTTGGGGTTTTTTTGTTGTTTTTTTTTTTGTAAAGAAAATGAAAATGGAAAAAAAAAAAAAAGTGGAAAATAAAGGAAAAAAAAAAAAGCCTGGGAAAAATCCAAAGGATTTTGTTGGTCCCGCCACGAGTGGGGGTGCGGGGGGACCCCCGGAATTTGGGATGGGAGGTGCAAGGGTTGGGGAAGCCCCAAAATTCGGGATGGGGAATGCGGGGACCCCAAATAGGGATGGGGGGAAGTGGGACCCTAAAATTTGGGATGGGGGGTACAGGGATAGGAGAGCAAAATTAGCGATAGGGGGGTGGGAGGAAGGGGGACCCCAAAATTAGGGATGGGGGACCCTAAAATTAAGGATGGGGGATCCCGAAATTAGGGATGGGGGTGCAGGGACCCCAAAATTGGGGATGGGGGATCCCAAAATTCGGGATCGGAGGTGCAAGGATGGGGAACCTTAAAATTAGGGATGGGGGAACCTAAAATTAGGGATGGGGGGTGCAGGGACCCCAAAATTAGGAATGAGGGGGTGGAATGATGGGAGACCCCAAAATTCGGGACGGGGGACCCCAAAATTAGGGATGGGGGACCCCAAAACTGGGGATAGAGGACCCCAAAATTGGGGATGGGGGAACCCCAAAATTCGGGGTGGGGCTGCAGGGATAGGGGACCAAAATTAGGGATGGGGGACCCCAAACTTGGGGATGGAGGACCCTAAAATTTGGGATGGGGGTGCAAGGACCCCAAAATTTGGAATACCCCAAAATTAAGGATGGGGGACCCCAAAATTGAGGATGGGGGTGCAGGGATCGGGACCCCAGGATTGGGGATGAGGGCGCAAGGACCCCAAAATTCGGGATGGAAGACCCCAAAATTAAGGATGGGGGAACCCCAAAATTGGGGATTGAGGGTTCAGGGATCGGGGAACCCCAAAACTGGGGATGGGGGACCCCAGAATTGGGGATGGGGACCCCAGAATTGGGGATGGGGGTGCAGGGACCGGGCTGACCCCGCTGGGGGGGGGTGGGGAGGTCTCGCTCCCCCAGTTTCCCGTCGGCCCCCGCGGCTCCGGTGGCTCCGCCCCCTCGGCAGCGCGCGCGTGGGGGCGGGGCCAGGCGGGGGCCGGGACCGGGACCGGGGCCGGGAACCGGGACCCGGCCGGACCCACGTGCGGAGCAGGGCGAGATGTGGCCGCTCCGGCTGGGCACGGTGAGAACCGGGGCTGGGGCGGGGACCGGGGTGCATGGGGGGGGCCCGGTTCCGGTAAAAATCCCCGGTAAAGATCCCCGGTAAGGATCCCCGGTGAGGATCCCGGTAAGGATACCCGGTAAAAATCCCCGGTGAGGATCCCGGTAAGGATCCCCGGAAAGGATCCCGGTAAGGATACCCGGTGAGGATCCCCGGTAAGGATCCCAGGTTCCCGGTAAGGGTCCCCGGTTCGGATCCAGGGTCCTCGGTGGGGATCCCCGGTTCGGATCCCCGGTTCCCGATTCGGATCCCCGGTTCGGATCCAGGGTCCCCGGTTATGATCCTCGGTCCCCGATAAGGGTTCCCGGTACGGATCCCCGGTTCGGATCCCCGGTTCCCGCATCCCCCGGTGGCTCCCGGTGCACAGAAAGTTCCGGTGACCGGAGGGAGAGTCCCGGACCCCAAACGGGTCCTGGGTCCCGTTCCCGGTGGCTCCCGGTGCTCACAGGGCTCGCGGTACCCGGTACGGGGGGGGACGACACCCACCGGGGCCCCCCGTGCACGGGCAGCCCCAGACCCCACACGGGTCCCGTTCCCGGTGGCTCTCGGTGCTCCCAGGGCTCCCGGTGTCGCAGCAATCCCGGTACCCGCTATGGGGGGGTCCCGCTCCCCGTTACCGGCTGGGGGGATGTCCCGGTACCTCCGTTCCCCCCCCGTGTCCCCCTTTATCCCGGGGGGGTCTCAATTCCATCCCGCTCCTCCTGCTCCCCCTCTGCGCACCGGGACCCCAGTCCCGGTACCGTGTGCGCCCCCCCCTTATCCCGGTACCGTGTGCCCCCCCGCATCCCGGTCCCGTGTGCCCCCCCCTATCCCGGTACCGTGTGCTCCTCCCTATCCCGGTACCGTGTGCCCCCATCCCGGTACCGTGTGCTCCTCCCTATCCCGGTACCGTGTGCCCCTATCCCGGTACCGCGTGCCCTCCCTATCCCGGTACCGTGTGCCCCCCCGCATCCCGGTCCCGTGTGCCCCCCCCTATCCCGGTACCGTGTGCTCCTCCCTATCCCGGTACCGTGTGCCCCCATCCCGGTACCGTGTGCTCCCCTATCCCGGTCCCGTGTGCTCCTCCCTATCCCGGTACCGTGTGCCCCCCCGCATCCCGGTACCGTGTGCCCCCCCCCATCCCGGTACCGTGTGCCCCTATCCCGGTACCGTGTGCCCCTATCCCGGTACCATGTGCTCCCCCCATCCCGGTACCGTGTGCCCCCCCCGCTATCCCGGTACCGTGCGCCCCTATCCCGGTACCGTGTGCTCCTCCCTATCCCGGTACCGTGTGCCCCTATCCCGGTACCGTGTGCCCCCCCCATCCCGGTACCGTGTGCCCCCCCCCTCCCTATCCCGGTACCGTGCGCCCCCCCCCCATCCCGCGGACTTTGTGTCGGTCCCAAAGTCCCCGGGGCCGGTCCCGGCCCCGCCACCACCGGCCTTGGCCCCTGCCCGGTGCCCGCGGCCCCGCGGGTGATGCAATGGGGCGGCCGCGGTTACATCACCCGGGCACCGGGGATGGGCACCGGGGGGATCCCGGGCACCGGGGGTGGGCACCGGGAGGGGGCACGGGGGGAATCCCCCCACAGCCACAATGAGGGGGGGGGGGTCCCGGTTACCGGGGGTGGGCACCGGGGGGATCCCCCCACAGCCACAATGAGGGGAGGGTCCCGGTTACCGGGGGTGGGCACCGGGGGGATCCCCCCACAGCCACAATGAGGGGGGGTCCCGTGGATGCGAATCCAGCTGGGCACCGGAGCTTGGGGGGGTCCCCGTGGGGTTTTGGGGGTTGTTGTGGGGTTTTTGGGGAATTTTAAGGGGGTTCCGTGTGTTCTGGGGGGTCTTTGGAGATCCCCATGTGCTTTTTTTGGGGGCCCTTGGGGGGGATCCCCAGGTGTCTTTGGGGGTCCTTGTGAGGACTTTGAGGGGGCCCCCATGTACCCCCATGTATCCCCGTGTGGTCTGTGGGGTCCCCAGGTACTTTTGGGGGGACCATGGAGGAGTCTCCATGTGCCCCTTGGGGTCCCCATACACCCTGTGAGGAGCTTGGGGGGTCCCCATGTGTGCTGTGGGGTCCTTGAGGTCCCCATGTGCCCCGTGGGGTCCCCATGTGCCCTGTAGGGTCCTTGGGGTCCCCATGTGCCCTCTGTAGAGCTTGGGGGGGATCCCCATGTGCCCCGTGGGGTCCTTGGGGTCCCCATGTGCCCCTTGGGGTCCCCATACACCCTGTGAGGAGCTTGGGGGGGGTCCCCATGTGTGTTGTGGGGTCCTTGAGGTCCCCATGTGCCCCTTGGGGTCCCCATGTGCGCTTTGGGGTCCCCATGTGCCCTGTGTGGACCTTGGGGGGGTCCCCATGTTCCCTGCAGGATCCTTGGGGTCCCCATGTGCCACGTAGGGTCCTTGGGGTTCTTGTGGGGTCCTTGGGGTCCCCATGCACCCTGTGGGGTCGCCATGTGGTCTGTGGGGTCCTTGGGGTCCCTGTGGGGTCCTTGGGGTCCTCATGCACCCTCTGTGGACCCTTGAGGGGTCCCCATGTGCCCCTTGGGGTGCCCACACCTTGCAGGGTGCCTGGGGACAGATCCTGGGGGTGTCACCCCTGCTGCTGTCCCCTGTTTGTCCTGTCAGGGGCCGGGGGGGTCTCACACCTTGTGTCCCCCTCCCCATCTCCATCCAGGGTGGGTCTCACATCTTGGGGGGGCTCCAGGGGGCTCACACCTTGTGTCCCCCTCCCCATTCCCATACAGGGGGGGGTCTCACTCCTTGTGTCCCCCTCCCCATTCCCATACAGGGGGGGTCTCACTCCTTGTGTCCCCATTCCCATACAGACCCTGCAGCACTGGGGGGCTCCAGGGGGGTCTCACTCCTTGTGTCCCCCTCCCCATTCCCATACAGGGGGGGTCTCACACCTTGTGTCCCCCTCCCCATTTCCATGCAGACCCTGCAGAGCTGGGGGGCTCCAGGGGGGTCTCACATCTTGAGGGGCTCCAGGGGGCTCACTCCTTGTGTCCCCCCTTCCCATTCCCATAGAGGGGGGGGTCTCACTCCTTGTGTCCCCATTCCCATACAGACCCTGCAGTGCTGGGGGGGCTCCAGGGGGGTCTCACATCTTGGGGGGCTCCAGGGCCTTGTGTCCCCCTTCCCATTCCCATACAGGGGGGTCTCACTCCTTGTGTCCCCATTCCCATACAGGGGGGGGTCTCACACCTTGTGTCCCCATTCCCATACAGGGGGGGGTCTCACTCCTTGTGTCCCCATTCCCATACAGACCCTGCAGCGCTGGGGGGCTCCAGGGGGGTCTCACATCTTGGGGGGCTCCAGGGGGGTCTCACTCCTTGTGCCCCATTCCCATACGGGGGGGGGTCTCACTCCTTGTGCCCCCCTCCCCATTCCCATGCAGACCCTGCAGAGCTGGGGGGCTCCAGGGGGGTCTCACATCTTGGGGGGCTCCAGGGGGGTCTCACTCCTTGTGCCCCATTCCCATGCAGACCCTGCAGCGCTGGGGCTCCCGCCTGGGCACGGGCCCCCTCCGGGCCCAGCACGGCGCCGCTGCCGCCGCTGCCCCCGGGCACTGCCCGGGCTGGACGGGCCAGGAGAGCCTGGCCCAGAGCGACCCCGAGCTCTGGAGCCTCCTGCAGAAGGAGAAGGATCGGCAGTGCCGGGGGCTGGAGCTGATCGCATCCGAGGTGGGGCTGGGGGCGTGGGAAGGGGTGGGGTCGGGTTTGGGGGCGTGGGAAGGGGTGGGGTTGGGACTTGGGGGGGCTTTGGAAGGGGTGGGGCTGGGTTTGGGGGGGTGGGGAGGGGTGAGGGTGGGGCTTGGGGGGGCTTTGGAAGGGGTGGGACTGGGTTTGGGGGGTGGGGAGGGGTGAGGGTGGGGCTTGGGGGGGGTTTGGAAGGGGTGGGGTCGGGACTGGAGGGGTTGGAAAAAGGGTTGGGCAGGGGTGGGTTTGGGTTTGGGGGGCTTGGGAAGGGTTGGGGTTTGACCTGGGGGGGTTGGGAAGGGTTGGGGGTGGGGTTTAAGGGGTTTGGGCAGGGGTGGGGTTGAGCCTGGGGGGCTTGGGAAGGGTTGGGGTACCCCCTGTTTAGGGGGGTTTGGCTGCTCCAATTCCCATCCGTGTCCCCGTCCCCATTGTGGGGGGGTCCTGGTGCCCCCTCTGCACCTTTTCTCCCACCTCCATCATCCCTGGGGGTCTCAGTTCCATCCCATCCTCCTCCTCCTCACCCCTGGCTGATCACCAGGACCCCCATCCTGGTGTTGTGTGTCCCCCCTGACCCCAACCCATCTCCCCCCATCCCCTGGATTTGACCCCAGCCTTGCTCCCTGCACAGGGTGGGCTCAGGCTTGGGGTCCCCCCTGTTTAGGGGGGTTTGGCTGCTCTGATTCCCATCCACTTTTCTCCCCCCTCCCCAGAATTTCTGCAGCCGGGCAGCGCTGGAGGCCCTGGGCTCCTGCCTGAACAATAAATACTCAGAGGGGTATCCTGGGAAGAGGTAAAGTGGGGAGGGGGCTTGGGGGGGGGGTTCAGCTGCAGGAGACCCCAGCCAGGGGCTCCCCGGTGGTGATGCCTTGTGAGGGTTGATCTAGGACAGAGATTGGAGTTAAATAATGAATAGGGATTGATTAGGGGGCCTCAATGGATCCGCCCTGGGCTGCACAAGGTGAGCCCAGAATGGTCACAAAATGAACCCAAAATCGTCACAAAATGAACCCCAAATGGTCACAAAATGAGCCCAAGATGAACCCAAATGGCACAAAATGAACCCAAAATGGTCACAAAATGAGCCCAAGATGAACCCAAATGGCACAAAATGAACCCAAAATGGTCACAAAATAAACCCCAAATGGTCACAAAATGATCCCAAGGTAAACCCAAAATGGTCATAAAATGGTCACAAAATGAACCCAAAATGGTCACAAAATGAGCCCAAGATGAACCCAAAATGGTCACAAAATGAACCCAAGATGAACCCAAATGGCACAAAATGAACCCAAAATGGTCACAAAATGAACCCAAAATCGTCACAAAATGAACCCAAGGTAAACCCAAAATGGTCACAAGATGAGCCCAAAATGAACCCAAAATGGGGCCCAAGATGAACCCAAAATGGTCACAAAACGAACCCAAGATGAACCCAAAATGGTCACAAAATGAACCCAAGATGAACCCAAATGGCACAAAATGAACCCAAGATGAACCCAAAATGGTCACAAAATGAACCCCAAATGAACTAAAAATGGTCACAAGATGAACCCAAAATGGCCACAAAATGAACCCAAAATGGTCACAAAATGAGCCCAAAATGGTCACAAAATAAACCCAAAATGGTCACGAAATGAACCCAAAATGGTCACAAAATGAACCCAAAATGGTCACGAAATGAACCCAAAATGGTCACAAGATGAACCCAAAATGGCCACAAAATGAACCCAAAATGGTCACAGAATGAACCCAAAATCGTCACAAAATGAACCCAAGGTAAACCCTAAATGGTCACAAGATGAGCCCAAAATGAACCCAAAATGGGGCGCAGGGGTGGTGGATCAGGTCACTCCTATAGGGTCATGCTGGCTCTGGTGTCCCCCTGATGTCCCCAGGTACTATGGGGGTGATGGACCAGATCACTCCCATGGGGTCAGGCTGGCTCTGGTGTCCCCCTGGTGTCCCCTGGTGTCCCCAGGTACTATGGGAGTGGATCAGGTCACTCCTATAGGGTCAGGCTGGCTCTGGTGTCCCCCTGGTGTCCCCCTGGTGTCCCCAGGTACTATGGGGGTGGATCAGGTCACTCCCATGGGGTCAGGATGGTGATCCCCTGGTGTCCCCCTGGTGTCCCCCTGGTGTCCCCAGGTACTATGGGGGTGGATCAGGTCACTCCCATGGGGTCAGGATGGTGATCCCCTGGTGTCCCCCTGGTGTCCCCCTGGTGTCCCCAGGTACTATGAGAGTGGATCAGGTCACTCCTATAGGGTCAGGCTGGCTCTGGTGTCCCCCTGGTGTCCCCTGGTGTCCCCAGGTACTATGGGGTGCCGAGGTGGTGGATCAGGTCACTCCCATGGGGTCAGGATGGTGACACCCTGGTGTCCCCTGGTGTCCCCCTGGTGTCCCCAGGTACTATGGGAGTGGATCAGGTCATTCCCATGGGGTCAGGCTGGCTCTGGTGACCCCCTGGTGTCCCCCTGGTGTCCCCTGGTGTCCCCAGGTACTATGGGGGTGATGGACCAGATCACTCCCATGGGGTCAGGCTGGCTCTGGTGACCCCCTGGTGATCCCCTGGTGATCCCCTGGTGTCCCCCGGTGTCCCCAGGTACTATGGGGGTGCAGAGGTGGTGGATCAGATCGAGCTGCTGTGCGAGCAGAGGGCTCTGGAGGCGTTTGACCTGGACCCTGCCCGCTGGGGCGTCAACGTCCAGCCCTACTCGGGCTCCCCGGCCAACCTGGCCGCCTACACGGCCCTGCTGCAGCCCCACGAGCGCCTGATGGGGCTGGACCTGCCCGACGGGGGCCAGTAAGGGGGGAATTGGGGGTTTAGGGGCTGGGGATTGGGGGAATTGGGGTTTGGGGGCTGGGGGATTGGGGGATTGAAGGTTTGGGATTGGGGGTTTGGGATTGGGGGAATTGGGGTTTTAGGGGCTGGGGATTGGGGGTTTGGGGTTGGGGATTGGGGAAACCTGCCCGACAAGGGCCAGCTGGGGATTGGGAATTGGGGATTGGGAGTTGGTATATAGGGCCAGTACATGGGAATTTGGGAATTGGGGATTGGGGGATTGGACCTGCCCAACCTGGCCGCCTACACGGCCCTGCTGCAGCCCCACCAGCGCCTGATGGGGCTGGACCTGCCCGACGGGGGCCAGTAAGGGGGGGGACGGGGGGATTGGGGGCTGGGGATTGAGGGAATTGGGGGTTTGGGATTGGGGAATTGGGGGTTTGGGATTGGGGGAATTGGGGTTTGGGATTGGGGATTGGGGGAATTGGGGGTTTGGGATTGGGGGTTTGGGGGCTGGGGATTGGGGAATTGGACCTGCCCGACAGGGGCCAGCTGGGGATTGGGAATTGGGGATTGGGAGTTGGGGGATTGGGAGTTGGGAATTTGGGAATTGGGGATTTGGGAATTGGGGACTGGGGGATTGGACCTGCCCAACCTGGCCGCCTACACGGCCCTGCTGCAGCCCCACGAGCGCCTGATGGGGCTGGACCTGCCCGACGGGGGCCAGTAAGGGGGGAACGGGGGGTTTGGGGGCTGGGGATTGGGGGTTTAGGGGCCGGGGATTGGGGGTTTGGGATTGGGGATTGGGGGTTTGGGGTTGGGGATTGGGGAATTGGACCTGCCCGACAGGGGCCAGCTGGGGATTGGGAATTGGGGATTGGGAGTTGGGGGATTGGGGTTGGGAGTTGGGGATTGGGAATTGGGGAATGTGGAATTGGGAGCTGGGGGAATGGGGATTGGGGAATTGGGATTTGGGAACTGGGGAAATGGACCTGCCCAATGGGGGCCAGTATGTGGGGAATTGGGAATTGGGGGATTGGGAATGGGGGAATTGGGGATTGGGGGAATTGGGGGAACATCTTCCCAGGGCCTACCCTAATATTTTCCCAGGCCCAACCTTTCTTTCCAACTCCCCCGAAAATCCCATGATTTTATCCCCATTTTATCTCCATTTTTTCCCCATTTCATCCCCATTTTTCCCCCATTTTATCCCAAATTTTCCCCCATTTTCCCCCTATTTTATCTCCATTTTTTCCCCTATTTCATCCCCATTTTTCCCCCGTTCCATCCCCAGCCTCACCCACGGTTACATGACGGACACCAAGCGGATCTCGGCCACCTCCATCTTCTTCGAGTCCATGCCCTACAAGCTGGATGTGAGCTGGGGGGAGCCCCAGGGTGTCCCCAGGGTGACCTGTCTGTCTGTCTGTCTATCCCTGGGCTGGCTGACCTGTCTGTCTGTCCGTCCCTGAACTGACTGACCTCTCTGCCCGTCGCTGGGATGAGAGACTTGTCCATCTGTCTGTCTGTCCCTGGACTGACCGATTTGTCTCTGTCTGTCTGTCTGTCTGTCTGTCCCTGGGCTGACCAATCTGTCCATCCATCCCTGGGCTGACCAGTCTGTCTGTCTGTCTGTCTGTCCGTCCATGGACTGACTGACCTGTCTGCCTGTCCCTGGACTGACTGACCAATCTGTCTATCTGTCTGTCTGCCTGTCCCTCTCTGGTCTGTCTGACCTGCCTGTCTGTCTGTCTGTCTGTCCCTGGTCTGCCTATCTGTCCCTGGTCTGTCTGACCTTCCTGTCTGTCTGTCTGTCCCAGGTCTGTCTGACCAATCTGTTTGCCTGTCCCTGGTCTGTCTGACCTTCCTGTCTGTCTGTCTGTCCCTGGTCTGTCTGTCTGTCCCTGGTCTGTCTGACCTGTCTGTCTGCCTGTCCCTGGTCTGTCTGTCCCTGGTCTATCTGACCTGTCTGTCTGTCTGTCCCTGGTCTGTCTGACCTGTCTGTCTGTCTGTCCCTGGTCTGTCTGTCCCTGGTCTGTCTGGCCTGTCTGTCTGTCTGTCTGTCCCTGGTCTATCTGACCTGTCTGTCTGTCTGTCCCTGGTCTATCTGACCTGTCTGTCTGTCTGTCCCTGGTCTGTCTGTCCCTGGTCTGTCTGACCTGTCTGTCTGTCTGTCCCTGGTCTGTCTGACCAATCTGTTTGCCTGTCCCTGGTCTGTCTGACCTTCCTGTCTGTCTGTCTGTCCCTGGTCTGTCTGTCTGTTCCTGGTCTGTCTGACCTTCCTGTCTGTCTGTCTGTCCCTGGTCTGTCTGGCCTGTCTGTCTGTCCCTGGTCTGTCTGTCCCTGGTCTGCCTGACCCGCCTGTCCGTCCGTCTGTCCCTCCCAGCCCGCCACAGGCCTCATTGACTACGCCCAGCTGGAGGTGACCGCGCGTCTCTTCCGTCCCCGCCTGATCATCGCGGGCACCAGCGCCTACGCCCGCCTCATCGACTACGCCCGCATCAGGAGGGTGAGGAGGGCTCCTGGGGGGTCCTGGGGGGCTCAGGGGGGCACTGGGGACAGCAGGTGACCCCTGTGGGTGTCCCTGATGGGTCTCCCCAGGTGGGTGTCCCAGGTAGGTGTCCCCGGTTGGGTGTCCTTGATGGGTGTCCCAGGTGGGTATCAGTGGTGGGTGTCCCAGGTGGGTGACCCAGGTGGGTGTCCCTGATGGATGTCCAAGGTGGGTGTCCCCTGGTGGGTGTCCCCAGGTCAGTGTCCCTGATGGTATCCCCAGTGGGTGTCCCCAGGTGGGTGACCCAGGTGGGTGTCCCAGGTGGATGTCCTCTGGTGGGTGACCCCTGATGGGTGTCCCCAGGTCAGTGTCCCAGGTGGGTGTCCCCAGGTAGGTGTCCCAGGTGGGTGACCCAGGTGGGTGTCCCCAGGTGGATGTCCTCTGGTGGGTGACCCCTGATGGGTGTCCCAGGTCAGTGTCCCTCGTGGGTGTCCCTCATGGGTGTCCCCCGCCTCATTGACTACACCCGCATCAGGAGGGTACCTGGGGGGTCCTGGGGGTCTCTGGGGACAGCAGGTGACCCCGGGGGTGTCCCCACAGGTGTGTGACGAGGTCAAGGCCTACCTGCTGGCAGACATGGCCCACATCAGCGGCCTGGTGGCCGCCAAGGTGATCCCGTCCCCCTTCGAGCACGCGGACGTCGTCACCAGCACCACGCACAAGACCCTGAGGGGGGCCAGGTGGGACCCCCACGGGGGGGTGGGAGTGAGGGATTCAGGGAGCTCCTGGGGGGGGCTGGGAATGAAGGAGCCATTTGGGGGGCTGGGAATGAGGGAACCCCAGTGTGGGGCTGGGATTCAGGGAGCTCCTTGTGGGGCTGGGAATGAGTGAGGGACCCCCTTGTGGGGCTGGGATTCAGGGAGCTCCTTGTGGGGCTGGGACCAGGGAGCTCCTTGGGGGTCAGGGAATGAGGGAACCCCAGTGTGGGGCTTGGGATTCAGGGACCTCCTTGTGGGGCTGGGACCTGTGACCCCCTTGGGTGGCTGGGAATGAGGGACCCCCTTGTGGGGCTGGGATTCAGGGAGCTCCTTGGGGGGTCAGGGAATGAGGGAACCCCAGTGTGGGGCTGGGATTCAGGGAGCTCCTTGTGGGGCTGGGACCAGGGAGCTCCTTGGGGGCCTGGGAATGAGGGACCCCCAGTGTGGGGCTGGGATTCAGGGAGCTCCTTGTGGGGCTGGGACCCTGTGAGCCCCATAGGGAGCTGGGACCCAGTGAGTTCCTTGGGGACCTGGGAATGAGGGAACTTCTTGGGGGGGCTGGGAATGAGGGACCCCCTTGAGGGGCTGGGACCCCAGGAGCTTCTTGTGGGGCTGGGACCCTGTGACCCCCTTGTGGGGCTGGGACCCTGTGACCCCCTTGTGGGGCTGGGACCCTGTGAAGCCTTTGGAGGGCTGGGAATGAGGGAGCTCCTTGGGGGACTGGGACCCTGTGAGCCCCTTGGGGGACTGGGAATGAGGGAACCCCAGTGTGGGGCTGGGATTGAGGGACCCCCTTGAGGGACTGGGACCCCAGGGAGTCCCTGGGAGCCCCAGGTGCACCCCAAGGGGACCCCAGGGTTGTCCCAGGCTGGGACCTAGGGAGCTCCTTAGGGGGCTGGGAATGAGGGAACCCCAGTGTGGGGCTGGGATTGAGGGAGCTCCTTGTGGGGCTGGGACCAGGGAGCTCCTTGTGGGGCTGGGAATGAGGGACCCCCTTGTGGGGCTGGGATTCAGGGAGCTCCTTGGGGGTCAGGGAATGAGGGAACCCCAGTGAGAAGCTGGGATTGAGGGACCCCCTTGAGGGACTGGGACCTGTGACCCCCTTGGGTGGCTGGGAATGAGGGAGCTCCTTGTGGGGCTGGGACCCCAGGAAGCCCCAGGTGCACCCCAAGGGGACCCCAAGGTGCCTCATGTTGGGACCCTGTGAGCCCCTTGGGGGACTGGGAATGAGGGAACCCCAGTGAGAGGCTGGGATTGAGGGACCCCCTTGAGGGACTGGGACCCCTGGGAGCCCCAGGTGCACCCCAAGGGGACCCCAGGGTGCCCCAGGCTGGGACCTAGGGAGCTCCTTAGGGGGCTGGGAATGAGGGGACCCCAGTGAGGGGCTGGGACCCCGGGAGCTTCTTTTGGGACCCTGTGAGCCCCTTGGGGGGCTGGGAATGAGGGACCCCCTTGTGGGGCTGGGACTCTGTGAGCCCTTTGGGGGGCTGGGACAGAGGAAGCCCCAGTGAGGGGCTGGGACCCAATGAGTTCCTTGGGGTCTGGGAATGAGGGACCCTCTTGTGGGTGCACCCCAAGGGGACTCCAAGGTGCCTCAGGCTGGCAATGAGGGACCCCCTTGTGGGGCTGGGATTCAGGGAGCCCCTTGGGGAACTGGGACCCTGTGAGATCCTTGTGGGGCTGGGAATGAGGGACCCCCTTGTGGGGCTGGGATTCAGGGAGCCCCTTGGGGAACTGGGAATGAAGGAGCCCCAGTGAGGGGCTGGGACCCAGGGAATCCCTTTGGGGGACCCCAGGGTGCCTCAGGCTGGCAATGAGGGACCCCCTTGTGCCCCTTGAGTGTCCCCCCCGGGCAGGAGAGGTGACAGTGTCCCTTTGCCACCAGGTCAGGGCTGATCTTCTACCGCAAGGGCGTGCGCTCGGTGGACAAGAGGACGGGCAAGGAGACGCTCTACGACCTGGAGGACAGGATCAACTTCTCCGTGTTCCCCTCGCTGCAGGGGGGACCCCACAACCACGCCATTGCTGCCGTGGCCGTGGCCCTCAAACAGGTCTGTGCTGGGGGGGGCTGGGGAGGGCGTGTCCTGTGTCCCCCCTGTGCTCTGGGGTGTCCCCTGTGCTTATGGGGTATCCCCTGTACTTATGGGGTATCCCCCCTGTGCTCTGGGGTGTCCCCCTGTGCTCTGGGGTGTCCCCTCTGTGCTATGGGGTGTCCCCTTTACTTATGGGGTGTCCCCCTGTGCTATGGGGTGTCCCCTGTGCTCTGGGGTGTCCCCCTGTGCTCTGGGGTGTCCCCCGTGTGCTCTGGGGTGTCCCCCCTGTGCTCTGGGGTGTCCCCTGTACTTATGGGGTGTCCCCCTGTGTGCTCTGGGGTGTCCCCTGTACTTATGGGGTATCCCCCCTGTGCTCTGGGGTGTCCCCCCTGTGCTCTGGGGTGTCCCCTGTACTTATGGGGTGTCCCCTCTGTGCTCTGGGGTGTTCCCTGTACTTATGGGGTATCCCCCCTGTGCTCTGGGGTGTCCCCTGTACTTACGGGGTGTCCCCCCTGTCCCCCCTGTGCTATGGGGTGTCCTCCCTGTGCTGTGGGGTTTTGGCATGTCCCCTGTGCTATGGGGTGTCCCCTGTCCTGTTGGGGTGTCCCCTGTGCCATGGGGTGTTGGGGTGTCCCCCCTGTGCTGTGGGGTGTCCCCCCTGTGCTCCCTGTGCTATGGAGTGTCCCCCTGTCCTGATGGGGTGTCCCCAAGTGTTATGGGGTGTCCTGTGTCCCCCCTGTGCTATGGGGTGTCCCCCTATGCCATGGGGTTTCTCCTGTGCTTATGGGGTGTCCCCCATGCTGATGGGGTGCCCTGTCCCTGCTGTCTGTGGGGTGTTGGGGTGTCCCCCTTGTTCTATGGTGTGTCCCCCCTATGCCATGGGGTTTCTCCTGTGCCATGGGGTGTCCCCTGCCCCATTGGGGTGTCCCCTATGCCATGGTGTCTCCCCTGCCCTGTTGGTGTCCCCCGTGCCAATGGTGTCCTTGTCCCCCCTGTCTGTGGGGTCTTGGGGTGTCCCCTGCCCCATTGGGGTGTCCCCTGTGCCATGGGATGTCCCCTATGCCATGGTGTCCCCCCTGCCCCATTGGGGTGTCCCCTGTGCCGATGGTGTCTGTGTCCCCCATGTCTGTGGGGTGTTGGGGTGTCCCCTGTGCTGTGGTGTCCCCCCTGCCCCATGTGGTGTCCCCCATGCCGATGGTGTCCGTGTCCCCAGGCCAGCTCCCCGGCCTTCAGGCAGTACTGCCAGCAGGTGCTGAGGAACGCCAAGGCCATGGCACAGGCGCTGCTGCAGAGGGGCTACACCCTGGTGTCAGGTGAGTCTGTCTGTCTGTCTGTCCCACGTACACCCTGGTGTCAGGTGAGTCTGTCTGTCTGTCTGTCTGTGCCAGGTACACCCTGGTGTCAGGTGAGTCTGTCTGTCTGTCTGTCTGTCTGTCTGTCCTAGGTATCCCCTGGTGCCAGGTGAGGCTCTGTCCCTGCTGTTGTGGGGTCAGGGAGGGAGGAGCCATGCTGGGGACAAGAGTGACCATGGTGGGGACAAGGCTGAGCCATGCTGGGGACAAGAGTGACCATGGTGGGGACAAGGCTGAGCTGTGGTGGGGACAAGGCTGAGCCATGGTGGGGGCAAGAGTGACCATGCTGGGGACAAGAGTGACCATGGTGGGGACAGGAGTGACCATGGTGGGGACAAGAATGAGCCATGCTGGGGACAAGGCTGAGCCATGGTGGGGACAAGAGTGACCATGGTGGGGACAAGAGTGACCATGTTGGGGACAAGAATGAGCCATGGTGGGGACAGGGCTGAGCCGTGGTGGGGCCAGGTGGCTCTGCCCAGTCTCAGGCCAGCGCTGGGGACGTGCAGCAGGCCTGGGGGGCAGAGGCAGCACCGCCAGCCCTGCAGAGCCCACGAGGCCCAGCAGAGCGGTCTGGGGGTGCTCAGCACCCCTCACCCCTGTCCTTCCCTCCCCAGGGGGCACCGACAACCACCTGGTGCTGGTGGACCTGCGGCCCAAGGGCATGGACGGGGCGCGGGCAGAGCGGGTGCTGGAGCTGGTGTCCATCACTGCCAACAAGAACACGTGCCCAGGGGACAGGAGTGCCCTGACCCCCGGGGGGCTGCGCCTGGGTGAGGGGCACCCCCTGCCCTGGGGCCTGGGGGGCCTCAGCCCTGCTGCTTCTCCCCTCTCTGAGTGGGAATTTGGGGATGGGTTTGGGTGGGGAAGGGGGGAAGACCTTGTGGGGACGAGAATTTGGGGACCTCTTGGTCCTCAAATTTGGGGAGGCCCAGTGAGGGGTTTGGGGCCAGGGAGCTTCTTGGGGGGCTGGGAATGAGGGAGATTCTTGGGGGTCTGGGACCCAGGGAGATCCTTGTGGGGCTGGAAATGAGGGAGCCCTTGTGGAACTGGGAATGAGGGAGCCCTTGTGGGGCTGGGACCCCGTGAGCCCCTTGGGGGTCTGGGACTGAGGGAGCCCCTCATGGGGCTGGTGCCCCTGCAGTGCTGCTGTCCCTTCTGTCCCCGATGGGCTCTGTCCCTTCTGTCCCTGATGGGCTCTGTCCCTGCTGGGCTCTGTCCCTGCTGGGCTCTGTCCCTGCTGTCCCTGATGGGCTCTGTCCCTGATGGGCTCTGTCCCCGCTGTCCCTGATGGGCTCTGTCCCTGCTGTCCCCGCTGTCCCTGCTCTCCCTGCTGTCCCCGCTGTCCCTGACAGGCTCTGTCCCTGCTGTCCCCGCTGTCCCTGCTGTCCCCGCTGTCCCCGCTGTCCCTGCTCTCCCTGCTGTCCCCGCTGTCCCTGACAGGCCCTGTCCCCGCTGTCCCTGCTGGGCTCTGTCCCCACTGTCCCCGCTGTCCCTGACAGGCCCTGTCCCCGCTGTCCCTGCTGGGCTCTGTCCCCACTGTCCCCGCTGTCCCTGACAGGCCCTGTCCCCGCTGTCCCTGCTGGGCTCTGTCCCCACTGTCCCCGCTGTCCCTGACAGGCCCTGTCCCCGCTGTCCCCAGGTGCCCCTGCCCTGACCTCGCGCCAGTTCCGTGAGGAGGATTTCCAGAAGGTCGTGGAGTTCATCGACGAGGGCATCGCCCTGGCCTTGGACGTCAAGAGCAAAACCAGTGAGCCCTGGGGACCCCCATTTCCCCCAGTTCTCCCCATTTCCCCTTCCTTGCTGCCCCTCAGCTCCTTCTGCTGCCCACCCTGGTCCCCAAAAACCACGTGGCAAAACCCATGAGCCACGGGGGCCCTATTTCTTTCCCCCCATTCATTTCCCTCCATTTATTTCCCCCATTTCTTTCCCCCATTTACTCCCCCCATTCCTCTCCCCCAATTCCTTTCCCCCATTCCTTTCCTCCCATTTATTTCCCCTCATTTCTTCCCCCCATTTATTTCCCTCCATTTATTTCCCCCATTTCTTTCCCTCCATTTCTTTCCCCCCATTTCTTTCCTCCCATTTCCTTCCCCTCATTTCCTTCCCCCCATTTATTTCCCTCCATTTATTTCTCCCCGTTTATTTTCCCCATTTATTTCTCCCATTTCTTTCCATTCCTTTCCCCCAATTCCTTTCCCCCAATTCCTTTCCCCCATTTCTTTCCCCCCATTTCTTTCCCCTCATTTATTTCCCCCATTTCTTTCCCCCATTTCTTTCCCCCCATTTCTTTCCTCCCATTTCTTTCCCCCATTTATTCCCCCATTTCTTTCCCCATTTCTTTCCCCCATTTTCTTTCCCCCATTTCTTTCCCCCCATTTCTTCCCTCCATCTATTTCCCCCCATTTATTTCCCCCCATTTCTTTCCCCCATTTATTTCCCCCCCATTTCTTTCCCACCAATTCCTTTCCCCTCATTTCTTTCCCCCATTTCTTTCCTCCATTTCCTCCCATTTCCCCCATTCTCCCTTCCTGCCTGCCCCTCTCCCCTTTGTAACACCACCCCTTCACCCCATCCCGATGCCAGCCCAGCCGTGGGTACCTGTGGCAGGGCTGGAGCTGCCCTGGTGCTCACCTGTGCCCTCCCCACACCAGGTAAGCTCCAGGATTTCAGGAATTTCCTGCTCCAGGACCCGGGCACGCAGCAGCGCCTGCAGGAGCTGCGGGGGCGCGTGGAGACCTTCGCCCGTGCCTTCCCCATGCCCGGCTTCAGCGACCACTGAGGGGGGCACGGCCCTGCTGCCAGCCTGGGGGCACTGGGGAGGGGGCACTGAGACCCTCAGACCCTTTCCCCCTCCCCTTTTTTCCCGTTATCACCCTTGGGTGCTGCATCCCTGGGGTGGGGGCGCACCCTGCTCTCAGTGTTAGAACCTTCCTGGGCTTGCTGCAGCCTCATCTTGCACTTTTCTATGGGGAGGGGTCGCTAATAAAAGTGGGGGCAGAGCTTTGGTGCCGTGCTGGATGTTGGGGAGGGGTCCCTGGGGCCCCTCAGTGCCAGGGACTCTGGGGGTCTCATTGAGACCTTGGCCTGTGCCTGCCCCATGCCCGGCTTTGGGCACCACTGAGGGGGGCACAGCCCTGCTGCCAGCCTGGGGCGCTGGGGAGGGGGCGCTGAGACCCTCAGAGCCACCCTCTGCCTGTCCTCCCCCTCCTTTTGTCCCCCGTTGTCACCCTTGGGTGCTGCGTCCCTGGGGTGGGGGCGCATCCTGCTCTCAGTGTTAGAACCTTCCTGGGCTTGCTGCAGCCTCATCTTGCACTTTTCTATGGGGAGGGGTCGCTAATAAATTGGGGGCAGAGATTTGGAGGTGTTTGGGCCGTGCTGGATGTTGGGGAGGGGTCCCCCAAATGCCAGGATCCACGAGGTTCTTGTTGAGGTCTTCCCCATGCTCAGCTTCGGGCACCACTGAGGGGGGCACGGCCCTGCTGCCAGCCTGGGTGCGCTGGGGAGGGGGCACTGAGACCCTCAGACCCTTTCCCCCTGCTCTTTTTTCCCGTTATCACCCTTGGGTGCTGCGTCCCTGGGGTGGGGGCGCACCCTGCTCTCAGTGTTAGGGTACAGAGACCCCCCCAGACCCTGCATTTGGGTGGGGGGCACTGCTTGCTGCAGCCTCATCTTGCACGTTTCTATGGGGAGGGGTCGCTAATAAAAGTGGGGGCAGAGCTTTGGAGGTGTTTGAGCTGTGCTGGGTGTTGGGGAGGGGTCCCTGGAGCCCCTCAGTGCCCTGCCAGGAGCCCCTCAGGCTCTCGTGCCTCAGTTTCCCCAGCCTGGGGGGCTCTGAGGGCAGGGGGTGGTGCTGAGACCGGGGACTTTGGGGTGCGGTGGGGGGGGGACACCCTGGGGACCCGACCGGACCCGACCGGACCGGACCGGACCGGACCCTCCCCTTTTCCTGGCGCCCAGCTGGGCTCTGTCCGGATCTGTCCCGTGTCTGTCCCGTGTCCGTCCCGTGTCCTGTGTCTATCCCGTCTCTGTCCCAGGCTCTGTCCTGTGTCTGTCCCGTGTCCCGGCTCTGTCCCGTGTCCCGTCCTGTGTCTGTCCCGTGTCTGTCCCCTGTCTATCCTGTGTCTGTCCTGTGTCCTGGCTCTGTCCTGTGTCTATCCCGTCTCTATCCCGTGTCTGTCCCGTGTCCGTCCCGTGTCCTGTGTCTATCCCGTTTCTGTCCCGTCTCTGTCCCATGTCCATCCCGTGTCTATCCCGTCTCTGTCCCGTGTCTGTCCGTGTCTATCCCGTGTCTGTCCCGGCTCTGTCCTGTGTCTGTCCCAGCTCTGTCCCGTGTCCTGTGTCTATCCCGTGTCTGTCCATGTCTGTCCCAGGCTCTGTCCCGTCTCTGTCCCGTGTCCCAGGCTCTGTCCCGTGTCCATCCCGTGTCCATCCCGTCTCTATCCCGTGTCCCGTGTCCATCCCGTCTCTGTCCCTGTCCCGTGTCCATCCCGTCTCTGTCCCATGTCCCGTGTCCATCCCGTCTCTGTCCCTGTCCCGTCTCTATCCCGTGTCCATCCCGTCTCTGTCCCGTGTCCCGTCTCTGTCCCGTGTCCCGTCTCTGTCCCGTCTCTGTCCCTGTCCCGTCTCTGTCCCTGTCCCGTCCCCCAGCGGCTCCAGCCCGTCCCTCCCCGTGTCTATCCCGTGTCCCAGGTTCTGTCCCGTCTCTGTCCCGTGTCTGTCCCGTCTCCCGTGTCCTGTGTCCATCCCGTCTCTGTCCCCTGTCCCGTCTCTGTCCCTGTCCCGTCTCTGTCCCGTGTCCATCCCGTGTCCATCCCGTCTCTATCCCGTGTCCCGTGTCCATCCCGTGTCCATCCCGTGTCCATCCCGTCTCTATCCCGTGTCCTGTGTCCATCCCGTGTCCGTCCCATGTCCATCCCCTGTCCATCCCGTGTCCATCCCGTCTCTGTCCCTGTCCCGTCTCTGTCCCTGTCCCGTGTCCATCCCGTCTCTGTCCCTGTCCCGTCTCTGTCCCTGTCCCTGTCCCGTCTCTGTCCCTGTCCCGTCTCTGTCCCTGTCCCGTCCCCCAGCGCTCCCGCCCGTCCCTCCCCGTCTCTCCCGCCCCTCCCAGCCCCTTCCCCTCCCGGGGGTCCCTGGGCCGTGGGAGCGGAAGCGGCCCCGGGGTCCCGAGGGGCTCCTGGGGCTGCCGGGCCATGGGAGCGTCCCCGGGGGGGTCACACGGGCACCGCCGTGCTCGGGGCTCTGGGGAAACATCGAGGATCCAGGGCTGGGCCCCCACGCCCTGGGAAATCAGGAAAGTCTCAATGTGCTGCTCCCAGGACCTGGGAAACCAGGAAAGTCTCAATGTGCTGCTCCCAGGATCTGGGAAACCAGAAAAGTCTCAATGTGCTGCTCCCAGGATCTGGGAAACCAGGAAAGTCTCAATGTGCTGCTCCCAGGATCTGGGAAACCCTAAAGGATTCAATTCGCTGCTCCCAGGATCTGGGAAACCCTAAAGAATCCAGTTTGCTGCCCCCACTCCACCCCAGGCTCTGGAAAACCATAAAAGTTTCAATTTGCTGCTTCCAGGATCTGGGAAACCCTAAAGGATTCAATTTTCTGCCCCCATCCCACCCCAGGCTCTGGAAAACCATAAACAATTCAGTTTGCTGCCCCCAAGTTCTGGGATTCCATAAAGGATCCAGTGCTGACCCCCCTCAGGCTCTGGAAACCCTAAAGGATCCAGTTTGTTGCCCCCCAAACTCTGGGAAACCCTAAAGAATCCAATTTGCTGCTCCCAAATTTTGGGAAACCATAAAGAATCCAATTTGCTGCCCCTGGGCTCTGGAAAACCCTAAAAGATTCAATTTGCTGCTCCCAGGCTTTTGGAAAACCATAAAGGATCCAATTTGCTGCTCCCAGGATCTGGGAAACCCTAAAGGATCCAGGTTGCTGCCCCCAAATTCTGGGAAACCCTAAAGGATCCAATTTGCTGCCCCCAAACTCTCGGGAACCCTAAAGGAACCAATATCTGCTCCCAAATTTTGGGAAACCCTAAAGAATCCAATTTGCTGCCCCCAAACTCTGGGAAACCATAAAGAATCCAATTTGCTGCCCCCCAGGCTTTTGAAAAACCATAAAGGATCCGGTTTGCTGCCCCCACTCCACCCCAGGCTCTGGAAAACCATAAAAGTTTCAATTTGCTGCTTCCAGGATCTGGGAAACCATAAAGGATCCAGTTTGCTACTCCTGGGCTCTGGGAAACCCTAAAGGATTCAATTTGCTGCCCCCAAACTCTGGGAAACCCTGAAGGATTCAATTTGCTGCCCCCAAACTCTGGGAAACCCTGAAGGATCCAATTTGCTGCCCCCCAGGCTCTGGAAAACCATAAAGGATCCAATTTGCTGCTCCCAGGCTCTGAGAAACCCTAAAGGATCCAATTTGCTGCCCCCAGGCTTTTGGAAAACCATAAAGAATCCAATTTGCTGCCCCCAAACTCTGGGAAACCATAAAGGATTGAATTTGCTGCTCCCAAACTCTGGGAAACCCTAAAAGGTCCAATGCTGTCCCCCCCAGGCTCTGGAAAACCCCAACGGACCCAGTTTGGTGCCCCCCAAACTCTGGGAAGCCCCAAAGGACCCACCTGGCTGCCCCCACCCCCCAATTCCTCCCCGTGCTGGGTTCAATGCAGGAGCTGAGGGTGAGGGGGCGCCCCCAGGGCTGGGCTTTATTGGGGGGTGGGTTTGGGGGGGCTGGGGGTTCTTGGGGGGGGGTTTTTTGGGGGTTTTTAAGGGATTTTGGGGGGTTTTTTGGGGGGTTTTTTGAGGGGTTTTGGGGGTTTTTTGGGGTTTTTTTGGGGGGGGTTTTGGGGTTTTTAGGGGATTTTTGGGTTTTTTTGGGGGGGATTTTGGGGGTTTTTTGGGGGGTTTTGAGGGTTGGGTTTTTTTGGGGGGTTTTGTGGATTTTGGAGGGGTTTTTAGGGGGATTTTTTGGGGGTTTTGGGGGGCTCCTCCCGCAGCCCAGCCCGTCCCAGGGCTGGCTCAGAAGCTCGGCCGCTCCTTCTTGAGGTTCTTGTAGTCAGTGGAAACTGCCAGAAACTGCAGGGGGGAGGGAGGGAGGGGGTCAGGGGGGGTCCCTGCAGCCCCCCCAAAGTCCCTGCAGCCCCCCCAGTGTCCCTGGAGTCCCCCCAGTGTCCCTGGAGCCCCCCCAATGTCACTGGAGCCCCCCCAATGTCACTGCAGCCCCTCAGTGTCACTGGAGCCCCCCCAATGTCCCTGCAGCCCCCCCAAAGTCCCTGCAGCCCCCCCAGTGTCCCTGCAGCCCCCCCAATGTCCCTGCAGCCCCCTCAGTGTCACTGCAGCCCCCTCAGTGTCACTGCAGCCCCCCCAATGTCCCTGCAGCCCCCTCAGTGTCACTGCAGCCCCCTCAGTGTCACTGCAGCCCCTCAGTGTCACCCAGTGCCCCCTCCCCAAATTCGAGCACAAACATGAGGAAAACTCAGGGTTTTATCCTAAAAATGCCCTAAAAGTGGCTGAATCTCCCCCAGAATTGCCTCTGGGAAACCCTAAAGTGTCCCCCCAGTGTCACTGCAGCCTTGGTGGCCTTGGTGCCCCTTCCCCAGATTTCAGCACAAACATTTGGAGCTCTCTGCTCCAGGCCTGATCCCCATTTTTCCCTTTCCTGAGTGTTTTTACCCTAAAAATGCCCTAAAAGTGGCTGAATCTCCCCCAGAATTGCCTCTGGGAAACCCTAAAGTGTCCCCCCAGTGTCACTGCAGCCTTGGTGCCCCTTCCCCAGTTTCAAGCACAAATATGTGGGGAGCTCTGCTCCAGGCCTGATCCCACTTTCAGTGGGATTTCCTGAGGAAAACTCAGTGTTTTACCCTAAAAATGCCCTAAAATTGCCTCTCCCCACCCCTCATTGCCTCTGGGAAACCCTAAAAGATCCCATTTGTTACCCCCTGCCCCATAACCAATGTCACTGCATCCTGGCCTTGGTGCCCCCTCCCCAAATTCGAGCACAAACGTGAGGAAAACTCAGGGTTTTACCCTAAAAGTGCCCTAAAAGTGGCTGAATCTCCCCCAAAATTGCCTCTGGGAAACCCTAAAGTGTCCCCCCAGTGTCACTGCAGCCTTGGTGGCCTTGGTGCCCCTTCCCCAGATTTCAGCACAAACATTTGGAGCTCTCTGCTCCAGGCCTGATCCCCATTTTTCCCTTTCCTGAGTGTTTTTACCCTAAAAATGCCCTAAAAGTGGCTGAATCTCCCCCAGAATTGCCTCTGGGAAACCCTAAAGTGTCCCCCCAGTGTCACTTGGTGGCCTTGGTGCCCCTTCCCCAGTTTCAAGCACAAATATGTGGGGAGCTCTGCTCCAGGCCTGATCCCACTTTCAGTGGGATTTCCTGAGGAAAACTCAGTGTTTTACCCTAAAAAATGCCCTAAAAGTGCCTCTCCCCACCCCTCATTGCCTCCGGGAAACCCTAAAAGATCCCATTTGTTACCCCCTGCCCCATAACCAATGTCACTGCATCCTGGCCTTGGTGCCCCCTCCCCAAATTCGAGCACAAACGTGAGGAAAACTCAGGGTTTTACCCTAAAAGTGCCCTAAAAGTGGCTGAATCTCCCCCAAAATTGCCTCTGGGAAACCCTAAAGTGTCCCCCCAGTGTCACTGCAGCCTTGGTGGCCTTGGTGCCCCCTCCCCAAATTCGAGCACAAACATTTGGAGCTCTGTGCTCCAGGCCTGATCCCCTTTTTTTCCCTTTCCTGAGTGTTTTTACCCTAAAAATGCCCTAAAAGTGGCTGAATCCTCCCCACCCCATGCACTGCCAACCTCCTGAGAAACCCTGAAGTGTCCCCCCGGTGTCACTGCAGCCTTGGTGGCCTTGGTGACACAAATTCGAGCACAAGGATTTGGGGGGGCTCTGCTCCAGGCCTGATCCCCATTTTTCCCCTTCCTGAATGTTTTTACCCTAAATGTGCCCTAAAAGTGGCTGAATCTCCCCCAGAATTGCCTCTGGGAAACCCTAAAGTGTCCCCCCAGTGTCACTGCAGCCTTGGTGGCCTTGGTGGCCCCTCCCCAAATTCGAGCACAAACATGAGGAAAACTCAGTGTTTTACCCTAAAAATGCCCTAAAATTGCCTCTCCCCACCCCTCATTGCCTCTGGGAAACCCTAAAAGATCCCATTTGTTACCCCCTGCCCCATAACCAATGTCACTGCATCCTGGGCTTGGTGGCCTTGGTGCCCCCTCCCCAAATTCGAGCACAAATGTGAAGAAAACTCAATGTTTTACCCTAAAAATGCCCTAAAAGTGGCTGAATCTCCCCCAAAATTGCCTCTGGGAAACCCTAAAGTGTCCCCCCAGTGTCACTGCAGCCTTGGTGGCCTTGGTGCCCCCTCCCCAAATTCGAGCACAAGGATTTGGCAGGGGGGGGCTCTGCTCCAGGGCTGATCCCCCTCTCCATAGGATTTCCTGAGGAAAACTCAGTGTTTTACCCTAAAAAATGCCCTAAAATTGCCTCTCCCCACCCCTCATTGCCTCTGGGAAACCCTAAAAAATCCCATTTGTTACCCCCTGCCCCATAACCAATGTCACTGCAGCCTTGGTGTCACCCAGTGCCCCCTCCCCAAATTCGAGCACAAACATGAGGAAAACTCAGGGTTTTATCCTAAATGTGCCCTAAAAGTGGCTGAATCTCCCCCAAAATTGCCTCTGGGAAACCCTAAAGTGTCCCCCCAGTGTCACTGCAGCCTTGGTGGCCTTGGTGCCCCCTCCCCAAATTCAAGCACAAACATTTGGAGCTCTCTGCTCCAGGCCTGATCCCCTTTTTTTCCCTTTCCTGAGTGTTTTTACCCTAAAAATGCCCTAAAAGTGCCTCCCCCCGCCCACTTCCAGCCCTCCCAGTTCCCCCAGTGCTCACTTTGTACTGGTCTGTGGGGCTCAGCTTGTTCCAGGGTTCCGGATTGTTCTTCCTGTCCCAGCTGGGAGGGGGTGACGGGGGGGGACATCAGCACCGGCAAGGATTGGGGGAGAGACCCCCCCCTAACCCCATGGGACCCCCCAAAGCGCCCCCAGCCCCATGGGAGCCCCCCCAGCCCCATGGGACCCCCCCAAAGCGCCCCCAGCCCCATTGGAGCCCCCCCAGCCCCATTGGAGCCCCCCCAAAGCGCCCCCAGCCCCATTGGAACCCCCCCAAAGCCCCCCCAACCCCCTTGGAGCCCCCCCCAAATCGCCCCCAGCCCCATTGGAGCCCCCCCCAAAGCGCCCCCAGCCCCATTGGAACCCCCCCAAAGCCCCCCCAACCCCCTTGGAGCCCCCCCCAAATCGCCCCCAGCCCCATTGGAGCCCCCCCAGCCCCATTGGAGCCTCCCCAAAGCGCCCCCAGCCCCATTGGAGCCCCCCCCAAAGCGCCCCCAGCCCCATTGGAGCCTCCCCAAAGCGCCCCCAGCCCCATGGGACCCCCCCAAAGCGCCCCCAGCCCCATTGGAGCCCCCCCAGCCCCATGGGAGCCTCCCCAAAGCGCCCCCAGCCCCATTGGAGCCCCCCCAAAGCGCCCCCAGCCCCATGGGAGCCCCCCCAGCCCCATTGGAGCCCCCCCAAAGCGCCCCCAGCCCCATTGGAGCCCCCCCAAAGCGCCCCCAGTGCCGTCCCAGTTCTACTGGAGCCAAACTGGTCGCGTCCTGTGCTGTCCCTGAGGGGCTGGGGGAGGCCAGCAGGGCCGTGGGAGGGGTCCCTGGGGAGAGCAGCTCGTGCTGCCCCCCCTTTTTTCCATCCCCCCCCCCCTTTTTTCCTTCCCCCCCCCCTTTTCCCTCCCTCCCAGTTCCGCTGGTGCTGCCAAGAGCAGAATTTTCCATCTGGGAAGTTTTTCTTTGTGTGTGGATTTCCCACCCTGGAGCTGGGGCTGGCCATGGGCTGAGCTCCCCCACCCACCCCAGCTGTGCCCCAGGTGTGCCCAGGTGTGCCCAGGGCACCTCAAAGCGTACCTGGAGTTTGGGCTGTGCGGTGCCAGCCACACTGGGCACCTCTGGCTCCCACATTTCCCCACTCTGGGAGTGCAGGTTGACCCCCAAGTGTACCCAGGTGAACCCCAGGTGTGCCCAGGTGTTCTCCAAATGTGCCCCAGGGGTACCCAGGGCACCTCAAGGTGTACCTGGCATCTGAGCTGTACACACTGGGCACCTCTGGCCCCCACTCTGGGGGTGTGGGGTGAGCCCCAGGTGTACCCAGATGTGCCCAGGTGTTCCCCAAATGTGCCCCAGCTGTGCCCAGCCATACCTGGCATCAGGGCTGTGCAGTGCCAACCATTCCAGGTGCCTCCTGGGCACCTCTGGCCCCACATTTCCCCATTCTGGGAGTGCGGGGTGAGCCCCAGGTGTGCCCCAGGTGTGCCCAGGGCACCTCAAAGCGTACCTGGAGTTTGGGCTGTGCGGTGCCAGCCACACTGGGCACCTCTGGCCCCACATTTCCCCACTCTGGGAGTGTGGGGTGAGCCCCAGGTGTAGCCAGGTGACCCCCAGGTGTGCCCAGGTGTTCCCCAAATGTGCCCCAGGGGTACCCAGGGCACCTCAAGGTGTACCTGGCATCTGAGCTGTACACACTGGGCACCTGTGGCCCCCACTCTGGGGGTGTGGGGTGAGCCCCAGGTGTGCCCAGGTGTGCCCCAGGTGTTCCCCAAATGTGCCCCAGGTGTGCCCAGCCATACCTGACATCAGGGCTGTGCAGTGCCAGCCACACTGGGCACCTCTGGCCCCACATTTCCCCACTCTGGCAGTGCAGGTTGACCCCCAAGTGTACCCAGGTAAACCCCAGGTGTGCCCAGGTGCTCCACAAATGTGCCCCAGGGGTACCCAGGTGTGCCCCAGGTGTGCCCAGGGCACCTCAAGGTGTACCTGGCATCTGAGCTGTACACACTGGGCACCTCTGGCCCCCACTCTGGGAGTGTGGGGTGAGCCCCAGGTGTGCCCAGATGACCCCCAGGTGTTCCCCAGGTGTGCCCCAGGTGTGCCCAGCCATACCTGACATCAGGGCTGTGCAGTGCCAGCCACCCTGGGCACCTCTGGCCCCACATTTCCCCACTCTGGCAGTGCAGGTTGACCCCCAAGTGTACCCAGGTGAACCCCAGGTGTGCCCAGGTGCTCCACAAATGTGCCCCAGGGGTGCCCAGGTGTGCCCCAGGGGTACCCAGGTGTGCCCCAGGTGTGCCAGGGCACCTCAAGGTGTACCTGGCATCTGAGCTGTACACACTGGGCACCTCTGGCCCCCACTCTGGCAGTGCAGGTTGACCCCCAGATGTGCCCAGATGACCCCCAGGTGTTCCCCAAATGTGCCCCAGGTGTGCCCCAGGTGTGCCAAGCTGTGCCCAGCCATACCTGACATCAGGGCTGTGCAGTGCCAACCTTTCCAGGTGCCTCCTGGGCACCTCTGGCCCCACATTTCCCCACACTGGGAGTGAAGGTTGACCCCCAGGTGTTCCCCAAATGTGCCCCAGGTGTGCCCAGCTGTGCCCCAGCTGTGCCCAGCCATACCTGACATCAGGGCTGTACAGTGCCAGCCTCACCAGGTACAGCACGGCGCTGCCCAGTCCCACGCTGATGAAGCCAATGAGAGGAACGAGCTGCAAAAAAAAAAAAACCACACAGAGAGAAAGGGAAAAAAAATAAACCAAAAAAAAAAAAAAAACAGAAAGAAAATTGAAAAATGCCCCAATAAAATGAATATTTATCAGGCAGAGCGCAAGGCAGAGCTGACACCCGGGAGATTTACAGGGGAGAGGTGGCCCAGCAATGCTGAGCTACAGCTGGAGCTGTCAGCCCGGGTGACTGAATGGAAGCAGAGAGGAGGAAAAATCGCCTCGTGCTGGAGAGGAATTGGGTGGGGAATGAGAAATTGGATCCTCTCAGCCCCGCGCTGCCCGCGGCTGGCGCTGCTGAGGGGATGGGGGAGGCATTGCCGGTGTTCCCAGTCAATCCCAGTGCTCCCAGTCAGGGCTGAGCTGTGGTTTGGGGCTCATCCCTGAAGGATTTGGGGCTGGGGATCCCATTCCCAGTGCTCCCAGTGCTCCCAGTCAGAGCAAACCTCGGTTTGTGGCTCCTCCATGAAGGATTTGGGGCTGGGGATCCATTCCCAGTGCTCCCAGTCAGGGCCAAGCCACGGTCTGGGGCTCCTCCCTGAAGGATTTGGGGATGAGCACCCGATTTCCAGTCAATCCCAGTGCTCCCAGTCAGGGCCGAGCCGCGGTTTGGGGCTCATCCCTGAAGGATTTGGGGTTGGGGATCCCATTTCCAGTGAATCCCAGTACTCCCAGTCAAAGCAAACCCAAATTTATGCTTCTTCCCTGAAGGATTTGGGGTTGAAGGCCCCATTCCCGGCATTCCCAGTGCTCCCAGTCAAGGCCGAGATGTGGTTTGGGGCTCCTCCCTGAAGGATTTGGGGTTGAACGCCCCATTCCCAACATTCCCAGTGCTCCCAGTGCTCCCAGTCAGGGCTGAGCCGCGGTTTGGGGCTCCTCCCTGAAGGATTTGGGGCTGGGGATCCCATTTCGAGCATTCCCAGTGCTCCCAGTCAGGGCTGAGCTGTGGTTTGGGGCTCATCCCTGAAGGATTTGAGGCTGAACACACGATTTCCAGTGCTCCCAGTGCTCCCAGTCACAGCAAACCTCGGTTTGTGGCTCCTCCTTAAAGCTTTTGGGGCTCAGCACCCCATTCCCAGTGACTCCAGTCAGGAGTGGCACCTCCATGAAGGATTTGGGGCTGGGCACCCCATTTCCAGCATTCCCAGTGCCCCTGGTCAGAGCAAACCCAAATTTATGCTTCTTCCCTGAAGGATTTGGGGCTGAACGCCCCATTCCCGGCATTCCCAGTGCTCCCAGTGCTCCCAGTCAGAGCAAACCTCGGTTTGTGGCTCCTCCTTAAAGGATTTGGGGCTGAGCACCCCATTTCCAGCGTTCCCAGTGCTCCCAGTGCTCCCAGTGTTCCCAGTGACTCTGCTCAGGGTTGAATGTCACTTTATGGCTCCTTTCTAAAAGATTTGGGGCTGAACCCCCCATTCCCAGTGCTCCCAGTGCTCCCAATCAGAGCAAACCTCGGTTTATGGTTCTTCCCTGAAGGATTTGGGGCTGAACCCCCCATTTCCAGTGCTCCCAGTGCTCCCAGTGCCCTTGGTCAAAGCAAACCTTGGTTTGTGGCTCCTCTGTGAAGGATTTGGGGCTGAACCCCCCATTCCCAGTGCTCCCAATCAGAGCAAACCTTGGTTTATGGTTCTTCCCTGAAGGATTTGGGGCTGAACCCCCCATTTCCAGCATTCCCAGTACTCCCAGTGCCCTTGGTCAAAGCAAACCTTGGTTTGTGGCTCCTCTGTGAAGGATTTGGGGCTGAACCCCCCATTCCCAGTGCTCCCAGTCAGGGCTGAGCCTCCGTTTGTGGCCCCTCCCTGGAGGATTTGGGGCTGGGGGGGATCTGAGGGGATCTTGGGGGTCCTGGGAGGACCTGAGGGGATCTCGGGGCTCCTTCCCCCAGCCCAACCGGGACACCCCAACCTTTACCCACCCCCCAAAAGGTGAGGGGACCCTCCCCGTGTCCCCCCCCCACCCTGTGTGGGGACATTTTTGTCGGGGGGGGTGGGAATGAAGCCCCCTCCCCATTCACCCCAGCAGAGCCGGCCCTGCCACCCCTCAAAGCATCAAATTCAGGGATTTGGGTAAAAAATGCCCCAAAGCCGAGGCTGGGCACTGCCAGGGGGTGGGCACGGGGGGGTTGGCACCCCCTGGGCGCTTCCCACGTCCTCGGGTGAGGCCCCCGCCTCATCCTCGCTGCAAAAATGGGGAAATTCGGGGCGTTTCTGTTCCTGCCTTTCCCCTGAGGGATTTGGGGGGCGCAAAGGAGACCCCAAATCTGAGGTGTAAAAAGCACAGAGGGTCCGGGGTGTTTGTAATTGCTGTGGTGCCGTCCGTCCGTCCGTCCGTCCGTCCGTCCGTCCGTCTGTCTGTCTGTCTGTCTGTCCGCACCACATCCCCCCCTCCGCTCGGGCTCCACCGCTGGCACCTGCGCCTTGGCAGCCTCTAATTGTCCTGCCGCTAATTACTGCCAGGCGTTAATTACCCAGACGGCGGCGGCGGCAGATGGCGAGAGAGCCCCGAACGGGCTGCGGGAGCCGCGGCAGCTCCCGGGGCCACGGGTGGTGCCAGGGATGGACCCAGGGGTGGTGCCAGGATGGTGCCAGGATGGTGCCATTGTGCCAGGATTGTACCAGGGATGGTGCCAGGGATGGTGCCAGGAAGGTGCCAAAGGTGGTCCAGGGATGGTGCCAAGGATGGTGCCAGGATGGTGCCAGGATGGTGCCAAGGATGGTGCCAGGATGGTGCCATTGTGCCAGGATTGTACCAGGGGTGGTGCCAGGGACGGTGAGAGGAATGGACCCAGGGGTGGTGCCAGCATCCAGCCTGGTTTGGGCACTGCTGGGTGGGAACTGGGCCATACTGGGAGCACTGGGAATGCTGGAAATGGGGTGCCCAGGACCGAAACTTATAGGGAGGAGCCACAAACCGAGGCTCAGCCCTGACTGGGAGCACTGGGAATGGAAATGGGGGGTTCAGCACTGAATCCTTTAGGGAAGAGCCACAAATAGGAGTTCGCTCTGACCAGGGGCACTGGGAGCACTGGGAATGCTGGAAATGGGGGGTTCAGCCCCAAATCCTTTAGGGAGGAGCCATAAACTGGGGTTTGCTCTGACTGGGGGCACTGGGAGCACTGGGAATGCTGGAAATGGGGGGTTCAGCTCCAAATCCTTTGGAAAGGAGCCATAAACTGGGGTTTGCTCTGACCAGGGGCACTGGGAGCACTGGGAGCACTGGGGATGGGGTGTTCAGCCCCAAATCCTTCATGGAAAAACCCTAAACCGAGGTTTGCTCTGACCAGGGGCACTGGGAGCACTGGGAATGCTGGAAATGGGGGGTTCAGCCCCAAATCCTTTAGGGAGGAGCCATAAATTGGGGTTTGCTCTGACTGGGAGCACTGGGAATGGAGTGCTCAGCCCCAAGTCCTTCATGGAAAAACCCTAAACCGAGGGAACAGAAGCTCCCAGCGTGTCCCAGTCCATCCCAGTAAAAAGAATAAAAAGGAACAGAAGCTCCCAGCGTGTCCCAGTCCATCCCAGTAAAAAGAACAGAAGCTCCCAGCATTTCCCAGTCCATCCCAGCAAAAGGAACAGTATCCCAGTTTGTCCCAGTAAAAGGAACAGAAGCTCCCAGTCCATCCCAGTAAAAAGAATAAAAAGGAACAGAAGCTCCCAGCGTGTCCCAGTCCATCCCAGTACAAGGAACAGAAGCTCCCAGTGTGTCCAAGAGAGCTGGGGGGTCCCTGGGAGGAGGATGAGGAGGAGGAAGAGGATGAGGAGGATGAGGAGGATCCTTGGGAGGAGAAGGATGAGGGGGGGATCCCTGGGAGGAGGATGATGAGGAGGATGAGGGGGCCCTGGGAGCAGGATGAGGATGAGGATGATGAGGGGGGAGTCCCTGGGAGGAGGAGGATGAGGAGGATGAGGAGGATGAGGAGGCCCTGGGAGGAGGAAAAGGAGGATGAGGATGATAAGGGGGGGGTCCCTGGGAGGAGAAGGATGAGAGGGTCCCGGGAGGAGGATGAGGAGGATGAGGAGGATGAGGGGGTCCCTGGGAGGAGGATGAGGAGGGGGCCCTGCAGGAAGGATGAGGATGATGATGATGAGGGGTTCCCCGGGAGGAGGAAAAGGAGGATGAGGGGTTCCTTGGGAGGATGAGGAGGATGAGGATGATGAGGGGGCCCTGGAGGAAGGATGAGGATGATGAGGGAGGGGTCCCTGGGAGGAGAAGGATGAGGGGGCCCTGGGAGGAGGATGAGGAGGATGAGGAGAATGAGGATGATGATGATAAGGGTTCCCCGGGAGGAGGATGAGGAGGATGAGGAGGATGAGGAGGATGAGAGGGTCCCGGGAGGAGGATGAGGAGGATGAGGAGGATGAGGGGTTCCCTGGGAGGAGGATGATGATGATGATGATGATGATGATGATGAGGGGGCCCTGGAGGAAGGCTGACTCACTCCGGGGTGCCGTTTCACGTGGCGGGAGAAGATCCCTCCGCGCAGGGGACCCTTCATGGCCACGCTGGGGTCGCTCCGGCCGCTGCCGAGCTCCGAGCGAGGCTGCACCGGGGCTGGGCAGGAGGGGAGGGAGGGCAGGGAGGGGAGGGGACAGGGCCGGGAGGGAGGAAGAGGAAGGCCGGACACCAAATCCCGCTCCCGGCCCTCATCCGGCCTCAATCCCGGTGTCTGGAGGGGCTGGGCAGGGACCCCCACCCCAAAATCCAGGAGTTATGGGGAGGGTCTGGGAGGCTGGGGAGGATTTCACTACAGAATGTGGGGGTCTGGGGGGGCCCTCACCCCAAATTGGGAGGGTCTGGGGGTCTGGGTAGACCTTGGCTATAAAATTCAGGGATCCCGGGGGGGCACCTCGAGGGTCTGGAGGGACCCTCACCCCAAAATCCAGGAGTTATGGGGAGGGTCTGGGAGGCTGGGGAGGATTTCACTACAGAATGTGGGGGTCTGGGGGGACCCTCACCCCAAAATTCAGGAGTTCAGGGGAGGGTCTGGGGGTCTGGGTAGATCCTGAGTACAAAATTCAGGGGTCTGGGGGCATCCCGAGGGTCTGGGAGGGACCCTCACCCCAAATTGAGAGGGTCTGGGGGTCTGGGTAGACCTTGGCTATAAAATTTAGGGAGCCTGGGGGGCACCTCAAGGGTCTGGGTTGGACCCTCACCCCAAAATCCAGGAGTTTAAGGGAGGGTCTGGGTAAATCTTGACTATAAAATTTAGGGATTCAGGGGGGACACCCAGGGGTCTGGGAGGGGAACCCTGAGGGCCTGGGTGGGACCCTCACCCCAAAATTCAGAGGACTCAAGACAAGGGGGGAACCATGAGCACAAAAATCAGAGATCAAGGGAGCTGCCAGGAGCCTGGGGGGAACATCGAGGGTCTGGGGGGACCCTCACCCCAAATGAGGAGGGTCTGGGGGTCTGGGTAGACCTTGGCTATAAAATTTAGGGATTCCGGGGGGAACCCAGGGGTCTGAGGGGACCCTCATCCCCAAATCCAGGAGTTTAAGGGAGGGTCTGGGGGTCTGGGTAGATCTGCACTAAAAAACTCAGGGGTCTGGGGGGACCCAGGGGTCTGGGGGGACCCTGGCCCCACAATCCAGGAGTTATTGGGTGGTTTTGGGTAGAATTTCACTATAAAATTCAGGGGTCTGGGGGTACGCAGGGGTCTGGGGGGACCCTAAGGGTATGAGAGGACCCTGGCCCCAAAATCCAGGAGTTATGGGGAGGGTCTGGGTAGAATTTCACTACAAAATTCAGGGATCTGAGGGGACCCTGGCCCCCAAAATCCAGGGGTTATTTGGGGGTTCTGGGTAGAATTTCACTATAAAATTCAAGGGTCTGGGGGGGACCCTGGCCCCCAAAATCCAGGGGTTATTGGGGGGTTCTGGGTAGAATTTCACTAAAAAATTCAGGGGTCTGGGGGGGACCCTGGCCCCCAAAATCCAGGGGTTATTGGGGGGTTCTGGGTAGAATTTCACTATAAAATTCAGGGGTTTGGGGGTACCCTAAGGGTCTGAGGGGACCCTGGCCCCACAATCCAGGAGTTATGGGGAGGGTCTGGGTAGAATTTCACTATAAAATTCAGGGGTCTGGGGCTATCCTGCCCCCAAAATCCAGGAGTTATTGGGGGGTGTTTTGGGTAGAATTTCACTATAAAATTCAAGGGTCTGGGGGGACCCTGGCCCCCAAAATCCAGGAGTTATTGGGGGGTTCTGGGTAGAATTTCACTATAAAATTCAGGGGTCTGGGGGTACCCTAAGAGTCTGGGGGTACCCTGGCCCCACAATCCAGGAGTTATGGGCAGGGTCTGGGTAGAATTTCACTAAAAAATTCAGGGGTCTGCGGGGGACCCTGACCTCAAAATCCAGGAGTTATTGGGGAGAGTCTGGGTAGAATTTCACTATAAAATTCAGGGATCTGAGGGGATCCTGCCCCCAAAATCCAAGGGTTATTGGGGGTGTTTTGGGTAGAATTTCACTACAAAATTCAGGGATCTGGGGGGGACCCTGACCTCAAAATCCAGGAGTTATTGGGGGGGTTCTGGGCAGATCTGACAACAAAATTCATGGATCCAGTGGGGAGCCGAGGAGGGCTCGGGGATGCGGGGGGGGTTTCGGTTCGGCAGCCGCAGCAGGGCTGGGTTATTTTCGTTATTTTCCAAGCGCTCGGCAAATATTATTCAAGATGAAGGAGAATCACGGCTGCCGCTGCCGGCAGCGAGCCGGGGCCGTCGCTGGGAATTTATCAGCGGGAATTGGGGGCCCCCCCGCGCTCCCCCCGCGGCACGCAGCGGTGATGAAGTGCTTCATTAATGGGAGATGCTGCGGCTCGGCACGGACGTGCCCGCACCTGAGCGCTCGCTGCTGCCTGCCAGGGGCTCGGGCTCCCCCCGCGGCTCCACGGAGAGCCCTGGGTCGCTCCTGAGTCGTGGATGCAGAGAGGAAAAGCCACGGAGCCCCCCTGGATACACAGAGCCCCTCATTGGATCCATAAATCCAGTGGGAAAAATCCACAGAGCCCCCCCCAGATCCACAGATCCAATGGGAAAAATTCACAGAGCCCCCCCTGGATCCGTAAATCCAATGGGAAAAATTCACAGAGCCCCCCCTGGATCCACAGAGCCCCCCCTGGATCCATAAACCAAATGGGAAAAATCCACAGAGGCCCCTTGGATCCATAAATCCAATGGGAAAAGAGCCCCCCCAGATCCATAAATCCAATGGGAAAAATTCACAGAGGCCCCTTAGATCCATAAATCCAATGGGAAAAATTCACAGAGCCCCCCCTGGATTCATCCAGGTCCACAAATCCAATGGGGAAAATCCACAGAGCCCCCCATGATCCATAAATCCAATGGGGAAAATCCACAGAGCCCCCCTGGATCCACAAAGCCCCCCTGGATCCATAAATCCAGTGGGGAAAATTCACAGAGTCTCCCTGGATCCACAGATCCAATGGGGAAAATCCACAGAGGCCCCCCCTGGATCCACAGAGCCCCCCCAGATCCATAAACAAAATGGGGAAAATCCACAGAGCCCCCCCTGGATTCATCCAGTTCTATAAATCCAATGGGAAAAATTCACAGAGCCCCCCCGGATCCACAGAGCCCCCCCAGATCCATAAATCCAATGGGAAAAGAGCCCCCCCAGATCCATAAATCCAATGGGAAAAATTCACAGAGCCCCCCCAGATCCATAAATCCAATGGGAAAAATTCACAGAGTACCCCCAGATCCACAGATCCAATGGGGAAAATTCACAGAGCCCCCCCTGGATCCATAAATCCAAGGGGAAGAGTCCACAGAACCCCCCCCTGGATTCATCCAGGTCCATAAATTCAATGGGGAAAATCCACAGAGCCCCCCAGGATCCACAGATCCAATGGGAAAAATTCACAGAGGCCCCCACTGGATCCACAGAGCCCCTCATTGGATCCATAAATCCAATGGGAAAAATCCACAGAGCTCCCCCATGATCCATAAATCCAATGGGGAAAATCCACAGAGGCCCCCCTGGATCCACAGAGCCCCCCTGGATCCATAAACAAAATGGGAAAAATTCACAGAGCCCCCCCTGGATTCATCCAGGTCCATAAATCCAATGGGAAAAATTCACAGAGACCCCCATTAAATCCATAAATCCAATGGGAAAAATTCACAGAGGCCCCTTAGATCCATAAATCCAATGGGAAAATCCACAGAGCCCCCCCTGGATCCATAAATCCAGTGGGGAAAATCCACAGAGCCCCCCTGGATCCACAAAGCCCCCCTGGATCCATAAATCCAGTGGGGAAAATTCACAGAGTCTCCCTGGATCCACAGATCCAATGGGGAAAATCCACAGAGGCCCCCCCTGGATCCACAGAGCCCCCCCAGATCCATAAACAAAATGGGGAAAATCCACAGAGCCCCCCCTGGATTCATCCAGTTCTATAAATCCAATGGGAAAAATTCACAGAGCCCCCCCGGATCCACAGAGCCCCCCCAGATCCATAAATCCAATGGGAAAAGAGCCCCCCCAGATCCATAAATCCAATGGGGAAAATTCACAGAACCCCCCTGGATTCATCCAGGTCCATAAATCCAATGGGGAAAATCCACAGAGACCCCCATTAAATCCATAAATCCAATGGGGAAAATTCACAGAACCCCCCTGGATTCATCCAGATCCATAAATCCAATGGGAAAAATTCACAGAGCCCCCCCAGATCCATAAATCCAATGGGAAAAATCACAGATCCCCCCTGGATCCCTCTTGATTCACAAATCCAACGGGAAAAGTCCACAGAGCCCCTTCAGGTGCTTCCAGATTGCCACAGGCAATGGATCGAATCCACAGATCCCCCCAGACCCACAAATCCAACGGAATCCTCCAGATCCTTCCAGATCCACACAACCCTTGGGTCAAGCTCCTGCCCTTCCAAATCCCTCCCAGTCCCCACGGAACGGCCCCAAGTCCCCCCTGTCCCCATCCCATGGCACAGGGTGGAAGTTCCAGCTCCTCCAGACCCCTCTGGGTCCACACAACCCTTGGGTCACATTCCTGCCCTTCCAAACCTCTCCTGATGATCCACACAACCTTTGGGTGAAATCCCAGCTCCTCCAGACCTTCCAGATCCACAAAACCTTGGAGTGAAATCCCAGCTCCTCCAGACCTTCCAGATCCACAAAGCCTTGGAGTGAAATCCCAGCTCCCCCAGACCCCTCTGGATCCCCATGGAACGGCTCCAAATCCCCCCTGTCCCCATCCCATGGGACAAAGCCACAACCCCCCCCAGAGCCCTCCCAACCCTACAATTGTAGGGAACCCTACAACCCCAGGGAACCCTACAAAGGTAGGAAATCCTACAATCCCAGGGAACCTTACAAAGGTAGGAAATCCTACAACCCCAGGGAATCCTACAACCCCAGGGCCCTACAACCTGAGGGAACCCTACAATTGTAGGGAACCCTACAGCCCCAGGCAATCGTAAAATTCCCAGGCAATCCCACAACCCCAGGCAATCCTACAATTGTAGGGAATTCTACAACCCCAGAGAATCCTACAACCCCAGGGAATCCTACAATTGTAGGGAACCCCACAATCCCAGGGAACCCTACAGTCCCAGGGCCCTACAATCCCAGGGAACCCTACAATTGTAGGGAATCCTACAATCCCAGGCAATCCTACAATTGTAGGGAATTCTACAACCCCAGGAAATCCTACAACCCCAGGGAACCCTACAACCCCAGAGAACCCTACAACCCCAGGCAATCCTACAATTGTAGGGAATCCTACAACCCCAGGCAATCCTACAATCCCAGGAAATCCTACAATTGTAGGGAATTCTACAATCCCAGGCAATCTTACAATCCCAGGGCCCTACAACCCCAGGCAATCCTACAACCCCAGGGGATTTTGTCTTGGCACGATGGAAAGCGCCATAAAAAAATTCATCCCGAGGAAAACAAACAAACAAACGAACAAACGAACAAACGAACAAACGAACGAACGAACGAACGAACGAACGAACAAACAAACAAACAGGAAGCGAAGAGCCGGGAATTCAGTGGAGAATTAAGGGGTAATTAACGGGACGGATTAATTGTGTAACCTCATAGGATCAGCCCCGGAGCGATCCCGGCCATCCCCAGGGGCACCGATGGGCGTCACACCGCAGCACTATCGCGACATGTGGCGATTTGCACGGCCCGATAACGAGGGAGCAGCCGCGGCTCTGCCAGCGTGATGTCACACCTGCCTCGTGACGTCATCGCTGTCCATGACGTCACGGCCCCCTCCTCACTCCTGTCCCGATCGCGACACGGCCCCGATCGCGACACGGCCGCGATGGCGCCCACGCAGGCCCGGCAGCATCCATCACCATGGGCTGGCAGCGGCACTGAGGAGTCATTAACGGCCTAATTGGCCTCATTAATCAGCGAGGGAGCGGCACCGGGAGAGCCCCGAGCCGAGACACGGAGCGGGGTGCGGGGGGACCCCGGATCCGGACACCCCCAAACACCGACACCCCCAAACACAGACACCCCCAAACACCGACACCCCCACACCCCAAAACCCCGGACATTGACACCCCCAAACACCGACACCCCCAAACACCGACACCCCCACACCCCAAAACCCCCAAACACCGACACCCCCGGACATTGACACCCCCACACCCCAAAACCCCCGGACCCTGACACCCCCAAACACCGACACCCCCAAACACCGACACCCCCACACCCCAAAACCCCCGGACCCTGATACCCCCCGATCCTGACACCCCTGCACCCCGACACCCCCAGATCCGGACGCCCCCAAACCCTGAAACCCCGAGAATCTGCATCCTCCGGACCCTGATACCCCAAAACACCGACACCCCCAAATCCTGAAAGCCCCGGAACTTGGTACCCCCAAACACTGACATCCCAGACCCCTGACACCCCCAAACACGGACACCCCCAGATCCGGACACCCCCAAACCCTGAAACCCCGAGAATCTGCATCCTCTGGACCCTGACACCCCCAAACTCTGACACCCCTGGACCCTGACACCCCCAGATCCGGACGCCCCCATACCCTGAAACCCCGAACACTGACACCCCTGGACCCTGATATCTCCAAACCCTGATACCCCCAAACCCTGACACCCCCAGATCCTGACCCCGCCAAAACCCTTGACAGCCCCAAACCCTGACATCCCCAAATCCTGAAACCCCCAAACCCTGATACCCCCAGATCCGGACACCCCCAAACCCTGAAACCCCGAGAATCTGCATCCTCTGGACCCTGATACCCCGAAACACCGACACCCCCAAATCCTGAAACCCCTGGACCTTGATAGCCCCAAACCCTGACACCCCCAGATCCGGACACCCCCAAACCCTGAAACCCCCAGATCCGGACACCCCCAAACACTGACACCCCCAGATCGGGACACCTCCCCCCCGCTGCCGAGGGGGTTTTGGGGAGCCAGGAAAGATCTTGGGGGGCTGGGAGCAATCCTGGGGAGTTTGAGGTCCTCCTGGGGATCTGGGGGTGATTGTGGGGAGCTGGGGGCGATCCTGGGAATCCAGGGAAGATCCTGGGGAACTGGGGGTGCTCCTGGGGGTTGTGGGTGCTCTTGGGGATCTGGGGGTGATTGTTGGGAGCTGGGGGCAATCCTGGGGTGTTTGAGGTCCTCCTGGGGAGTTGGGGGTGCTCTTGGGGATCTGGGGATGATCCTGGGGATCTGGGGGTGTTCCTGGGGATCTGGGGGTGCTCCTGGGGAGCCGAGGGGTTCAGCTCGGCCGTGGCAGTGAAGCCATTCCCGGAGCTGACCCCACAATGCCCCAGCCCGCGCTATCGATTTCTCTTTTCCATCATTGTCCTCAGCCGCGTCCCCGCCCGCGCCGTCAATAACCGGGGCCGTAACCGGGGCTGAAACCGGGGCTGTAACCGGGGCTGTCACCGGGGCCGTAACCGGGGCTGAAACCGGGGCTGAAACCGGGGCTGTAACCGGGGCTGTCACCGGGGCCGTAACCGGGGCTGAAACCCGGGGCCGTAACCGGGGCTGAAACCGGGGCTGTCACCGGGGCCGTCACCGGGGCTGAAACCGGGGCCGAAACCGGGGCCGAAGCCGGGGCCGAAACCGGGGCTGAAACCGCGGCTGTCACCGGGGCTGTAACCGGGGCCGTCACCGGGGCTGTCACCGGGGCTGTCACCGGGGCTGAAACCGGGGCCGTAACCGGGGCCGAAACCGGGGCTGTTATCGGGGCCGTCACCGGGGCTGAAACCGCGGCTGTCACCGGGGCTGTAACTGGGGCCGTCACCGGGGCTGTCACCGGGGCCGTCACCGGGGCTGTCACCGGGGCAGCGGCTGCGGGCGCTGAGCCGCGATTCAATCAACACAACGGCCCCGTCCTTGGTCTGCCAGACACAGCGGGGGATGAGAGCACACGGCTGGGACACGGCTGGGACACGGCTGGGACACGGCTGGGACACGGATACACAGGGCTGGGACACGGACACACAGAGCTGGGACATGGCTGGGACACGGATACACATGGCAGGGACACGGACACACAGAGCTGGGACACGGCAGGGACATGGACACATATGGGTGGGACATGGCTGGGACACACGTCTGGCACATGGTTGGGACAGGGATACACATGTCGGGGACATGGACACATGGCTGGGACACACACACACAGCTGGGACACGGATACACAGGGCTGGGACATGGCTGGGACATGGACATACATGTCAGGGACATGGACACATGGCTGGGACACACACACACACACACAGCTGGGACAGGGACACACGGCTGGGATAAATGGCTGGGACACGGACACGTGCTTAGGACACGCACACACACATGGCTGGGACACGTGTGAACACATCGGACACGCCTGCACAGAGGTGAGACACCTGCACACGTCCAGACACGCGTGCACAGGCACGGACACACGGACAGAGGGGACACACGGACACCTGCGTCAGACACACGGACAGAGGGGACACACGGACAGAGGGGACACACGGACACCTGCGTCAGACACACGGACAGAGGGGACACACGGACAGAGGGGACACACGGACACCTGCGTCAGACACACGGACGGCACGGACACCCCTGTGCAGGGTGGGGCCGCTCCCGCGGGGTCCCGGCCCGGTCCCTCCCGGTCCCTCCCGGTCCCTCCCGGTCTCTCCCGGTCCCTCCCCGTCCCTCCCGGTCCCTCCCGGTCTCTCCCCGTCCCTCCCCGCTCCTCCCGGTCTCTCCCCGTTCCTCCCGGTCCCTCCCGGTCCCTCCCGGTCTCTCCCGGTCCCTCCCGGTCCCTCCCGGTCCCTCCCGGTCTCTCCCGGTCCCTCCCGGTCCCTCTCCGCTCCTCCCGGTCCCTCCCGGTCCCTCCCGGTCTCTCCCCGTCCCTCCCCGCTCCTCCCGGTCTCTCCCCGTTCCTCCCGGTCCCTCCCGTTCTCTCCCGGTTCCTCCCGTTCTCTCCCGGTCTCTCCCCGTTCCTCCCGGTCCCTCCCGGTCCCTCCCGGTCCCTCCCGGTCTCTCCCGGGCCAGCGGGAGGCCTGCGGTGCCCTCTGGTGGCGGCGGCGAGGCTCGGCCCGGGGGCACCGCGCGGGCACCGGGAAGGGGCTGCGGGGGCACCCGGCAGGACGGGGCACGGCTGGGCCCTGCCCTCCGCAGAACCCGAATCCTTCTCCTCCTTCTCCTTCTCCTTCTCCTTCCCCTTCTCCTTCCCCGTCTCCTGCTCCTTATCCTCCTCCTTTTCTTCCTTCTCCTTTTCCTCCTTCTCATTTTCCTCCTTCTCCTTCCTTTCTCCATCTCCTTCTCCTCCTCTTCCCCTTCTCCTTTTCCTCCTTCTTCCTTTCTCCATCTCCTCCTCCTCCTCTTCCCCTTCTCCTTCCCTTTCTCCTCCTTCTTTCTCCTAATTTTCCTCCTTCTCCTCCTTTTCCTTCTTCTCCTTCCTTTCTCCATCTCCTCCTCCTCCTCCTCCTCCCCTTCTCCTTTTCCTCCCTTTCTCCATCTCCTCCTCTTCCCCTTCTCCTTTTCCTCCTTCCTTTCTCCATCTCCTCCTCCTCCTCTTCCCCTTCTCCTTTTCCTCCCTTTTCTCCTCCTCCCTTTCCTCTTTCTTCTTCCCCTTCTCCTTCTCCTTCCCGGTCTCCTTCCCCTTCTCCTTCTTTTTCCTCCTTCTCCTTCCTTTCTCCATCTCCTTCTCCTCCTCCTCTTCCTCCTCCTTCTTTCTCTCTCCTAATTTTCCTCCTTTTCCTCCTTCTCCTTCCTTTCTCCATCTCCTCCTCCTCTTCTCCTTCCCTTTCTCCTCCTTCTTTCTCCTAATTTTCCTCCTTCTCCTCCTTCTCCTTCCTTTCTCCATCGCCTCCTCCTCCTCTTCCCCTTCTCCTTTTCCTCCTTTTCCTCCTCCTCCCTTTCCTCCTTTTCCTTCCCCTTCTCCTTCTCCTTCCTTTCTCCATCTCCTTCTCCTCCTCTTCCTCCTCCTTCTTTCTCTCTCCTAATTTTCCTCCTTTTCCTCCTTCTCCTTCCTTTCTCCATCTCCTCCTCCTCTTCCCCTTCTCCTTTTCCTCCTCCTCCCTTTCCTCCTTCTCCTTCCCTTCTCCATCTCCTCCTCTTCCCCTTCTCCTTTTCCTCCTCCTCCTCCCTTTCCTCCTTCTCCTTCCCTTCTCCTTCCATCCATCTCTTTATTCTCCTCCTGCTCCTGCATCTGGCACAGGAACGAGCAACTTCCAGCAGCCACAGCCCCCCCTCCACGACCAATCTGGTCCCACTCAGACCCCCAGCACCAGGGCAGGGACCCCAAAACCAAAGCGACCTCTGTGTCCCCCCCTGTCCCCCCCAGCCCAGCGTGGGGACACCATTGGGAGCAGAACTGGGGGGTTCCCATCTCCCACATCCTCTCCAGCCCCCCCGTTTCCCCCTGCCCAGCCCCGCTGACTGATTCCAGAGCCTCCAAAATCAATTCCCATCCCCGCCAGGACACGCCGAGAAGGCAACAAATCACAAATCACGGCGGCGGCGGCGGCTCCGCAGCCCCAGCGCCTCATTTTTCTTCCTGAACTCCATAATAAGAAATCAATGGCAGACGCTGAGCTCCCGGTGCAGCTCCCCCGGGATGGGCGACACCGAGTCCTCCCCCAGCCCCAAATCCCGGGTTCAGCACCCCCAAATCCCGGCTTCTCCCAGCCCCAAATCTCAGATTCCCCCAGCCCTAAATCCCGGCTCCCTCCAGCCCCAAATTCCGAATTCTACCACCCCCAAATCCCGGCTTCCCCCAGCCCCAAATCCCGGGCTCCCCCCACCCCTAAATCCCGGCTTCCCCCACCCCTAAATCCCGGCTTCCCCCAGCCTCAAATCCCCCAATCTCAGATTCAACCACCCCCAATCTCAGATTCCCCATCCCTGAATTTCGGATTTCCCCACCCCCAAATCCCGGCTTCCCCCAGCCCCAAATCCCAGGTTCCCCCAGCCTCAAATCCCGGCTTCCCCCAGCCCCAAATTCCGAATTCTGCCACCCCCAAATCCCGGCTTCCCCCAGCCCCAAATCCCGGGTTCAGCATCCCCAAATCCCGGGCTCAACCACCCCCAATCTCGGGTTCCCCATCCCTAAATTTCGGATTTCTCCACCCCCAAATCCCGGCTTCCCCCAGCCCCAAATTCCGAATTCTCCCAGCCCCAAATCCCGGCTTCCCCCAGCCTCAAATCCCGGGTTCAACCACCCCCAAATCCCGGCTTCCCCCAACCTTAAATTTTGGATTCCCCCACCCCCAAATCCCAGATTCTCCCACCCCCAAATCCCATATTCCCCCACTCCCAAATTCCGGGTGCCCCCAGCCCCAAATCCCATATTCCCACACCCCCAAATTCCGGGTGCCCCCAGCCCCAAATCCCATATTCCCACACCCCCAAATCCCGGCTTCCCCCAGCCCCAAATTCCGGGTGCCCCCAGCCCCAAATCCCGGATTCCCCCAGCCTCCAAGTCCTGGCTTCCCTCTCCCCCAAATCCCAGCTTCAAGCACCCCCAAATCCCGGCTTCCCCCAGCCCCAAATCTGGGGGCACTGGGGAGCCCCAAAAGATCCCTGAGAAATCGGGGCAGGGGGATCCAAGGCCACCATGGAGCAGGGGACAGAGCCCAGCGGGGATTTCTGCCAGTGCAGGAGATGAGAAGGGTGGGGAAGGTGGGGGCGGAGGAGGGGGAGGATCCAGGGGCAGGTGGGATCCAGGGACCAGATGGGATCCAGGGAATGATTTGGATCTGGGGTACAGGGGGTGGGATCCAGGGCCCAGATGGGATCCAGGAGGAGAGTGGAATCCAGGGACAGGTGGAATCCAGAAAATGGGTTGGATCTGGGGCACAGGGCGTGGAATCCAGGGACAAGATGGGATCCAGGGAATGGGTTGGATCTGGGGTACAGGGGGTGGGATCCAGGGGTAGGTGGGATCCAGGGAATGGATTGGATCTGGGGTACAGGGGGTGGGATCCATGGACCAGATGGGGTCCAGGGACAGGTGGGATCCAGGGACAGGTGGGATCCTGGGAATGGGTTGGATCTGGGGTACAGGGGGTGAAATTCAGGGCCCAGATGGGATCCAGGGAATGGGTTGGATCTGGGGTACAGGGAGTGGGATCCAGGGGGAAGATGTGGATCCAGGAGGAGAGTGGGATCCAGGGACAGATGGGATCCAAGGAATGGATTGGATCTGGGGCACAGGGGATGGGATCCAGGGACAGGTGGGATCCAGGGACAGGTGGGATCCAGGGATAGGTGGGATCCAGGGAATGGGTTGGATCTGGGGTACAGGGGGTGGGATCCAGGGCCCAGATGGGATCCAGGGGATGATTTGGACCTGGGGTACAGGTGGGCTCCAGGGAAGATGGAGACCAGGGGCAGGTGGGATCCAAGGAATGGATTGGATCTGGGGTATGGGGGGTGGAATCCAGGGGGAAGATTGGATCCAGGAGGAGAGTGGGATCCAGGGACAGGTGGGATCCAGGGACCAGATGGGATCCAGGGAATGATTTGGACCCGGGGTATAGGTGGGCTCCAGGGAAGATGGAATCCAAGGGACAGGAGGGATCCGGGAGGGTGGGGTTCAGGGGGAGAGTTCAGGGATCCAGGGACCAGGGGGGCTCCAGGAACAGCTGGATCCAGATGGGTGGAATCCAGAGGTACAGGGGGGCTCCAGGGGATGGGTTGGATCCAGGGAACAGGTGGGCTCCAAGGAATGGATTGGATTCGGGGTGCAGGTGGGATCCAGGGAATGGATTGGATTCAGGGTGCAGGTGGGATCCAGGGGATGGGTTGGATTCGGGGTGCAGGTGGGATCCAGGGGATGGGTTGGATTCGGGGTGCAGGTGGGCTCCAAGGAATGGATTGGATTTGGGGTGCAGGTGGGATCCAAGGAATGGGTTGGATTTGGGGTGCAGGTGGGCTCCAGCAGGAAGATGGAACCCAAGGGACAGGTGGAACCCATGGAGAGGCTTTGGTTTGGGGTACGGGTGGGGTCCAGGGGATGGGTTGGATCCAGGGAAGATGGAACCCATGGAGAGGGTGGGATCTGGGGCCAGGTGTCTCCAGGGGATGGTTTGGATCCAGGCACAGGGGGGATGGAATTCAGAGCTGGATCCAAGGCGTGGATGGAATTCAGGAGTCCAAGGGGTGATCCAGGGGATGGTTTGGATCCAGGGAAGATGGAACCCATGGAGAGGGTTGGGTTTGGGGCCAGGTGTCTCCAGGGGATGGTTTGGATCTGGGACCAGCTGGGATCCATGGAGAGGGTAGGATCCAAGGCCAGGTGTCTCCAGGGGATGTTTTGCATCCAGGACCGGCTGGGATCCATGGAGAGGGTTGGATCCAAGGCCAGGTGTGATCCAGGGGATGTTTTGCATCCAGGACCAGCCGGGATCCATGGAGAGGGTAGGATCCAAAGCCAGGGGTCTCCAGGGGATGGTTTGCATTCAGGACCAGCTGGGATCCATGGGGAAGGCTGGATCCAAGGCCAGGTGTCTCCAGGGGATGGTTTGGATCCAGGGAAGATGGAAACCATGGAGAGGGTTGGATCCAGAGCCAGGTGTCTCCAGGGGATGGTTTAGATCTGGGCTACAGGTGGGATCCATGGAGAGGGTGGGATCCAGGCTACAGGTGGGATCCAGGGATGATGGAACCCATGGAAGGGGTTGGATCTGGGGCCAGGTGGCTCCAGGGGATGTTTTGCATCCAGGGAAGATGGAACCCATTGAGGGGGTTGGGTTTGGGGCCAGGTGTCTCCAGGGGATGGGTTGGATCCAGGGGCAGGGGGGATTCAGGACCAGCTGGGATCCATGGGGAAGGCTGGATCCAAGGCCAGGTGTCTCCAGGGGATGGTTTGGATCCAGGGAAGATGGAAACCATGGAGAGGGTTGGATCCAGAGCCAGGTGGCTCCAGGGGATGGTTTAGATCTGGGCTACAGGTGGGATCCATGGAGAGGGTGGGATCCAGGCTACAGGTGGGATCCAGGGATGATGGAACCCATGGAGAGGGTTGGATCCAAGGCCAGGTGTCTCCAGGGGATGGTTTGCACCCAGGACCAGCTGGGATCCATGGAGAGGGTTGGATCCAAGGCCAGGTGTCTCCAGGGGATGTTTTGCATCCAGGACCAGCTGGGATCCATGGGGAAGGCTGGATCCAAGGCCAGGTGTCTCCAGGGGATGTTTTGCACCCAGGACCAGCTGGGATCCATGGGGAAGGCTGGATCCAAGGCCAGGTGTCTCCAGGCATCCCGCAGGCTCCGTTTGGGGCGGGGGGAGCCCCGCGGCCGCTGTCAGGCGGCGGCAGCAGCAGCTGCCGAGGGCTCCGGGCTGGGATTGCTGCTCCAATTAGCCGCAATCGCGCTTCCCCGCCGCGCCTGACACCGAAAATCCGAAATAATTACCCGGCAGCGACAGGCGAGGCAGGAGCGGCTCCCGCTTAATTGAGTGTTTACAGGCTGGAAAGAGCCCCCAGACAGGCAAAACCCCCCCGCAGCCACCGGAAACGGGGGGGAAAAACAGCTTCATCCCCCTCCTCATCCTCACGGAGAGGAGAGGAGAGGAGAGGAGAGGAGAGGAGAGGAGAGGAGAGGAGAGGAAGAGGAGAGGAAGAGGAGAGGAAGAGGAGAGGAAGAGGAGCTGCCAGATGTGCCCCGAGATGGGGATGGGGCACAGGGGACACGGCCAGATGTGCCCCTGAGATGATGATGATGATGGGGACGCACACAGCCAGATGTGCCCCGAGGCGGTGATAGGGTGGGGGGATGTGGCCAGATGTGCCCCGAGATGGGGATGGGGCAAAGGGACCCCAAACCCCTAAAGCGGGACCCCTCAAAACCCCAAAAAGTGACCCCAAATCCCACAAACTGACCCCAAACCAACCACAAACTACACAGTGAGCCCAAAACTCCTAAAGTGACCCCAAAACAGCAAAGCCAAACCCCTAAAGTGACCCCAAACCCCACTCTGGGACCCCCAAAACCCCAAAGTGACCCCAAATTGGGACCCCCCCAAAATCCCACACAGGGACCCCAAACCCCAAATCGAGACCCCCAAAACCCCAAAGCGACCCCAAACTGGGACCCCCCCAAAACACCAAAAAACCCAAAGCCCCACACAGGGACCCCAAAACACCAAAGTGACCCCAAAACCCCACAAAGTGACCCCAAAACCCCACAAAGTGACCCCAAACCCCACACTAGGACCCCCCAAGTCCCAAAGTGACCCCAGACTCTGCCAGTTCCTGCCGTGCCCGACTGGAATCTTTAATTCCAACAAAGCCGAGCCGGGCTCATTTGCATTTCCCTATGCAAATCAGCGCTAATTAGGATGGATTGAGTTCACCTCGCGGGGGCTGCGGGGACACGGGCGCTGCCCCAGCCGGGCTTTGGGGCTTTGGGGGCTTCCTCAAGGATTTGGGGGCGTGGATCCCGCAGATGGGGGGGGCGGGAGCTGGGACGGGAGGCAGAAGGAAGGGGGGGGGGGGGGGATCCAGGTGCTCTGAGCATCTTCAGGAGCCTCCAGGTGTCCCCAGGAGTCACTGAGGGGACAGCAGGGATGGATTCAGGAGCTCTGAGCATCTTCAGGAGCCTCCAGGTGTCCCCAGGAGTCACTGAGGGGATGCCAGGGACGGATTCAGGAGCTCTGAGCACCCCCAAGTCCTCCAGGTGTCCCCAGGAGTCATTGGGGGCACAGCAGGGATGGGTCCAGGTGCTCTGAGCATCTCCAGGACCCTCCAGGTGTCCCCAGGAGTAACTGAGGGGGCACCAGGGATGGATTCAGGAGCTCTGAGCACCCCCAAGTCCTCCAGGTGTCCCCCAGGTCCCCAAGAAGGGGCAGCAGGGATGGATTCAGGTGCTCTGAGCACCCCCAGGACCCTCCAGGTGTCCCCTCTGTCCCCAGGAAGGGACAGCAGGGGTGGATCCAGGTGCTCTGAGCATCTTCAGGACCCTCCAGGTGTCCCCAGGAGTCACTGAGGGGGCACCAGGGATGGACCCGGGTGCTCTGTGCACCCCCAGGATCTGTGAGGGGCTGGGGGGGTCTTTGAGGGGTTGTGGGGGGGATTGGGGGCATCTCTGAGGGGCTGGGGGGGATCTGAGAGGGGCTCTGAGGAGCTGAGGGGGAATTGGGGGTTCTATGAGGGGATTGGGGGGGTGTTTGAAGGGCTGGGAGAAGCTGTGGGGAATCTGTGGGGGTCTCTGGGCATTCTCAGGGGTCTCTGAGGATTCTCGGGGGGCTCTGAGGATCTGGGGGGGCTGTGGGGATTCTCGGGGGGCTGTGGGGACTCTCAGGGATCTCTGGGGATTCTCAGGGGTCTCTGGGGATTCTCGGGGGGCTCTGAGGATTCTCGGGGGGCTCTGGGGATTCTCTGAGCATTCTCGGGGGTCTCTGAGGATTCTCGGGGGTCTCTGAGCATTCTCGGGGGGCTCTGGGGATTCTCTGAGGATTCTCGGGGGTCTCTGAGCATTCTCGGGGGGCTCTGGGCATTCTTGGGGGTCTCTGAGGATTCTCGGGGGTCTCTGAGCATTCTCTGGGCATTCTCGGGGGGCTCTGAGCATTCTCGGGGGTCTCTGGGGATTCTCTGAGCATTCTCGGGGCTCTCTGGGCATTCTCGGGGGTCTCTGAGCATTCTCGGGGCTCTCTGGGCATTCTCGGGGGGCTCTGAGCATTCTCGGGGCTCTCTGGGCATTCTCGGGGCTCTCTGGGCATTCTCGGGGGGCTCTGGGCATTCTCGGGGGGCTCTGCCGGACTCGCTGCCGTGCCCGCCGCCCCCGGCGGTGCCGATGCGCCCGCGGCTGCGGCTGCTCCTGCCCTCATTAAATCGCCCTTAACGAGCTCGGAGCCCCGGGGCGCGGCAGGCGCGGGGTCATTAGGGCTGACAGGGACCTGTCACAGCCATGGAAGGGACATTTGTGTCCCCAGACACGGCGCAGCCCGGGGGGGGCACGGCTGTGTCCCCACAGCAGCAGCCCCGAGGGTCGCGATGGGAGCCGGGGGCGGCTGGAGGGGTCCCGGCAGCGATGGAGGAGAGGAAGAGGAAGGAGAGGGGGGAAATGAACAGAAAAGAAAGGGGAAAAATGGGGGAAAAAGGGGGGGGAAAAGGGGAGGGGAGGATGGAGGAGAGGAAGAGGAGGGAGAGGGGGAAATGAAGAGAAAATAAAGGGGGAAAATGGGGGAAAAAACGGGGGGAAAAGGAGAGGGGGGTGGGACAGGAGAGCGGCCGGGGCTCGGCCCCAGCTCGGAGATGCTCGGGCAGGAGCGGGGGGGCCGAGAGAGGAGGAGGAGGATGAGGAGCAGAACCCCCCCATTCCCCTCAGGAGGAGGATGAGGAGAGGATCTGAGCCCTCCCCATCCCCTCAGGAGCAGAATGAAGAGCAGAACCCCCCAATTTTCCCTCAGGAGGATGAGGAGAGGATCTGAGCCCTCCTCACCCCCTCAGGAAGGTGATGAAGAGCAGAACCCCCCCATTCCCCCCAGAAGGAGGATGAGGAGAGAATCCCACCCTTCTCCATCCCCTCAGGAGCAGAATCCCCCCATTCTCCCTCAAGAGGAAGACGAGGAGAGGATGTGAGCCCTCCCCATCCCCTCAGAAAGTGATGAAGAGCAGAACCCCCCCATGCCCCCTCGGGAGGAAGATGAGGAGAGGGTCCCACCCCTGCCCATCCCCTCAGGAAGGTGATGAAGGGCAGAACCCCCCCATTCTCCCTCAGGAGGAGGATGAGGAGAGGGTCCCAGGCCCTCAGGAAGATGATGAAGGGCAGAACCCCCCCAATTTTCCCTCAGGAGGATGAGGAGAGAATCCCACCCTTCTCCATCCCCTCAGGAGCAGAATGAGGAGCAGAACCCCCCCATTCTCCCTCAAGAGGAGGATGAGGAGGGGGTCCCACCCCTCAGGAAGGTGATGAAGAGCAGAACCCCCAATTTTCCCTCAGGAGGAGGATGAGGAGAGGATCAGAGCCCTCCTCACCCCCTCAGGAAGGTGATGAAGGGCAGAACCCCCCATTGTCCCTCAGGAGGAGGATGAGGAGCAGAACCCCCCCAATTTTTCCTCAGGAGGAGGATGAGGAGAGGGTCCCACCCCTCAGGAAGGTGATGAAGAGCAGAACCCCCCCCCATTTTCCCTCAGGAGGAGGATGAGGAGAGGATCAGAGCCCTCCTCACCCCCTCAGAAGGTGATGAAGAGCAGACCCCCCCCTCCCCTCCCATTCCCCCTCCCGGGGACCCCCAGCCCCGCTCGAGGAGCCCCCGGTGCTCCCCGGGCGCGTTTAATCGGGGCCAGGGCGGTTATTGGATAAATCCCATGAATATGGAAATTGCGTTTATGCTGATTTACGGCCCGGGGGGGGCAGCGCAGACGATTTTTAGTTGATTTTAATTCATTTATTTCCCTGCCTGGAGATGGAGAAGGAGCTCGGAGCGCTGCATCTGCCGCTGCTCCCTGTGGGCCCAGAAATGTTCATTTTGGGATGTGGATTTTGGGATGGGAATTTTGGGATTTATTTTGAGATGAATTTTGGGGATTTATTATTTACCCCAAAATTCACCCCGAAATTCACATCCCAAAATTCACCCCCAAAATTAATCTCAAAATTAATCCTAAAATTCACACCCCGAAACTCACACCCCAAAATTCTGAGACCCCAAACCCCACACTGGGACCCCCTCAAAATCCCAAAGTGACCTGAAAACCCCCGAAATTAATCCCAAAATTCCCATCCCAAAATTAACCCCAAAATTCACATCCCAAATTTAATACTCCAAAATTCACACCCCAAAATTCTGAGACCCCAAACCCCACACTGGGACCCCCTCAAAACCCCAAAGTGACCCCAAAACCCCCAAAATTAATCCCAAAATTCCCATCCCAAAATTCCCATCCCAAAATTCATCCCAAAATTCACATCCCAGAATTCTGACACCCTAAACTGACTCTAAACCCCACACTGGGACCCCAAATCCCACTCTGAGCCCCTTCAAAACCCCAAAGTGACCCTAAACACCCCAAAATTCACCTCCCAAAATTCACATCCCAAATTTAATACCCCCAAATTCACACCCCGAAATTCTGAGACCCCAAAATTCTGAGACCCCAAACCCCACATTGGGACCCTTCAAAACCCCAAAGTGACGCCAAGAACCCCAAAATTCATCCCAAAATACATCCCAAAATTGACCCCAAAATTCACATCCCAAAATTCATCGCAAAATACATCCCAAAATTAACCCCAAAATTAACCCCAAAATGAATCCCAAAATTCTGAGACCCCCAAACCCCACACTGGGACCCCTCAAAACCCCAAAGTGACCCCAAAAACCCCAAAATTCACCCCAAAATTCCCGTCCCAGCAGCAGGGGCCTGGGCAGGGTGTGAGGCTGATCGGGGCCGTTTTCCCCAATTTTCCAGCTGACTCTAATTAAGTTGTTCTCATCATCAGCTGTTCAATTACCCGAAGCCCTCCCTCCCCCTTTTTTTTCCCCTCCCCACCCCTCAAACGCGGCGAATCAGCCGCTCCCCCCCTCCCGCAGGGCTCGGCAAATAAATAAACGGAGAATCCGGGAAAATGAACCGAGAGGAGCCGCAAATGAGGCGGAAAATTTTAATGGCTCGGCATTTAAAGCTGTGACAGGAGGGGAAGGGAGGGAGGGAGGTCAGGCACGAGGATTGCCACCCCCCCCCCCCGCTCATTTGCATAATTCCAGGAGCGGTCTCCGCTAATTGGGGTGCTGGGAATGAGGGGGAGAGCCCAGGTGTGGGGGTCCCACTCTTGCTTCCCCCATCCGGGGTTCCCTGTGCCCCCCTCAGCACCTCACGGGGACCCCTCCGCTAATTGGGGTGCTGGGAATGGGGGGACACCCCCGATGTGGGGGTCCCACTTTGGCTTCTTCCCCCCGCCCGGGGTTCCCTGTGCCCCCCACAACCCCCTCAGCACCTCACGGACTGGGGGGGGGGGGGGGGGGGGGGCGGGGGACATGGGGACCCCTCCCTTCCCTCTCCCCAATCCCATCTCCGGTACCCCCCAAAAACCGCCCGCCAGGAGGCGCCGCTGCCTCCCCTCCTCATTTGCATATTTTTTGCATATTTTGCATGACTTTACATAGGGCTCTGCTGCGCCGCGTGCCGACAGCGCCCCCTGGCGGCCGAACGGGGCAAAGCTCGGCCACGCCCACCTCCGCCAAGCCACGCCCGCCCGCCCCGTTGCCGTGGTTACCGCTGACGTCACGGATGCCGTGACGTCACGGGCGGCCCCGGGCAGCTGCCAAGGTCCCGCCGTGTCCCCGGCACCGGCACCTGGCACCCGCCACACCTGCTCGGGCCCCGCGCCAGCGCCGGGGGGGCCGGGAGCCACCCTGAGCCTCGGAGCGGGCCGGGCACGGGGGGAGCCCCGCGGGGGGACAGCGGCACCGCGGAGTGACCGAGAGAGACCCCCAGAGTGACCAGGGAGTGACCCTCAGACTGACCAGGGAGTGATCAGTGAGTGACCCCTTCATTGGGGACAGCGGCACCGCGGAGTGACCGAGAGAGACCCCCAGAGTGACCAGGGAGTGACCGTGAGAGACCCCCAGAGCGACCAGGGAGTGACCAGGGAGTGACCCTCAGAGTACCAGTGAGTGACCAGGGAGTGACCCCCAGTGTGACCAGGGAGTGACCAGTGAGTGACCCTCAGAGTGACCAGGGAATGAACCCATTCATTGGGGACAGCAGCACCCCCGGAGTGACCGTGAGAGACCCCCAGAGTGACCAGTGAGTGACCCCCAGAGTGACCAGGGAGTGACCCCTTCATTGGGGACAGCAGCACCCCGGAGTGACCGTGAGAGACCCATTCATTGGGGACAGGGGCACCCCAGAGTGACCGTGAGTGACCCCCAGAGAGACCAGTGAGTGACCCCCACAGTGACCCCCAGAATGACCAGTGAGTGACCCCCAGAGTGACCAGTGAGTGACCCCTTCATTGGGGACAGTGGCACCCCGGAGTGACCAGTGAGTGACCCCCAGAGTGACCTGTGACCCCTCCATTGGGTACAGTGGCTCCCCCAGAGTGACTGTGACCCCCAGAGTGACCCCCACAGAGTGACCAGTGACCCCCCCCCCCCCTTGGGGACAGCGGCACCCCAGAGTGACTGTGAGTGGACCCCCACAGCGACCCCTCCATTAGGGCCACCAGCACCCCCAGAGTGACCACTGAGCCCCCCCCCCCCCCCAGTGACCACTGACCCTCCCTGGTGACCACCACCACCCCACAGTGACCAGTGCCCCCCTCCTGCCCCCGTCCCAGTGTGGCACTGCCACCCCAGCAGTGCCACCCCCCAGGTGCCACCGAGCCCCCCCCACAGTGACCACTGACCCCTCCCCTGAGGGCCACTGGCACCTCCACAGTGCCACCCCCCCCCGAGCCCCCTCCCATTAAATCCACACCGAGACGGGGGGGTGGGCACAGCCGTGTATTGCCAGCACCGGGGGCACGGGGGGCACCGGGGCAGGACCCCCCCAGGGACCCCCAGGACTGAGGGTGCCCCCCCCGACCCCAAACCTGTCCCGCAGCCAGGGCCCCCCCCATCCCAATCCCAATCCCGGGTTTTTTTCCCCATTTCCCATCCCCAGGGTGCCCCATCCCATCCGTGCCCTGCAGCCTCTCTGTCCCCATCCCGGGGGGGTCTCTGGCCCCCAATCCCGGGGGTCTCAACCCCCCCATCTCGGGGGTCTCAGCCCCCCAATCCCGGGGCTTTTTTGGGGTTTTCCCCCCCATTTCCCATCCCAGGGTGCCCCCATCCCATCCGTGCCCAGTCCCGGGGGTCGCAGCCCCCCTCCTCAGATTTCCTCCAGGAAGTCCACGGGGAACAGCCCCACTTTGCGGCCCGTGAACACCTTTGACGTAGCCGTTCACCTCCTCTCCCTTCTGCACCACGATCTGGGGGGGACAGCGGGGTGGGTGAGACCCCCCGAGACCCCCCCCAGGACAGGAGAGACCCCTAGGGACCCCCAGGACAAGGGAGACCCCCGAGAACCCCCCCCAGGACAGGGGGAAACCCCCAGGAACCCCCCCAGGACAAGGGAGACCCCCCCAGGACAGGAGAGACCCCCGAGAACCCCCCCAGGAGAGGGGAGACCCCCAAGGAACCCCTCAGATCAGAGGGGACCCCCGGGAACCCCCCCAGATTAGGGGAACCCCAGGAACCCCCTCAGGACAGGGGAGACCCCCAAGAACCCCCCCAGGAGAGGGGAGACCCCCAAGGAACCCCTCAGATCAGAGGGGACCCCCGGGAACCCCCCCAGATCAGGGGAACCCCAGGAACCCCCTCAGGACAGGGGAGACCCCTGACACCCCCCCCAGGAGAGGGGAGACCCCCAAGGACCCCCCAGATCAGAGGGGACCCCTAGGAACCCCCTCAGGACAGGAGAGACCCCCAGGAACCCCCCAGAGCAAATGAGGAAGGGTCGGGACAGAGCAAATCTCATCTGCTGGGAAGGATGATAAGGATAAGGATGATGATGATGATGATGATGATGCTGTTTATGGGGTGCAGCTGGTTTGGGGGGCTTGGAGAGGGGCTTGGGGGGGTTCCCTGGGTGATTTTGAGGGGGGGTTTCGTCTCACCTGATCCTTTTTGAGCGTGATTTGCCCGATTTCCCGGTTTCCCACAAAGGAACGCGTCACTTTGTGCACCCGCTCGCCCGCCCGCACCCGGATGATGAAATTGGGGGGAAAAACCAACTTTCTCCCCGATTTTCCCCTGCGAGGAATTCAAGGAGTGTAGCATTGTGTGTTTATACAGGTTTTGTTGTAAAGTTGGGGATTTTTTTTAAAGTTAAGTTTATGGTTTGACCCTCGGTTCCCCCCATATTCTCTCCGCATAATGGTTTGTTCCTGAGTTGTTTGTCCCTCGTTTTTGCGGGACAAGACTGCAAAGGAGGCGTTGAGGCCGATTTGGGGGTCCCAAACCCCCTTCCCCTGCCACGATAGGGGGTGCCAGGATAGGCATTGTGTGTTTTCTACAGCTTTTGTTGTAAAGTCGGTTATTCTTTATATAAATTAAGATCATGGTTTCACCCTCTGTTCCCCCCCATGTTCTCTCCCCTCATAATGGTTTGTTCCTGAGTTGCTCGTCCCTCGTTTTCCCGCCAGTGACCGGGCGGGACGAGACTGCAAAGGAGGAATTGAGGCCGATTTGGGGGTCCCAAACCCCCCTTCCCTGCCAGAATAGGGGGGGACAGAAGTATTGAGAAGTTTTGGGGCCCCCCTCAAGTGTTGTCCCAGCCTTACCCGCCACCATTCCTCGTTGGAGTCATCGACCACCGTGATCTTCTCCCCTGGGCTGGAAGGGAAGGGAAGGAGGGGATCTCTGAGGGGGGAAGGACCCCCACTCATCCTTGGGTGATTTTCCCACCCGAGAAAAATCTGATTTTCCTTCAGAATCATCAGGAAAACCAGTGGGGAAAAGCAGGGTGGGAAAAGCAGTCAAGAAAAATCTCATTTTCCTTCAGAATCAGCTCCTCCAGTCCTGAGTCTGCGCAGCCCACGAGCTCAGGGACTGCCCAGAGCAGCTCAGCCTTGGGAAATGCACAGAACCACATCAAGCAAAACCCCAAAAAACCCCCAAAAAATTCAGGAAAGAGCCCAGGACAAAGCTGGGAAATCCACTGAGTTTTTTGGGGTTTTTTGGGGTTCTTCCACCAAGAAAAATCTCATTTTCCTTCAGAATCAGCTCCTGGGACACGCAGCCCGCGGGCTCAGGGACTGCCCAGAGCAGCCCAGCCTTGGGAAATGCATGGAACCATGTGGAGCCAGACTCCAAAAAGCCCAAAAAATCCCAAAAAAACCCCCCAAAACAACAACAAAAAAAACCCGAAAAAGATAAAAACCCCCCAAAACCCCCCCAAAAAAACCAAAAAAAATCCAAAAAACCCACAAACCCCCTACCAAAAAACCCAAAAAAACCTTGGGAAAGAGCCCAGACAAAGCTGGGAAGTCCACGGAACCACATTGAGCCAAATCCCAAAAAAAACCCCCCAAAAAACAACAAAAAAAACCACCCCAAAACACCTCGGGAAAGACCTCAGTACAAAGCTGGGAAATGCACAGAACCACGTGGAGCCAAACCCCCCAAAAAAAACCAAAACCCCCCAAAAAACTCAAAAAAAAACCCCAAAAAAACCCCAAAAACCAACCAAACAAACAAAAAAACCCAAACCCAAAAACCCCAAAAAATCACAAAACCACAAAAAACCCCCCCAAAAAACTTCGGGAAAGAGCCCAGGACAAAGCTGGGAAATCACGGAACCACATCGAGCCAAACCCAAAAAACCCTCAAAACCCCCCCAAAAAAACCCCAAAACAAAACAAAACAAAACAAAAAAAAAACCAAAAAAAAAAACCAAAAAACTCAGGAAAAATCTCATTTTTCCTCCAGAATCAGCTCTCCAGCCCCAAGCACGGGCTCAGGGACTGCCCTGAGCAGCTCAGCCTCGGGAAATGCACAGAACCACATCAAGCCAAACCCAAAAAACCCCAAAAAAAAACCCAAAAAACCCCAAAAATCCCAAAAAATTTAGGAAAGAGCCCAAGGAAAAGCTGGGAACTCATGGGAAGTCCAGGTCATCCTCCAGGGCTCAGGGACTGCCCTGAGCAGCTCAGCCTTGGAAATGCACAGAACCACATCAAACCAAACCCCAAAAAACCCCAAAAAAACCCCCAAAAAACCCCAAAACCCTCCAAAAACCCCAAAAACCTCAGGAAAAAATCTCATTTTTCCTCCAGAATCAGCTCCTCCAGCCCCAAGCACGGGCTCAGGGACTGCCCTGAGCAGCTCAGCCTTGGGAAATGCACGGAACCACATCAAGCCAAACCCAAAAAAAACCCAAAAAAACCCCAAAAAACCCCAAAAAAACCCCCAAAAAAACCCCAAAACCCCCAAAAATTTAGGAAAGAGCCAAGAAAAAGCTGGGAACTCACGGGAAGTCCAGGTCGTCCTTCTCCAGGGCTTTGAAGCGATAAAGTGCCACGAAATAATGGGACTGCAGGAACCCCCCTGGCTGGGGCTTTTTGCTCTGTGGGGTTTTTGAGAGCCCTGAGGGTCACCCGGGCAGATCCCATTGGTTTTTCTCAGGTGTTTTTGGGTGCAGGGTGAGGATTTGGGGTACCTTGTCGTCTGCCGGGCTCTTCTCAGCTTTTTTGTCCCCCTCGAGGCACCTGGGGAAGGCAGGAGGGGTCAAAAATGCCGAGGTTTGATGGGGGGAAGCCTCCAAAGGTGGGGACGTGAATTGGGGGAGACGTTTTATGAAGGGAAAAACCCAAAAACAAAAAAAAACCCCAAAAACCCAACAAAAAAAACCCAAAAAACCAAAAAAAAACCCAAAGGTGGGGATGTGAATTGGGGACCCTTTTTCTGCAGGGAAAACCGCCAAAAAAACGCCCCAAAATAACAAAAACCCAAAGATGGGGACAAGAATTGGGGAGCCTTTTTCTGAAGGGAAAACCCCCCAAAAAACCAAAAAACGCCCAAAAAACAAACCTAAAGGTGGGGATGTGAACTGGGGACCCTTTTTCTGAAGGGAAACCTCCCAAAAAACCCCCCCAAAAACAGAAACCAAATGTAGGGACATGAATTGGGGACCCTTTTCCTGAAGGGAAAAACCCCCCAAAAAACAAAACCAAAGGTGGGGACAAGAATTAGGGGACCCTTTTTCTGAAGGGAAACCCCAAAAAAACCAAAAAACGCCCCAAAAAGAAAACTGAAAGGTGGGGACATGAATTGGGACCCTTTTTCTGCAAGGAAACCCCCCCAAAAAAACCAAAAAACGCCCCAAAAAACAAAACCCCCTCCCAAAAAACAGAAACCAAAGATGGGGACATGAATTGGGGACCCTTTTTCTGAAGGGAAAAACCCCCAAAAAACAAAAAAACGCCCCAAAAAAACAGAAACCAAATGTGAGGACATGAATTGGGGACTCTTTTTCTGCAGGGAAATCCCAAAAAACAAAAAAAAAACCCCAGAAACCCAACAAAAAAAAAAACCCAAAAAACAAAAAAAAACAAAGGTGGGGATGTGAATCAGGGACCCTTTTTCTGAAGGGAAACTCCCCAAAAAACCAAAAAAAACCCCAAAATAACAAAAAACCAAAGATGGGGACGTGAATTGGGGACCCTTTTTCTGCAGGGAAAAACCCCCCAAAAAAACCAAAAAACACCCCAAAACCAAACAAAAAAACAAAGGTGGGGACATGAATTGGGGAGCCTTTTTCTGAAGGGGAAATCCCAAAAAAACAAAAAAAACCCCAAAAACCCAACAAAAAAACCCCCAAAAAACAAACAAAAAAAAAAACCAAAGGTGGGACATGAATTGGGGACCCTTTTCTGAAGGAAACCTCCCCAAAAAACAAAAAAAACCCCAAAATAACAAAAAACCAAAGATGGGGACGTGAATCGGGGACCCTTTTTCTGTGGGAAATGCCCCAAAAAACAAAAAAAAACCCAAAAACAAAGCCCCCCCCAAACAAAACCCAAAGATGGGGACGTGAATTGGGGACCCTTTTTCTGAAGGGAAAAACCCCCAAAAAAACCAAAAAAAAACCCAAAAAACAAAACCCCCCCAAAAAAACCAGAAACCAAAGATGGGGATGTGAATTGGGGACCCTTTTTCTGAGGGAAAACCCCCCAAAAACCAAACCCCCCCACCCTAAAAAACACATCCAGGGGGTCCCCATGGGTCAACCAAAAAACCCCCAAAAACCCCCCATAAAAACCCCATAAAAACCCCCATAAAATCCCCATAAAAACCCCAAAAACCCCCATAAAAACCCCAAAAAAACCCCATTAAAAATCCCTAAAAACCCCTCGGCGCTCACCACCCTCAGCTTTGCTCCCCACCGGCTTCGTGGCCTCGGGCTCCTCGTCCATCATCGCTGCCAGGGGCTGGAAGGCAAAAAAGGTGCAAAATTGGGGGATTTTGGGGGTTATTGGGGTGGTTTGGGGGGTTATTGAGGGGTTATTGTAGGGTTATGGAGTTATTGGGGAATTTGGGGGGTTATTGGGGGATTTGGGGTATTTGGGGGGGTTATTGGGGTATTTGGGGGGGGTTATTGAGGGATTTTGGGCGGTTTATTGGGTGCTTTGGGGTATTTTGGGGGTTATTGGGGATTTTGGGGTGGTTATTGGGGTGTTTGGGGGGGTTATTGGGGGATTTTGGGGTGGTTATTGGGGATTTTGGGGTGGGTTATTGGGGGTATTTGGGGGTTATTGGGGTATTTGGGGGGTTATTGGGGTATTTGAGGGGTTATTGGGGGATTTGGGGGGTTATTGGGGTATTTGAGGCGTTATTGCAGTATTTGGGGGGGTTATTGGGGTATTTGGGGGGTTATTGGGGTATTTGGGGGGTTATATGGGGATTTTGGGGGTTATTGGGGTATTTGGGGGGTTATTGGGGTATTTGGGGGTTTATTTGGGTATTTGAGGGTTATTGGGGATTTTGGGGAGTTATTGCGTATTTGGGGGGTTATTGCGGTATTTGGGGGTTATTGGGGTATTTGGGGGGTTATTGGGGGTTTGGGGGGTTATTGGGGGGTTATTGGGGTATTTGGGGGGGTTTATCGGGGGGTTTTGGGGCGATCCCGACCCCCCCACTCACGTTTTTCTTGTCGTCCTGCCCCTTCTTGCGCTCCTTGTTGGCCATGATGACCCCGGTGCGCAGCGTCTCGAACACGGGGTCGCTCCTGTTCCCTGCAGTGGGGGGGTCAGGGAGGGGTTTGGGGGGCTCGGGGACACCCCCAAGGAGGGGACAGCGGTGCCACAAGGACAGGGGTCACCGAGCTGCTCCTTGGTGGCGCCGAGCTGCTGCTCGCTGTACAGGGGGGAGCTGTAGGCGCGGCGGAACCCGGGCGGCTGCGGGACACGGGGACGGGGGGCGCAAATCAGGAACCCCCCCGAGGCACCTGGCAGAGTTTGGGGACCCCCAGAGTGGGATTGGGGGGACCCCTCAGGGACAGGAAATGCCCAGGGCTGGTGGCACCCGAGTCCTGCCCGCAGGGACCGAGGTTGGCACTGCCAGGGGTGCCCCCTTTTGGGGACTGGATTTGGGGTCGCAGCATCAGGCACCTCTCAGAGCCACCTGGCAGAGTTTGGGGGGACCCCCAGAGTGGGATGGGGGGACCCCCATAGACGGGAAATGCCCAGGGCTGGTGGCACCTGCGTGGTGCCCACAGGGAATGAGGTTGGCACTGCCGGGGGTGCCCATTTTGGGGGCTGGAGGGGCGGGGGTCGCAGCATCAAACACCTCTCAGACCCACCTGGGAGAGTTTGGGGACCCCCAGAGTGGGATTGGGGGGACCCCCAGAGTGGGATTGGGGGGACCCCCAGAGCCGGGAAATGCCCAGGGCTGGTGGCACCCCGAGTCCTGCCCACAGAGGCTGAGGTTGGCACTGCCAGGGGTGCCCATTTTGGGGGCTGGATTTGGGGTCACAGCATCAGGCACCTCTCAGACCCACCTGGCAGAGTTTGGGGACCCCCAGAATGAGATGGGGGCACCCTCAGAGTGGAATAGAGGCACCCCCAGAGTGGGATTGGGGGCACCCCCAGAGCCGGGAAATGCCCAGGGCTGGTGGCACCTGAGTCCTGCCCATGGGGTGCCCAATTTGGAGTGTGGGGGGGTCACAGTATTGGCACCCCCCAGAGCCACCTGGCAGAGTTTGGGGACCCCCAGAATGAGATGGGGGCACCCTCAGAGTGGAATAGGGGCACCCCCAGAGTGGGATTGGGGGGACCCCCAGAGCCGGGAAATGCCCAGGGCTGGTGGCACCCGAGTCCTGCCCACAGGGACCGAGGCTGGCACTGCCAGGGGTGCCAAATTTGGGGACTGGAGGGGGGGGGGGGTCACAGCATCGGGTACCCCCCGGAGCCACCTGGCAGAGTTTGGGGACCCCCAGAATGGGATGGGGGAACCCCCAGAGTGGGACGGGTACCCCCATAGCCAGGACATGCCCAGGGCTGGTGGCACCTGCGTGGTGCCCATGGGGTGCCCAATTTGGAGTGGGGGGGGGTCACAGCATTGGCACCCCCCAGAACCACCTGGCACAGCTGGGGGGACCCCCAGAATGAGATGGGGGCACCCCCGGAATGGGATTGGGGCACCCCCAGAGCCGGGAAATGCCCAGGGCTGGTGGCACCTGCGTGGTGCCCCGCGGGGGCTGAGGCGGGCACTGCCAGGGGTGCCCATTTCAGGGACTGGAGGGGATGTCACAGTATCGGGAACCCCCCAAAGCCACCTGGCAGAGTTTGGGGACCTCCAGAATGAGATGGGGGGACCCCCATAGCCGGGAAATGCCCAGGGCTGGTGGCACCTGCGTGGTGCCCATGGGGTGCCCAATTTGGAGTGGGGGGGGTCACAGCATTGGGCAACCCCCAGAACCACCTGGCAGAGTTTGGGGACCCCCAGAGTGGAATAGGGGCACCCCCAGAGTGGGATTGGGGGGACCCCCAGAGCCGGGAAATGCCCAGGGCTGGTGGCACCCGAGTCCTGCCCGCAGGGACCGAGGCGGGCACTGCCAGGGGTGCCCATTTTGGGGGCTGGAGGAGGGGGGGTCACAGTATCGGGTACCCCCCAAAGCCACCTGGCAGAGCTGGGGGACCCCCAGAATGAGATGGGGGAACCCCCAGAGTGGGACTGGGGGGACCCCTCAGGGACAGGACATGCCCAGGGCTGGTGGCACCTGCGTTGTGCCCACAGGGACCGAGGTTGGCACTGCCGGGGGTGCCCATTTTGGGGGCTGGATTTGGGGTCGCATCCCCCTGGAGCCACCTGGCAGAGTTTGGGGGACCCCTAGAATGAGATGGGGGAACCCCCAGAGTAGGACTGGGGCACCCCCAGAGTGGGACTGGGGGGGACCCCTCAGGGACAGGAAATGCCCAGGGCTGGTGGCACCTGTGTTGTGCCCACAGGGACTGAGGTTGGCACTGCCGAAGGTGCCAAATTTGGGGGGTCACAGCATCAGCCACACCCCAGAGCCACCTGGCAGAGTTTGGGGACCCCCAGAATGAGATGGGGGGACCCCCAGAGTGGGATTGGGGGGACCCCCAGAGCCGGGAAATGCCCAGGGCTGGTGGCACCTGCGTGGTGCCCATGGGGTGCCCAATTTGGAGTGGGGGGGGTCACAGCATTGGGCAACCCCCAGAACCACCTGGCAGAGTTTGGGGACCCCCAGAATGAGATGGGGGCACCCCCAGAGTGGGACTGGGGGGACCCCTAGAGCCGGGAAATGCCCAGGGCTGGTGGCACCTGCGTTGTGCCCACAGGGACTGAGGTGGGCACTGCCAGGGGTGCCAAATTTGGGGACTGGATTTGGGGTCACAGCCCTCCGGAGCCACCTGGCAGAGTTTGGGGGGACCCCCAGAAGGGGATAGGGTCCCCCTGAGAGCCAGGACATGCCCAGGGCTGGTGGCACCTGCGTGGTGCCCGCAGGGACCGAGGCTGGCACTGCCAGGGTGCCCCTTTCGGGGTGGCACTCACGATCTTGCCGAAGCAGCGCTGCATCTCCACGTAGCCCTGGCAGTGGTGGTGGATGTTGGTTTTGCAGTTCTTGCACCTCAGCCCGAATTTGTTGTTGACTGCGGGGGGTGGAAAGCACAGGGGAGGTGACAAAGGTGACACCGCGGCCGTGGCGATGTCGCGACAGAGCCCCGCCCCCTCCCCCCCCTCTCAGGACTCACGGACGATCATGCGGGCGCAAACATCGCAGAATTTGGGTTTTTTGAAGTAATGGTCTTTGAATTTGTGCGGTTTGTCGTTCACCAGTTTCTCCGGTTCCGGAGGGGGCTCGGGCTCCTCCTCCTCTTCCTCCTCCTCCTCATCCTCGTAGATGTAGAAGAGGGGTCCCCCCGAGGGGCTGACCAGCTCCCCGTTGGGTTGAGCCTCCTGAGCCGGCTCCTCTTTGGGTTTTCGCTGGAAAATTTCCTTCAGCTTCTGCAGCTGCTGGGGCAGGAGGGGATGGAGGGTGTGTGGCCCAAAAAAACCCCAAAAAACCCCAAAAAAAACCCCAAAAAACCCCAAAAAAACCCCATCCCACAGCCCCTGCCCGGGCTGGTTCTGCCAGGGCAAACCAGGGGTTCCTCAATCCCTCCAGAAACAGGAGCAGACCCCAGGAATGCTCAGAATTTGGGGATGGTTCAGAACTCAGGACATCGCTCCTGGTGCCCAGAGCTGGGGGGCTCAGAGACCCTGGCACACGGCCCAGAGCACCTGGGGATTTGATTTTGAGCCCTGGAGCAAATCACCAGCTTTGGGTGAGGAGCTGAAAGTCACAGAGGTTTAAATGGTTTGATAATAAAATTATCACAGGGTGTAAATGGAGGTTTTAGGATTTTTGGTTTGGGGGTTGTGGGGACAAGATGGAGGAATTTGGGCATCTCCTGCCTTGTTCTTCTTCTCCTTCTTGGTCTCCATTTTCTGCAGTGATGGTGGCACTTTGGGATTGGTTTAGAGTAGAGACAAACTGTCTAACATAGGGGATAGGTGTTGGGAAGTGATTGTAAATATTGTACATGTAGCTTTTAGTACAAAAAACTAACACCACCCCAAGGGCTGGAAACAATTCCCAGCTTTGTGTGAGGAGTTACAAGCCACAAGAGTTTGAGTAGAATGAGAGTGAATTAATCACAGGGTGAAAATGTAGAATTTTGGGGTTTTTGAATGGGGGTTCAGGAGGCAAAACAGAGGAATTTGGGCATGTCCTGTCCCTGTTCTTCTTCTCCTTCTTCTTGGCCTCCATCTTCTGGGTGATGGTGGCACTTTGGGATTGGTTTAGAGTAGAGACAAACTGTCTAACACAGGTGATAGGGACTGGGAAGTGACTGTAAATGTATTATTTGTACAAATGTTATTTGTAGTTTGTATGGTGAAGATTGCAATGCAAGATGTTTTCTATTTCCATCTGTATGGCAGATTATCTTTGTCAAGTGGGCAGTTTGCCTTATCTGTCTCTTTGAGTGCTCACAATCACTCCTCCCTCAGGAGGGGACATTGCTGATAGCAGCTATGGAATGTCCCTGCATGGCTGATAAGAACTACAGCATCCCATTGGGAGATGAGAGCCCAGAGGGAGGAGCCAAGCATTCCTACCTGGACACAATCTGAGATTTCAAACATTCCTACCCGGATACAATCTGAGATTTCAAACATTCCTACCTGGACACAATCTGAGATTTCAAACATTCCTACCCAGATACAATCTGAGATTTCAAACATTCCTACCTGGATATAATCTGAGATTTCAAACATTCCTACCCAGACACAATCTGAGATTTCAAGCATTCCCACCTGGATACAATCTGAGATTTCAAACATTCCTACCCAGATAGAATCCAGAGTTTTTGAGACACCAGCACAGTTTCTCCACTGGATTCCCCAGAGGAACAGCAGCTGCCTCTCCTTCCCCTGGATCTCCAGAGGCAGAATCCATCCTTCTCTACAGATCCCCCTTGCTCCAGCAGAACCACCCCTGACACTGCAGGAGGGCTGAGCCACAATTCCAATGGGACTGATACCAACACCCTGACCCACAGGGTGTCAGGTTGGGTTCTGACTCTGGCAGTGTTGTTCCAGTGCACTGCATTCTTTATTTTATCCTTTCTTTCTTCCCTATTAAAGAACTGTTATTTCCTGCTCTCATTTCTTTGCCTGAGAGCCCCTAAATTTCAAATCTATAACAATTCAGAGGGAGGGGGTTTACATTCTCCATTTCAGGGGAGGCTCCTGCCTTCCTTAGCACACTCCTGTCTTTCCAAACCAAGAAACCTCTGAGTTAAGGGACTTCAGCTTTTTGCATTTTCCAAGCTCTGCCACGCTGGCTGCTCCTTTTCTTGGGCTTGGAGTGGTGTGAGAGCCTTTTGTAATCGAGTTGTGTTCATTACTTAAGGCTTGCTTGTGGGATTGGCCTCACTTTTCCTACCCTTTCATACTGGGAAGAGTTCATCACAGACAGAAACCAACCTGCATTGCTCTGCTCTGAACTCAGATCACGTAGGGCTGTTAATTAACCCTTGAACAAATGAACCCTTAGTAGGAGCTGCACCACGAGGATGTCCTGATCCAACATCGAGGTTGAGGAAGGAAATTCAGGGGAAATGCCAGGCTGGGAAATGCCCAGCTTAAAAATTAAGGGGAAAAATGCCCAGCTTAAAAATTAAGGGGAAATGCCCAGCTTAAAAATGAAGGGGAAATGCCAGGCTGGGAAATGCCCAGCTTAAAAACTATGGGGAAAAATGCCCAGCTTAAAAATGAATGGAAATGCCCAGTTTAAAATTAAGGGAAATGCCCAGCTTAAAAATTAAGGGGAAATGCCCAGTTGGGAAATGCCCAGCTTAAAATTAAGGTGAGATGCCCATCTTAAAATTAAGGTGAGATGCCCAGCTTAAAATTAAGGTGAAATGCCAAGCTGGGAAATGCCCAGTTTAAAATTAAGGGGAAATGCCCAGTTTAAAAATTAAGGTGAAATGCCAAGCTGGGAAATGCCCAGCTTAAAAATTAAGGGAAAATCCCAGCTTAAAAATTAAGGGGAAATGCCCAGCTTAAAATTAAGGGGAAATGCCCACCCCACACCTGTCTGGATCCAGGACCCCTGGCCCCCCAAAGCCTCCTGGGGTGCAGACAGAGAGGGAACATCCCCCATGAGCCACCCCAGGCGCGCCGGGGGCTCCACTTACCCGGCTCTTGGGTTTCCCAGCTGCAGCGGGCGAAGCCGGCGGCTCTGGCACCTCCTTCTCCGTCATGCTGGGAGGGCAAGAGCAGGAATGCTGTGGGCTGGGCAGATCCACCCTGCTGGGTGGGCACTGCCACCCCTTCCCCTGGCACAGACGCCCTCTGTGTGTCCTGCAGCCCTGCCCGGGCTGGTTCTGCCCTGGATCACTCCCAGTGCCCATCCCACAGTCCTGACCATGGCTGGTTCTGCCAGGGCAAACCCTGAGTTCACTGAAGGACAGACACCCTCTGTCTGTCCTGCAGCCCCAGGCAGGGCTGGTTCTGCCAGGGGAACCCTGGATCATTCCCACTGCCCATCCTGCAGCCCCTGCCCGGGCAGGGCTGGTTCTGCCAGGGGGAACCCTGGGCTCACAGCAGGACAGACACCCTCTGTCTGTCCTGTGCCCCTGCCTGGGCTGGTTCTGCCAGGGGGAACCCTGAGTTCACTGAAGGACAGACACCCTCTGTCTGTCCTGCAGCCCCTGCCCCTGCCCAGGCTGGTTCTGCCAGGGAGAACCCTGGATCACTCTTACTGCCCATCCCACAGTCCTGACCAGGGCTGGTTCTGCCAGGGCAAAGCCCTGGTTCACTGAAGGACAGACACCCTCCGTCTGTCCTGTGCCCCTGCCTGGGCTGGTTCTGCCAGGGCAAACCCCGGGTTCACTCCCAGTGCCCATCCTGCAGCCCCTGACCCAGCCAGGGCTGGTTCTGCCAGGGAGAACTCTGGGTTCACAGCAGGACAGACGCCCTCCGTGTGTCCTGCAGCCCTGCCCGGGCTGGTTCTGCCCTGGATCACTCCCAGTGCCCATCCCACAGCCCTGACCATGGCTGGTTCTGCCAGGGGAAACCCTGGGTTCACTCCCAGTGCCCATCCTGCAGCCCCTGACCCTGCCAGGGCTGGTTCTGCCCAGGCAAACCTTGAATTCACAGCAGGACAGACACCCTCCGTCTGTCCTGTGCCCCTGTCCGGGCTGGTTCTGCCAGGGGAAATCCCTGGATCACTCCCACTGCCCATCCCACAGTCCCTGCCCAGGTCAGGGCTGGTTCTGCCAGGGCAAAGCCCTGGTTCAAAGCAGGACAGACACCCTCTGTCTGTCCTGCAGCCCCTCAGCGAGCACAGGGGGCACTGATGGGCACACAGGGGGCACTGATGGGCACACAGGGGGCACTGATGGGCATCACCGGGTTGGCACCGGGGCAGGAGCTGCTCCAGCATCCCCCAAATCCATCCTGGTGCCACCCAGAGCTCCCTGGTTTGGGAGATACCCACACCAGCCAGGAAAACCAGGCAGGAAAAACAGTGAGGAAAAACAGCAAAACCAAAAACCAGCCAGGAAAACCAAAAACCAGCCAGGAAAACCAGTCAGGAAAAACAGCCAGGAAAACCAGGTGGGAAAATCAGCCAGGAAAACCAGCCAGGAACCAGTGAGGAAAACCAGCCAGGAAAACCAAAAACCAGTCAGGAAAAACCAGCCAGGAAAACCAGTCAAGAAACCAGTCAGGAAAACCAGGTGGGAAAACCATCAGGAAAAACCAAGCAGGAAAACCAGTGAGGAAAATCAGTCAGAAAAATCAGCCGGGAAAACCAAACAGGAAAACCAGCCAGGAAAACCAGCTGGGAAATCAGTCGGGAAAACCAGCCAGGGAAAACAGCCAGGAAAACCAAAAACCATCCAGGAAAACCAGCTGGGAAAACCATCGGGAAAACCAGTGAGGAAAATGAGCTGGGAAAACCAGTCAGGAAAACCAGTCAGGAAAACCGGTCAGGAAAACCATCCCAAAATCCATCAGGAAAAGCAGTCAGGAAAACCAAAAACCAGCCAGGAAAACCATCAGGAAGACCAGGTGGGAAAACCAGTCAAGAAACCAGCCAGGAAAACCAAACAGGAAAACCAAAAACCAGCCAGGAAAACCAAAAACCAGCCAGGAAAACCAGGTGGGAAAACCAGTCAGGAAAACCTTCTGGAAAACCATCAGGAAAACCAGTCAAGAAAACCAAAAACCAGCCAGGAAAACCATTCAGGAAAACCAAAAACGATCAGGAAAACCAAAAACCATCAGGAAAACCATCGGGAAGCAGGAACAGGAGCAGGGCACCCCAGGGCACAGCGGGAACGGGACACCCTGAGACCCCAGAGCCCCGGGGGTGGCCAGGGTGGGCACGGGGGGCACGGGGGGCACACGGGGATCATGGGGGGCACACGGGGCACACGGGGGGCACATGGGGCACACGGGGGGCACACGGGGCACTCGGGGGGCACACGGGGCACACATGGGGCACACATGGGGCACTTGGGGGGCACACGGGGGGCACACGGGGTGCATGGGGCGCACACGGGGGGCACACGGGGGCACTCGGGGGGCACACGGGGCACACATGGGGCACTCGGGGGGCACACGGGGGGCACACGGTGGGCACGGGGGGCACATGGGGCGCACACGGGGGGCACACGGGGGCACTCGGGGGGCACACGGGGGGCACACGGGGGGCACACGGGGCGCATGGGGGGCACGGGGGGCACACGGGGACCACGGGGCGTATGGGGCGCACACGGGGGCACACGGGGATCACACGGGGGGCACACGGGGGGCACACGGGGCACACGGGGGGCACACGGGACGCATGGGGGCACACGGGGGGCACACGGGGATCACTCACCCTGTGCCGGGCGCTCTCCCCCCGCGCTGAAGGAGCCCCCGAGGGGCGGCCGGGGCCGGGGCCGCGGTGGCCGCAGAGCCCGCAGCGCTCGGGCCGGGGCCGGAGGAGTGACAGGGCACAGGGGGACGACAGCTGAGCCGCGCCGGGGCTGACGCCGGGAAATTGGAGCCCCGGCGAGCGCCGGGCGGCAGCGGGCGGAGGAGGCTCCGGTTATTTGCGTTGGTGGTTGCTGGGCGTGCCAGGGGCCCCCCCAGGCTGGGCCGGGATAAAGAAGGAACCGGGCACGGAGAGGGCTCGGGGATTTGGGCACACAAAGGGGTCCAGGAGCTGGGCGCAGAAAGGATCCAGGCTCAGGGATTTGGGCACACAAAGGGGTCCAGGAGCTGGGCGCAGAAAGGATCCAGGCTCGGGGATTTGGGCACAGAAAGGATCCAGGCTCAGGGATTTGGGCACACAGAGGGTTCCAGGAGCTGGGCACAGAAAGGATCCAGGCTCGGGGATTTGGGCACAGAAAGGGTCCAGGCTCAGGGATTTGGGCACACAGAGGGTTCCAGGCTCAGGGATTTGGGAACTCGAAGGGTTCCAGGCTCAGGGATTTGGGCACACAGAGGGTTCCAGGCTCAGGGATTTGGGCACACAAAGGGGTCCAGGAGCTGGGCACAGAAAGGATCCAGGAGCTGGACATAGAAAGGATCCAGGCTCAGGGATTTGGGCACAGAAAGGATCCAGGCTCAGGGATTTGGGCTTCCAAAGGGTTCCAGGAGCTGGGCACACAAAGGATCCAGGCTCAGGGATTTGGGCACAGAAAGGATCCAGGCTCAGGGATTTGGGAACTCGAAGGGTTCCAGGAGCTGGGCACAGAAAGGGTCCAGGCTCAGGGATTTGGGCACACAGAGGGTCCCAGGCTCAGGGATTTGGGCACAGAAACGATCCAGGCTCAGGGATTTGGGCACACAGAAGGTCCCAGGCTCAGGGATTTGGGCACAGAAAGGATCCAGGCTCAGTTTGGGCATTGGAGGTTGAGGGTTTGGTGGGCAGAGGGGCAGCAGTGGGGTCTGGTGTGGGGTGGGGTGGGGTGGATGCCGGGCACCCCCTGGCACCAAATCCTGCAGGGATGGCAGGAGCTGGGATCCTGCAGCCGTAACATTTGCTGAAAAAAATTCTGAAAAATTCCTTTCCTTAGGATTTCTCCTCCTGAGAAGCTGAGAGGCCTCAGGAACAAACTGTAAACAGTGATTATCTGCTGCTGTGGAATGCAACAGGTGCAGCTGGGATTGGTCTCATGTGGTTGTTTCTAATTAATGGCCAATCACAGCCCAGCTGGCTCAGACTCTGAGCCACAAACTTTTATCATTTTCTTTTCTATTCTTAGCCAGCTTTCTAATGAAATTTTTTTTCTATTCTTTTAGTATATTTTTAATGTAATATATATGTATTATTATAAACATATATATTACATGATATAATATATATGTACATTATATAATATATATTATATGTACATATATATGTATATATATATGTACATATATACATATATATCATTTATATATACATATATATAATATATGTATATTATATTAATTATATTATATTATGTTATATTATATACATATATATATTATATGTATGTATATACATATTATATATGTATATATTATATTATAATATATACATACATATATGTACATATATATACATATACACACACACACACACACATATATATATATATATATATACACATATCATATATAGTATTATTACATGGAATAAAATAATAAATCTTCTGACACACAGAGTCAGATCCTCATCTCTTCCTCATCCTCAGCCCCCTGCAAACGCTGTCACCGGGTCCCCACTGCTGCCAGGCCACCCTTGGGTCCCTGCCTGGCTCTGGGTGGGCCCAGGGTGGGAGCTGGAGCCAGCCTGGGTGGGTGGAACCCCCCCTTTCCTGGCAGCTCTTTCCCGTCTGTCCTCGGGAATTTTGGGAGCATCCCTGCCCCTGCCAGGGGCTCTGGCTGTGCCACCCCAAGGCCCTGCCCCTGCCCCTGTCCCTGTCCCTGTCCCTGCCAGCTCCAGGCCAGCAGGAATGTGATGGTTCCTAGCAGGACAGTCCATGCCCCCATTCCTGCTCTGGAATTCCACAGCTGGATGGGGCTGGCAGCTGCAGGAGAGGCCATGAACATCTGTCAGCCCCAGTCCAAATGCTCTGATCCCAGCCTGGATCCCCATTTTGGGATCATCCCTGCCCCTGCCAGCTCCAGGTGCTGCCAGCAGGAATGTGATGGTTCCTACCAGGACTCATCCCTGCCCTGGAATTCCACAGCTGGATGGGAGGCTGTGAACATCTGTCAGGAGAGTCCAGCCCAGTCCAAATGCTCTGATCCCAGTCTGGGATCCCACTTTGGGATCATCCCTGCCCCTGCCAGCTCCAGGCCTGCAGGAATGTGATGGTTCCTGGCACTCCATGCCCTCATTCCTGCTCTGGAATTCCACAGCTGGAGGAGAGGTCATGAACATCTGTCAGCCCCAATCCAAATGCTCTGATCCCCATTTTGGAATCACCCCCCTGTCCCCTCACCCCACTGAAGCAGCACAGAGCCCCCAACCCTGACACAGAACAGGAATTTACATTCAAATGATGGACAGTTTTCCTTTTTTTTTTTTTATTTAAAAACAACCCCCCCCAAATAAAATAAGACCAAAAAAAAAAAAAACCAACCAATTTCCCCCCCCCCCCCCCCCCCCCCAGCAAAATAATAATTCGATTAAATAATAAAATGTGCAGTGAACATACCAATCAACACCTGTATGTGAGGTCCAACACAGTGCTTAAACAAAAAACCATGGGCACAGGGGAGGGGGGCGGGCATGGGCATCACTCCAAAAAAAAAAAAAAAAATTAAAAAAACAACAAAAAAAAAAAAAAAAAGAAAAAGAAAAATGAAAAGAAAAAAAAAAAGAAGAAAAAAAAAGAAAAACCACAAAAAAAAAATCAACTCCTCGTCTCTTAATTATGTTCATATAAATATATCAAGGAAGGAGGGCGAGAGGAGGGGAGGGTGGGAGCAGAAGAGGCCCCGGGGCAGCGGCCCTGGCCGGGCTCTACTGGGAGCTCGCCCTCTCCAGCACCCGCAGGTCGTAGTTCTTTTTGGCCACGCGCAGTTTGAAGCGGCTGAGGGAGTTGTTGAGGCGCAGGGAGGCGTTCTGGGCAGCCAGGGGGCTGGGGAACACGGCCACGATGGTGTATAAGGCAGCGAGGTCACTGTGCCTGCCGTTCTCCGCAGTCCCGCTGCTGTTGTTGGTGTTGTTGGTGTTGTTGTTGTTGTCCCCGCCGCCTCCTCCGTCCCCGCGGCGCCCCTGAGTCTCTTTGAGCCACTGGATTTTGGCACCGGCCATGGCGAGCTGCGTGAAGAGCTTGTCGGCCTCTGTCCGTGTGATGCCCTCGGGCAGGTCCGTCACCTCCAGCACCCGGCCCAGCACTGCAGGGCACGAGCACAGCGTCAGACCGGCTCTTTAAACCACCCAATCTGTCCTTTTAAACCACCCAATCTGTCCTTTTAAACCACCCAATCTGTTCTTTTAAACCTCCCAATCTGTTCTTTTAAACCACCCAATCTGTCCTTTTAAACCACCCAATCTGTTCTTTTAAACCACCCGATCTGTTCTTTTAAACCACCCAATCTGTTCTTTTAAACCACCCAATCTGTTCTTTTAAACCACCCAATCTGCTCTTTTAAACCACCCAATCTATTCTTTTAAACCACCCAATCTGTTCTTTTAAACCACCTCATCTGCTCTTTTAAACCACCCAATCTGCTCTTTTAAACCACCTCATCTGCTCTTTTAAACCACCCAATCTGCTCTTTTAAACCACCTCATCTGTTCTTTTAAACCACCTCATCTGTTCTTTTAAACCACCCGATCTGTTCTTTTAAACCACCTCATCTGTTCTTTTAAACCACCCAATCTGTTCTTTTAAACCACCCAATCTGCTCTTTTAAACCACCTCATCTGTTCTTTTAAATCACCCAATCTGTTCTTTCAAACCACCTCATCTGCTCTTTTAAACCACCTCATCTGTTCTTTTAAACCACCCAATCTGTTCTTTTAATCCAGTTATTCTTTTAAACCCTCCAAAGCACCCTGAAATGTCCCATCCCAATCCCTTCCTTTGTGCAGGGGATCCCAATTCCTTCCCCGTGCCCACAATTCTGGTTTTGCTTCAGGAGATGCAGGCACAGGAACCTGCCAAGCTGCCCCCAGGTGGAATTTATTCTTTTAAACCACCCAATCTGTTCTTTTAAGCCCTCCAAAGCACCCTGGAAAGCCCAATCCCAATCCCAATCCCAAACCCAAACCCAGTCCCAATCCCTTCCTGTGCCCACAATTCTGGTTTTGCTTCAGGAGGAGATGTGGGTTCTCACAGCCACCTCTCCTGGGCACAGGAACATTCCCCAGCAGGAATTTATTCTTTTAAGCCACTCAATCTATTATTTTAAGCCAGAAATTTCCCCTCCAAAGCACCCTGGAATGCCCCATCCCAATCCCTTCCTGTGCCCACAATTCTGATTTTCCTTCAGGAGGAGGTGTGGGTATTCCCACAGGAACCCTGCCAAGCTGCCCCCAGGTGGAATTTATTCTTTTAAACCACCCAATCTGTTCTTTTAAACCCTCCAAAGCACCCTGGAAAGCCCCATCCCAATCCCCTCCTGTGCCCACAATTCTGGTTTTGCTTCAGGAGATTTGGGTACTCCCACACCACCTCTCCTGGGCACAGGAGCAGTGCCAGGCTGCCCCCAGCTGGAATTTATTCTTTTAAACCACCCAATCTGTTCTTTTAATCCAGTTATTCTTTGAAACCCTCCAAAGCACCCCTGAAATGCCCCATCCCAATCCCTTCCTTTGTGCAGGGGATCCCAATCCCTTCCCCGTGCCCACAATTCTGGTTTTGCTTCAGAAGATGCAGGCACAGGAGCCCTGCCAAGCTGCCCCCAGCTGGAATTTATTCTTTTAAACCACCCAATCTATTCATTTAATCCAGTTATTCTTTTAAATCCTCCAGATTACCCCTACCTGCTCCCTGCAATGCCCCATCCCAATCCCTTCCTGTGCCCACAATTCTGGTTTTCCTTCAGGAGGAGATTTGGGTATTCCCACAGGAACCCTGCCAAGCTGCCCCCAGCTGGAATTTATTCTTTTAAACCACCCAATCTGTTCTTTTAAGCCAGAAACTTCCCCTCCAAAGCACCCTGGAGTGCCCCATCCCAATCCCAATCCCAATCCCCTCCTGTGCCCACAATGCTGATTTTACTTCAGGAGATTTGGGTGTTCCCACAGCCACCTCTCCTGGGCACAGGAACACTGCTAGGCTGCCCCCAGCTGGAATTTATTATTTTAAACCACCCAATCTGTTCTTTTAAGCCCTCCAAAGCAGCCCTACCTGCTGCCTGGAATGCCCCATCCCAATCACCTCCTTTATGGAGGGGATCCCAATCCCCTCCAATTCTGGTTTTCCTTCAGGAGGGGATGTGGGTACTCCCACACCACCTCTCCTGGGCACAGGAGCAGTGCCAGGCTGCCCCCAACAGGAATTTATTCTTTTAAACCACCCAATCTGTTCTTTTAATCCAGTTATTCTTTGAAACCCTCCAAAGCAGCCCTGCAATGCCCCATCCCAATCCCTTCCTTTGTGCAGGGGATCCCAATTCCTTCCCCGTGCCCAAAATTCTGGTTTTGCTTCAGAAGATGCAGGCACAGGAGCCCTGCCAAGCTGCCCCCAGCTGGAATTTATTCTTTTAAACCACCCAATCTGTTCTTTTAAGCCCTCCAAAGCACCCTGGAAAGCCCAATCCCAATCCCAATCCCAAACCCAAACCCAGTCCCAATCCCTTCCTGTGCCCACAATTCTGGTTTTGCTTCAGGAGGAGATGTGGGTTCTCACAGCCACCTCTCCTGGGCACAGGAACATTCCCCAGCAGGAATTTATTCTTTTAAGCCACTCAATCTATTATTTTAAGCCAGAAATTTCCCCTCCAAAGCACCCTGGAATGCCCCATCCCAATCCCTTCCTGTGCCCACAATTCTGATTTTCCTTCAGGAGGAGGTGTGGGTATTCCCACAGGAACCCTGCCAAGCTGCCCCCAGGTGGAATTTATTCTTTTAAACCACCCAATCTGTTCTTTTAAACCCTCCAAAGCACCCTGGAAAGCCCCATCCCAATCCCCTCCTGTGCCCACAATTCTGGTTTTGCTTCAGGAGATTTGGGTGTTCCCACACCACCTCTCCTGGGCACAGGAGCAGTGCCAGGCTGCCCCCAGCTGGAATTTATTCTTTTAAACCACCCAATCTGTTCTTTTAATCCAGTTATTCTTTGAAACCCTCCAAAGCACCCCTGAAATGCCCCATCCCAATCCCTTCCTTTGTGCAGGGGATCCCAATCCCTTCCCCGTGCCCACAATTCTGGTTTTGCTTCAGAAGATGCAGGCACAGGAGCCCTGCCAAGCTGCCCCCAGCTGGAATTTATTATTTTAAACCACCCAATCTATTCATTTAATCCAGTTATTCTTTTAAATCCTCCAAATTACCCCTACCTGCTCCCTGCAATGCCCCATCCCAATCCCTTCCTGTGCCCACAATTCTGGTTTTCCCTCAGGAGGAGATGTGGGTACTCCCACAGGAGCCCTGCCAAGCTGCCCCCAGCTGGAATTTATTCTTTTAAACCACCCAATCTGTTCTTTTAAGCCAGAAACTTCCCCTCCAAAGCACCCTGGAGTGCCCCATCCCAATCCCAATCCCAATCCCCTCCTGTGCCCACAATGCTGATTTTACTTCAGGAGATTTGGGTGTTCCCACAGCCACCTCTCCTGGGCACAGGAACACTGCTAGGCTGCCCCCAGCTGGAATTTATTATTTTAAACCACCCAATCTGTTCTTTTAAGCCCTCCAAAGCAGCCCTACCTGCTGCCTGGAATGCCCCATCCCAATCACCTCCTTTATGGAGGGGATCCCAATCCCCTCCAATTCTGGTTTTCCTTCAGGAGGAGATTTGGGTACTCCCACACCACCTCTCCTGGGCACAGGAACACTGCTAGGCTGCCCCCAGCTGGAATTTATTCTTTTAAACCACCCAATCTGTTCTTTTAATCCAGTTATTCTTTTAAACCCTCCAAAGCAGCCCTGCAATGTCCCATCCCAATCCCTTCCTTTGTGCAGGGGATCCCAGTCCCTTCCCTGTGCCCACAATTCTGGTTTTGCTTCAGAAGATGCAGGCACAGGAGCCCTGCCAAGCTGCCCCCAGCTGGAATTTATTATTTTAAACCACCCAATTTATTCTTTTAAGCCAGAAATTTCCCCTCCAAAGCACCCTGGAATGCCCCATCCCAATCCCTTCCTGTGCCCACAATGCTGATTTTACTTCAGGAGATTTGGGTATTTCCACAGCCACCTCTCCTAGGCACAGGAACCCTGCCAAGCTGCCTCAACAGGAATTTATTCTTTTAAACTACCCAATCTATTCTTTTAAGCCCTCCAAAGCACTCTGGAATGCCCCATCCCAATCCCTTCCTGTGCCCACAATTCTGGTTTTGCCTCAGGAGGAGATTTGGGTTCTCACAGCCACCTCTCCTGGGCACAGGAACATTCCCCAGCAGGAGTTTATTCTTTTAAGCCACTCAATCTATTATTTTAAGCCAGAAACTCCCCCTCCAAAGCACCCTGGAATGCCCCATCCCAATCCCTTCCTGTGCCCACAATTCTGGTTTTCCTTCAGGAGGAGGTGTGGGTATTCCCACAGGAACCTGCCAAGCTGCCCCCAGCAGGAATTTATTCTTTTAAACCACCCAATCTCTTCTTTTAAGCCCTCCAAATTACCCCAACCTGCCCCATCCCAATCCCCTCCTGTGCCCCCCATTCTGGTTTCCCTCAGGAGGAGATTTGGGCACTCCCACAGCTGCAGGGACCCCAAATCCCCCTGGTGTCCTGTGCACAGCTCGGGCTGTCCCAGGGGCTCTGGGCTCTTTTCTCACCCCAAACCCTCCGAGAGCAGCACTGGGAGCCCAAACCCCACAGGGCCACCCTGATCCTGGCAGGGAGAACGGCAGCACCCATGGAGGAGGGGGTGGCACTGGGTGTGTCCTGCCCTGGGGTTCCCAAATCTCTGCAGCTCCAGTTCCTGCCCTGGGGTTCCCAAATCTCTGCAGCTCAACCCCTCCTCTGTGGTACCCAAATCCCTCTGCAGCTCCAGTTCCTGCCCTGTGGTACACAAATCTCTGCAGCTCCAGCCCCTGCTCTGTGGTACCCAAATCCCTCTGCAGTCCCAGCCCTTGCTCTGTGGTACCTGAATCTCTTTGCAGCTCCAGCCCTTGTGGTCCCTAAATCCCTCTGTAGCTCCAGTTCCTGCCCTGTGGTACCCAAACCCCTCTGCACCTCCAGCCCTTGCCCTGTGGTTCCCAAATCTCTTTGCAGCTCCCAGCTCCAGTTCCTGCCCAGTGGTACCCAAATCTCTGCAGCTCCTGGCTCTGCCCAGTGGTTCCCAAATCCCTCTGCAGTTCCCAGCTCCAGCCCCATGGTACCCAAATCCCTCTGCAGCTCCTGGTTCTGACTTCTGTCCCTGCCATGTGGTTCCCAAACCCCTCTGCAGCTCCAGCCCCTGTGGTACCCAAATCCCTCTGCAGCTCCAGCCCCTTTCCTCTGGTACCCAAATCTCTGCAGCTCCCTGCTCCAGTTCCTGCCCTGTGGTTCCCAAACCCCTCTGCAGCTCCAGCCCCTGTGGCACCCAAATCTCTGCAGCTCCCAGCTCCAGTTCCTGCCCAGTGGTTCCCAAACCCCTCTGCAGCTCCAGCCCCTTTCCTCTGGTACCCAAATCCCTCTGCAGTCCCAGCCCTTGCCCTCTGGTCCCCAAATCCCTCTGCAGTCCCAGCCCCTGTCCTGTGGTTCCCAAATCCCTTTGCAGCCCCCAGCTCCAGCCCCTGTGGTTCCCAAATCCCTGTGGCAGCTCCTGGCTGCAGCCCTGGGCTCAGCAGAGCTGCTGGAGGATTCTTTGCTAATATTAACGAGGCACGTGGGGACCCTGCCAGGGCCAGGAGGGGGAGGCAGCTCTTAAAGGGCCCCTGGGAGCAGCTGCTGCTGCTGGGGACACTGAGGTGACACCAGGGACAAGCCTGAGGGCTCCAGAGCCTCCTGGCTCCAGCCCCTGTGCTCCCCAAATCCGTCTGCAGCCCCTCATGGTCCCCAAATCCCTCTGCAGCTCCTCATGGTCCCCAAATCCCTCTGCAGCTCCTCATGGTGCCCAAATCCCTCTGCAGCCCCTCATGGTCCCCAAATCTCTGCAGCTCCTCATGGTCCCCAAATCCCTCTGCAGCTCCTCATGGTCCCCAAATCTCTGCAGCTCCTCATGGTCCCCAAATCCCTCTGCAGCTCCTCATGGTGCCCAAATCCCTCTGCAGCCCCTCACAGTCCCCAAATCCCTGTGGCAGCTCCTCATGATCCCCAAATCCCTCTGCAGCTCCTCATGGTCCCCAAATCCCTCTGCAGCCCCTCATGGTGCCCAAATCCCTTTGGCAGCTCCTCATGATCCCCAAATCCCTCTGCAGCTCCTCATGGTCCCCAAATCCCTCTGCAGCTCCTCATGGTCCCCAAATCCCTCTGCAGCCCCTCATGGTGCCCAAATCCCTCTGCAGCCCCTCATGGTGCCCAAATCCCTCTGCAGCCCCTCATGATCCCCAAATCCCTCTGCAGCTCCTGTTTCTCCCCTATTCTTGCCCTGTGGTACCCAAATCCCTCTGCAGCTCCAGCCCCTGCCCTGTGGTACCCAAATCTCTTCAGCTCAACCCCTTCCCTGTGGTCCCCAAATCCCTCTGCAGCTCCCCATGGTCCCCAAATCCCTCTGCAGCCCCTCATGGTGCCCAAATCCCTCTGCAGCTCCTCATGGTGCCCAAATCCCTCTGCAGCTCCTCATGGTCCCCAAATCCCTGTGGCAGCCCCTCATGGTCCCCAAATCCCTCTGCAGCCCCTCATGGTCCCCAAATCCCACTGCAGCTCCTGTTTCTCCCCTATTCTTGCCCTGTGGTACCCAAATCCCTCTGCAGCTCCAGCCCCTGCCCTGTGGTACCCAAATCTCTTCAGCTCAACCCCTTCCCTGTGGTCCCCAAATCCCTCTGCAGCCCCTCATGGTTCCCAAATCCCTCTGCAGCTCCTCATGGTCCCCAAATCCCCTTGGCAGCTCCTCATGGTGCCCAAATCCCTCTGCAGCCCCTCATGGTTCCCAAATCCCTCTGCAGCTCCTGTTTCTCCCCTATTCTTGCCCTGTTGTACCCAAATCCCTCTGCAGCCCCAGCCCCTGCCCTGTGGTACCCAAATCTCTTCAGCTCAACCCCTTCCCTGTGGTCCCCAAATCCCTCTGCAGCTCCTCATGGTCCCCAAATCCCTCTGCAGCTCCTCATGGTGCCCAAATCCCTCTGCAGCTCCTCATGGTGCCCAAATCCCTCTGCAGCTCCTCATGGTCCCCAAATCCCTGTGGCAGCCCCTCATGGTGCCCAAATCCCTCTGCAGCCCCTCATGGTGCCCAAATCCCTCTGCAGCTCCTCATGGTGCCCAAATCCCTCTGCAGCCCCTCATGGCCCCCAAATCCCTCTGCAGCTTCTGTCTCTCCCCTGTTCTTGCCCAAATCCCTCCCCAGCTCCAGCCCCTTCCCTGTGGTTCCCAAATCTCTTCAGCTCAGCCCCTGCCCTGTGGTTCCCAAATCCCTCTGCAGCCCCCCATGGTGCCCAAATCCCTCTGCATCTCCTCATGGTCCCCAAATCCCTCTGCAGCCCCAGCCCCTGCCCTGTGGTTCCCAAATCCCTCTGCAGCCCCAGCCCCTTCCCTGTGGTTCCCAAATCCCTCTGCAGCTCCAGCCCCTTTCCTCTGGTCCCTCCCTTGCCCAGGGTCACAGTGGGGACACCCTGGGCATGGACACAAAGGATTCACTGGAACCTTCAGCCTTCACAGCCACCCTGGGAGATCCCAAATCTCCAAAAATTTGGGGTTTGAAGGTGCAGGACCCATGGGAAAGGGAGGCAGGGGTGGGAAGGGTGACTTGGGAATGAGATCTCACATTCTGCTGAGAAAGAGGAAAAAAACCCAGCTGGGGATGGCACCTGGAGGCTCCACCATCCATTTTTGGGGACATCAGAGGGCACAAAGAGGCAGGAGGGGATCACTTGACAACACCCCCAGCCTGGACCCACCTGAGCTGGGGGTGTTTGTGGGTGTGGGGTGAAGGGACTGGCAGGAACCCTCCAAAACCAGAACAGGGAAGGGCAGGAACCCTTCAAACCCCCAAAACCAGCCCAGGGACTGACAGGAACCACCCAAACCTCCAAAATCAGCCCAGGGACTGACAGGAACCCTCCAAAACCAGCACAGGGAAGGGCAGGAACCCTTCAAACCCCCAAAACCAGCACAGGGAAGGGCAGGAACCCTCCAAAACCAGCCCAGGGCTCTGTGGGATGCTGGGGATGGCACCTGGAGTCTCCACCACCCATTTTTGGGGACATCAGAGGGCAAGAAGAGGCTGGAGGGGGTCACTGGCAGCCTGGACCCACCTGAGCTGGGGGTGTTTGTGGGTGTGGGGTGAAGGGACTGGCAGGAACCCTCCAAAACCAGCCCAGGGACTGGCAGGAACCCTCCAAACCTCCAAAACCAGCACAGGGAAGGGCAGGAACCCTCCAAAACCAGCACAGGGAAGGGCAGGAACCATCCAAACCTCCAAAACCAGCACAGGGAAGGGCAGGAACCCCCCAAAACCAGCACAGGGAAGGGCAGGAACCCTCCAAAACCAGAACAGGGACTGGCAGGAACCCTTCAAACCCCCAAAACCAGCCCAGGGACTGACAGGAACCACCCAAACCTCCAAAACCAGAACAGGGACTGATAGGAACCACCCAAAACCAGCACAGGGAAGGGCAGGAACCACCCAAACCCCCAAAACCAGCACAGGGAAGGGCAGGAACTCTCCAAAACCAGCCCAGGGACTGACAGGAACCACCCAAAACCAGCCCAGGGCTCTGTGGGATGCTGGGGACGGCACCTGGAGTCCCCACCACCCATTTTTGGGGACATCAGAGGGCGAGAAGAGGCCGGAGGGGTCACTTGCCTACGTCACTGGTCCCCAGGTCGGTGGAGGCTGATTTCAGGGCCTGCCTCTTGCTCCTGTTGCTGTGTTTCATCCCGGCCTGGCCCTGGGAGGGGACAAATGTCACCTGTGTCACCTGAGGGGCCGCGGGGGCCGCGCAGAGGGGCAGGGGGGCACGGCTGTACCTGGTGGCCTGTGTAGCTGGGCTGGTTGTGCAGCAGAGGAGGGGGACACAGGGACAGGTTGTACTGCAGAGGTTGGCCCAGCAGGGAGTACCTCCCGTCACCTGCACCACGAGAAGGATTTTGGGGACCCCAGGAAATGTCACAGCACTGCTGTCATTGTGATATTTCCTGGGGAAATGCTCTTTGCCCAGGATTGCTTCTCCTGGGAAGTTGAGAAGCCTCAGAGAAAAATGTAAATAATAATAATAACAACAATAACAACAATAACAATAATAATAACAATAGTAATAATAATCTGATTATTTTCTCCTGTTGTTTGCTGCTCTGGAATGTGGGCTGGAGATTGTTTACCAACAGGTGAATGTTCGATTGGTTTCATGCAAATTGTTTTTAATTTTTAATTAAGCCAGCTGTGTTGGGACTCTGGAAGGAGTCACGGGTTGTTATTATTCATTCTTGTTAAGCCTTCTGTCTCTATTCTTTCTCTGTTCTTTAGTTTAGTATTTTATAATATAATGTAATGTAATGTAATGTAATATCATATCATATTGTATCACATCTTATCAAATCATATCATATAATATACTATAATATACTATACTATAATCATATTATATGATTATAATATCTATCATATCATAATATAACATAATATAACAAAATGTAATAAAATACCATATATACTATAGTATAATATACTATACTATAATATACTATAGTATAATATACTACACTATAATATAATATAATATACTATACTATAATCATATTATATGATGATAATATAATATAATATCATATTATAATATAACATAACATAACAAAATGTAATAAAATACCATATATACTATAGTATAAAATACTATAATATACTATAGTATAATATACTACACTATAATATAATATACTATAATATACTGTACTATAATAATATTATATGATGATAATATAATATAATATACTATAATATACTATAATATAATATAATAGCGATCTAATATGATGTGATATATCATATAACATAATTTATAATACATCATATCTCATATAACATAATATAATGTGATAAAATGTAATATATCACGTAATATATATAATATAACACAACATAACAACATAACATAATATAATCATATGATATAATATGATATAATATGATATAATATTATATTATATCATATTATATTATATCATATCATATCATATCATATCATATATCATATCATATCATATCATATATCAAATCAGCCTTCTGAGATTATGGAGTCACATTCACCTCTCCCCTCACCCATCCCCATCCCTGGGCTGCCCCAGGGGCTCTGTGCTCTTTCCCCACCCCAAGCCCCCGTTCAGCAGCACTGGGAGCCACCCCCCCCACCCCTGGCTGCACCCTGGAGGAAGAGGAGGAGGAGGAGGAGGGAGCCCCCCTTACCTTGTGCAGGGCCCATGGGCCGGGGGGGGAACTGGGTGAGCACGGGCAGGGGGCTCAGCCCCGGGCACACGCTGCTCAGGTTGGTGACGGGCGACGGCGTCGGCGACTGCGTGGGGGACGTGATGGGGCTGCTCAGCTGGGTGCTGGCCTGGGGAGGGGACAGGGTCACACACGGCCAGGGCTCGGGACACTCACACACCCGCCCCGTGTCACACCCGACACGGAGAAAAAGCTCCTTTCTCTCACAGTGCCATTCAACTCAACTCAACTCAACTCAAATCAATTCAATTCAACTCAATTCAAATCAATTCAATTCAATTCAAATCAATTCAATTCAACTCAATTCAATTCAATTCAACTCAATTCAATTCAATTCAAATCAATTCAAATCAATTCAATTCAATTCAATTCAAATCAATTCAATTCAATTCAATTCAATTCAATTCAATTCAATTCAAATCAATTAAAATCAATTCAATTCAATTCAATTCAATTATGTTCCAGATTGCAAGGCAAGATGTATTCTATTACCATTTTTGGTAACAGAATACCAAAACTGGGCAGTTTTGCAGTTTTCCTTATCTCTTCCACAATCACTCCTCCCTCCATGGAGACATCAGCTGATAGCAGCTATGGAATGTCCCTGCATGGCTGATAAGAACTGCAGCATCCCATTGGGAGATGAGAGCCCAGAGGGAGGAGCCAAACATTCCTACCTGGATACAATCTGAGATTTCAAACATTCCTGCCTGGATACAATCTGAGATTTCAAACATTCCTACCTGGATACAATCTGAGATTTCAAACATTCCTACCTGGACACAATCTGAGATTTCAAACATTCCTACCTGGATACAATCTGAGATTTCAAACATTCCTACCCGGATACAATCTGAGATTTCAAACATTCCTACCCGGATACAATCTGAGATTTCAAACATTCCTACCTGGATACAATCTGAGATTTCAAACATTCCTACCTGGATACAATCTGAGATTTCCAACATTCATACCCTGTTATAATCTGAGATTTCAAACATTGCTACCTGGATATAATCTGAGATTTCAAACATTCTTACCTGGATACAATCTGAGGTTTCAAACATTCCTACCTGGATACAGTCTGAGGTTTCAAACATTCCTACCCAGATACAATCTGAGGTTTCAAACATTCTTACCTGGATACAATCTGAGATTTCAAACATTCCTACCTGGATACAATCTGAGATTTCAAACATTCCTAACCAGATTTATCAGTATTGATTTAGTTTAGTGCATTGTTTATTTTATCCTTTTATTTTCTTCCCTATTACAGAACTGTTATTCCCTGCTCCCACAATTTCTGTTGCCTGAGAGCCCCTTAATTTCAAATTTATAGTTTGCTACTCTCAGCCTAGAACCTTTAAGCCTCGGTGCTTTTGAGTTTGCTAATCTCAGCCTTGCAGCTTCTAAACCTCCGTGCTCTTGAGTTTGCTACTCAGCCTAGCAGCTTTTAAACCTGGCTTCTTGTCGCAGACATCTTTTCACTAAAAATCCTTTCTTTAGGATGTTTCCTTCTGAGAGGCCTCAGAGACAGAATGTAACCAATGGTTATCAGCTGCTGTAGAATGCAACAGCTCCACCTGTGATTGGCCCATCTTGGATGTGCATAATTAATGACCAATCAAAGACTGAGCTATCTCGGACAGAGTCTGAGAGAGCTGCCTTTGTTATCATTCTCTTCTTTTCCATTCTTAGCTTATCCACCTTCTGAAGAAACCTTTTCCTTCTTTTTCTTTTTAGTATAGTTATAATGTAATATATATATATATCATAAAATAATAAATCAGCCTTCTGAACATGGAGTCAACATTCTCATCTCTTCCCTCATCCAAGAACCCCTGTGAACACGGTCACAGGTTCTCCTGAGCTGCTACTCTCAGCTTAGCAGCTCTTGAGTTTGCTACTCAGCCTAGCAGCTCTGGAGTTTGCTACTCTCAGCCTAGCAGCTCGTGAGTTTGCTACTCAGCCTAGCAGCTCTGGAGTTTGCTACTCAGCCTAGCAGCTCTGGAGTTTGCTACTCTCAGCCTAGCAGCTCTTGAGTTTGCTACTCAGCCTAGCAGCTCTGGAGTTTGCTACTCTCAGCAGCTCTTGAGTTTGCTACTCAGCTTAGCAGCTCTTGAGTTTGCTACTCAGCCTAGCAGCTCTGGAGTTTGCTACTCAGCCTAGCAGCTCTGGAGTTTGCTACTCAGCCTAGCAGTTTTCAAGCCTAGGCTCACCCAGCCCAGCCCCAAAGGCTGAGCTACCTCCCCCCAGTCCCTCCCAGTCCCTCCCAGTCCCTCCCAGTCCCCCCAGTACCTGAGCACTGCTGTCGGGGTTGTAGAGGTCTCCAGGTTTCTGCCCCCTCTGCTCCAGGCTGTAGTACTTACAGTGGCTCCACTGCACCACGGGGGGGTTCTGGGGGGCCTGGGGGCCGTTGGGGACATTCAGCTGCATCACCACCACACCAGGGCCTGATGGGGACACCCCTGGGGACAGACACGCGGCTGTACGGCCCAGGCTCTGCTGCTGGGGGACACAGAGCACCTGCCTGTGCCTGTCCCTGTCCCTGCACACCCTTCCTTCCCCACAGTCCCACTCTCTCCTCTGCCACTCGTGGTTTTTCCAGGCTGGGAAAACCCCCAGGATCCTCTGGGGATTCATCTCTGATAGCAAAGGTTACACCTGGGAGTGGTGATGATTAATGCAGGAGAGATGGGAGCCGAGCTGAGGGATGGCAGCGCAGTGACAGCTCTGAGCATCTCCACAAAACTCCAGGCAAAGGCTCCAGGTGCAGAACTCCAGCATCCCAGCTCAGATCCAGGCTCAGATCCATCATCCCAGCTCAGATCCAGGCTGAGCCTCCATCATCCCAGTTCAGATCCAGTCCAGATCCAGCATCCCAGCTCAGATCCAGGCCCAGATCCAGCATCCCAGCTCAGATCCAGGCTGAGCCTCCATCATCCCAGCTCAGCTCCTGCACCTCACTAAGCCCAAATCTCCATCATCTCAGCTCAGATCCTGCTCCAGACCCATCATCCCAGCTCAGCTTCTGCACCAGGCCCACACCTCCATCATCCCAGCTCAGATCCAGGCCCAGATCCATCATCCCAACTCAGATCCAAGCCCAGATCCATCATCCCAGCTCAGCTCCAGGCCCACACCTCCATCATCCCAGCTCAGATCCAGGCCCAGATCCATCATCCCAGCTCAGCTCCAGGCCCAGATCCATCATCCCAGCTCAGATCCAGGCCCAGATCCACCATCCCAGCTCAGATCCAGGCCCAGATCTCCAGCATCCCAACTCAAATCCAGGCCCAGATCCATCATCCCATCTCAGATCCAGGCCCACATCTCCATCATCCCAGCTCAGCTTCTGCACCAAGCCCAGATCTCCACCATCCCAGCTCAGCTCCAGCTCCACCATCCCAGCTCAGCTCCAGCTCCACCATCCCAGCTCAGCTCCTGCTCCAGCTCACTCCCAGCAGCTGTGACAGGGAGCAGGAATCCCCCACCTCCCCCTCTGCCCTTTTCCCCTCTCTCAGCACCCCAGAGCCCCCCCAGCTCCCTCCAGCCCCGTGCCCACCCTGGCAGGGAGATGCCAGGCACCCTCCAGCGCCCACCCTGACCATTCCCCCGAGGAGCCCCCTTGGCACAGCAGCTTGGCAGCTCCAGAGCCCACGATCCAAAGGCTGCTGCCACCTCTGGAGTGGGTGCCAGCCTTGCCCAGGGCCCCCCTGGTACCTGAATACTGCTGCTGCATCTGGGGAGGGCTGCAGGGCGCCGGGGACTGCGGCATCTGGTACTGCTCAGAGCCAGGGGGCTGCAGGAACCCCACGGATGGGCTGGGGAGCAGAGAGGGTCAGGTCAGCATTCAGGAGGGGTTTGGGAACCCAGGAAATTCCTCTGGCTGCCCTGGAGGGCTCGAGACCCTGCCCAGGGGGCTCAGGGACCTTGGCACAGAGCACAAGAGCCCTGTGGCTTTGATTTAGCCCTTGGAAAAAATAATTACCAAGATTTAAATGAAGGATTACAAGTCAAGAAAGTTTAAGTAGAATGATAGTTAGTTTGTTATGGGGTGAAAAGTCGATTTTTTTGGGTTTTTAGAATGGGGGTTCAGGGGACAAGATGGAGGAATCTGGGCATGTCCTGTCCTTGTTCTTCTCCTTCTCCTTGTTGGCCTCCATCTCCTGCTGTGATGGTGGCACTTTGGGATTGGTTTAGAGAGAAATCATCTAACACAGGTGATAGGTATTGGGAAGTAATTGTAAATATTTTGTAGATTTTAGTATAAAAAAAACTAACACCACCCCAAGGGCTGGAAACAATTCCCAGCTCTGTGTGAGGAGTTACAAACCACAAGAGTGTGAGTAGAGTAATAGTGAATTAATCACTGGGTGAAAATGTAGAATTTTGGGGATTTCAGAATGTGGGTTTAGGAGGCAAGATGGAGGAATCTGGGTGTGTCCAGCCTTTCTTCTTCTGTTTCTTGGCCTCCATCTTTTGCTGTGATGGTTTTAGATTAAACCAATCTAAAGATTAGAGTAGAAGCTCACTGTCTAACACAGGTGATGGGTATTGGAAAATTATTGTAAATATTGTACATTAGTTTTTAGTATAAAAAACTAACACCACCCCAAGGGCTGGAAACAATTCCCAGCTTTGTGTGAGGAGTTACAAACCACGAGGGTTTGAGTAGAATGAGAGTGGATTAATCACAGGGTGAAAATGTAGAATTTTGGGGTTTTTAGAATGGGGGTTCAAGAGGCAAGATGGAGGAATGTGGGCATGTCCAGCCTTTCTCCTTCTGTTTCTTGGCCTCCATCTTCTGCTGTCATGGTTTTAGATTGGTTTGGAGTAGAAGCTCAGTGTCTAACACAGGTGATGGGTATTGGGAAGTTATTGTAAATATTGTACATTAGTTTTTAGTATAAAAAACTAACACCACTCCCAGGGCTGGAAACAATTCCCAGCTTTGTGTGAGAATTACAACCTACAAGAGTTTGAGTAGAATGACAGTGAATTAATCACTGGGTGAAAATGTAGAATTTTGGGGATTTCAGAATGCGAGTTTAGGAGGCAAGATGGAGGAATCTGGGCATGTCCAGCCTTTCTCCTTCTTCTTCTTGGCCTCCATCTTCTGCTGTGATGGTTTTAGATTAAGCCAATCTAAAGATTAGAGTAGAAGCTCACTGTCTAACACAGGTGATGGGTATTGGGAAGTTATTGTAAATATTGTACATGTAGATTTTAGTATAAGAAGATAACACCACCCCAAGGGCACCAGAGCAGAAAACAGAACCCCAGAACCTCCCAAGCTGAAAGATCACAAGGATCCCTGACTCCTGCCCTTGACAGGACACCCCCAAAGCCCCAAACCTGTGGGCACAGCACCCTTTTCACCCCCCTGGCAGCTGCCAGAGCTTTACCTGGTGCCATTCTGCTGGGCAGTGGGGATGACACTGTAGTAGATGGGGACCCCTGCAGCCTGGAGCCCCCCCTGCACAGACTGGCTGGCTGGCACGAGCACGGGCTGCTGGAAGGGCTGCTGGACCACGTTCTGGGAGTCACTGCCCATGGGCACCTGGGCAGGGAGGAGAGCAGCAGGTCACAGCAACAGAGCAGGGGGAAATGGCCCAAAGAGGCAGCAGCAGGGGGAGGGGGCTCCAGGTGGGTTTTTCTGACACCCCACAGCAACCTCCCCCTGGCAGAGCCCGTCCCAGAGATTCAGGTGTGCCCCAAAGGTGCCCTGGGAGCAAATCCCCTCCTTTGGGGGACCCATTGGGCACATCCATCCCCTGGGCACATCCTGCCCAGCCAGGGCCCCCTCCTGCCCCAGATGTGTCCTCTCCATCCCTGTGAGCAAATCCTCACCCTTGGGGACCCCTTGGGCACATCCATCCCTTGGGCACATCCTGCCCAGCCAGAGCCCCCTTCCCCATCACCCCAGACTGGAGAGCAGCAGATGCCCAGCAGGGTGAGGAGAATCCAGGTGGGTTTTTCTGACACCCCAGAGCCCCCTCCCCAGGCCTCCTGCTCCAGATGTGCCCCACAGATCCCCCCATGGACGTGACCTCCCCATCCCTGTGAGCAAATCCCCACCTTTGGGGGACCCTTGGGCACATCCTGCCCAGCCAGGGCCCCCTCCTGCCCCAGATGTGCCCTCCCCATCCCTGGGAGCAAATCCCCACCCTTGGGGATCCCTTGGGCACATCCAGAGCCCCCTCCCCAGCCCTGTGAGCAAATCCCCACCTTTGGGGGACCCCTTAGGCACATCCTGCCCAGCCCTCCTGCTCCAGATGTGCCCCACAGATGCCCCACATGGACGTGGCCTCCCTATCCCTGTGAGCAAATCCCCTCATTTGGGGATCCCTTGGGCACGTCCATCCCCTGGGCACATCCTGCCCAGCCCTCCAGCTCCAGATGTGCCCCAAAGATGCCCTGGGAGCAAATCCCCACCTCTGGGGCATCTCTTGGGCACATCTTGCCCAGCCAGAACCTCCTCCCCAGCCCTGTGAGCAAATCCCCACCTTTGGGGCATCCCTTGGGCACATCCATCCCTTGGGCACATCCATCCCTTGGGCACATCCATCCCTTGGGCACATCCTCCCCAGCCCTCCAGCTCCAGATGTGCCCCACAGATTCCCCACATGGACGTGGCCTCCCCATCCCTGTGAGCAAATCCCCACCTTTGGGGGACCCCTTAGGCACATCCTGCCCAGCCCTCCTGCTCCAGATGTGCCCCAAAGATGCCTGCATGGATGTGGCCTCCCCAGCCCTGGGAGCAAATCCCCACCCTTGGGGATCCCTTGGGCACATCCAGAGCCCCCTCCCCATCCCTGTGAGCAAATCCCCACCCTTGGGCACATCCACAGCCCCCTCCCCATCCCTGTGAGCAAATCCCCACCTTTGGGGGACCCTTGGGCATATCCTGCCCACCCAGAGCCCCCTGCCCAGCAGCCCAGTGCCCACCTGGTAGGAAGGCAGTGCTGTGTACTGGACCATCAGCCCTTGCATCTGGCTGCCCATGCTGCTCCTCTGGCTGCTGAGGAGCCCGGGGGGCTGAGCCTGCTGCACCCCCAGCACGTTCTGCATCTGGCCCCCCATGTTGTTCCTCTGGCTGCTGAGGAGCCCGGGGGGCTGAGCCTGCTGCACCCCCAGCACACCTTGGTAGCTTTGCTGCTGGTTGGACATCATTGGCTGTAAACCTGCCAGAACGGGGTTGGAATGGAGGGACTTAGAGCTGGGCATGGGAAATAACCCCAGATTCAAGATTTAGGGAGTAAATAACTCCAAATTTAGGGAATAAATAACCCCAGATTTAAGATTCAGGGAATCAAATCCTGCTCCTGGTGAAGAATGGGGAAAGGGCTTCCCTTGGAGCAGATTTAAACACAGCCAAGGGAAGCTCCTGGCTTTAAATACCCCTGGCAGAACAGGGTTTCAATTGAGGTTTCAATGGAGTCACTTCCCAGCTGGACATGAGAATTAACTCCAAATTTAAGATTTAGGGAATAAATAAACCCAGTTTTAAGATTCAGGGAATCAAATCCTGCTCCTGATGAAGAATTGGGAAGGGTTTCCCTTGGAGCAGATGTGAACACACCCAAGGGAAGCTCCTGGCTTTGAATTCCCCTGGCAGCCCCTCAGTGCCAGAACAGGGTTGGAATGGAGTGACTTAGAGTTGGGCATGGGAAATAACTCCAGATTTAGGATTAAGGGAATAAATAACCCCAGATTTAAGGTTTATGGAGTAAATAACTCCAGATTCAAGATTCAGGGAATAAATAACTCCAGATTTAAGGTTTAGGGAATAAATAACTCCAAATTCAAGATTCAGGGAATAAATAACTCCAAATTTAAGATTTAGGGAATAAATAACCCCAAATTTAAGATTTAGGGAATCAAATCCTGCTCGTGCTAAAGAATGGGGAAAGGGCTTCCCTTGGAGCAGATGTGAATACACCCAAGGAAGCTCCAGGCTTTGAATTCCCCTGGCAGCCCCTCAGTGCCAGAACAGGATTTTAATGCAGTGACTTCCCAGCTGGACATGGGAAATAACCACAAATTCAAGATTTAGGGAATAAATAACCCCAGATTCAAGATTTAGGGAGTAAATAAGTCCAGATTTAAGATTTAGCAAGTCAAATCCTGCTCCTGCTGAAGAGCGGGGAAAGGGCTTCCCTTGGAGCAGATTTAAACACAGCCAAGGGAAGTTCCTGACTTTAAATCCCCCTGGCAGCCCCTCAGTGGGGCTAAAATCCACCTCATCCTCTCCCCTCTGCATCTGGCCCCCCATGTTGTTCCTCTGGCTGCTGAGGAGCCCGGGGGGCTGAGCCTGCTGCACCCCCAGCACACCTTGGTAGCTTTGCTGCTGGTTGGACATCATTGGCTGTAAACCTGCCAGAACGGGGTTGGAATGGAGGGACTTAGAGTTGGGCATGGGAAATAACAACAAATAACCCCCAAAATTCAAGATTTAGGGAGTAAATAACTCCAAATTTAGGGAATAAATAACCCCAGATTTAAGATTCAGGGAATCAAATCCTGGTCATGGTAAAGAATTGGGAAGGGTTTCCCTTGGAGCAGATGTGAACACACCCAAGGGAAGCTCCTGGCTTTGAATTCCCCTGGCAGCCCCTCAGTGCCAGACCAGGGTTTTAATGGAGTCAATTCCCAGTTGGATAAGGGAAATAACCCCAAATCTAAGATTTAGGGAATAAATAACCCCAGTTTTAAGATTCAGGGAATCAAATCCTGCTCCTGATGAAGAATTGGGAAGGGTTTCCCTTGGAGCAGATGTGAACACACCCAAGGGAAGCTCCTGGCTTTGAATTCCCCTGGCAGCCCCTCAGTGCCAGAACAGGGTTGGAATGGAGTGACTTAGAGTTGGGCATGGGAAATAACTCCAGATTTAGGATTAAGGGAATAAATAACCCCAGATTTAAGATTTAGGGAGTAAATAACCCCAAATTCAAGATTTAGGGAATAAATAACTCCAAATTCAAGATTTAGGGAATAAATAACCCCAGATTTAAGATTTAGGGAATAAATAACCCCAAATTCAAGATTTAGGGAATAAATAACTCCAGATTTAAGATTTAGGGAGTCAAATCCTGCTGCTGCTAAAGAATGGGGAAAGGGCTTCCCTTGGAGCAGATTTAAACACACCCAAGGAAGCTCCAGGCTTTAAATTCCCCTGGCAGCCCCTCAGTGCCAGAACAGGATTTTAATGCAGTGACTTCCCAGCTGGACATGGGAAATAACCCCAAATTTAAGATTTAGGGAATAAATAACCCCAGATTTAAGATTCAGGGAATCAAATCCTGCTCCTGGTGAAGAATGGGGAAAGGGCTTCCCTTGGAGCAGATTTAAACACACCCAAGGAAGCTCCTGGCTTTAAACTCCCCTGGCAGAACAGAGTTTCAATGGAGGTTTCAATGGAGTCACTTCCCAGCTGGACATGAGAATTAACTCCAAATTTAAGATTTAGGGAATAAATAACCCCAGATTTAGGATTCAGGGAATCAAATCCTGCTCCTGATGAAGAATTGGGAAGGGTTTCCCTTGGAGCAGATGTGAACACACCCAAGGGAAGCTCCTGGCTTTAAATTCCCCTGGCAGCCCCTCAGTGCCAGAACAGGGTTGGAATGGAGTGACTTAGAGTTGGGCATGGGAAATAACCCCAGATTTAGGATTTAGGGAGTAAATGACCCTAGATTTAAGATTTAGGGAATCAAATCCAGCCTCTATCTCCACCTCCTGCTGAAGAGAGGGGAAAGGGCTTCCCTTGGAGCAGATTTAAACACACCCAAGGAAGCTCCTGGCTTTAAATTCCCCTGGCAGCCCCTCAGTGCCAGAACAGGGTTTAATGGAGTCACTTCCCAGCTGGACATGGGAAATAACAACAAATTTCAGATTTAGGGAATAAATAACCCCAGATTTAAGGTTTAGGGAATCAAATCCTGCTTCTGCCCCCACTTCCTGCTGAAGAATTGGGAAGGGTTTCCCTTGGAGCAGATCTAAACACAGCCAAGGGAAGCTCCTGGCTTTAAATTCCCCTGCCAGAACAGAGTTTCAATGGAGTCACTTCCCAGCTGGACATGGGAAATAACCCCAGTTTTAAGATTTAGGGAATAAATAACCTCAGATTTAAGATTTAGGGAGTAAATAACTCCAGATTCAAGATTTAGGGAATCAAATCCTGCTCCTGGTGAAAATTGGGGAAAGGGCTTCCCTTGGAGCAGATGTGAACACACCCAAGGGAAGCTCCTGGCTTTGAATTCCCCTGGCAGCCCCTCAGTGCCAGAACAGGGTTTCAATGGAGTCACTTCCCAGTTGGAAATAAAATTTGGAAATAAACTTAAATTTGGGAAATAACCCCAAATTTAAAATGTAGGGAATTAATAATAAACTTAGGGAATCGCATCCTGCTTCTGCCCCCACCTCCTGCTGAAGAATGGGGAAGACTGGAGCAGATTTAAACACACCCAAGGGAACTCCTGCCTTTAAACCCCCCAGGCAGCCCTCAGTGGGGTTTAAACCCATCTCAGTGCCTCAGTGAGCAATGAGGAGAGGGAGGGAAGGACACAGACACCCCCAGCTTCCACCCACGAGCAGCCACAACCCAACCCCAGAGAGCGCAGGGGAGACCCCTGGGGCCAACAACAGCAGCAGCAAAGGGAGATTTGCCCTTTTTAACCCCTTTTTAACCCTTTTTAGCCCTTTTTAGCCCTTTTCCAGCCCCTTACCTGGCTGCTGGGACTGCTGGGGGAGCTGCTGGGGGCGCTGGGAGCTGTAGGCCACTGGGTGACTGAGGGGTCGGTATTGCTGGCTGGAGTTGGGGTACTGCCCAGGGGGGTAGTAAGAAACCTGAATCTGTCAGGGGCAAAAAGAAAACAACCCAGGGGTGTGAGCACAGCAAGGAGCAGGAGCAAGAAAGCTGATTTTTATATATTTTATATATATTTTATGTATATTTTATATATATTTTATATATATATTTTATATATATTATATATATTTTTTATATATATTTTTATACATATTTTATATATATTTTATATATATTTTAATATATATAAAATATATATTTTATATATATTTTTATATATATTTTTATATATTTTTATATATATTTTATATATCTTTTATATATTTATATATATATATTATATATTATATATATATATTTTATATATCTTTTATATATATATATTTTATATATATTTTATATATATTTTATATATATATTTTATATATATTTTATATATATTTTATGGAAAATCCTTTCGTTAGGATTTTTTTTTTTCTCCCCAGAAGCTGAGAGGCCTCAGGAATGAAATGTAAATTATGATTTGCTGGTTTGTTTCTCCTGTGTTTTGCTGCTCTGCGATGTGGTTGGAGATTTTTTTTTTATCCAACGTGTGAATTGTTTTGGATTTGATGACCAAGCATGGCCAGGCTGTGTCAGGACTCTGGAATGAGTCAGGAGTTTTCATTATCAATTCTTTGTAGCCTTCTGTCTGTATCCTTTCTCTATTCTTTAGTATAGTTCTAGTATAAATATAATATAATATAATATAATATAATATAATATAATATAATATAATATATTAATATTATATTATATAATATAATGCAATATATCATACTATATAAAATAATATCGTATAATATTATAAAAATGATATAATATGATATAATATAATATAATATAATATAATATAATATAATAATAAATTAGCCTTCTAAGAACATGGAGTCAGATTCTCAACTCCTTCTCCATCTGAGGAACCCCAAAAATACCACAGGGACCCCCTCCCCAGCAGGTCTGGGGATGTCCCAGATGGATTAAAATATGATATAATAAATTATATTATATTATATTATATTATATTATATTATATTATATTATATTATATTATCATATATAATAGCAATATAATATAATAGCAATATTATATAATATTATGTAATATGATATCATGTAATATCATGTAATATAATGCAATGCAATGTATCATACCTTATAAAATAATATCATATAATATCATAACAACATGATATGGTATGATATGATATATAATGTAATATAATGTAATATCATGTAATATATCACTTCATGTAATGTAATGCAATGTAGTGTATAATACCATAAAAAATAGTATCATTTAATATTATAACAGTATGAAATAACATGCTATGATATAATAATGTAATATGGTATGATACGATACGACATAATTAATATAATATAATATAATATAATATAATGTAATATAATGTAATGTAATGTAATATAATATAATGTAATATAATGTAATGTAATATAATATAATGTAATGTAATGTAATGTAATATAATGTAATGTAATATAATATAATATAATATAACATAATATAATGTAATGTAATGTAATATAATATAATGTAATATAATGTAATATAATATAATGTAATATAATGTAATGTAATATAATATAATATAATATAATGTAATGTAATATAATATAATATAATATAATATAATATAATGTAATGTAATATAATATAATATAATATAATATAATACAATACAATACAATACAATACAATACAATATAATAATAAATTAGCCCTCTAAGAATCTGACAGTAGAGTCAGAATCTCAATTCCCCTATGAGCCCCTGGTGCCCTCCATCCCCCTGGGTGCCCTCCCCCTGGTGCCCTCCATCCCCTGGTGCCCTATCCCTGGTGCCCTCCATCCCCTGGTGCCACCCCCTGGTGCCCTCCCCCTGGTGCCCTCCCCCTGGTGCCCTCCATCCCCTGGTGCCCTCCCCCTGGTTCCAACCCCCCTGGTGCCCTCCATCCCCTGGTGCCCTCCCCCTGGTTCCAACCCCCCTGGTGCCCTCCATCCCCTGGTGCCATCCATCCCCCTGGTGCCCCCCACCCTCCTGGTGTCCCCGTCACCTGCTGTGGGGGCTGGATGTAGCCCTGGGGCTGCAGCACCGGCTGGCTGGGGGCCGTGTGCCCCGAGGCAGAGTAGCTGGAGGTGGGGATGGGCTGCCCAGGAGGAGCTGCCATGATGAACCCTGGCTGCTGGGGGTGCTGGGACAGCAGCGAGGGCTGGAACATCCCCGAGGAAGGGTCTGGAGCCTCCGTGGAGCCCTGGCGGCTGAGGCTGATCTGCCCGAAGGGGCTGCTGAGCTCGTCGGCCTGGAACGGGGCAAGGATGGAGGAGGTGGGACAAAAAGGGCAGCAGGACACAGCTCTGTTGGTAAATACAGACCCCTTCTCCCAAAGAAACTCCCCAAAACACCCCCAAAAATGAGGCACAGAGCAGGACATGGGACATGGGACATGCCAGCTGAGCTCAGAGCCTGGAATGGGGCAAGGATGGAGGAGGTGGGACAAAATGAGAGTAGGACACAGCTCTGCTGGTAAATACAGACCCCTTCTCCCAGAGAAGCCCCCCAAACATGAGGCACAGACCCAGAGCAGGACACGGGACATGGGACATGCCAGCTGAGCTCATTGGCCTGGAACAGGGAAAGGATGGAGGAGGTGGGACAAAAGGAGCAGCAGGACACAGCTCTGCTGGTAAATACAGACCCCTTCTCCCAGAGAAGCCCCCCAAAAACGAGCCACAGACCCAGAGCAGGACATGGGACATGGGACATGCCAGCTGAGCTCAGCAGATGTGGGGACACGAGGGGTGACTCCAGCCCAGCTGCCACGTCCCACGGGGGACAACATTGCCAAAAGATCCCTGTGGGGACAACACAGGGGCTGGGCTGAGCCCCGGGGGCAGCCACGGCCCCCAGACCCCACAATGAGCACAAGCACGGCTGGGGAGCTCTGGGCTTGGGGTTTGCTCTTGGCAAGGCCACCAGTGCAGCAGTGGTGGCCTCAGGCATTGCTGGGGAGCTCTGGGAGCTCTGAATTGGCTCCTTCCAGATCTTTCCAAGGCCACCAATCCAGCAGTGGTGGCCTCAGGCATTGCTGGGGAGCTCTGGGCTTTGAACTTGCTCTTCCCAGGCTTTTCCCAAGCAGCACTGGTGGTCCTGTGGCCTCATGCATCTGCTGAGGAGCTCTGGGCTTGGGATTTGCTCTTCCCAGGCTCTTCTGGTCCCATGGCCTCATCCATCTTTTTGGGAGCTCTGAGAGCTCTGAATTTGCTCTTCCCAGGCTCTTCCCAAGGCATCTGCTGGGGAGCTCTGGGCTTGGGATTTGCTCTTCCCAAGGCCACCACTCCAGCACTGGTGGTGCCATGGCCTCATGCATCTTTTTGGGAGCTCTGGAGCTCTGAATTTGCTCTTCCCAGGCTCTTCCCAACCCACCAATCCAGCAGTGGTGGCCTCAGGCATCTGCTGGGGAGCTCTGGGCTTGGAATTTGCTCTTTCCAAGGCCACCAGTCCAACAGTGGTGGCCTCAGGCATTTTTTTGGGAGCTCTGAATTTGCTCTTCCCAGGCTCTTCCCAAGGCATCTGCTGGGGAGCTCTGGGCTTGGAATTTGCTCTTCCCAAGGCCACCACTCCAGCACTGGTGGTCCTGTGGCCTCAGGCATTGCTGGGTGGCTCTGGGAGCTCTGAATTTGCTCTTCCCAGGCTCTTCCCAACCCACCAATCCAGCAGTGGTGGCCTCAGGCATCTGCTGGGGAGCTCTGGGAGCTCTGAATTTCTCTTCCCAAGCAGCACTGGTGGTCCCATGGCCTCAGGGATCTGCTGAGGAGCTCAGGGCTTGGGATTTGCTCTTTCCAAGGCCACCAGTCCAACAGTAGTGGCCTCAGGCATTTTTTTGGGAGCTCTGAATTTGCTCTTCCCAGGCTCTTCCCAAGGCCACCACTCCAGCACTGGTGGTCCTGTGGCCTCAGGCATCTGCTGAGAGCTCTGGGCTTGGAATTTGCTCTTCCCAGGCTCTTCTGGTCCCATGGCCTCATCCATCTTTTTGGGAGCTCTGGGAGCTCTGAATTTGCTCTTCCCAGGCTCTTCCCAAGCCACCAATCCAGCAGTGGCGGCCTCAGGCATCTGCTGAGAGCTCTGGGCTTGGGATTTGCTCTTCCCAGACTCTTTCCAAGGCATCTTCTGGGGAGCTCAGGGCTTGGGATTTGCTCTTTCCAAGGCCACCAGTCCAACAGTGGTGGCCTCAGGCATCTTTTTGGGAGCTCTGAATTTGCTCTTCCCAAGGCCACCACTCCAGCACTGGTGGTCCTGTGGCCTCAGGCATCTTCTGGGGAGCTCTGGGCTTGGAATTTGCTCTTCCCAAGGCCACCAATCCAGCAGTGGTGGCCTCAGGCATTGCTGGGGAGCTCTGGGAGCTCTGAATTTGCTCTTCCCAGGCTCTTTCCAAGGCATCTGCTGGGGAGCTCTGGGCTTGGGATTTGCTCTTCCCAAGCAGCACTGGTGGTCCCATGGCCTCAGGCATCTGCTGGGTGGCTCTGGGAGCTCTGAATTTGCTCTTCCCAGGCTCTTTTCAAGCCACCACTCCAGCAGTGGTGGCCTTAGGCATTGCTGGGTGGCTCTGGGAGCTCTCAATTTGCTCTTCCCAGCCAGCAGTGGTGGTCCCATGGCCTCAGGCATTGCTGGGTGGCTCTGGGAGCTCTCAATTTGCTCTTCCCAGCCAGCAGTGGTGGTCCCATGGCCTCAGGCATTGCTGGGTGGCTCTGGGAGCTCTCAATTTGCTCTTCCCAGCCAGCAGTGGCGGTGCCGTGGCCTCAGGGACCCCAGAGCTGGGTGGATCCCAGCCCCAGGGGGGGTGTTTGGGACACACCTGATCAGCACAAGCTCACAGAACACAAACACAGCACAGAGCACAAGAGACAGAGCAGAAGAGGAACGGGGGTTTGTACCAGGTTGTACTGCTGGGGTGGAGAGACTGGCAGGAGGACTTGGGGGCAGGAGCTTGGAGAGTACGGAACGGGCTGCAGCGCCGGCACCGGCTACACCAGCAGAGAGGGATGGGCAGGGAGAGGAGGGAGGAAAATGGAGGAAAAGGGAGGGAAAGGAGGAAGGAAAATGGAGGAAAAGGGAGGAAAAGAAGGAAGGAAAAGGGAGGAAAAGAAGGGAGGAAAATGGAGGAAAAGGAGGGAGGAAAATGAAGGAAAAGGGGGAAGGAAAATGGAGGAAAAGGGGGAAGGAAAAGGGAGGAAAAGGGAGGAAAAGAAGGAAGGAAAAGGGAGGAAAAGAAGGAAGGAAAATGGAGGAAAAGGAGGGAGGAAAATGAAGGAGGAAAATGGAGGAAAAGGGAGGAAAAGAAGGAAGGAAAAGGGAGGAAAAGAAGGAAGGAAAATGGAGGAAAAGGAGGGAGGAAAATGAAGGAAAAGGGGAAGGAAAAGGGAGGAAAAGGGAGGGAGGAAGGAGGAAAATGAAGGAAAAGGGAAGAAGGAAATGAAGGAAAGGATGGAAGGGAAAGGGAGGAAAAGGAAGAGGAAAGAAAGGGAGGAAAGGAAGGAAAGGGAGGAAAAGGAGGAAAGGGAGGAGAGAAGAAGGAGAAGGAAAATGAAGGGAAAGGAAGGAAAAGGAGGGAGGAAAAGGGAGGAAAAGGTAGGAGGAAAATGAGGGAAAAGGGGGAAGGAAAGAGAGGAAAAGGAAGAACAAAAAGGGAAGAAAAGGGAGGAGGAAAATGAAGGAAAAAGGGGGAAGGAAAAGGGAGGGAGGAAGGAGGAAAATTAAGGGAAAGGAGGGAGGAAAACAGAGGAAAAGGAGGGAGGAAGGAGGAAAATGAAGGAAGGGAGGGAGGGAAGGAGGGAGGGAGGAAGGGAGGGAGGAAGGGAGGAAGGAAGGAAGGAAGGAAGGAAGGAAGGAAGGAAGGAAGGAAGGAAGGAAGGAAGGAAGGAAGGAAGGAAGGAAGGAAGGAAGGAAGGAAGGAAGGAAGGAAGGAAGGAAGGAAGGAAGGAAGGAAGGAAGGAAGGAAGGAAGGAAGGAAGGAAGGAAGGAAGGAGGAAGGAAGGAAGGAAGGAGAGAAAGAAGGAACAACCAGGTTAGTGTCAAGTGAGCCAACTGCAAACACAGAGGAGCCTTGCAGGGCCTTGGGAAGCACAGGAACCATCCAGGGCAGTATCCACCACCCACCCATCAGGCACAGCCCAGGTGTCTCTGCTGCTCCCAGCACTGCCCACAGTGCTCCTGGTGCCCACTCACCTTCCACAGGGACCCCTCTGTGTCACCTGGAGCACTTGATGAGACTGAAACCCCTCACTGAAACCCCTCACTAAAACCCTTCACTGAAACCCTTCACTGAAACCCCTCACTGAAACCCCTCACTAAAACCCCTCACTGAAACCCTTCACTGAAACCCCTCACTGAAGCCCCTCACTGAAACCCCTCACTGAAACCCCTCACTGAAACCCTTCACTGAAACCCCTCACTGAAACCCCTCACTAAAACCCCTCACTGAAACCCCTCACTGAAACCCCTCACTAAACCCCTCACTGAAACCCCTCACTAAACCCCTCACTGAAACCCCTCACTGAAACCCTTCACTGAAACCCCTCACTGAAGCCCCTCACTGAAACCCCTCACTGAAACCCCTCACTGAAACCCCTCACTGAAACCCCTCACTAAAACCCCTCACTAAAGCCCCTCACTGAAACCCCTCACTAAACCCCTCACTAAAACCCCTCACTAAAGCCCCTCACTGAAACCCTTCACTGAAACCCCTCACTAAACCCCTCACTGAAACCCCTCACTAAACCCTTCACTGAAACCCCTCACTAAACCCCTCACTGAAACCCTTCACTGAAACCCCTCACTAAACCCCTCACTGAAACCCCTCACTAAACCCCTCACTGAAACCCTTCACTGAAACCCCTCACTGAAACCCCTCACTGAAACCCCTCACTAAACCCCTCACTGAAACCCCTCACTAAAACCCCTCACTGAAACCCCTCACTGAAACCCCTCACTAAAACCCCTCACTAAAACCCCTCACTGAAACCCCTCACTGAAACCCCTCACTAAAGCCCCTCACTGAAGCCCACCCTGTGCTTTGGGCACCAATGGTCACTGCTGGGTGGGGGGGCTGATGCTTTGATTGCACCTTTGGATGGACACGGGCATGGTGCATTTCCAGATCCTTCACCAACACCCAAACAACCTGAGATCATTTCATTCCAGGCTCTAAACCCTTGGATCAGACAGCAGAAGATCCAGACTGAAACCCCAGCCTGAGATCCCACCCAGGCTCTCTGCTATCCCAGCTCCAGACAGACACCCCAGCTCATTCCTCGAGGCTCAGGATCCTCCACAAACAAATCCACAACCCCTGGAGCCCCTCCAGAGCCCAAAAAATATCAGTTCCCCCTGTGCTACAGCTGGAAGCTGCTCCTGATACCTGTAGTAAAAGCTTTTCCAGAAGGTTCTTCCCTTCTGAGAACCATGGAACTGCCCAGGTTGGGAGGGACCTCAGGACACCTGGTCCAATTGTTTGCTTTTATTGTCCTTTATTGTCCTAATTCTGATTGCCCAAATTTGTATTGTTCTAATTTTTATAACTATTTTTATATTATTACTATTACTAATGGTTATATAACTATTAACTAATATATCTATTAACTAATATAACTATTAATTATAACTATAAACTAAATATAGCTAATTATGACTATAAACTAAATATAACTATTAACTAATATATATATTAACTAATATATATATTAACTAATATATCTATTAACTAATATAACTATTAATTATAACTATTAACTATAACTATTAACTATAACTACTAACTATAACTATTTATTTCTAATATTAGTATAACTAACTTTTTACTAATATATTAGTAAAAAGTTATTACTGATATATTAGTAAAAAGTTATTACTAATATATTAGCAAAAAGTTATTACTAACATATTAGCAAAAAGTTATTACTAATATATTAGCAAAAAGTTACTACTAATATATTAGCAAAAAGTTACTACTAATATATTAGCATAACTAACTTTTGACTATTATTTATTACTATTATTATAACTATTTTAGAACTATTATTTTATTACTATTAAACTTCTAAAATTTCAACACAAGTGATTGGGGTTTTTTTGCACACAGCAACGCTTAATGCCAGCAAAAAAAAAGCAGAATTACTGCTTCAGCAAAAAAGCTGAATTACTTTCAGTTTGTCTTCAAAAATGAGACAAACTTTGAGTCGTGATCTAAATTTCCTGAGAATTTCCTGAGAATTTCTGCATCGTGTTAAGAAAACCAAGTAAAGCAAGAAACAGAAAATAGGCAGATGTATTCTAGCAAGGTTATGAACCACATTTTACCCCCCCAAATTGCCCCGTGGGACTCACCTGGGACATGATGGGGCTGCTGATGGGCGGCTGCTGCTGCTGCTGCTGCTGCTGCTGGGCCGGGGGGAGCCCGGGCGGCTGCGGGGCCGAGCAGGGCAGGAGGGCACGGCGGCCTGGGATGAGGGGGACGGGCTGCAGCCCTCGGGGGCAGCCAGCACCAAACCTGCAGCACAGAGAGACAGAGAGAGGGGCACAGAGAGCTGGGAGGCAGCAGGGAAGCAGCAGGGAGCGGGGAACAGAGCAGGGGAGGGCACCTGTAGGATGCATCTGACTGCACTGAGCCAGGGGGCTGAACTATTATTCTATTCTATTCTATTCTATTCTATTCTATTCTATTCTATTCCATTCCATTCCATTCCACTCCATTCCACTCCACTCTATTCCATTCCACTCTATTCCATTCCATTCCATTCCATTCCATTCCATTCCATTCCATTCTATTTTATTTTATTCCATTCCATTCCATTCCATTCCATTCTACTCTATTCTATTCCCTTCCATTCCATTCTATTCCATTCCACACCATTCCATTCCATTCCACTCCACTCTATTCTATTCCACTCTATTCTATTCTATTCTATTCTATTCTATTCTATTCTATTCTATTCCATTCCATTCCATTCTATTCTATTCCATTCTGCTCCATTCCATTCTATTCCATTCTATTCCATTCCTTTCCATTCTATTCTATTCCGTTCCATTCCATTCCATTCCACTCCATTCCATTCTTTCCTTTCCATTCCATTCCATTCCATTCCATTCCATTCCATTCCATTCCATTCCATTCCATTCCATTCCATTCCACTCCATTCCACTCCATTCCATTCCGTTCCCTTCCATTCCGTTCCCTTCCATTCCTTTCCATTCTATTCCATTCCATTCCACTCTATTCCATCCTTTCCTTTCCTTTCCTTTCCTTTCCTTTCCTTTCCTTTCCTTTCCTTTCCTTTCCTTTCCTTTCCTTTCCTTTCCTTTCCTTTCCTTTCCTTTCCTTTCCTTTCCTTTCCACTCCATTCCACTCCATTCCACTCCATTCCACTCCATTCCACTGTTAGGGGCACCTAGCACCACACCTGGAACAGAACAGAGTCCTGGATGTGCCCCCCCAACACCCAGGTGTCCTTTGGCAGGCAAAGATTTCCAGTTCCCCAACCCAAATTTATTCAGCCAGGTGCCCTTTGGCAGGTAAAGGGCTCCAGTTTCCCCAACCCCAAATCCACCTCCCATGTGCCCTTTTCCATGCCAAGACCCCCATTCCCTAGCCCAGGTGCCCTTTTCCATGCAAAGATCTCCATTTCCAGAACCCAAAATCCATCTCTCAGGTGCCCTTTTCCATGCCAAGATCCCCATTCCCCCAACCTAAAATCCACCTCCCAGGTGCCCTTGTCCATGTAAAGATCCCCCATTTCCCCCAGCCCTAAATCAGTCTGCCAGGTGTCCTTTAGGAGAGAAAGATCTCCATTTCCCCAACCCAAAATCCATCTCCCAGGTGCCCTTTTTCATGCAAAGATCCCCATTTCCCCAACCCAAAATCCATCTCCCAGGTGCCCTTTTTCACATAAAGATCTCCATTTCCCCAGCCCTAAATCCACCTCCCAGATGCCCTTTTTCATGTAAAGATCTCCATTCCCCCCAGCCCAAAATCCATCTCCCAGGTGCCCTTTGGCAGGTAAAGGGCTCCAGTTTCCCCAGCCCTAAATCCACCTCCCAGGTGCCCTTTCTCAGGTAAAGAGCTCCAGTTCCTCAACCCAACATCTGCCAGTGCTGGTGACAGACTGGAGACCATGGAGACATCCAGGTGCCCTTTTCCATGTAAAGATCCCCATTTCCAGAACCCCAAATCCATCTCCCAGGTGCCCTTTTCCTTGCCAAGATCCCCCTTCCCTATCCCAGGTGCCCTTTTCCATGTAAAGATTCCCATTTCCAGAATCCAAAATCCATCTCCCAGGTGCCCTTTGGCAGGTAAAGGGCTCCAGTTTCCCCAGCCCTAAATCCATCTCCCAGGTGCCCTTTTTCAGTTCAAGATCCCCATTTCCCCAACCCCAAATCCATCTCCCAGGTGCCCTTTTCCATGCCAAGACCCCCATTCCCTACCCCAGGTGCCCTTTTCCATACCAAGACCCCCATTCCCTATCCCAGGTGCCCTTTTCCATGCAAAGATCCCCATTTCCCCAACCCAAAATCCACCTCTCAGGTGCCCTTTGGCAGGTAAAGATCCCCATTTCCCCCAGCCCTAAATCCATCTCCCAGGTGCCCTTTTTCAGTTCAAGATCCCCATTCCCCCAACCCCAAATCCACCTCCCAGGTGCCCTTTTCCATGCCAAGACCCCCATTCCCTATCCCAGGTGCCCTTTTCCATGCCAAGACCCCCATTCCCTATCCCAGGTGCCCTTTTCCATGTAAAGATTCCCATTTCCAGAACCCAAAATCCATCTCTCAGGTGCCCTTTTCCATGCCAAGATCCCCATTCCCCCAACCTAAAATCCACCTCCCAGGTGCCCTTGTCCATGTAAAGATCCCCATTTCCCCCAGCCCTAAATCAGTCTGCCAGGTGTCCTTTAGGAGAGAAAGATCTCCATTTCCCCAACCCAAAATCCATCTCCCAGGTGCCCTTTTTCACATAAAGATCTCCATTTCCCCAGCCCTAAATCCACCTCCCAGATGCCCTTTTTCATGTAAAGATCTCCATTCCCCCAGCCCAAAATCCATCTCCCAGGTGCCCTTTGGCAGGTAAAGGGCTCCAGTTTCCCCAGCCCTAAATCCACCTCCCAGGTGCCCTTTCTCAGGTAAAGAGCTCCAGTTCCTCAACCCAACATCTGCCAGTGCTGGTGACAGACTGGAGACCATGGAGACATCCAGGTGCCCTTTTCCATGTAAAGATCTCCATTCCCCAACCTAAAATCCACCTCCCAGGTGCCCTTTCTCATGTAAAGATCCCCATTTCCCCCAGCCCTCAATCAGTCTGCCAGGTGCCCTTTCTCAGGTAAAGAGCTCCAGTTCCCCAACCTAAAATCCATCTCCCAGGTGCCCTTTTCCATGCCAAGATCCCCATTCCCCCAACCCCAAATCCATCTCCCAGGTGCCCTTTTCCATGTAAAGATCCCCATTTCCAGAACCCCAAATCCATCTCCCAGGTGCCCTTTTCCACACCAAGACCCCCGTTCCCCCCTGCCCTCCTGTACCTGCCCGTGAGCTCCTGCTGCCGGCGCTGCCCTTGCTGCTGCCCACGCTGTCCCCTCTGGTGAGGATGGAGATGCCACTGAAGCTGCTGGCTTTGGTGACAGGCGGCCTCAGGCTGCGGATGGAGCCGTCAGAGTCCGTGCTGCTCCAGGGACGCGGCTCCAGGGATTTGATGTCGCTCTCGGTGCTGCTCTGGCGGCTGCCAGGGCTCCTGCCCAGCCCTTCCCGGGCGCCCCTGCAGGGAGGGCACGACTCAAACCGGGCTCCAGGGCAGGGACAGGGCCAGAGCTGCTGCTGCTGCTGCACCAGTGCCCCCAGTGTGCTGGGCCTGGGAGCCTTTTGGGGCAGTGTGACAGCAAAAAAGGACAGGACACGGGTTGGAGAGGACACAGGTGCAGCAGGGAAGGGATAGGTTGGATGTCAGGAGGAAAATTTTCCACCAAAAGAATAATAAAGCACTGGAATGCTCTTCCCAGGGAGGTGGTGGAATCACCATCTCTGTGATGTGGTTAAGGAAAGGCTGGACAGGCACTGGGTGCTACAGTCTGGGTGAGGTGTGAGGGCACAGGTTGGACTCGATGGTCTGAGAGGGCTCTTCCAACCTCATCATTCTGTGATTCTGGGATTGATTCTGGGATTGGTTCTGGGATTGATTCTGGGATTGATTCTGGGATTGATTCTGGGATTGATTCTGGGATTCTGGGATTGATTCTGTGATTCTGGGATTGATTCTGGGATTCTGGGATTGATTCTGTGATTGATTCTGGGATTGACTCTGTGATTCTGGGATTGATTCTGTGATTCATTCTGTGATTCTGGGATTGATTCTGGGATTGATTCTGGGATTGATTCTGTGATTCTGGGATTGATTCTGGGAGTGATTCTGTGATTGATTCTGGGATTCTGTGATTCATTCTGTGATTCTGGGATTGATTCTGGGATTGATTCTGTGATTGATTCTGGGATTGATTCTGGGATTCTGGGATTGATTCTGGGAGTGATTCTGTGATTGATTCTGGGATTCTGTGATTCATTCTGTGATTCTGGGATTGATTCTGGGATTCTGGGATTGATTCTGGGATAGATTTTGGGATTGATTCTGGGATTGATTCTGGGATTCTGGGATTGATTCTGGGATTGATTCTATGATTCATTCTGTGATTCTGGGATTGATTTTGGGATTGATTCTGGGATTGATTCTGTGATTCTGTGATTGATTCTGGGATTGATTCTGGGATTCTGGGATTCTGTGATTGATTCTGGGATTCTGTGAATCTGTGATTGATTCTGTGATTGAGGGATTCATTCTGTGATTGATTCTGTGATCCTGTGATTCATTCTGTGATTCTGTGATTCATTCTGTGATTCTGTGATTGAGGGATTCATTCTGTGATTCTGTGATTCATTCTGGGATTCTGTGATTGATTCATTCTGTGATTGATTGATTCTGTGATTGATTCTGTGATTCTGTGATTGAGGGATTCATTCTGGGATTCTGTGATTGATTCATTCTGGGATTCTGTGATTGATTCATTCTGTGATTCATTCTGTGATTCTGTGATCCTGTGACCCCTCTGACTCAAGGAGAGCTCTGCATTTTGACCTGAGGCCATGGAAAAGGCTCCCAGAATTGACTGATTTTGGGATCACTGCAGTGATTTTGGTGGCACTGAGGTCATGGCTGTGCAGTTGATTACAAGTGTGTGATTTCACTTTTCTGCCAAAATCCAGCAGGCAGAAAGGCAGGGATGAGCATTTCCTATCTTTTTGGGAGAAAAAGAGGATTGAAAACTGCTGGAATTCCTCCCTGCCATTGCCACCCTCCTTTTGAATTTTAAACAGCCAAAAAGGACTCAAAATTGAAAGAAAACACTTTTAGAAAACTCCCCTGGGGCATTCAGCGTGGCATGGCACAAATAAATCACAGGGAAATCCCTGCAAATCTGCCCCTGCCTGTGAGAGCAACAAGAAAAGCATTCTGTGGGGAGTGTGAGGAGGGAAAATCAACATTTTAGAGTCTCCCAGGGCAGAATTCACCCTCAGCAGCTCAGATGGAGCCTGAGACACTTCAGTGTCACCTTGAAATCACCCAGAATGGATAAGCAGGGATTAGGGACAGCCCTGCCTGATCCTGGCACTGTAAGGGCAGGGATTTCCTGTCCTTTTTGGGGGGAAAAAAGAGATTTGAAAACTGCTGGAATTCCTCAATTCCTCCCTGCCATTCTCACCCTCCTTTTTCATTTTATTTTTGAAAGGAAAAAACAAAAACCCTTCAGGGCAGGGATTCCCTGTCCTTTTTGGGGGAAAAAAGAGATTTGAAAACTGCTGGAATTCCTCAATTCCTCCCTGCCGTTCTCACCCTCCTTTTTCATTTTATTTTTGAAAGGAAAAAACAAAAACCCTTCAGGGCAGGGATTCCCTGTCCTTTTTGGGGGAAAAAAGAGATTTGAAAACTGCTGGAATTCCTCAATTCCTCCCTGCCGTTCTCACCCTCCTTTTTCATTTTATTTTTGAAAGGAAAAAACAAAAACCCTTCAAGGCAGGGATTCCCTGTCCTTTTTGGGGGAAAAAAGAGATTTGGAAACTGCTGGAATTCCTCCCTGCCGTTCTCACCCTCCTTTTTCATTTTATTTTTGAAAGGAAAAAACAAAAACCCTTCAGGGCAGGGATTCCCTGTCCTTTTTGGGGGAAAAAAGAGATTTGGAAACTGCTGGAATTCCTCAATTCCTCCCTGCCGTTCTCACCCTCCTTTTTCATTTTATTTTTGAAAGGAAAAAACAAAAACCCTTCAGGGCAGGGATTCCCTGTCCTTTTTGGGGGAAAAAAGAGATTTGGAAACTGCTGGAATTCCTCCCTGCCGTTCTCACCCTCCTTTTTCATTTTATTTTTGAAAGAAAAACAAAAAACACCTTCAGTGAGTCCTGGAGCAGCTGTGCATGGCATGGCACAAAAAAAATCAAAGAGAAATCCCTGCAAATCTGCATCTGTGGGTGGGAGCTGCAAGAAAAGCATTCTGGGGGGAATGTGGAGAGGGAAAAGCAGAATTTTATGGCATTTAAAATGAAATTATACCAGGGCAGCACTCACCTGCTGTCTGTGAGGAATCCATTCTGGCCAGACTGGGAGCAGCAGCAAGGTGGAGATGGGGAGGAAAGAAAAAAAAAAGAGACTTCAAAAAAAAAATGTGGGAAAAACCCCAATTCCAGAGGGTGGGGACGGCACCCGGAGGGTGCTGAGGGTGGTGCTGAGCCCCCTGCACAGCAGATCCCTGAGGGATCCATCCAGGGAATTCCCTGATCCCTCAGGTCTCCCAGTTCCTCCCAGGAAGGACGAAATTCCTTCTAGGAAGGACGAAATTCCTCATGGGAATGCCCAAATTCCTCCTGGGAATGCCCAAATTCCTCCTAGGAAGTCCTAAATCCTTTCTAGGAATGCCCAAATCCCTCCTGAGAATACCAAATTCCTCCTAGGAAGGCCTAAATCCCTTCTAGGAATGCCCAAATCCCTCTGGGAGGGAGTAAATCCCTCCCTGGAAAGGGCTAAATTCCACCCAGAAATGGCCAAATTCCTTCTGGAAATGCCCAAATCCCTCCTGGAAATGCCCAATTCCTCATAGGAAAACCTAAATTCCTCCTGGGCAGGCCTAAATTCCTTCTGGGAATGCCCAAATCCCTCCTGGGAAGGATTAAATTCCACCTGGGAATGCCCAATTCCATATAGGAAGGTCCAAATTCCCCCTGGAAATGTCCAAATTCCCTCCTGGAAATGCCCAAATCCGTCCTGGGAATGCCAAAATTCCTTCTTGGAGTGCCCAAATCCCTCCTGAAAATACCAAATGCTTCCTAGGAAGGCCTAAATCCCTTCTAGGAATGCCCAAATTCCTCCTGGGAAGGCCCAAATCCCTCTGGGAGGGAGTAAATCCCTCCCTGGAAAGGGCTAAATTCCACCCAGAAATGGCCAAATTCCTTCTGGAAATGCCCAAATCCCTCCTGGAAATGCCCAATTCCTCATAGGAAAACCTAAATTCCTCCTGGGCAGGCCTAAATTCCTTCTGGGAATGCCCAAATCCCTCCTGGGAAGGATTAAATTCCACCTGGGAATGCCCAATTCCATATAGGAAGGTCCAAATTCCCTCCTGGAAATGTCCAAATTCCCTCCTGGAAATGCCCAAACTCCTCCTGGGAAGGCCCAAATCCCTCCCGGGAAGGACTAAATCCCTCCTAAGAAGGACTAAATTCCACCCAGAAATGCCCAAATCCCTTCTGGGAATGCCCAAATTCCTCCTGGAAATGCCCAAATCCCTCCTAGGAATGCACAATTCCTCCTGGGAAGGCCCAAATCCCTCCTAAGAAGGGCTAAATTCCACCCAGAAATGCCCAAATTCCTTCTGGGAATGCCCAAATTCCTTCTGGAAATGCCCAAACTCCTCCTGGGAAGGCCCAAATCCCTCCTGGGAAGGCCCAAATCCCTTCTGGAAATGCCCAAATTCCTCCTGGGAGTGCCCAAATTCCTCCTGGAAATGCCAAAATTCCTCCTGGGAAGGCCCAAATCCCTCCTAAGAAGGGCTAAATTCCACCCAGAAATGCCCAAATTCCTTCTGGAAATGCCCAAATCCCTCTTGGAAATGCCCAAATCCCTTCTGGGAATGCCCAAATCCCTCCTAAGAAGGGCTAAATTCCACCCAGAAATGCCCAAATCCCTCCTGGAAATGCCCAAATTCCTTCTGGGAAGGCCCAAACTCCTCCCGGGAAGGCCCAAATCCCTTCTGGGAAGGCCCAAATTCCCCCCGGGAAGGCCCAAATCCCTCCTGGAAATGCCAAATCCCTCCTGGAAATGCCCAAATCCCTCCTGGAAATGCCCAAATTCCTCCTGGGAAGGACTAAATCCCTCCTAAGAAGGGCTAAATTCCACCCAGGAAGGCCCAAATCCCTCCTAGGAATGCACAATTCCTCCTGGGAAGGCCCAAATCCCTCCTGGAAATGCCCAAATCCCTCCTGGAAATGCCCAAATTCCTCCTGGGAATGCTCAATTCCTCCTGGGAAGGACTAAATCCCTCCTAAGAAGGGCTAAATTCCGCCCAGAAATGCCCAAATCCCTCCTGGGAATGCCCAAATCCCTCCTGGAAATGCCCAAATTCCTTCTGGAAATGCCCAAATTCCTCCTGGGAGTGCCCAAATTCCTCCTGGGAAGGCCCAAATCCCTCCTGGGAAGGATTAAATCCCTCCTGAGGGCTAAATTCCACCCAAAAATGCCCAAATTCCTTCTGTAAATGCCCAAATCCCTTCTGGGAAGGATTAAATCCCCCCGGGAATGCCCAAATTCCTCCTGGAAATGCCCAATTCCTCCTTGGAGTGCCCAAATCCCTTCTGGGAATGCCCAAATCCCTCCTGGGAAGGCCCAAATCCCTCCTGGGAAGGATTAAATCCCTCCTAAGGGCTAAATTCCACCCAGGAATGGCCAAATTCCTTCTGGGAATGCCCAAATTCCTCCTGGAAATGCCCAAATCCCTCCTGGGAATGCCCAATTCTTCCTTGGAGTGCCCAAATCCCTTCTGGGAATGCCCAAATCCCTTTTGGGAAGGACTAAATCCCTCCTAAGAAGGGCTAAATTCCACCCAGGAAGGCCCAAATCCCTCCTAGGAATGCCCAAATCCCTCCTGGAAATGCCCAAATTCCTTCTGGAAATGCCCAAATTCCTTCTGGGAAGGCCCAAATCCCTCCTGGGAAGGCCCAAATCCCTCCTGGGAAGGATTAAATCCCTCCTGAGGGCTAAATTCCACCCAGGAATGCCCAAATTCCCTGGAATTTCTGGAAGGAGCAGACTAAATTCCACCCAGGAATGCCCAAATCCCTCCTGGAAATGCCCAAATCCCTCCTGGAAATGCCCAAATTCCTCCTGGGAATGCCCAAATTCCCTGGAATTTCTGGAAGGAGCAGGCTGGAGGCTGCAGCTGTGGCTCCTCCACCCCAGAAGCTCAACCACCTTTGCTGGAATCCAGCGGCCCCAAAACTCTGAGAAACGTTGGCAGGGAAAAAATCAACATCTGCAATATTGAAGGGGAAAACCTTGTGGCCCAAAGCTCCAGGAATAATAATAACAATGCTGATAATAATGATAATAAATTGGTGATTAATCATGATTTGGTGAAGGATCCCAAAACTCACCTCTCGTGCAAAGATCCTCTCCCTGACCCGCTGGTATTCCTCCTCCCGCTCCTCGATGGATTTGCTCCTTCTCCCATCCTGCAAGGGGAGTCTGATCTGAAGGGACAAACACAGCTCAGGGGTCAGCAGGAGCAGCCAGTGCTGCCAATTTTGGGTGGGAATTGTGGATTTGGTGATTTTGTGCACCTGCACCGACCTTGGAGACACCTGAGTGCAAGGATGAAGGGGCCAGGGGGTTCATTCCTGGCTGTTCCCAAATAGAAACCAGCCTGCCTGAGCTCTGCATGAGGCAGAAATCAGGAATATCACCCTGGTTTCATGGGGAAAAAATCGGGAATGTCACCATGGAAAATCAGGAATATCACCCTGGTTCCATGGGGAAAATATCAGGAATGTCACCCTGGAAAATCAGGAATATCACCCTGGAAAATCAGGAATATCACCCTGGTTTCATGGGGAAAATGTCAGGAATGTCGGCCTGGAAAATCAGGAATATCAGCCTGGAAAATCAGGAATATCACCCTGGTTCCATGGGGAAATATCAGGAATATTCAGAGGGAAAATATCAGGAATATCACCCTGGTTTCATAGGGAAAATCAGGAATATTCAGAGGGAAAATATCAGGAATATCACCCTGGTTTCATGGGGGAAATGTCAGGAATATCACCCTGGAAAATCAGGAATATCACCCTGGTTCCATGGGGAAAAACAGGAATATTCACAGGGAAAATGAGGAATATCTCCCTGGTTTCATGGGGGAAATGAGGAATATCTCCCTGGTTTCAGAAAATCAGGAATATCACCTTGGGTTAAGGGGGAAAATCAGGAATATCACCCTGATCCAATGGGGAAAATATCAGGAATATCACCCTGGAAAATCAGGAATATCACCCTGGTTTCAAAGGAAAATCTAAAAAATTCCCATCAAAAATTCCCAAAAAATTCCCATTAAAAAATTCCCATCAAAAATTCCCATCAAAAATTCCAAAAAAAAATTCCCATCTAAAAAAAATCCCCATCTAAAAAATTCACATCAAAAATTCCCATCTAAAATTCACATCTAAAAAAATTCCCATCAAAAATTCCCCAAAATTTCCCATCTAAAAAAAATTCCCATCTAAAAAATTCCCATCTAAAAAATTCAAAAAAAATTCCCATCTAAAAAAATTCCCATCAAAAATTCCCATCTAAAATTCCCATCTAAAAAATTCCCATCTAAAAAAATTCCCATCAAAAATTCCCAAAAAAATTCCTAATCTAAAAAACTCCTCCCAGAACAGGCTCAGGAATTTTTTCAGGAATTTTTTCAGGAATTTTTTCAGGAATTTTTTCAGGAATTTTTGCCCAGGGAAGCTGTGGCTGCCCCATCCCTGGAATGCCCAAGGCCAGGTTGGGGCAATGCTGCTGCTCAATGCATTTGGGATGGTGGAAAATGTCCAGGGATGGAACTGGAGGAGCTTTAAGGGTTTTTCCAAGCCCAATTATTCCATGTTTTTATGGAAATGGGAGCTGATATCATTGGGATAGGGCATGGCTTGCTGCAAGAGGAGAAAGCAAAATATTCCCAAAGAAACCTTGGAAAAAGGCTCCACTTTTTAAAACCTGGCCTGGCCTCCAGCTGATTTTGGGGAATGGAGAAGCAGAGCCATAAAACCCACAGCAATTTTTCATCCATTTCCATAAAATTGGGCAAAAAAATCTTTGATGAAATTCAGATGTTGCTGCCTGGGTGGGGTGGGAGCTTCCATGGGATGAGGGGCAGGAGAATTTTGGAGTTTTTGTGCTCCTGGGAGCTTTGCCAAGGCCGCCCTGTGCCCTCCCTCACCTGGTTGTCGTCCCGCTCCAGGGAAAATCAGGAATATCAACCTGGTTTCACAGGGAAAATCAGGAATATCACCCTGGTTTCACAGGGAAAATCAGGAATATCTCCCTGGTTTCATGGGGGAAATGAGGAATATCTCCCTGGTTTCAGAAAATCAGGAATATCACCTTGGGTTAAGGGGGAAAATCAGGAATATCACCCTGATCCAATGGGGAAAATATCAGGAATCTCACCCTGGAAAATCAGGAATATCACCCTGGTTTCAAGAGGGAAAATCAGGAATACCACCATGGTCACTGGTTCCATGAGGAAAAGCAGCAATATTCAGAGGGAAAATCAGGAATATCACCTTGGTTTAAGGGGGAAAATCAAGAATATCACCCTGGTTTCAAAGGAAAATCTAAAAAATTCCCATCAAAAATTCCCCTGATCCAGTTGGGGAATGGAGAAGCAGAGCCATAAAACCCACAGCAATTCTCCATCCATTTCTATAAAATTGGGCAAAAAAATCTTTGATGAAATTCAGATGTTGCTGCCTGGGTGGGGTGGGAGCTTCCATGGGATGAGGGGCAGGAGAATTTTGGAGTTTTTGTGCTGTGCCCTCCCTCACCTGGTTGTCGTCCCGCTCCATGCTGGTGTCATCCCTCTTCAGGATGAACCTCTGAGGGAATTCTGCGCTCTTCTCGTCCTTGATGTGCTCAGAGAATCTCTGCTCGGGGCTGCAAGAGAACCAGCCCTTGTTAGGAGGGGAAAAAAAGCAGTTTTAAGGTGAAATTTGGGTGAAATTTGGGTGAAAATTGGGGGAAATTTGGGGGAAATTTGGGGGAAATTTCAGCTCCTGTCCCTTCCTCCAGGAGCTGTGGAGAGGCAGGGAGGGCTGGAAGGAAAAGGTTTTTCTTCCCTGTGCCCCTTCATTCTGTGATTCTGGTTCTAGAGAGGGAGCTTCACCTCTAATGAGGTAAAACAAAAATGTAAATGTGGTGTGGAACCCATCCTGGTACAGAGGATTCCTGGGATGTGGGGAAGGGAGAGGGGAAAGGGGAAGGAAAAAGGGAAAAGGGAAAGAGAAGGGGAAGGAGAAGGGAAAGGGGAAGGAGAAGGAGAAGGAGAAGGAGAAGGAGAAGGAGAAGGAGAAGGAGAAGGAGAAGGAGAAGGAGAAGGAGAAGGGGAAGGAAAAGGGGAAGGAAAAGGGGAAGGAAAAGGGGAAGGAAAAGGGGAAGGAAAAGGGGAAGGAGAAGGGGGAAAAGAAGGGGGAAAAGAAGGGGGAAAAGAAGGGGAAGGGAAAGGGAAAAGGGAAAGAGAAAAAGGGAAAGAGGAAGGAAAGGAAAAAGGGGAAGGGGATGAGAGAAGAAGAAGGGGAAGAAGGAAAAAGGAAAAGGGGAAAGGGAAAAGGGAAAAGGGGAAAGGGAAAAGGGAAAAGGGAAAGGGAAAAGGGAATGGGAAAAGGGGAAGAGGAAGAAGACGGGGAAGAAGAAGGGGAAGGAGAAGGGGAAGGGGGAAAAGAAGGGGGAAAAGAAGGGGGAAAAGAAGGGGAAGGGAAAGGGAAAAGGGAAAGAGAAAAAGGGAAAGAGGAAGGAAAGGAAAAAGGGGAAGGGGAAGAAGAAGGGAAAGAAGAAGGGGAAGGAGAAGGGAAGGGAAAGAGGGAAAAGGGAAGAGGAAGGAAAAGGAAAATGGGGAAGGGGATGAGAGAAGAAGAAGGGGAAGAAGGAAAAAGGGAAAGGGCAAAAGGGGAAGGGAAAAGGGAAAGGGAAAAGGGGAAGGGAAAAGGGGAAGGGAAAAGGGGAAGAGGAAGAAGACAGGGAAGAAGAAGGGGAAGGAGAAGAAGAAGGGGAAGAGAATGGGAAAGGAAAAAGGGAAAAAGGGAAGAGATGGAGAAGGGGAAAAGCAAGGGGAAGGAATCAAGGGGAAGGAATCAAGGGGAAGGAAGAAAAGGGAAGGTAGAAAGGGGAAGGAAGAAAGGGGAAGGAGGAAAGGGGAAGGAAGAAAGGGGAAAAGCAAGGGAAAGGAAGAAGGGGAAGGAAGCAGGGGAAGGAAGAAAGAGGAAAAGCAAGGGAAAGGAAGCAGGGAAGGAAGCAGGGAAGGAAGCAGGGAAGGAGCAAGGGGAAGGAGGAATGGGGAAGGAGGAAAGGGGAAGGAAGCAGGGAAGGAGCAAGGGGAAAAGCAAAGGAAAGGAAGCAGGGAAGGAGGCAGGGAAGGAGGCAGGGAAGGAAGCAGGGGAAAAGCAAAGGAAAGGAAGCAGGGAAGGAGCAAGGGGAAGGAAGCAGGGAAGGAAGCAGGGAAGGAGGAATGGGGAAGGAAGCAGGGAAGGAGGAAAGGGGAAGGAAGCAGGGAAGGAGCAAAGGAAGGAAGCAGGGAAGGAAGCAGGGAAGGAGCAAGGGAAGGAGCAAGGGAAGGAAGCAGGGAAGGAGGAAAGGGGAAGGAAGCAGGGAAGGAAGCAGGGAAGGAGCAAGGGGAAAAGCAAAGGGAAGGAGCAAAGGAAAGGAAGCAGGGAAGGAAGGCGCTTACATTCGCGTGTTGCTGGTCTTGTTGATGATCACAGCCTTGCCAGTCTGGTCCACGTTGTGATCCATGCCGAAGTACGCGGCCACGCGGTGCAGCAGCATGCGGTGGTACGAGGTCATCTGGGGGAACTTCTTGAACTGATTGCTGGGGGACAGGGACAGGGACAGGGACAGGGACAGTCACTTCCACCCCTGCCACCTCAGGGTGTGCAGGAGAACATCCTCACCCTGCTCCAAATCCCCAAATTCCCAAATCTCCGTTGGGAAATTCCCCTTGCTCGGCACAGACTCCAGCACCACTGGTTTTCAAATACACTGAATTGAACAGCAGATTTTTCAAAGACAATGAATTAAACTTACTTGTTATCACTAATGAACTCCAGAATCTCCTGTTCCAACTTGAGCAGCATCATTCTGTCCCTGTCAGGGTAAAAAGAAAGATTGAAAAGGTGACTTTAGGGATAGGGAGCAGCATTCCCTGCTGCCAAGCCCTGTCCTGCAGCAGAAAAAGTCACAGGAGGAAGGGAGATCTGATTTTACACAGAAATGGGCTAAAAAAACTCCAGGTTTTTCAAATACTCTGAATTAAACAGCAGATTTTTCAATAAGACTGAATTGAACACAGATTTTCCAAAGACATTGAATTAAACAGCAGATTTTTCAAATACATTGAATTGAACACCAGATTTTCCAAAGACACTGAATTAAACACAGATTTTCCAAATACATTGAATTAAACAGCAGATTTTTCAAATACTCTGAATTGAACACCAGATTTTCCAAAGACACTGAATTAAACAGCAGATTTTCCAAAGACACTGAATTAAACACAGATTTTCCAAATACACTGAATTGGACACCAGATTTTTCTAATACACTGAATTGAACACCAGATTTTTCAAATACATTGAATTAAACAGCAGATTTTTCAAATACTCTTAATTGAACTTCAGGTTTTTCAAATACACTGAATTGAACAGCAGATTTTCCAAATACACTGAATTAAACACCAGATTTTTCAAATACTCTGAATTGAACAGCAGATTTTTCAAATACACTGAATTGGACACCAGATTTTTCAAATACATTGAATTAAACACAGATTTTTCAAAGACACTGAATTGAACAGCAGATTTTCCAAATACACTGAATTAAACAGCAGATTTTTCAAATACACTGAATTAAACAGCAGATTTTCCAAATACTCTGAATTGAACACAGATTTTCCAAATACACTGAATTGAACACAGATTTTTCACATACACTGAATTGAACACAGGTTTTCCAAATACACTGAATTGAACACAGATTTTTCAAATACACTGAATTAAACAGCAGATTTTTCAAAGACACTGAATTAAACACAGATTTTTCAAAGACACTGAATTAAACACAGATTTTCCAAATACACTGAATTGAACAGCAGATTTTCCAAATACATTGAATTAAACAGCAGATTTTTCAAATACATTGAATTGAACACAGATTTTCCAAATACACTGAATTGAACACCAGATTTTCCAAATACACTGAATTGAACACAGATTTTTCAAAGACACTGAATTGAACACAGATTTTTCACATACACTGAATTGAACACAGATTTCTCAAATACATTGAATTAAACACAGATTTTTCAAAGACACAGAATTGAACACCAGATTTTCCAAATACACTGAATTGAATACCAGATTTTTCAAAGACACAGAATTAAACACAGATTTTTCAAATACACTGAATTGAACACAGATTTTTCAAATAATCTGAATTGAATACCAGATTTTCCAAATAATCTGAATTGAACCAGATTTTCCAAATACACTGAATTAAACAGCAGATTTTTCAAATACTCTGAATTGAACAGCAGATTTTTCAAATACATTGAATTAAACACAGATTTTTCAATAAGACACAGAATTGAACAGCAGATTTTCCAAATACTCTGAATTAAACACAGATTTTTCAAAGACACTGAATTAAACACAGATTTTCCAAATACACTGAATTGGACACCAGATTTTTCAAATACATTGAATTGAACAGAAGATTTTTCAAATACACTGAATTAAACAGCAGATTTTCCAAATACATTGAATTAAACACCAGATTTTTCAAATACACTGAATTAAACACAGATTTTTCACATACACAGAATTAAACACAGATTTTTCACATACACAGAATTAAACACAGATTTTCCAAATACACTGAATTGGACAGCAGATTTTTCAAATACTCTGAATTAAACACAGATTTTTCACATCCACAGAATTAAACACAGATTTTCCAAATACACAGAATTAAACACAGATTTCCCACATACACAGAATTAAACACAGATTTTTTCCAGTTTAAGGTTGCTTTGCTAACAATGCCTGGCTTTGGAAAGCCTCAATCTCTGCTGGAAGCTCCAACTTTGCCATTCCCTGCCAACCTCTCCTCAATCCCACTGATTATTCCCTTTACAGGCTGGCACTTGAAAACCCTTTATAGAAAAGAGTTAAAACCATTTAAATTTCTTTCTTTGCATTGAAACAAATTATTTGTCCTTCTCTCTTCACATTTGGAATTGAGCAGGATATATAAAATTACAGTTGTGCTTTTAGTTTTTGGTAACTCTTGGAATTCCAAAGAGGAAAATACAGAAATATTTGCAGCAATGGACACACAGAGCCCTCAGGGAGTTGTTTTATTGACCATGACTTACCTTGGGTTTTTTTTCAGTGTATTTACTAAAAATTCATGCAAATCTATTCCAGTGGAGTCTGTATATTCCTGGCTGGAATCTGGAAAAAAAAAGCAACAATGGAAGTAGAAAAAATTTAAAAAATCATTGGGGTAGCACAGAGAGAGAAGGAAAAATGGGGGAAAGGAAAAAAGGGGGGAAAGGAAAAAAGGGGGAAAAGGAAAAAGGGGGAAAGGAATAAAGGAGGAAAAGGATAAAAGGGGAAAGGGAATAGAAGGGAAAAGGAAAAAAGGGGGGAAAGGAAAAAAGGGGAAAAGGAAAAAGAGGGGAAAAAGAAAAAAGGGGGGAAAGGAAAAATAGGGGGAAAAGGAAAAAATGGGGAAAGGGGAAAAAGGGGAGAAGGGGAAAAAGGAGGGAAAGGAAAAAGAGTGAAAGGAATAAAGGAGGAAAAGGAAAAAAGGGGAAAAGGAAAAAAGGGGGAAAAGGGAAAAAAGGGGGAAAGGATAAAAGGGGGGGAAAAGGAAAAAAGGGGGGAAAAGGAAAAAAGGGGGGAAGGAAAAAATGGGGGAAAGGAAAAAAGGGGGAAAGGAAAAAATGGGGGAAGGAAAAAAGGGGGAAAGGGAAAAAAGGGGAAAAGGGAAAAAGGGGGAAAAGGAGAAAAAATGGGGGGAAAGGAAAAAATGGGGAAAGGATAAAAGGGGGAAAGGAAAAAAGGGGGAAAGGAAATAAAGGGGGGAAAGGCAAAAAGGGGGAAAGGATAAAAGGGGGGAAAGGAAAAATGGGGGAACGAAAAAAGGGGAGAAGGGGAAAAAGGGGGAAAAAGAAAAAAGGGGAAAAGGAAAAAAGGGGAAAAGGAAAAAAGGGGAAAAGGAATAAAGGAGGAAAAGGAAAAAATGGGGAGAAAGGAAAAAATGTAGGGAAGGAAATAGAGGGGGGAAAGAAAAAAGGGGGAAAGGAAAAAAGGGGGGAAAGCAAAAAAGGGGAAAAGGGAAAAAAGGGGGAAAAAGAAAAAAGGGGAAAAAGGAAAAAAGGGGGGAAAAGGAAAAGAGTGAAAGGAATAAAGGAGCAAAAGGAATAAAGGAGGAAAAGGGAAAAAAGGGGGGAAGGAAAAAAGGGGGGAAAGGAAAACAGTGAAAGGAATAAAGGAGGAAAAGGAAAAAGGGGAAAAGGGAAAAAAGGGGAAAAGGAAAAAGGGATGAGTGTAGGTGAACCTGGAGAAGAGAAGAATCCAGGGAGACCTTGGAGCTCCCTCCAGTGCCTCATTTTTTCTACTAATAAATACTTTACCTATTAAATAAACCAATTTTTTCCCACTTTTCTCCAAAAAAAAAAAATCTTTTCCCCAAACCAATTTAAAAAAAACCACTTAAGTTTATTTTCTAAAAAAAAAAAAAAAAATTAAAAATTTTTCTCCCAAATTTACCCTAAACCAAAACAAAAAAAACCAAACACCCCCAACCACCTGTCCCACTTCCAGAAGGTTCCCAGAGCAGCACCTGACCTCGAGAGAGCATCTTCCTTGGTGTTTTTTCTTTATTTTTCTCTTTTTCTTCTTTCTCCACCCCATCTTTGGTGGATTTCTCCTCCTCCTTGTCGGAGGGGCAGCTCACGTGCAGCTGGATGATGTCCTGGGGGGGAGAAAAATCCAGGAGGTTCAGCCATTCCCTGAGCAGAAAAGCAGCTCAGGAAGGTCTCAAAAAGCCCTTGTAGGAATTTTTTTGGCTCCTCAGGGCAAGGCCTGGATAATTTTGGATTTTTTCTGGGTTTCCAAAAGCTCAAATTTGTCTCGTTCTGGGCCTACCTGAGACTCCAGCAGCCCATCCACGAAGGGGCCTGAGGATTCCTCACACACAGCCAAGCTCCTGACCAGTTTAAGCTTTGAGTTGGACTGGAAAAGATGAAAAAAAAGGGGAATAATTACGAGATCTCAGCTAAAATTCACACTTGAATTCCTGCAGCTGCATTCCCGAGGCACCAGCGCAGCCATTCCCAATTAAATCCCAATTAATCTGCCCAATAAGAGGAATATTCCCCTCAATATACAGATACAGAATGACTTGGAATCCCTGAATAATCCCTGAATAATCAGTTATTTTATTCCTTCAACCTTTAAAGCATAAAATTCCCAATTAATCTGCCCAGTAAGAGGAATATTCCCTCAATATAAAGATACACAATGACTTGGAATCCCTGAATAATCAGTTATTTTAATAAAGGAATATTCCCTCAATATACAGATATAGAATGACCTGAAATCCCTGAACAATTAATTATTTTATTCCTTCAGCCTTTAAAGCATAAAATTCCCAATTAATCTGCCCAATAAGAGGAATATTCCCCTCAATATACAGATACAGAATGACCTGAAATCCTTGAACAATTAATTATTTTAATAAAAGGAATATTCCCCTCAATACACAGATATAGAATAAGCTGGAATCCTTGAATAATCCCTGAATAATCAGTTATTTTAATAAGAGGAATACTCCCTTCAATATACAGATACAGAATGACTTGGAATCCCTGAACAATTAATTGTTTTATTCCTTCAGCCTTTAAAGCATAAAATTCCCAATTAATCTGCCTAATAAGAGGAATTTTCCCCTCAATATACAGATATAGAATGACCTGAAATCCCTGAACAATCAGTTATTTTAATAAGAGGAATATTCCCTCAATATAAAGATACACAACTATTTGGAATTCCAGAACAATCCATTATTTTATTCCTTTTATTTATTGAAGCATAAAATTCCCAATTAATCTGCCCAATAAGAGGAATATTCCCCTCAATATGCAGATATAGAATGACCTGGAATCCCTGAAAAATCCCTGAATAATCAGTTATTTTAATAAAGGAATATTCCCCTCAATATACAGATATAGAATGACCTGGAATCCCTGAACAATCAGTTATTTTAATAAGAGGAATACTCCCTTCAATATACAGATACAGAATTACTTGGAATCCCTGAACAATTAATTCTTTTATTCCTTCAGCCTTTAAAGCATAAAATTCCCAATTAATCTGCCCAATAAGAGGAATATTCCCCTCAATATACAGATATAGAATGACCTGGAATCCCTGAACAATTAATTATTTTAATAAGAGGAATATTCCCCTCAATATAAAGATACACAATTATTTGGAATCCCTGAACAATCAGTTATTTTATTCCTTTTATTCATTGAAGCATAAAATTCCCAATTAATCTGCCCAATAAGAGGGATATTCCCCTCAATATAAAGATACACAATGACCTGAAATCCCTGAACAATTAATTATTTTAATAAGAGGAATATTCCCTCAATATACAGATATAGAATGACCTGAAATCCTTCAACAATTAATTATTTTAATAAGAGGAGTATTCCCCTCAATATAAAGATACACAATGATTTGGAATCCCTGAATAATCCCTGAATAATCAGTTATTTTATTCCTTCAACCTTTAAAGCATAAAATTCCCAATTAATCTGCCCAATAAGAGGAATATTCCCCTCAACATACAGATACAGAATGACTTGGAATCCCTGAACAATCAGTTATTTTATTCCTTCAGCCTTTAAAGCATAAAATTCCCAATTAATCTGCCCAATAAGAGGAATATTCCCCTCAATATACAGATATAGAATGACCTGAAATCCCTGAACAATTAATTCTTTTATTCCTTCAGCCTTTAAAGCATAAAATTCCCAATTAATCTGCCCAACAAAAGGAATATTCCCCTCAATATACAGATACAGAATGACCTGAAATCCTTGAACAATTAATTATTTTAATAAAAGGAATATTCCCCTCAATACACAGATATAGAATAAGCTGGAATCCTTGAATAATCCCTGAATAATCAGTTATTTTAATAAGAGGAATATTCCCCTCAACATACAGATATAGAATGACCTGAAATCCCTGAACAATCAATTATTTTATTCCTTCAGCCTTTAAAGCAAACTTTAGCTGGGAAATTCCCTGCCTCAATTCTCCCTGACTTCCAGCCAGAGCAATTCCAGCTTTTTTCCTGTTGGAAAGGAGCACATGGAAATCCCTGTCCTGAGGCACCACCTGCTTTTCCAGGGACAGGAAAGGCTCAGGAGCAGCAGCCAAAGCTGGGCTCAAGAATTGGAGCAGCCCAAAGGAAATTGGGGGAGCAGCAGAGCTCCTACCTTGGCTCTTTTCCTGGCGTGGCCGTGACTCGACGTTCGCTTCTGCGGAGAGAGGAAAAGGCAAAGATTTAATCTGGGAATTCCCTGCCCTTCCTGGCACATAAAGAGGGGTCAGGACAGAGAGGCTGCTGGGGCTGGACCTGGCTGGGAAGGGTTTGAGGAGGTGTCCATGCTGCAAAACAAAAGGGAATTTTATTTGTCATTGGTTAGAGGTGAGGCAGTTGTAGATTTCTGTGCCTCTGCCACAAACCAATCCTCCCTCCAGGAGCTATCTCCTGTTAATTGGTCATTAATTATTAATTATCTCCTGTTCACAGGCCATTAATTATGAATTATCTGCTGTTCATGGGGCAATGAGTGTCCCTGCATGGCTGATAAAATTCCATCATCCCACTGGGAGATGAGAGCCCAGGGGAGGAGCCAAACATTCCTGCCTGGATACAATCTGAGATTTCAAACATTCCTACCTGGATATAATCTGAGATTTCAAACATTCCTACCTGGACACAATCTGAGATTTCAAACATTCCTACCTGGATACAATCTGAGATTTCACACATTCCTGCCTGGATACAATCTGAGATTTCAAACATTGCTACCCAGATAGAATCTGAGATTTCAAACATTCCTGCCTGGATACAATCAGAGATTTCAACCATTCCTGCCTGGATACAATCTGAGATTTCAAACATTCCTGCCTGGATACAATCTGAGATTTCAAACATTCCTACACAGTTATAATCTGAGATTTCAAACATTCCTACCCAGATAAAATCTGAGATTTCAAACATTCCTACCTGGATAGAGTCTGAGATTTCAAACATTCCTGCCTGGATACAATCTGAGGTTTCAAACATTCCTACCTGGATATAATCGGAGGTTTCAAACATTCCTACCTGGATACAATCTGAGATTTCAAACATTCCTACCTGGATCTAATCTAAGATTTCAAACATTCCTACCTGGATACAATCGGAGGTTTCAAACATTCCTACCTGGACACAATCTGAGATTTCAAACATTCCTACCTGATGGAATCTGAGATTTCTAACATTCCTACCTGGATACAATCTGAGATTTCAAGCATTCCTACCTGGGTATAATCTGAAATTTCAAGCATTCCTACTTGGATATAATCTGAGATTTCAAACATTCCTACCTGGCAGGGCAGTGGAATAACTGAATTATTATTTTGAAATAGTACATTGAAATTGAAATATTATTTTGAAATATTGAAATGGAAATATTATATTGAAATTGAAATATATTGAAATATTGAAATGGAAATATTATCTTGAAATGGAAGTATTATATTGAAATATTATATTGGAATATTCAATAGAAATAGAAATATTGTATTGGGATATTGTATTGGGATATTGTATTGGGATATTGAAATTGGGATATTGAAATTGGGATACTGAAATTGGGATATTGTATTGGGATATTGTACTGGGATATTGAATTGGGATATTGAATTGGAATATTGTATTGGAATATTGAATTGGGATATTGTATTGGGATATTGAATTGGGATATTGAATTGGGATATTGCATTGGGATATTGATTTGGGATATTGATTTGGGATATTGTATTGGGATATTGTACTGGGATATTGAATTGGGATATTGAATTGGGATATTGAATTGGGATATTGAATTGGGATATTGTATTGGGATATTGAATTGGGATATTGAATTGGGATATTGAATTGGGATATTGATTTGGGATATTGATTTGGGATATTGAATTGGGATATTGTATTGGGATATTGAATTGGGATATTGTATTGGGATATTGAATTGGGATATTGAATTGGGATATTGCATTGGGATATTGCATTGGAACATTGCATTGGAATGGAAATATCTCAGCCTCTGTGGCCAGGAGGGCCCATGCAGAGGAAGGGAGCCGCCTGCCCGGCCTGGGCCCCCCGTGTGGCTCTGGGTGCTCTGGGAAGGGAAGGGGAGCAGCAGGGGAGGGCTCAGCTGGCCCTGCCCACGCTCACCTGGGACTCCTGGCGCACGCTGACCTCCTCCCCGCCATCCTTCTCCACCTCCTCCTTGCTTGGTGACCTGGACACGTATTTGGTTTTGTTCACAGACTCCTCCACCACCTTTTTTTCTGATTCCTTCATAATTTCCAGGGACTCCTGTGCCGTGTTGCTGTTGGACATCTTCAGAGGCCTCCGCCGCAGCGACGGGCACCTGCAGGGACGAGGGACAGCTCAGCACTGAGCTCCTCTCTGCACACAAACTCTTCCAGACTCAAGCTGGAATTTCCTTGGAGCCCAGCACGTGCACAGATCCCAAATCAAGCCCTCAGATTGTGATGGACAAAAACTCTCCGACAGTTCAGAGTTAGAAAGTGGATGTTTGTTGTGGGATAGCTCCCAAATAACTTTGGCACATCCCATTCCCAATATGGATATTGATCTAGCACCAATATCCAAAAACTCTCTGATAGTTTAGAGTTAGAAATTGGATGTTTGTTGTGGGATAACTCCCAAATAACTCTGGGACATCCCATTCCCAATATGGGTATTGATCTAGCACCAATATCCAAAAACTCTCTAAGAGTTTAAAGTTAGAAAGTGGATATTTATTGTGGGATAACTCCCAAACAACGTTGGTACAGCCCATTCCCAGTATGGATATTGATTTATGGATTTTGATATCCATAGATATCAATTCAATCCAAGTATTGAATACCCAAAATACAAATCCATATTCATAACTTTGGTACAGCCCATTCCCAACATGGATTTTGATCTAGCACCAATATCCAAAAACTCTCTAAGAGTTTAAAGTTAGAAAGTGGATGTTTACTATGGGATAATTCCCAAAAACACACTGCAATTTACAGGTGATTACAAATCTATATCTATATCTTTTCTCTATCTATATAATATATAATCTATATCTTTTATCTGTACAAGTATGGAATACCAAAAATACAAATACCTATTGATAACTTTGGTACAGCCCATTCCCAATATGGATATTGATCTAGTACCAATATCCAAAAACTCTCCGACAGTTTAGAGTTAGAAAGTGGATGTTTGTTGTGGGATAACTCCCAAATACACACTGCAATTTACAGGTGATTGCAGAGTCCTCTTATCTGTACAAGTATTGAATACCCAGAACACAAATACCTATTGATAACTTTGGTACATCCCATTCCCAACATGGATATTGATCTAGCACCAATATCCAAAAACTCTCTAAGAGTTTAAAGTTAGAAAGTGGATATTTATTGTGGGATAACTCCCAAACAACGTTGGTACAGCCCATTCCCAGTATGGATATTGATTTATGGATTTTGATATCCATAGATATCAATTCAATCCAAGTATTGAATACCCAAAACACAAATACCTATTGATAACTTTGGTACATCCCAATCCCAACATGGATTTTGATCTAGCACAAATATCCAAAAACTCTCTAACAGTTTAGAGTTAGAAAGTGGATGTTTACTATGGGATAATTCCCAAAAACACACTGCAATTTACAGGTGATTACAAATCGATACCTATATCTTTTCTATATCTATATAATATATAATCTATATCTTTTATCTATACAAGTATGGAATACCAAAAATACAAATACCTATTGATAACTTTGGGACATCCCATTCCCAACATGGATATTGATTTATGGATTTTGATATCCATAGATATCAATTCAATCCAAGTATTGAATACCCAAAATACAAATCCATATTCATAACTTTGGTACATCCCATTCCCAATATGGGTATTGATCTAGCACCAATATCCAAAAACTCTCTAACAGTTTAGAGTTGGAAAGTGGATGTTTATTGTGGGATAACTCCCAAAAACACACTGCAATTTACAGGTGATTACAAATCTATAATATATATATATATATATAGATATATATATCTATATCTTTTCTATATCTATATAATATATAATCTATATCTTTTATCTATACAAGTATGGAATACCAAAAATACAAATACCTATTGATAACTTTGGTATATCCCATTCCCAATATGGATTTTGATCTAGTACCAATATCCAAAAACTCTCCGACAGTTTAGAGTTAGAAAGTGGATGTTTATTGTGGGATAATTCCCAAAAACACACTGCAATTTACAGGTGATTACAAATCAATATCTATATCTTTTCTATATCTATATAATATATAATCTATATCTTTTATCTATACAAGTATGGAATACCAAAAATACAAATACCTATTGATAACTTTGGTACAGCCCATTCCCAATATGGATATTGATCTATGGATTTTGATATCCATAGATATCAATTCAATGCAAGTATTGAATACCCAAAATACAAACACATGTTGATAACTTTGGGACATCCCATTCCCAATATGGATATTGATTTATGGATTTTGATATCCATAGATATCAATTCAATCCAAGTATTGAATACCCAAAATGCAAATCCATATTCATAACTTTGGAACAGCCCATTCCCAATATGGATATTGATCTAGCACCAATATCCAAAAACTCTCTAAGAGTTTAAAGTTAGAAAGTGGATGCTTATTGTGGGATAACTCCCAAAAACACACTGCAATTTACAGGTGATTACAAATCTGTATCTTTTCTATATCTATATAATATACAATCTATATATTTTATCTATACAAGTATGGAACACCCAAAATACAAATGCATATTCAGAACTTTGGTACATCCCATTCCCAACATGGATATTGATCTATGGATTTTGATATCCAAAATCTATGGATTTTGATATCCATAGATATCAATTCAATGCAAGTATTGAATACCCAAAATACAAACACATGTTGATAACTTTGGTACATCCCATTCCCAATATGGATATTGAGCTATGGATTTTGATATCCATAGATATCAATTCAATGCAAGTATTGAATACCCAAAATACAAATCCATATTCATAACTTTGGTACATCCCATTTCCCTCTTTGTATGGTAATTAGTTCAAAAGCCATTAAGCATGGTAATTAGTTCAAAAGCCATTAAGCATGTGCAATTTGTTCCTTGAAATGGGGTCCCTTTCATGGGAAGGGGTCCCAAAATGAGGAAGTAAATTAAGTCTTCCTCATTCTGACCTTTCTACCCTTTCAATGCAAATCTGACAAATGAACCCTTGGTAGAACTCCCATTCCCCATCTTCAATTGGTTTCAGAACAGAGGAGCCCTACAATTGTCTGATGTTCCTAAAAGCCATTTATCAGTTTCTATATTCTCCATTAGAAACCCAGCTAACCAAACATTGTGCTGACAAGCAATCAATTATTAATTAACTACTAACTCTTAACTTCATCATGGCCTGCCCATTTATTTCAATTAACTCCAATAAAGCTTACCTCTAAATAAAATCTCAGCTCCTCTAAAATCTCCAAATTCCTTCAAGTTCATGCCTCAAGATCAAGCCTGCCCACCCTGGCTGCAGCCCCAGCTCGAGGGCTGGAGCAGGAGCCCCGTGGTTCTCACCAGGATTTTGGAGGCACCAGGGCTGGACAAAGCCCCTGAGGCAGAACAGAGGTGCTGAGGCAGGTGAGTGATGGAGACAGAGACACTGAGGGCAGCTCTAAACCAGCCAACACCACACAGGGGAAATAAATTCCAACAACCACAGCTGGGCTCTGCCCCAGGGCCAAACCAGCACCAAAAATCTGCATTTCACCAGATCCCAGGCCAGGTCTTTTTGTGATCTTTGTAAAAGATTACAGAAATCTTTTGTGATCAGTCAAATCTTCTGTAATCAGTCAAATCTTGAGTGAGAAAACAGCCTTGAACTCCAAGCAGGCTCTGTGAGATAAGGTAACCCTGATATCTCCTCCTGGGCAGGATGAGTGGGACTCATTATTAAATTACAGATTAAGACAGAAATTCTTGATATATTTGAATTTAGTTTGATGAGCAAGGAGCTGGCAGCCCCTGGAAGCACCTCTGGGTTAGAGCGGAGCCTAAACCAGCCAACATCAAACAGGGGAAATAAATTCCAACAACCACAGGGCCAAACAGCACCAAAAATCTGCATTTCCCCAAATCCCAGCCCAGGTCTTTTTGTGATCTTCGTAAAAGATTACAGAAATCTTTTGTGATCAGTCAAATCTTCTGTAATCAGTCAAATCTTGAGTGAGAAAACAGCCTTGAACTCCAAACAGGCTCTGAGATAAGACAACCCTGATATCTCCTTCTGGGCAGGACAAGAGGGACTCAAATTACAGATTAAGATAAAAATCCCTGATAAAGTTGAATTTAATTTGATGAGCGAGGAGCTGGCAGCAACTGGAAGCACCTCTGGGTTAGAGTGGAGCCCAAACCAGCCAACATCAAACAGGTGAAATAAATTCCAACAACCACAGGGCCAAACCAGCACCAAAAATCTGCATTTCCCCAAATCCCAGCCCAGGTCTTTTTGTGATCTTCGTAAAAGATTACAGAAATCTTTTGTGATCAGTCAAATCTTCTGTAATCAGTCAAATCTTGAGTGAGAAAACAGCCTTGAACTCCAAGCAGGCTCTGAGAGATAAGACAACCCTGATATCTCCTCCTGGGCAGGATGAGTGGGACTCATTATTAAATTACAGATTAAGACAGAAATTCTTGATATATTTGAATTTAGTTTGATTAGCAAGGAGCTGTCAGCCCCTGGAAGCACCTCTGGGTTAGAGCGGAGCCTAAACCAGCCAACATCAAATAGGGGAAATAAATTCCAACAACCACAGGGCCAAACCAGCACCAAAAATCTGCATTTCCCCAGATCCCAGCCCAGGTCTTTTTGTGATCTTTGTAAAAGATTACAGAAATCTTTTGTGATCAGTCAAATCTTCTGTAATCAATCAAATCTTTTGTAATCAGTCAAATCTTTCATAATCACTCATATCTTTAGTGAGAAAACAGCCTTGAACTCCAAACAGGCTCTGTGAGATAAGGTAACCCTGATATCTCCTTCTGGGCAGGACAAGAGGGACTCAAATTACAGATTAAGACAAAAATCCCTGATAAAGTTGCATTTAAAGTTCCCAACCCAAACCAGCCCAGGATTTCCTGATTCTGAGTCTGGGCAAGGATTAAACCAGCTCCACGTGGGATGTGGCACCAGCAAACACCTCTGGAAGAGACAAATTCCCCAAAAAATAAAAATGGAGTTGTCCTGGTTTGAATTTTTTAGGAGCCTAAATCAGAGCAAGGCTCGAACAAAACCCCTCATAGCAGAAAACAGCTGTTGAAAAACTGATTTTTAATTCCTTTGGCAGAATGTGGCTGAAACAAGAGCCAGAACTCACAGAGATTTATCAGCTCCTGCCTCTGATATTCCTGGAGAATTCCCCTTTAATCTGCGGAGCTGCTGAACACAAAATGTGCATTTGACATTTATGAAATTACTGGAATTGGTTTCAGGCAAAGAAAGCAGGAAAATGCAGTGAGCTGCCTCCATCCCATGGATTTTTACATGGAATTTTAATAAATTTTTTTTGAAGACATGGAGGGGAGGAGGGAAAATGCCAGATCCAGCGGGAAAATAGGACAGGAGTGACACAGGGAGGGAAATATCCCAGAAAATTCATGGGGAAAAAGGAAATATCCCAGAAAATTCATGGGGAAAAAGGAAATATCCCAGAAAATTAATGGGAGAAAGGAAATATCCCAGAAAATTTAGGGGAAAAGGTGCAGGGAGGGAAATATCCCAGAAATTTTGTGGGGAAAAGGAAGTATCCCATAAAATTCATGGGGAAAAGGAAATATCCCAGAAAATTTATGGGGGAAAAGGAAATAGCCCAGAAAATTCATGGGAAAAAGGTGCAGGGAGGGAAATATCCCAGAAAATTCATGGGGAAAAGGAAATATCCCAGAAAATTAATGGGAGAAAGGAAATATCCCAGAAAATTCATGGGGGAAAAGGAAATATCCCAGAAAATTCATGGGGAAAAGGTGCAGGGAGGGAAATATCCCAGAAATTTTGTGGGGAAAAGGAAATATCCCAGAAAATTTATGGGGGAAAAGGAAATATCCCAGAAAATTTATGGGGAAAAGAAAATATCTCAGAAAATTCATGGGGAAAAGGAAATATCCCAGAAAATTCATGGGAAAAAGGAAATATCCGAGAAAATTAATGGGGAAAAGGTGCAGGGAGGGAAATATCCCAGAAATTTTGTGGGGAAAAGGAAATATCCCAGAAAATTTATGGGGGAAAAGGAAATATCCCAGAAAATTCATGGGGAAATGGAAATAGCCCAGAAAATTTGCGGGGAAAAGGAAATATCCCAGAAAATTTATGGGGAAAAGGTGCAGGGAGGGAAAATATCCCAGAAAATTCATGGGGAAAAGGAAATATCCCGGAAAATTCATGGGGAAAAGCTGCAGGGAGGGAAATACCTCAGAAATTTTGTGGGGAAAAGGAAATATCCCAGAAAATTCATGGGGGAAAAGGAAATATCCCAGAAAATTCATGGGGAAAAGGAAATATCTCAGAAAATTGATGGGAAGAAGGTGCAAGGAGGGAAATATCCCAGAAAATTCATGGGGGAAAGGAAATATCCCAGAAAATCTATGGGTAAAAGGAAATATCTCAGAAAATTCATGGGGTAAAAGGAAATATCTCAGAAAATTCATGGGGAAAAAGGAAATATCCCAGAAAATTCATGGGGAAAAGGAAATATTCCAGAAAATATATGGGGAAAAGAAAATATCACAGAAAATTCATGGGGAAAAGGAAATATTCCAGAAAATTTGTGGGGAAAAGGAAATATCCCAGAAAATTCATGGGGAAAAGGTGCAGGGAGGGAAATACCCCAGAAAATTCATGGGGAGAAAAGGAAATACCCCAGAAAATTCATGGGGAGAAAAGGAAATACCCCAGAAAATTTGTGGGGAAAATCCCAGAAAATTGATGGGAAGAAGGTGCAGGGAGGGAAATATCCCAGAAAATTGACGGAAAAAAGGTTCAGGGAGGGAAAATATCCCAGAAAATTCCCCCCACGAGGGAATCCCACGCTGCTCCAACAGGAATTAGGTCAGGGAGGGAAAAGGGAACGCTTTGCCTGATGTGCCTCATTTGAGGGATGATGGTGCAGGGGGTGAAGGTGGCAAACTCTGCCTCCTCCCAGCCCTAAATATTCCAAACTGCTCCAAGGCTCGGGGGTTTTAAATATTCCAAGAGGATCTGGAGGAGATTTTGGAGAAGGGAAGGGAGGAGGCAGCGCCGGATCTGCACACACGGCACTGAAATAAATTCGTACAGCTCATTCCCTTTTGCACCACCCACCCCTCTTCTAACAAGTTTTTTCCCCCCAAGCCAAATTTAAGAATGACAACAGGATCTTTTCCTGTCGTGCTGCAACGTAACTTCAGCATCACGCTCATCAGATTTCTCAGAAAAGATAAACTGGGAGCCACAGGAAAAATAAATAAATCAATAAAAAATAAAAATGACATTTATCAGCTGCCCCCTCCTGTTCCAGCTTCCATCCCCAGCAGGCAGCCTCCAGGACATGAAGGGATCAGGGAAAATTTGTTTTTCCAGAGGAGGATTCCTTGCAGGATGAATGAATCAGCCCCAGCTCCCCGGGGCAGCCGTGGGATGCAGTGAGGGGGTGGCAGACAACGAGTGACGGTGACAGACAGGGGTTGGTGCAGGAAATTTCAAGTTCAGAGCGCTCAGGGAGGGTGGGTGGGACTGAGCTGGGCCTTGGGAGAGAGAGGGGGGGAAAAAAAAAATAAAATAAATGACCCAGATGCAGCAAAAAATGTGTGTCAGGAAAAAAGAAAAAAGATGGAGCAAAGGTGGAAGGGAGGGTGGGGATTGGAAAATGACAGCAGTGACTGGGCAAACTGGGGATGTTTTCTGGGATATTTGCTGCCCTGAAAGGGTCAGGGAGTCAGGACACACTGAAATCCTCCTCCTCCTCCTCAGTCCAGAAATGAACATGGAATTCCACCTCTGCTGCCTTTTTTTTGCAGCTGGGAGCCCCGAGAATGCAGCAGGGAAGGGGAAATTAAAGCAAGGAAAGTTCTGAATTTCCAGCTCAGATGGATCTGGCAGCAGATCTGGAAAAGGCAGGAAGCTCCTGCTAAATCAACTCCTTTCCTGGCCTTGTTTCTGAGGGAACAGAGCTGCTCCTGAGCAAAAATGAGGGTGCAAAGGAGACACAGGGCTGCAGCCTCCCACACACAGCGCCAGGGGCATGGAGGGGGATTGAGGGGGGATTGAGGGGGTTTGAGGGGGTTTGAGGTGGGGATTGAGGGGTTTGAGGGGGGATTGAGGGGTCTGAGGGGGTCTGAAATGGGGATGGAGGGGTCTGAAATGGGGATGGAGGGGTTTGAGGTGGGGATTGAGGGGTTTGACGGGGTCTGAGGAGGGGATTGAGGGGTCTGAAATGGGGATGGAGGGGTCTGAGGGGTCTGAAATGGGGATGGAGGGGTCTGAAATGGGGATGGAGGGGTTTGAGGTGGAGATTTGGGGGTCTGAGGGGGGATTGAGGGGTTTGAGGGGGTCTGAAATGGGGATTGAGGGGTTTGAAGGGGGGATGGAGGGGTCTGAGGGGGGATTGAGGGGGTTTGAGGTGGGGATTGAGGGGTCTGAAATGGGGATGGAGGGGTCTGAGGGGTCTGAAATGGGGATTGAGGGGGGACTGAGGGGGGATTGAGGGGGGATTGAGGGGGGATTGAGGGGGTCTGAAATGGGGATTGATGGGTTTGAAGGGGAGATGGAGGGGTTTGAGGTGGGGATTGAGGAGTTTGAGGGGGATGAGGGGGGATGGAGGGGTCTGAGGGGGTCTGAAATGGGGATGGAGGGGTCTGAGGTGGAGATGGAGGGGTCTGAGGGGGGGATAGGGGGGATGAGGGGTTTAAGGTGGAGATGAAGGGGTTTGAGGGGATATTGAGGGGTCTGAAATGGGGATTGAGGGGTCTGAAATGGGGATTGAGGGGTCTGAAATGGGGATTGAGGGGTTTGAGGGGGTCTGAAATGGGGATGGAGGGGTTTGAGGTGGAGACGGAGGGGTCTGAAAAGGGGATTGAGGGGTTTAGGGGATATGGAGGGGTCTGAGGGGGGATGGAGGAGTTTGAGGGGGGATAGGGGGGATGAGGGGGGATGGAGGGGTCTGAGGGGGGATTGAGGGGTCTGAAATGGGGATTGAGGGGGGACTGAGGGGTCTGAGGAGTCTGAAATGAGGATGGAGGGGTTTGAAGGGATATGGAGGGGTTTGAGGTGGGGATTGAGGGGTCTGAAATGGGGATTGAGGGGGGACTGAGGGGTCTGAGGAGTCTGAAATGAGGATTGAGGGGTTTGAGGGGATATGGAGGGGTCTGAGGGGGAATTGAGGGGTCTGAGGGGGTCTGAAATGGGGAATGAGGGGTTTAAGGGGATATGGAGGGGTCTGAGGGGGGGATAGGGGGGATGAGGGGCTTAAGGTGGAGATGGAAGGGTTTGAGTGGAGATTGAGGGGTCTGAAATGGGGATTGAGAGGTTTAAGGGGATACGGAGGGGTCTGAGGGGGGATAGGGGTTTGAGGTGGAGATGGAGGGGTCTGAAATGGGGATTGAGGGGTCTGAGGGCATCTGAAATGGGGATTGAGGGGTTTGAAGGGGATATGGAGGGGTCTGAGGGGGGGACTGAGGGGTCTGAGGGGGGAATTTATTATTTTATAATATGATATTATATTAAAGAATGCTATACTGAACTATACTAAAGAATACAGAAATTATATTTACAGAAGGCTAAAAAAATAATAATGAAAATTCATTACTCTCTCCAGAGTCCCAACACAAAGGGATTGGCCAAAGTTTGGCCAAAGAGTGAAAACAACTCACACCAGAATCCAAACAATTTCCAAACACATTCCAAAGGAGCAAAACAGGGAGAAGCAAATGAGATAATTATTGTTGTCATTTTTCAGTTGTTCTCAATTTTTTCTTCATTTGTTTTCAATTTTTTTTAATTTTTTTTCAGTTATTTTCGTTTTTCCCTGAGGCTCCTCAGCCCCCCAGGAGAACAATCCTGGCCCATGGATTTTTCAGAAAATGTGAATTTTGTGACACCATCCTGAGAACACCTGCCCTTCTAGACTGGAGCTCAGACTAAGTAAATAGTACAGAAAGGATATTTACAGAAGGCTAAAAAAAATAATAATGAAAATTCATTACTCTCTCCAGAGTCCCAACAGAAAGGGATTGGCCAAAGAGTGAAAACAACTCACACCAGAATCCAAACAATTTCCAAACACATTCCAAAGGAGCAAAACAGGGAGAAGCAAATGAGATAATTATTGTTTTCATTTTTTCTCAATTATTTTCATTTTTCCCCGAGGCTCCTCAGCCCCCCAGGAGAACGATCCTGGCCCAAGGATATTTCAGACAATGTGAATTTTGTGACACCATCCTGAGGACACCTGCCCTTCTAGACTGGAGCTTAGACTAAGTAAATAGTACAGAAAGGATATTTACAAAATTATATTTATATTAAAAAAATAATAATGAAAATTCATTACTGTCTCCAGAGTCCCAACATAAAGGGATTGGCCAAAGAGTGAAAACAACTCACACCAGAATCCAAACAATCTCCAAACACATTCCAAAGGAGCAAAACAGGGAGAAGCAAATGAGATAATTATTGTTTTCATTTTTTCTCAATTATTTTCATTTTTCCCCGAGGCTCCTCAGCCCCCCAGGAGAACGATCCTGGCCCAAGGATATTTCAGGCAATGTGACCCTGACACCCTCCCAGCCTCGCTGCCCTCTCTGGACTCCCTCCAGCCCAATCCATCCCATAATTTCCCCCTTTTGCCCCGTTTGGGGGCAGCAGCACCCAGCACCTCCCTCCCCGCTGGGTACCAGTGACGCTCCAGCCAGCAATTCCCTGATTGGCTGCCCGGCAGCCAATGGGAAGCCGAGCTCCATGGCAACGGGGCCCTGTTGCCAGGAGCAACGGGGCGGGGGTGACTCAGGGAAATGGGGGCGGTGGGGCTGGGCAGGGGAGGAAGGGCTGGGATGAGGGACGGGGGCTCCAGGCTGCTCTTAAAATTCAATTTATTCCACTCAAAATGCAATTTATGGTATAGAAAATGCAGGTTATTGGATACAGTAACTTACTGGATAAAAAAATCCCCTTTATTGTATGCAAAATGCAATTTATTGTATAGAAAATGCAGTTTATTGTATGCAAAATGCAATTTATTGTATGCAAAATGGAGTTTATTGTATACAATACCTTATTGTATACAAAATGCAGTTTCTTGTATACAAAATGCAGTTTCTTCTATACAATAACTTATTGTATACAAAATGCAATTTATTGCTTAGAAAATGCAGTTTATTGTATACAAAATGCAACTTTTACTGTATGCAAAATGCAATTTATTGTATGCAAAATGGAGTTTATTGTATACAAAATGCAGTTTCTTGTATACAATAACTTACTGTATAGAAAATGCAGTTTATTGTATAGAAAATGCAGTTTATTGTATAGAAAATGCACTTTATTTCATACAAAATGCAGTTTCTTGTATGCAAAATGACATTTCTTGTATACAATAAGTTATTGTATACAAAATGCAATTTATTGCATAGAAAATGCAGTTTATTGTATACAAAATGCAACTTTTACTGTATGCAAAATGCAATTTATTGCATACAATAACTTATTGTGTACAAAATGCCATTTCTTGTATACAAAATGCAGTTTCTTGAATACAATAATTTATTGTCTACAAAATGCAGTTCATTGCATACAAAATGCAGTTTGTTTTATACAATAACTTATTGTATACAAAATGCAACTTATTGTATGGAAAATGCCATTTATTGTATACAAAATGCAGTTTCTTGAATACAATAATTTATTGTATACAAAATGCCATTTATTGTATACAATAACTTCTTGTATACAAAATGCCATGTATTGCATAGAAAATGCAGTTTATTGTATACAAAATGCAGCTTATTGCATACAATAACTTACTGTACAGAAAATGCCATTTATTGTACACAAAATGCAACTTATTGTACACAAAATGGAGTTTACTGTATACAATAACTTATTGTATTCAAAATGCAACTTATTGTCTACAAAATGCAATTTATTGTATACAAAATGCACTTTATTGTATACAATAACTTACTATATTCAAAATGCAACTTGTTGTCTACAAAATGCCATTATTGTATACAAAATTCAATTTATTGTATACAAAATGCAACTTGTTGCATACAAAATGCAGTTTATTGTATAGAAAATGCAGTTTATTCTATACAGTAAGTTATTGCATGCAATAAGTTGCATTTTGTATGCAATAAGTTATTGTATACAATAAACTGCATTTTCTATCCAATAAACTGTGTTTTCTATACAATAAGTTATTGTCTACAAGGAGTTGCATTTTGTATACAATAAACTGCATTTAGTGTACAATAAATTGCATTTTGCATGCAGTAAATTGCATTTTGTATACAATAAACTGCATTTTCTATACAATAAACTGCATTTAGTATTCTCATCTCTTCCCTCAAGTGGGAATTGCACAGGAAGGAGTTTTTAGAGGGATAAAAATGTCCTAAAATGGCTCCATCCAGGACAAACACCCCAAAAACCCCAAAAAATCCCCAAAACTCAACAACTCCAACCTCAAAGCCAGAATTCTCTCCTTATGCAGAAGGAATTCATTCAATAATTCCTCCCTCACAGCTCCTTTAATTTCATTTTAGGCTCGGCAAGAACCTCCTCACCCCTCATTTCCCAAAATGTGAGGGAGGAAAAAAACCCAAATTCAACAGAAAAAAAAATAAAACCCAGCAAGATTCTGGGCTCCTGTCTGAATCATTTCTCTATTTCTTTTAGTATAGAATTGTTAATGTCATATATATCATAAAATAATAAATCAACCTTCTGAAACATGGAGTCAAGATTCCCTTCCCTCATGTGGGAGGAGTTTTTAGTGGGATAAAAAGGGCCTGGAATGGCTCCATCCAGGACAAACACCCCAAAAACCCCCAAAAACCCCAAAACTCAACAACTCCAACCTCAAAGCCAGAATTCTCTCCTGAATTCTCTGCTTATTTTCAAAAACAGAAGGAATTCATTCAATAATTCCTCCCTCCCTCACAGCTCCTTTAATTTCATTTTAGCCTCAGCAAGAACCTCCTCACCCCTCATTTCCCAAAATCTGGGGGAGGAAAAAAACCCAAATTCAACAGAAAAAAAAAAACCCAACAAAAAATAACTTCCCCCCCAGGAGGTTGGAGGTGCCTGCACTGCCTGTGCTGAGTCACTGCTTGAAATCCTCATTTCCACCCCCTCATGACATCAAATTCTCCAATGCTGATGCAGATGGAAGGGTTGGGCTCCAATAAAGAGAATTAAAAAGCTTTTATCAACCTGCAGGCAGGAAATGCAGGTGAGTCGAAGGGAATTGTGGAGAATCAGGAGGTTTCCTTGTGGAAAACACCTCAAAGCAAACATGATTTAGTGAGGAATAAAATATTCTGGTTTTTTGGTACTCCCTCCATCACTAAACTCAGGAGAGGGGTCAGCTTTATCCCAGGAGTGTGACCTGGGCTGCCAAAATAATTTCCATGGGATACCCAGGAATCACATAGAGGTGGATAAAAGTTTTATGTTTATATTTCATTAAAATAATTTTATAGTTCATAAAAATAATTTCATATTTCATTAAAATAATCTTATAGTTCATAAAAATAATTTTGTCTTTCACAAAAATAATTTTACATTCTATATAAATATTATATATTATACATATGATATAATTTATATATTATATAATTTACATTTTACATTCTATATAAATATTATACATTATATAATTTATAGAATAATGTTTCTATTTCTATACAGATATTTGATATAAATAATTTCGTATTTTATAGAAGTATTTTTATATTTTATACAACTATTTTTATATTTTATAGAGATAATTTTATATTTATAGAGATCTTTTTATATTTTATATAATTTTAATATTTTCTTTATATTGTGTATAAATTCTTAGATTTTATAGAAATATTTTCTATTTTATACAATTTTTTTAATATTTTATAGAAATATAAAATATATTATATAAATTTTATATTTTCTCTAAACATTTTATATTTAATATAAATTTTTATATTTTATACAAATATTTTCTATTTTCTATTTTATAGAGATAATTTTATATTTTTTAGAGATAATTTTATATTTTTTAGAGATAATGAGCAATGAGAGGAGTTTTAATTCCCTTCCCACCCAAACCATTCCATAATTCCATTTTCACATCACCTGAGCCACAGCTCCAGCACTTCTGGGCACAAAAACCTCTTAAATCCTCTGACCTGGATGGGAAAACTTGGTTTAAATTGAATTTCCATGTGTGGAAAAGGAAATACAGAGAATTCCTGTGCCACATCTCCCAGACACTGACAGGTTAATTTTGGGAGAAAATAATCAACTGTATAAACAGCTCAGGAGTTAAACAGGCCCAAGGAACAGTTCCCTAAGAAAATTTGGATTAAACTGTTTTAATTTCATGTTTTCCAAGCCTGGAGCTCTCAGCAGCGAGGGCCACTCTCAGCCCTGCTCTTCCCTCTTGTAGGAAAAGTGAAATTATTGATGTTCAAAAGGAAGGAAACTCTGATCCTGCTGTGGGAGTTGCTTTAAAACCTTCTCACCCTTCCTTTCCAAAATCTGGGGGAGGAAAAAACCCAAATTCAACAGCAAAAAAGCCCAAACTCAACAGCAAAAAACCCAAATTCAACAGCAAAAAATTCAACCCCAAAAGAGACAAAAAGTGAAGGATGATCCCAGACACTGACAGGTGAACATTGGGAGGAAGGAACCAACTGCACAAACAGCCCAGGAGTTAAACAGGCCTAAGGAACACTGCCCTAAGAAAAATGGGATTAAACTGTTTTAATTTCATGTTTTCCAAGCCTGGAGCTGCCAGCAGCGAGGGCCACTCTCAGTCCTGCTCTTCTCTCTCATAGGAAAAGTGAAATTATTGATTTGATGTTCAAAAGGAAGGAAACTCTGATCCTGCTGCTCCTTTTGCCTTTGACTTTTGGGAGCTGCTTTAAAACCTTCTCATCCCTCCTTTCCAAAATCTGGGGGAGGGAAAAACCCAAATTCAACAGCAAAAAACCCAAATTCAACAGCAAAAAATTCACCCCTAAAAGAGACAAAAAGTGAAGGATGATCCCAGACACTGACAGGTGAACACTGGGAGAAAATAATCAACTGTATAAACAGCTCAGGAGTTAAACAGGCCCAAGGAATAGTTCCCCAAGAAAAATGGGATTAAACTGCTTTAATTTCGTGTTTTCCAAGCCTGGAGCTGCCAGCAGCGAGGGCCACTCTCAGCCCTGCTCTTCCCTCTTGTAGGAAATGTGAAATTATGTGAAATGTAGGAAAAGTGAAATTATTGATGTTCAAAAGGAAGGAAACTCTGATCCTGCTGCTCCTTTTGCCTTTGACTTTTGGGAGCTGCTTTAAAACCTTCTCATCCCTCCTTTCCAAAATCTGGGGGAGGAAAAAAACCCAAATTCAACAGCAAAAAAACCCAAATTCAACAGCAAAAAACCCAAATTCAACAGCAAAAAAACCCAACCCCAAAAGAGACAAAAAGTGAAGGATGATCCCAGACACTGACAGGTGAACATTGGAAGAAAATAATGAACTGCATAAACAGCCCAGGAGTTAAACAGGCCCAAGGAGCACTGCCCTAAGAAAATTTGGATTAAACTGCTTTAATTCCATGTTTTCCAAGCCTGGAGCTCTCAGCAGTGAGGGCCACTCTCAGCCCTGCTCCTCCCTCTTGTAGGAAAAGTGAAATTATTGATGTTCAAAAGGAAGGAAACTCTGATCCTGCTGTGGGAGTTGCTTTAAAACCTTCTCACCCTTCCTTTCCAAAATCTGGGGGAGGAAAAAACCCAAACTCAACAGCAAAAAAGCCCAAACTCAACAGCAAAAAACCCAACCCCAAAAGTGAAGGATGATCCCAGACACTGACAGGTTAACATTGGGAGAAAATAATCAACTGCATAAACAGTTGAAGGAGTTTAACAGGCCCAAGCAACACTGCCCTAAGAAAATTTGGATTAAACTGCTTTAATTCCATGTTTTCCAAGCCTGGAGCTCTCAGCAGCGAGGGCCACTCTCTCTCTGCTCTTCCCTCTCATAGGAAAAGTGAAATTATTGATGTTCAAAAGGAAGGAAACTGATCCTGCTGCTCCTTTTGCCTTTGACTTTTGGGAGCTGCTTTAGGCTGAGCAAGAACCTTCTCAACCTCCCTTTCCAAAATCTGGGGGAGGGAAAAAAAAACAAATTCAACAGCAAAAATACCCAATTTCAACAGCAAAAAAAACCCAAATTCAACAGCAAAAAACCCAAATTCAACAGCAAAAAAACCCAACCCCAAAAGAGACAAAAAGTGAAGGATGATCCCAGACACTGACAGGTTAATTTTGTGAGAAAATAATCAACTGCACAAACAGCCCAGGAGTTCAACAGGCCCAAGGAATAGTTCCCCAAGAAAAATGGGATTAAACTGCTTTAATTTCGTGTTTTCCAAGCCTGGAGCTGCCAGCAGCGAGGGCCACTCTCAGCCCTGCTCCTCCCTCTTGTAGGAAAAGTGAAATTATTGATGTTCAAAAGGAAGCAAACTCTGATCCTGCTGTGGGAGTTGCTTTAAAACCTTCTCACCCTTCCTTTCCAAAATCTGGATGAGGGAAAAAACCCAAATTCAACAGCAAAAAAGCCCAAACTCAACAGCAAAAAAACCCCAAATTCAACAGCAAAAAAACCCAAACTCAACAGCAAAAAATTCACCCCTAAAAGAGACAAAAAGTGAAGGATGCTCAATGCCCCAGCTCTGGAGAACACAGGCAACGCTGCCAGTGCAGCACCAAAGCTTCGTGGACAGTTCCTGAGGCTTCCTGGGCAGAATTTTGGCAGAGAATTCCCTGTCAGAGCTCCCAGCTCCGTTTCCCAGCATTTCCCACCCTCCTCAGCTCGAGCTATTCCTGTCTCCATCCCCAGAGCAGGGAAGGGCTCCCGTGACGTCAAAGCAGTTTCCCAGCAACAATTCATGAGGGCTGTCCACCACAGGGGTTTCCTGAAAAGCAAGGAATTATCCACCTCCTTTCCACGGTGCCAGGATGCAAAAGGACAGCACCGAGCAGGGAGCTCTGTTAACCCTTGCAGGGGAATCCCTGGGAATTGCTGCTGGGTTTGGGTAGAGAAACTCGAGGGGAATTTCTGCCTCCTGGGCCCAGCCCCTAATGAGGCACCTGCAATGGAGGTGACGAGTAGGGAAATGTGGGAAACTAAGTAGGGAAATGTGGGAAACTAAGCAGGAAAACTAAGCAGAGAAACATGGAAAACCAAGCAGGGAAATGTGGGAAACCAAGCAGGGAAATGTGGGAAACTAAGCAGGGAAACATGGAAAACCAAGTAGGGAAACATGGAAAACCAAGTAGGGAAACATGAAAAACCAAGCAGGGAAATGTGGGAAACTAAGCAGGAAAAAATGGAAAACCAAGCAGGGAAACATGGAAAACTACGCAGGAAAATGTGGGAAACTAAGCAGGGAAACATGGAAAACTAACCAGAAAACAATGTAAAACCAAGCAGGAAAATCAACCAGGAAAACATGGAAAACCAGATAGGGAAACATGGAAAACCAAGTAGGGAAACATGGAAAACCAAGCAGAAAACAATGTAAAACCAACCAGGAAAATCAACCAGGAAAACATGGAAAACCAAGTAGGGAAACATGGAAAACTAAGCAGGAAAACATGGGAAACAAAGTAGGAAAATCAACCAGGAAAACATGGAAAACCAAGTAGGGAAACATGGAAAACTAAGCAGGAAAATGTGGGAAACTAAGCAGGGAAACATGGAAAACCAAGCAGAAAACAATGTAAAACCAAGCAGGAAAATCAACCAGGAAAACATGGAAAACCAGATAGGGAAACATGGAAAACTAAGCAGGAAAATGTGGGAAACTAAGCAGGGAAACATGGAAAACTAACCAGAAAACAATGTAAAACCAACCAGGAAAATCAACCAGGAAAATATGGAAAACCAATGTGGAAAACCAATGTGGAAAACCAATGAAACCAATGTGGAAAACCAATGTGGAAAAAAATGGAAAACCAAGTAGGAAAACAAGGAAAACCAACCAGGAAAGCCAACAAGGAAAACATGGAAAACCAACAAGGAAAACCAATGTGGGAAACCAAGAAGGAAAACCTGGAAAACCAAGCAGGAAAACCAACCAGGAAAACATGGAAAACCAATGTGGAAAACCTACCAGGAAAACATGGAAAACACACCAGGAAAAAATAGAAAATCAAGCAGGGAAACCAACCAGGAGAACATGGAAAACCAAGCAGGAAAAAAATGGAAAACCAAGTAGGAAAACTAAGCAGGAAAGCAAGGAAAAGCAACTTGGATAACATGTAAAACCAAGCAGGAAAACAAGGAAAACCAACCAGGAAAACATGGAAAACCAAGCAGGAAAAAAATAGAAAACCAACCAGGAAAACCAGCCAGGAAAACATGGAAAACCAGCCAGGAAAACATGGAAAACCAGCCAGAAAAACAAGGAAAAACCTTCTCCTGCTGGCAGCTGCTGCTGTGCTCAGCCTGTGGCAGGCAGGAGCAGCAGCGTTAAAAATCTGGATGAGGGAATCAGGAATTCCCTCCCCTTCCCCAGCTGGCAAAGCAAATCCCCAAAGTTTGTTCAGCAGCTCCCAGAAAAGCTCCAGAGGAGGGAGGGACGAGGCAGGAAGGGTGTCTGGATCCCTCCTCTCTCATCCCATGGCAGACTCTGGGTGTTCTCCAGGTGAGACCCAGAAATGGATTTGAACGTAGGGAAAAAAATGGGGAAATGATGATTCAAAGGGAAAAAAATATGAATTTTATTTGTTGGCTGGCAGCAGAAGTTGGGATGGAGGGTGGAGTCTGAGGAGCAAAGTACAATAATCACACCTCAATCCTAACAAAAACCAGTTGCCAGCACTAAATGTGAAGAGAGCAGAACTTCTTCTAGGCAAAACTGGGCGATGGACGTGTGTGAGGAGGGGGGAAAAGTCAATCCAAGCTCACTATTCCACTAAACTCACCTCAGTGAGGGGTTTAAACGAACTCAAATTCATTTCAAAATGAGGTTAATGTATCAGTGAACACAAGCAGCATCCTCCAGAACAACCAAATTGCATAAGCCACCCCAAAAACGTCACATGGCACGAGGCCAAGCCGGTAACCAACATTCCCCATCGACGGAGCAGCTCCAAACACATAAATCCAGGAAAAAAACCAACCCAGCAGAAGAGCTGGGGAAGGTTCTGTGTCTGCAGAACGAGGGGGAACTCCCCAGGAGCCAGCACAAGGAGATTCCATGATGCCGTCAGGGGAACTCCTCAATGACACGGCAGAGCACAGGGGATTCCCTCTCTCTGGCTCCGGAGGTGAATCCCCAGCAGAATCACAAAAGGAACGAGAGCAGAGCTCACCCTCACCCTCCCAAGCCCCTCAGAGCCACGTTTTTATTGAGCCCAGCTCCATTTTCAATTAACAGCAGCAGAAATCCTGGCATTTACCAAGGGGAGAGGGGGACGCTGAAATATTCGCCCACATTTACGCCTGCGTTTCGCGCCGGGGAGGGGAGGGAAAAGAAAAGTCTGAGCAATTTTTTTTTTTTTATTTATTTTTTTTCCCCTCTCGAATAATTAAAACCTCATTCTAAAAATCAACTCACCCTGCTGGTTCTGCACTCTGAGCACGTCAGCTGTTTGCTGATTTCAGTGGAGACTCCATGGCCACGAGCAGTTCCAGAGGAATTCTGCCAGGATAATCTGGCTCCCGGGAAGCCCCCGCCAGCTCTCCCGAATAAAAAACCCCCAAAAAAATAACCCCCAAAAAAACCCCAAAAACCTGACGATTTCTGCTGCTGCTGGGGGCTCTGACAAGCAGCTCAGCAGCTCCCGGGGATGTCAGCACAGCTCTGCCAATAACCACATCCACACACCCCCTCCTGCTCTCCTGCAAATCTTCAATGGAGCTGCCTCCGCGCAGCCGGAGCCGCCGTTAAAGACGCAGCATCCGTGCCCCAGCAGAGCCCTGGAGAAACACGGGCAGGGATTGAGGCTCCTGCTGGGTGCCCAGAGCTCCTGCAGCCAGGGCAGAGCCTTGAGGAGATTTGGGTGCTGGAGGGCCGGGCTCAGGTGTGCACAGGTGGGACATGAGAGGGCTTGAAAGGGGAGGAAGGTGGAATCATGGAATGGTTTGGGTGGGAAGGGACCTTAAAGCCCATCTCATTCCACCCCCTTGCTGTATTTAAGAGATATCAAACTATCAGAGATATAAATTATCAGAGATATAAAACTATCAGAGATATAAAACTAGGAGTATTTAGGAGATTTGGGTACCCAGAAGTGCTGGAGGGCAGCAGAGAACAGCTGGGGCTGGGGCTGAGGTGTGCCCAGGTGGGACATGAGAGGGCTTGAAAGGCGAAAGGTTTGGGTCCATCTCATTCCACCCCCTTGCTGTATTTAAGAGATATAAAACTATCAGAGATATAAACTATCAGAGATATAAAACTATCAGAGATATAATACTAGGAGTATTTAGGAGATTTGGGTACCCAGAAGTGCTGGAGGACAGCAGAGAACAGCTGGAGCTGGGCTCAGGTGGGACATGAGGGCTTGAAAGGGGAGGAAGGTGAAGAAAGGATCTGAAAATGGAACCATGGAATGGTTTGGGTGGGAAGGGACCTTAAAGCCCATCTCACTGCACCCCCTTGCTGTATTTAAGAGATATAAAACTACCAGAGATATAATAATATGAGTTTTTAAGAGATTTGTGTACCCAGAAGTGCTGGAGGGCAGCAGAGAACAGCTGGGGCTGGGGCTGGGCTCAGGTGGGACATGAGAGGGTTTGGATGCTCAGAGCTCCTGCAGCCAGGGCAGAGCCTTGAGGAGATTTGGGTGCTGGAGGGCCGGGCTCAGGTGTGCCCAGGTGGGACATGAGAGGGCTTGAAAGGTGAAAGAAAGGATCTGAAAATGGAACCGTGGAATGGTTTGGGTCCATCTCATTGCACCCCCTTGCTGTATTTAAGAGATATAAAACTACCAGAGATATAAAACTATCAGAGATTTAATCTATCAGAGATATTAAACTATCAGAGATTTAATACTATCAGGCTATTTAAGAGATTTTTGTAGGCAGAAGTGCTGCAGGGCAGCAGAGAACAGCTGGGGCTGGGGCTCAGGTGGGACATGAGGGCTTGAAAGGGGAGGAAGGTGGAATCATGGAATGGTTTGGGTGGGAAGGGACCTTAAAGCCCATCTCATTCCACCTCCTTCCTGTATTTTAGAGATATAAAACTATCAGAGATATAAAACTATCAGAGATTTAATACTATCAGATATTTAATCTATCAGAGATTTAATACTATCAGGCTATTTAACAGATTTGTGTACCCAGAAGTGCTGGAGGGCAGCAGAGAACAGCTGGAGCTGGGCTCAGGTGTGCCCAGGTGGGACATGAGGGCTTGAAAGGTGAAAGGATCTGAAAATGGAACCATGGAATGGTTTGGGTGGGAAGGGACCTTAAATTCATCTCATTCCACCTCCTTGCTGTATTTAAGAGATATAATACCACCAGAGATATAATACTAGGAGTATTTAAGAGATTTGGGTACCCAGAAGTGCTGGAGGGCAGCAGAGAACAGCTGGAGCTGGGCTCAGGTGGGACATGAGAGGGCTTGAAAGGGGAGGAAGGTGGAATCATGGAATGGTTTGGGTGGAAAGGGACCTTAAAGCCCATCTCATTCCACCCCCTTGCAGTATTTAAGAGATATAAAACTATCAGAGATATAATAATATGAGTTTTTAAGAGATTTGGGTACCCAGAAGTGCTGAGGACAGCAGAGAACAGCTGGGGCTGGGCTCAGGTGGGACATGAGGGCTTGAAAGGGGAGGAAGGTGAAGAAAGGATCTGAAAATGGAACCATGGAATGGTTTGGGTGGGAAGGGACCTTAAAGCCCATCTCATTCCACCCCCTTCCTGTATTTAAGAGATATAAAACTATCAGAGATATAAAACTATCAGAGATTTAATACTATCAGAGATTTAATACTATCAGGCTATTTAAGAGATTTTTGTAGGCAGAAGTGCTGGAGGGCAGCAGAGAACAGCTGGGGCTGGGCTCAGGTGTGCCCAGGTGGGACATGAGGGCTTGAAAGGGGAGGAAGGTGAAGAAAGGATCTGAAAATGGAACCATGGAATGGTTTGGGTCCATCTCATTCTACCTCCTTGCTGTATTTAAGAGATATAAAACTATCAGAGATATAATAATATGAGTATTTAGGAGATTTGGGTACCCAGAAGTGCTGGAGGGCAGCAGAGAACAGCTGGGGCTGGGCTCAGGTGAGACACGAGGGCTTGAAAGGTGAAAGAAAGGATCTCAAAATGGAATCATGGAATGGTTTGGGTCCATCTCATTGCACCCCCTTGCTGTATTTAAGAGATAATAACATTATCAGAGATATAAAACTATCAGAGATATAAAACTATCAGAGATATAAAACTATCAGAGTATTTAATATTATCAGAGTATTTAAGAGATTTGTGTGCTGGAGGGCTGCAGAGAACAGCTGGGGCTGTGGCTCAGGTGTGCCCAGGTGGGACATTCATTATCATTCATTATTTGCTTTTTACATTCTGTAAGTATCCTTTCTGTATCCTTTAGTATCGTATTTTTAATATATGATAGTATTATAAAGTATTAAATTAACTTTCTAAACACATGGAGTCAGATCCATCATTCCTCTCTGCCACGGGGTCCAGGGCACGAATATCAGAAACCACCCAGCCCCTCAATATCTGACCCTATGATAGCATATTTAATATATCACAGTCTATCATAGTATATTTAATATATCATAGACCCTATATTATATTCAATATATCATAGTCTGACTCTATCACAGTATATTTAATATATCATAGACTCTATGATAGTATATTTAATATATTGTAGTCTACAGCCCCTTTATCCCAGTTTGCCACTGAAGGAAATAAATGGAATTTCCAGGTTTTGCAGGAATGTTTTGGCAGATGGTTGAGCTCTCCCCTCCTCTCTCAGCATCAAAAATAGCCCCAGAAAAACACAGATTTTTCTCTGCTTCCTCGTGAGCAGCAATTCTGGCTTCCCAGAGACTTGTGAGAGGGGAAATTGCCATTAATGAGAAAATACAGAGTGAGTTTTTATAAGGAAAAATAAAATTAAAAACCTACTAACTCCAAACTTAGGGGTTTTCCATAAATATTTTTCAGTTTTCCCAAAAACACGAAAATAAATCCTGGTTTGCCAAGGACTTGTGAGAGGGGAAATTGCCACTAATAAGAAAATAGAGAGTGAGTTTTTATAAAGAAAATAAAATTGTATCACGTGAAGGTAATTAGAAATATTATAATAACTCCAGACTGAGAGGTTTTCCACAATTATTGTTGAGTTTTCCCAACAAACATGAAAATAAATCCTGGTTTCCCAAGGACTTGTGAGAGGGGAAATTGCCACTAATAAGAAAATAGAGAGTGAGTTTTTATAAGGAAAAATAAAATTATATTCCATGCAGGTAATTAATAACCTAATCACTCCAGACTGAGAGGTTTTCCACAATTATTGTTGAGTTTTCCCAACAAACATGAAAATAAATCCTGGTTTGCAAAGGACTTGTGAGATGGGAAATTGCCATTAATAAGAAAATAGAGAGTGAGTTTTTATAAAGAAAAATAAAATTAAAACCCTACTAACTCCAGACTTAGAGGTTTTCCATAAATATTTTTGGGTTTTCCCAACAAACACGAAAATAAATCCTGGTTTCCCAAGGACTTGTGAGAGGGGAAATTGCCACTACTGAGATGAGCTTTAAGGTTCCTCCCAAGCCAAAATTGGAATTTTTGGAGTCCTGGCATCCCACAATTCCCTGCTAAAAGGGAGTTGCTCTCTCCCAGTCACGTCCCAGCAGGAATTTGGGATTTTTCCCTGTTCTGGGAAGGTCTGTGAGGGGTTCAGGTCCATCCAGGCAGTGCCACCAATTCCATTCCCTGTCTGAAGCCAACCTGGAGGAGAAAAAACCCCAAATTTTGCCATTTTTGGGTCAAATCCCAACAGGATTGGGCTCAAAGCTCCTGATCCCTTTGAACAGAGGGGAGCGGGAAGCACAAAATCCCATTTCCCCACGGAATTTCCTGCCTGAAGCCTCCCTAAGAAAGGTCAATTCGGGGATGACGCCTTCCTGAACAAAGCGAATTTTGTGTCTAAACTCATCTCGGGAGAAATTAATTCCTCCAAGAAAATAAAAAATTGAAAAACTTCATTAAAAAAACAACAACTCCCAGGGAGCTGCTGTGCCGAGCGGGCCGGGCCTGCCCACGCTCGGCCGAAGCCGAAATTGTGAATTTCTGGGGAAGGAGGAGGAGCAGCAGCAGCGCTGACTCAGCCCCGGCTGCTCCTGGGGACGGACCCGAGCTCCCGATCCACGGCCCCGAGGGCCCCAGGGACTGCCCGTGCCTGGGGGGCCGTGGCTGGGCAGGGATGGAGCCCCTTCATCATCATCTTCATCATGGCTGGGGGGCCGTGGCTGGGCAGGGATGGAGCCCCTTCTTCATCTTCATCTTCCTCTTCTTCTTCCCACTCCCTTTCCCCTTCCTCTTTCTTTTTCCCCTTCCCCACTCCCTTTCCCCTTCCTCTTTCTTTTTCCCCTTCCCCATTCCCTTTCCCCTTTGTCTTTCTTTTCCTTTCTCCTTCTTCTTCTGCCTCCTCTTCTTCCCCTTTCTCTTCTTCCTGTTCCTTCCTCTTCCCCTTTCCCTTTTTCCTTCCCCTTCTCCTTTCCCTTCCACTTCTTCTTCCCCTTCCCCTTCCTTCTTCTTCCCTTTCCTTTCTCCTTCTTCTTCCCCTTCCCCTTTTTCCTTTCTCTTTCCCTTTCCCCTTCTCTTCACCTTCTTCCCCTTCTTTTCTCCCTTCCTCTTCTTCTTTTTCCTTTTCCTTCCTCTTCCCCTTCCCCTTTTTCTTTCCCCTTCTCTTTGCCTTCTTCCCCTTCTTTTCTCCCTTCCTCCTCTTCTTTTTCCTTTTCCTTCCCCTTTTTCTTTCCCCTTCTTCTTCCCTTTCCCCACTCCCTCTCTTTCCCCTTCATCTTCCCCTTCCTATTTCCCTTCCCCTTCTTCCTCCCTTCCTTCTTTCCCTTCCCCTTCTTCCTCCCTTTCTCTTTCCCCTTCCCCTTCTTCCTCCCTTTCTCTTTCCCCTTCCCCATTTCCTTTCCCCTTCTCTTCCACTTCTTCCCCTTCTTTCCCCCTTCCTCTTCTTCTTTCTCCTTTTCCTTCCTCTTCCCCTTTTTCTTTCCCCTTCTTCTTCCCCTTCCCCTCTCTTTCCCCTTCTTCTTCCCCTTCCTATTTCCATTCCCCTTCTTCCTCCCTTTCTTCTTCCTTTTCTTCTTCCCCTTCTCCTTCTTCTTCCCTTTCTCTTTCCCCTTCCCCATTTCCTTTCCCCTTCCTCTTCCCTTTCCCCTTCTCTTCCACTTCTTTCCCTTCTTTCCCCCTTCTTCTTCCTTCTCCTTTTCCTTCCTCTTCTCCTTTTTCTTTCCCCTTCTTCTTCCCCTTCCCCTTCTTCCTCCCTGTCTTCTTCCTTCTTTCCCTTCTCCTTCTTCTTTTCTTTCTCTTTCCCCTTCCCCATTTCCTTTCCCTTCTCCTTCCCCATTCCTCTTCCCCTTCTTCTTTTTCCCTTTCCTTCCTCATCCCTTTTTCCTCTCCCTTCCTCTTTCCCTTCTTTCCTTTTCCTTCCCCTTCCCTTTTTTTTTCTCCTTCACCTTCTTCTTCCCCTTCCCCTTTTTCCTTTTCCTTCCCCTTCTCCTTTCCCTTTCCCCTTCTCTTCGCCTTCTTCCCCTTCTTTCCCCCCTTCCTCTTCTTCTTTTTCCTTTTCCTTCCCCTTCCCCTTTTTCTTTCCCCTTCTTCTTCCCCTTCCCTTTCTTCCTCCCTGTCTTCTTCCTTCTTTCCCTTCTCCTTCTTCTTTCCTTTCTTTCCCCTTCCCCATTTCCTTTCCCCTTCCTCTTCCCTTTCCCCTTCTCTTCTCCCTCCCCATTCCCATTCCTCTTCCCCTTCTTCTTTTTCCCTTTCTTTCCTCATCCCCTTTCCCTTTTTCCTGCCCCTCCCTCTTTCCCTTTTTTCCTTTTCCTTCCCCTTTTTCTTCTCCTTCACCTTCTTCTTCCCCTTCCCCTTTTTCCTTTCCCTTCCCCTTCTCCTTTCCCCTTCTCTTCACCTTCTTCCCTCCCTTCCTCTTCTTCTTTTTCCTTTTTCTTCCTCTTCCTCTTCCCCTTCTTCTTCCCCTTCCCCTCTCTTTCCCCTTCTTCACCTTCCTATTTCCCTTCCCCTTCTTCCTCCCTTCCTTCTTTCCCTTCTCCTTCTTCTTCCCTTTCTCTTTCCCCTTCCCCATTTCCTTTCCCCTTCCTCTTCCCTTTCCCTTCTCCTTTCCCCTTCTCTTCTCCTTCCCCATTCCCCATTCCTCTTCTTCCATTTTCCCTTTTTCCTTTTCCTTCCTCATCCCCTTTCCCTTTTTCCTGCCCCTCCCTCTTTCCCTTCTTTCCTTTTCCTTCCCCTTCCCTTTTTTCTTCTCCTTCACCTTCTTCTTCCCCTTCCCCTTTTTCCTTTCCCTTTCCCCTTCTCTTCCACTTCTTCCCCTTCTTTTCCCCCTTCCTCTTCTTCTTTTTCCTTTCCCTTTCCCTTCCTCTTCCCCTTTTTCTTTCCCCTTCTTCTTTGCCTTCTTCCCCTTCTTTTCTCCCTTCCTCTTCTTCCTTTCCCTTCCTCTTCCCTTTCTCTTCTCCTTTCCCCTTCTCTTCTTCCTCTCCATTCCCTTTCCCCTTCCTCTCCTTTTTCCCTTTCCTTCCTCATCCCCTTTCCTTTTTTCCTGCCCCTTCCTCTTTCCCTTTTTTCCTTCCCCTTCTTCTTCTCCTTCTTTTTCCCCTTCCCCTTTTTCCTTTTCCTTCCCCTCTTTCCTTCCCCTTTTCCTTCCCCTTCTTTTTCCCCCCCTTTTCCCCACCCTGAGCCCCCACATCTCCCTCAGAATTCCCCAGACCCTTTTCCTGCTGCTCCAGCCCTTCCCAGCCTCCCCTCTCCTCCTCCAGATCCACTCCTGGAGCTCTCTGACCTTTTTAAGTTTTTACCAACAAAAAAAAAATCCAAAATCCATCCTTTAAAACAAAAATAAAATAAAAATATTCAGACCAAAGCAGGAGCTGAATCCACCTTGTCCCACACTTTTGTTTCCTTCCAACATTTCCCACTTTTATTCCCTTGGGATATTCCCCTGCAGCCACGGTGAGAGGCTCAGGGTCATCCCAACAGGTTTAAAACATCGGAATTTGGCTTTCAAGCTCTGCTGGAGCCAGAAATGGATATTTGGGAAGAGTTTAAGGCAAAGAAAAGCAACCTTGGCACAGGAATGCAGGGGAAGCACCAGCAGCCCTAAATATTGGCAAGATCGGTTGATTCAGTCTCTATTTAGCCAAAAAAAACCAAAAAAAAAAGACTTTAAAAAAGTCTTCAAGGTGCCAAGCTGTGTTCCCTGCTGCGAATTATTTGGGAATAACTCAGTGAGTGACTGAGGTGGGAGGAGAGCTCCTAAATCTGCTCGGAAAGTTTGGCCACTGATCCCTCTGAGGTGCCCCTGGGGCAGGCACCTCCTCCTTGCAAACAATTCAAACCCAATCAATTTATTCCAATTAATCTCGGTTTTAATTCAGATTAAATGAGATAACGAGGCTGGGGCTGGGAGCAGTGGTTTAGGCACCTCCAAGGGGTGATTTAGGCACCTTCCCCCCTTAAAATCAGGGGTTTGGAATAGCAGTAAATAAAATTTAGCAGCACAAGTGGCAGCAAATAATTAAAATCCAATCAATTTATCCCAATCAATCTGGTTTAATTTATATTAAATGAGATAACAAGGCTGGGAGCAGTGGTTTAGGCACCTCCAAGGGGTGATTTAGGCACTTTCCCCCCCATAAAATCAGGGGTTTGGAATAGGATAAATATAATAGATAATAGAATAATTATTAATATAATAGATATTAATATAATAGAATAAATATTAATAAATATAATAGATAATAGATAAATATAATAGATAATAGAATAATTCAAACCCAATCAATTTATTCCAATTAATCTGGTTTAATTTATATTAAATGAGATAATGAGGCTGGGAACAGTGATTTAGGCACCTCCAAGGGGTGATTTAGGCACTTTCTCCCCCATAAAATCAGGGTTTGGAATAGCAGCAAATAATTCAAACCAAATCAATTTATTCCAATTAATCTGGGTTTTAATTCAGATTAAATAACGAGGCTGGGAGCAGTGGTTTAGACACCTCCAAGGGGTGATTTAGGCACTTTCCCCCTATAAAATCAGGGTTTTGGAATAGCAGCAAATAATTCAAACCCAATCAATTTATTTCAATTAATCTGGTTTAATTTATATTAAATGAGACAATGAGGCTGGGAACAGTGATTTAGGCACCTCCAAGGGGTGATTTAGGCACTTCCCCCTCTCTAAAATCAGGGGTTTGGAATAGGAGCAAATAATTCAAACCCAATCAATTTATTCCAAATAATCTGGGTTTTAATTCAGATTAAATAACGAGGCTGGGAGCAGTGGTTTAGGCACTTTCCCCCCCATAAAATCAGGGGTTTGGAATAGCAGTAAATTAAATTTAGCAGCACAAGTGGCAGCAAATCATTGAAACCCAATCAATTTATTCCAATTAACCTGGTTTAATGTTTAATTTCTATTAAATGAGACAACGAGGCTGGGAGCAGTGGTTTAGGCACCTCCAAGGGCTGATTTAGGCACTTCCCCCTCTCTAAAATCAGGGGTTTGGAATAGCAGCAAATAATTCAAACCAAATCAATTTATCCCAATTAATCTGGTTTAATGTTTAATTTATATTAAATGCGATAACGAGGCTGGGAGCAGTGGTTTAGGCACCTCCAAGGGGTGATTTGGGCACCTTCCCCCCTGAAAATCAGGGGTTTGGAATAGCAGTAAATTAAATTTAGCAGCACAAGTGGCAGCAAATAATTCAAACCCAATCAATTTATTCCAATTAATCTGGGTTTTAATTCAGATTAAATAATGAGGCTGGGAGCAGTGGTTTAGGCACCTCCAAGGGGTGATTTAGGCACCTTCCCTCCATTAAATCAGGGTTTTGGAATAGCAGCAAATAATTCAAACCCAATCAATTTATTCCAATTAATCTGGTTTTTAATTCAGATTAAATGAGATATTGAGGCTGGGAGCAGTGGTTTAGGCACCTCCAAGGGGTGATTTAGGCACTTTCCCCCCCATAAAATCAGGGGTTTGGAATAGCAGTAAATTAAATTTAGCAGCACAAGTGGCAGCAAATCATTCAAGCCCAATCAATTTATCCCAATTAATCTGGTTTAATGTTTAATTTATATTAAATGAGATAAAGAGGCTGGGAGCAGTGGTTTAGGCACCTCCAAGGGGTGATTTAGGCACTTCCGCCCCACAAAATCAGGGTTTGGAATAGGAGCAAATAATTCAAACCCAATCAATTTATTTCAATTAATCTGGTTTAATTTATATTAAATGAGACAATGAGGCTGGGAACAGTGATTTAGGCACCTCCAAGGGGTGATTTAGGCACCTTCCCCCCATTAAATCAGGTGTTTGGAATAGCAGCAAATAATTCAAACCCAATCAATTTATTCCAATTAATCTGGGTTTTAATTCAGATTAAATAACGAGGCTGGGAGCAGTGGTTTAGGCACTTTCCCCCCCCATAAAATCAGGGGTTTGGAATAGCAGTAAATTAAATTTAGCAGCACAAGTAGCAGCAAACAATTCAAACCCAATCAATTTATCCCAATTAATCTGTTTAATTTATATTAAATGAGACAACAAGGCTGGTAACAGTGGTTTAGGCACCTCCAAGGAGTGATTTAGGCACCTTCCCTCCATTAAATCAGGGTTTTGGAATAGGAGCAAATAATTCAAACCCAATCAATTTATCCCAATTAATCTGGGTTTTAATTCAGATTAAATAACGAGGCTGGGAGCAGTGGTTTAGGCACCTCCAAGGGGTGATTTAGGCACTTTCCCCCTATAAAATCAGGGTTTTGGAATAGCAGCAAATAATTCAAACCCAATCAATTTATTTCAATTAATCTGGTTTAATTTATATTAAATGAGACAATGAGGCTGGGAACAGTGATTTAGGCACCTCCAAGGGGTGATTTAGGCACCTTCCCCCCCATAAAATCAGGGGTTTGGAATAGCAGCAAATCATTCAAACCCAATCAATTTATCCCAATTAATCTGGGTTTTAATTCAGATTAAATAACGAGGCTGAGAGCAGTGGTTTAGGCACTTTCTCCCCTATAAAATCAGGGGTTTGGAATAGCAGTAAATTAAATTTAGCAGCACAAATGGCAGCAAATAATTCAAACCCAATCAATTTATCCCAATTAATCTGGTTGTTAATTCAGATTAAATAACGAGGCTGAGAGCAGTGGTTTAGGCACTTTCTCCCCCATAAAATCAGAGGTTTGGAATAGCAGCAAATTAAATTGAGCAACAAAAATGGCAGCAAATAATTCAAATCCAATCAATTTATCCCAATTAACCTGGTTTAATGTTTAATTTATATTAAATGAGACAACGAGGCTGGGAGCAGTGGTTTAGGCACCTCCAAGGGGCAATTTAGGCACTTTCCCCTCTCTAAAATCAGGGGTTTGGAATAGCAGCAAATAATTCAAACCAAATCAATTTATCCCAATTAATCTGGTTTAATGTTTAATTTATATTAAATGCGATAACGAGGCTGGGAGCAGTGGTTTAGGCACCTCCAAGGGGTGATTTGGGCACCTTCCCCCCTGAAAATCAGGGGTTTGGAATAGCAGTAAATTAAATTTAGCAGCACAAGTGGCAGCAAATAATTCAAACCCAATCAATTTATTCCAATTAATCTGGGTTTTAATTCAGATTAAATAATGAGGCTGGGAGCAGTGGTTTAGGCACCTCCAAGGGGTGATTTAGGCACCTTCCCTCCATTAAATCAGGGTTTTGGAATAGCAGCAAATAATTCAAACCCAATCAATTTATTCCAATTAATCTGGTTTTTAATTCAGATTAAATGAGATATTGAGGCTGGGAGCAGTGGTTTAGGCACCTCCAAGGGGTGATTTAGGCACTTCCCCCTCTCTAAAATCAGGGTTTTGGAATAGCAGCAAATAATTCAAACACAATCAATTTATTCCAATTAATCTGGTTTTAATTTATATTAAATGAGATAACAAGGCTGGGGCTGGGAGCAGTGGTTTAGGCACCTCCAAGGGGTGATTTGGGCACTTTCCCCTCTCTAAAATCAGGGGTTTGGAATAGGAGCAAATAATTCAAACCAAATCAATTTATTCCAATTAATCTGGGTTTTAATTCAGATTAAATAACGAGGCTGAGAGCAGTGGTTTAGGCACCTCCAAGGGGTGATTTAGGCACTTTCCCCCCCATAAAATCAGGGGTTTGGAATAGCAGTAAATTAAATTTAGCAGCACAAATGGCAGCAAATAATTCAAAGCCAATCAATTTATCCCAATTAATCTGGGTTTTAATTCAGATTAAATAACGAGGCTGGGAGCAGTGGTTTAGGCACCTCCAAGGGGTGATTTAGGCACTTTCCCCCTATAAAATCAAGGGTTTGGAATAGCAGTAAATTAAATTTAGCAGCACAAGTGGCAGCAGTGCTGCAAGGGGAACCAGGGGGATCCGGTGTCACAGCTGGAAGGAGGGGCTGGCCCTGGGTGCTCTCCCTGCTCCTAACTCAGGAATTCAACCAAAATAAAAGAGAAAAAGCAGCAAATTCAATTTATTCCCCATCCAGGTCAGTCCCTCTGGTCAGGGAATCCTGCAATGGGTTGGGAGGGATTTTAAAGCTCAAAATTGTGAAGTTCAAAACTTTAAAGTTTAAAGTTTCACCATCCCTGCTCCAAGTTCTGTCCAACCTGGCCCTGGACAATTCCAGGGATCTTCAATTCCCTCCAACCCCTCTTCTTAATTCTCTTTCAACATTATTTTGTTCTACAAATTTCTATTTTGTTCTACAAATTTCATTATTTTGTTCTACAATTTCTAAATCAGCATTTTTTATCTCAAGGTTTGTACACAGGTTTGGAGAATTGGAGAATTCTCTAAAATTCATTTCCTACACTTGGAAATTCACCCAAAAAAAGAAAACAGCAGCTCCTTCCCACCCAGGTCAGTCCCTCTGACCAGGGAATTCTGCAATAATTTGGGTTGGGAGGGATTTTAAAATTCCAAACTTTAAAGCTCGAAACTTTAAAGCTCCAAACTTCAAGTTTTAAAAGTTAAAGTTCCACCATCCCTGCTCCAAGCTCTGTCCAACACTGGACACTTCCAGGGATCTTCAATTCCTTCCAACCCCTCTCCTTATTCTTATTTCAACATTATTTTATTCCATGGCATTTCTAAATCAGCATTTTTTATCTCAAGGTTTGTACACAGGTTTGGAGAATTGGAGAATTCTCTAAAATTCATTTGGAAATTCATCCAAAAACAAGAAAACAGCAGCTCCTCCCCATCCAGGTCAGTCCCTCTGATCAGGGAATTCTGCAATAATTTGGGTTGGGAGGGATTTTAAAATTCCAATTTCACCATCCCTGCTCCAACCTGGCCCTGGACACTTCCAGGGATCTTCAATTCCTTCCAACCCCTCTTCTTAATTCTTATTTCATTATTTTATTCCATGGCATTTCTAAATCAGCTTTTTTTATCTCAAGGTTTGTACACAGGTTTGGAGAATTGGAAAATTCTCTAAAATTCATTTGGAAATTCATCCAAAAAAGAAAACAGCAGCTCCTTCCCATCAAGGTCAGTCCCTTTGATCAGGGAATTCTGCAATAATTTGGGCTGGGAGGGATTTTAAAATTCCAATTTCACCATCCCTGCTCCAACCTGGCCTTGGACACTTCCAGGGATCTTCAATTCCTTCCAACTCCTTATTCTTATTTCAACATTATTTTATTCCATGGCATTTCTAAATCAGCATTTTTTATCTCAAGGTTTGTACACAGGTTTGGAGAATTTGAAAATTCTCTACAAATTCATTTGGAAATTCATCCAAAAAAGAAAACAGCAGCTCCTTCCCATCCTGGTCAGTCCCTCTGATCAGGGAATTCTGCAATAATTTGGGTTGGGAGGGATTTTAAAATTCCAAACTTTAAAGCTCCAAACTTCAAGTTTTAAAGCTCCAAGTTCCACCATCCCTGCTCCAAGTTCTGTCCAACACTGGACAATTCCAGGGATCTTCAATTCCTCCCAACCCCTCTTCTTAATTCTTATTTCATTATTTTATTCCATGGCATTTCTAAATCAGCATTTTTTATCTCAAGGTTTGTACACAGGTTTGGAGAATTGGAGAATTCTCTAAAATTCATTTGGAAATTCACCCAAAAAAAGAAAACAGCAGCTCCTTCCTATCTAGATGAGTTTTCCCAGCCCTTCTGACCAGGGAATTCTGCAATAATTTGGGTTGGAAAGAATTTTAAAATTCCAATTTCACCATCCCTGCTCCAACCTGGCCTTGGACACCTCCAGGGATCTTCAATTCCTTCCAATTCCTTATTCTTATTTCAACATTATTTTATTCCATGGCATTTCTAAATCAGCATTTTTTATCTCAAGGTTTGTACACAGGTTTGGAGAATTGGAGAATTCTCTAAAATTCATTTGGAAATTCATCCAAAAACAAGAAAACAGCAGCTCCTTCCCATCCAGGTCAGTCCCTCTGATCAGGGAATTCTGCAATGATTTCGGTTGGAAAAGATTTTAAAATTCCAATTTCACCATCCCTGCTCCAACCTGGCCTTGGACACCTCCAGGGATCTTCAATTCCTTCCAACCCCTCTCCTTATTCTTATTTCAACATTATTTTATTCCATGGCATTTCTAAATCAGCATTTTTTATCTCAAGGTTTGTACACAGGTTTGGAGAATTGGAGAAATTCTCTAAAATTCATTTCCTACAATCAGAAATTCACCCAAAAAAAGAAAACAGCCATCCATGTGAATTCCTCATGCCCCTCTAACCTGGGAATTCTGCAATAATTTGGGTTGGGAGGGATTTTAAAATTCCAATTTCACCAACCCTGCTCCAACCTGGCCTTGGACACCTCCAGGGATCCTCAATTCCTTCCAGCCCCTCTGCTTAATTCTTATTTCAACATTATCTTATTCCATGGCATTTCTAAATTAGCATTTTTCATCTCAAGGTTTGTGCACAGGTTTGGAGAATTGGAAAATTCTCTACCAATTCATTTAGAAATTCCCCCAAAAAAGAAAAAGCAGCGCCTTCCCATCCAGGTCAGTCCCTCTGATCAGGGAATTCTGCAATGATTTGGGTTGGGAGGGATTTTAAAATTCCAATTTCACCATCCCTGCTCCAACCTGGCCCTGGACACTTCCAGGGATCTTCAATTCCTTCCAGCCCCTCTTCTTAATTCTTATTTCAACATTATTTTATTCCATGGCATTTCTAAAGTAGCATTTTTTATCTCAAGGTTTGTACACAGGTTTGGAGAATTGGAGAATTCTCTAAAATTCATTTCCCACACTTGGAAATTCACCCAAAAAAAGAAAACAGCAGCTCCTCCCCATCCAGGTAAGTCCCTCTGATCGGGGAATTCTGCAATAATTTGGGTTGGAAAGGATTTTAAAATTCCAATTTCACCATCCCTGCTCCAACCTGGCTCTGGACACTTCCAGGGATCTTCAATTCCTTCCAACTCCTCTTTAAAATTAAAAAATTCCTGTGAGACTCAGCACTCCCCACCCCAGCATTCAGCAGAACCCCAAATCCTCACTCCACAAATTCCCAAAATTCCCACTCTGGACCTTTTGTTTTTTGGGAAACTCAAATGGAAGGCAGAAATTTTAAATTAATTTAAATTAATAGGGAGGGAGGGAGGTGGAGCCCCGGTTTGAGCCCAGGAAATTCAAGTGGAAGGCAGAAATTTTAAATTAATTTAAATTAAGAGGGAGGAAGGTGGAGCTCAGATTTGAGCCCAGGAAAGTCAAATGGAAAGCAGGAATTTTAAATTAATTTAAATTAAGAGGGAGGGAGGTGGAGCTCAGATTTGACCCAGGAAATTCAAGTGGAAGGCAGAAATTTTAAATAAATTTAAATTAAGAGGGAGGTAGAATTGACATTTGAGCCAGAAAACTCGAATGGAAGGCAGGAATTTTTAAATTAATTTAAATTAAGAGGGAGGAAGGTGGAGCTCAGATTTGAGCCAGGAAACTCAAGTGGAAGGCAGGAATTTTAAATTAATTTAAATTAATAGGGAGGGAGGGAGGGAGGTGGAGCCCAGGTTTGAGCCCAGGAAATTCAAGTGGAAAGCAGAAATTTTTAAATTAATTTAAATTAAGAGGGAAGGAGGTGGAGCTCAGATTTGAGCCCAGGAAATTCAAGTGGAAGGCAGAAATTTTAAATTAATTTAAATTAAATTGTTCAGGAAGGAGCACCAAGGATTTTGGTGATGTTTTCTTCTCACAGCTCCAGCAGAAGCTCAGGAGCACAAATTTCCACCAGCACATTTCAAACAGACCCGAGGATGCTTTAATTAACACTTTAATTACCATAACTCACCTACAGCACCTCCTGCCAGGGACAGAAACAGCTCTGACCCTCAGCACAAATTCCAGGTACCAAAACCAGAATCCCTGGGAGGATTTAAAGGATTTAAACCAAAAAAAAAACCAAAAATGCACAAATTTTTATCAGCACATTTCAAATAGACCCAAGGATGCTTTAATTAACACTTTAATTACCATGAACTCCTGAAACAGCTCTGACCCTCAGCACAAATTCCTGCAGGTACCAAAATCAGAATCCCTGGGAGGATTTAAAGGATTTAAACCAAAAAAAAATTTTAAAAAACTGCACAAATTTCCACCAGCACATTTCACAGACCCGAGGATGCTTTAATTAACACTTTAATTACCATAACTCACCTTTAAATCCTCCTACCAGGGATAGAGAACCAACTCTGACCCTCAGCCCAAATTCCTGTAGGTACCAAAATCAGAATCCCTGGGAGGATTTAAAGGGTTTAAACAAAAAAAAAATTTTAAAAAACTGCACAAATTTCCACCACCACATTTCACAGACCTGAGGATGCTTTAATTAACACTTTAATTACCATAACTCATCTACAGCACCTCCTGCCAGGGACAGAAACAAATCTGACCCTCAGCACAAATTCCAGGTACCAAAACCAGAATCCTCAGGAGGATTTAAAGAAAAAAACCCCAAAAAACTGCACAAATTTTTACCAGCACATTTCACAGACTCAAGGATGCTTTAATTAACACTTTAATTACCAAGAACTCACCTTTAAATCCTCCTACCAGGGACAGAGAAACAGCTCTGACCCTCAGCCCAAATTCCTGCAGGTACCAAAATCAGAATCCCTGGGAGGATTTAAAGGGTTTAAGCCAAAAAAAAATTTTAAAAAACTGCACAAATTTCCACCAGCACATTTCACAGACCTGAGGATGCTTTAATTAACACTTTAATTACCATAACTCACCTACAGCACCTCCTGCCAGGGGACAGAAACAGCTCTGACCCTCAGCACAAACTCCTGCAGGTACCAAAACCAGAATCCTCAGGAGGATTTAAAGGATTTAAACCAAAAAAAAACCCCAAAACTGCACAAATTTCTACCAGAACATTTCAAATAGACCCAAGGATGCTTTAATTAACACTTTAATTACCATCAACTCCTGCCAGGGACAGAGAAACAGCTCTGACCCTCAGCACAAATTCCTGCAGGTACCAAAATCAGAATCCCTGGGAGAATTTAAAGGATTTAAACAAAAAAAAAATTTAAAAATCTCCACAAATTTCTACCAGAACATTTCACAGACCCAAGGATGCTTTAATTAATACTTTAATTACCATGAACTCCTGACACAACTCTGACCCTCAGCCCAAATTCCAGGTACCAAAACCAGAATCCTCAGGAGGATTTAAAGAAAAAGACCCCACAAAACTGCTCAAACTTCTAGCAGAACATTTCACAGACCCAAGGATGCTTTAATTAACACTTTAATTACCATCAACTCCTGCCAGGGGACAGAAACAACTCTGACGCTCAGCCCAAATTTTGGTACCTGCAAAATTCCAAATTTTGCAGGTAACAAAATCAGAATCCCTGGGAGGATTTAAACCAAAAAAAAAAAAACCAAAATAATATAATATTTTTATGGATCCCATCAGCACTAAACCAGCTGGGCACTCTAAACCAGCACCTTCCCAGCTGCTGGGAGATCCCAGATTGGGAATAATTCCCGGGAAAAGGGGAATTGCCTTCGGGAAAAGGGGAATCGCCCCCGGGAAAAGGGGAATCACCTCTGGAAAAAGGGGAATTACCCCCGGGAAAAGGGGAATCGCCCCAGGGAAAAGAGGAATCACCCCCGGGAAAAGGGGAATCGCCCCTGGGAAAAGGGGAATCGCCTCCAGGAAAAGGGGAATCAGCCTCGGGAAAAGGGGAATCAGCCTCTGGAAAAAGGGGAATCGCCTCCGGGAAAAGGGGAATCGTCTCCAGGAAAAGGGGAATCGCCCCCGGGAAAAGGGGAATCGCCTCTTGAAAAAGGGGAATCGCCTCCAGGAAAAGGGGAATCATCCACAGGAAAAGGGGAATCGCCTCAGGAAAAGGGGAATCACCTTCGGGAAAAGGGGAATCGCCCACGGGAAAAGGGGAATCGCCTCCGGGAAAAGGGGAATCATCCACGGGAAAAGGGGAATCATCCACGGGAAAAGGGGAATCAGCCTCGGGAAAAGGGGAATCGCCTCCGGGAAAAGGGGAATCGCCCTCGGGAAAAGGGGAATCGCCTCCAGGAAAAGCCTTTCAGAGCCATCACGTTGTGCATGAGGACACCAGAGCATCGCCCGTGGCCCCGGTGCCCGCGGCTCTCGGGCTCCACGTGCTCTGGGCAGCGGCTCCGTGAGAGCCTCCGAGCACCGCCGGGAGCAGCGGAGAGCGGGCACCGAGAGGGGCACGGCGGGAACCGGGGCTGGACCCCGAGAGAGGCAGAGAAGGAACCGGACCCGGAGATGGGACGGAGCCGGACCCCGAGAGCGGCGGGACGGGAACCGGACCCCGAAAGGGGCAGAGCAAGAACGGGACCCAGAGAGGCGCAGGACGGAACCGGGGCCGGACGGGAGCCGGACCCAGAGAGGCGCAGGACGGGAACCGGACCCCGAGAGGCGCCGGGCGGGAACCGGGGCCGGACCCCGAGAAGGGCAGGACGGGAACCGGGCACCGAGAGCTCCCCGAGAGAGGAGATCAGAAACCGACCCCCGAGAGCGGCGGGGCAGGAGCCGAATCCCGCGGCGAGCGACCCCGAGGGAGGCAACCCCGGGCCGGGAACCATGCCCGGGAACAGCCCCGGGAAGCATCCCCGGGAGCAGCCCCGGGCCGGGAACCACCCCCGCGGCGGAAGGAGCGGTCACCCCGCGGTTGGGTCCCCGCCGTGCCCGGTGCCCCGCGATCCCCACGTTACCCCCAGCCCCGCTCCCCCCACCCCGCCCCCGCCGCACTTACCGGGACCGGGCCGCGCCGGGCCGGGCCCTGCGCCGCGGGGCCGCCGCCGCCACCCCGGGCCGGGCCGGGCCTGGGCCAGCCCTGCGGGGTGGGGCGGGATGGGGATGGGGAGGGGGGGGAGGGGAGGGTGACCGGAACGGGGAAAAACGGGAAAGAAACGGGAAAAAAAAAAAAGGGAAAGAGGAGGCGGCCCCTCCCCCGCGGCGTGCGCGCTGCGTCAACGCGCCGTGCGCGCTGCGTCATCATCCTGCGCCCGCTGCGCCCGCGTTGCTGTGGCAACCGGAGGGACGCTACGCGGGAGGGGCGTGGGGCGCCCCCTGGCGGCGCGGAGGGAGCGGGGGCGCCTTTTATGGAAATGGGCGTGGCGTGGGCGGGGTTATGAGCAGGCTCCGCCCAGCAGGTGCGGTGGGAGTTCGGCTCCGCCCCCTCGGGGATCCCGCATGGCCCGGGGTCCTCCGACCCCGGAGGTCCCGAATTCACCAGGGATCCCAAATTCACCTGGGGTCCCAAATCTCCTCTGGGGTCCCAAATCTCCTCTGGGGTCCCGAATTCACCTGGGGTCCCAAATTCACCCGGGGTCCCAAATTCACCTGGGGTCCCAAATCTCCTCGGGCATCCCGAATTCACCAGGGGTCCCGAATTCACCCGGGATCCCAAATCTCCTCTGGGGTCCCGAATTCACCAGGGGTCCCGAATTCTCCAGGGGTGTCACATCACCAGGGATCCCACATCCTGCAGGATCCTCTGTCCCCCAGTATCCCAAATTCCGAAGGAATCCCACATTTCCCTGGGGGTCCCACATCACCAGAGGCTCTACAGTTCCCAGGATCCTCCATCCTCAGGGATCCCAAATTTCCCAGGGGTCCCACATCACCAGGGATCCCAAATTCCCCAGGGGATCCCAAATTCCCCCAGAATCCCACAGCTCCCCAGGAAACTCACATCACCGAGGATCCCAGATCCCCCCCGGATCCTCCATCCCCAGGGATCCCAAATTCCCCAGGGGTCCCAAATTCCCCAGGGATCCCAAATTCCCCCGGAGGTCCCAAATTCCCCAGGGATTCTCCATCCCCGGGCGCCCCACATCCATGGACACCCCTCATTCCAAGGGATCGCTCATTCCCCCCATGGATCCCTCATCCCCCAGAGAACCCCCTCCCACCTGGAATTCCCTTTCTCTGAGTCTCCCCCATTGGTCAGGATCTCCAATTTTCAGATTTCTCCACCTCCAACCACTCCTCGACCCCCCAAAATCCCCCTTCCCCGACCTCCAGAGATCCCCTCACCCTCGGGGATCCCCCATTGGTCGGGATCTCCCATCTCCACCTCCAAAGAGCCCTCGGCTCCCCCAAAATCTCCTTCTCTGAGCATCCCCAGAGATCCCCAGAGATGCCCCCGCCCTCGGGGATCCCCCGTTGGTCAGGATTTCCTATCTCCAGATATTTCCACCTCCAACCACCCCTCGACCCCCCAAAATCCCCTTCTCAGAGGATCCCCGACCTCCGGAGATCCCCTCACCCTCGGGGACCCCCATTGGTCGGGGTCTCCCATCTCCACCTCCAACCACCCCTCGACCCCCCAAAATCCCCATTGGTGGGAATCTCCCGTTTTCAGATATCTCCAAAGACCCCTCGACCCCCCAAAATCCCCTTCTCTGAGGATCCCCGACCTCCAGAGACCCCCCCACCCTCGGGGATGCCCTCAGGACACCCCGGGATCCCCCCCGTGTCCCCGGGAGTCCTCACCGCGTCTCTGCCCGTGCACCGGGCCGGGGTGACACCGGGGTGACACCGGGGTGACATCGGGGTGGCCTCGATGTCCCCCCCGAGCTGCCCCAGCCCCATCGGCCCCGCTCCACCTTAACCGGAGCGGCCGCTCCGCTCTGCCCGGGCGGCTCCGGCGGAGCTCGGGGGCGTTTATCGCACCCGGGATCAGCCAATATTTGTGGCCACGTCAGGAGGAGAACGAGCCCGGTGCTCCCGGCTCACTCCAGTTCCACCCCCCTGCTCCCGTTCTGCTGCTCGGACGCTGCTCGGGGTCCGTCCCGTTGTCACCTCCCGCCACCGGCGATGCCGCTGCCCGTGGTTCTCCTTCTCCTGAGCCTCCCACGGCTGGCGGCCGCCAAGGGCGGGCGGTGCCCGGTCTGCGGGGCGGCCTCGCTGGCCCCCGGGGCTCAGCGGGACGCGCTCCTGGCTCTGGCCAAGCAGAGCATCCTGGCCAAGCTCCGCTTACCGGGCAGACCGGGCGCGCCGCGGCCGCCGTCCCGGGGCTCGCTGCTCACCGCGCTCCGCACGGTGCTGCGGGACGGGGGAGCCACCCCCGGGATGCTCCGGGATGGAACCCCCGGGATGAGCCGGGATGGAGCCGACACCCCCGGCATGCTCCGGGATGGAACCCCCGGGATGGTCCGGGATGGAGCCCCCGGGATGCTCCGGGATGGAGCTGACACCCCCGGGATGGTCCGGGATGGAACCGACACCCCCGGGATGCTCCGGGATGGAACCGACACCCCCGGGATGCTCCGGGATGGAACCGACACCCCCGGGATGCTCCGGGATGGAACCGACACCCCCGGGATGCTCCGGGATGCCACCCCCGGGATGCTCCGGGATGGAGCCCCCGGGATGAGCCGGGATGGAGCCCCCGGGATGCTCCGGGATGGAGCCGACACCCCTGGAATGCTCCGAGATGGAGCCGACACCACCGGGATGTCCCGCGATTCCAGCCCCGGGATGCTCCAGGACGGATCCGCCACCCCCGGGGCGCTCGGGACGGGGCTGCAGGAGTTCGAGCTGCTGAGTTTTGCTGAGTCAGGTGAGGGCGGATCCGCGTCCGGCGGGTGGGGGGCACCGGGGGGAGGGTTCACAGAGGTCCCAGGACGAGGGAAGAGATGAGGAGGATCTTGACTCCATGTTTCAGAAGGCTGATTTCTATATTATTTCTATTATATTAAATTTATATTTATATTTATAGGTTAATTATATTTATATTTATATTTATCTATATTTATATTTTAAAATATATTTATATGTTAATTATATTTATATTTATATTTATAAATTATCTATATTTATATTTTAAATATATTTATATTTATATTTATATGTTAAATATATTTATATTTATAATTTATAATTTATCTATATTTATATTTTAAATATATTTATATTTATATGTTAATTATATTTATATTATTGTATAAATTATAACTTTAAAAATATATATAATTATATATATAATATATATAATTTTTTATATAATATATATTAATATATATATATTATATTTATTTTAGTATATATATTATATTAAAAGAAAATGATATTTTAAAACTATACTAAAAGAATAGAAGAAAGCATTTCATCAGATGGCCAGCAAGGAAAGGAAAAAATGGAATGATAATAAAATCTTGTGACTGACCAGAGAGTCCGAGACAGCCAGACTGTGATTGGCCATTAATTAGAAACAACCACATGAGCCCAATCCCAGATGCTCCTGTTGCATTCCACAGCAGCAGATAATTATTATTTACATTTCATTTCTGAGGCTTCTCAGGAGGAAGGATCCTAAGGAGAGGATTTTTCTCCAAACCCGTGCGAGGCAGGAGGGCGGGGAGGCGCCGGGCAGAGCCGGGGTGGATGCGGGTTCGCTGCTGCCGGAGGCGGTGCCAGCTCCCGAAGCTGCCCAGGTGCGAGGGTGGCAGCTGTGCCGCTCTGTGGTGTCCCCTGTCGCCCGCTTGGGCTGAACCCTCCCCGCTTGTGCTGGAGGTGAAGGGGTCACACGGCCACGTTTTGCTAAAATGGGATTTTTAGGCTCGGTTTTCTGTCGGTTCACAGCGTGCGGATGGAGCTGCAGAGCTCACTGTGCCTGCACATCCCACCCAGAGCAGGGGGTGCCTCGTTTCACCCCAGAATCTGCTGCTTCTGGCAGGGGAAAACTCCCCAAAACACACTCAGGGCTCCTGAAAGAAAAAAATAAAATATCACCACTGGGAAAAAAGTATTCGATTTCTACACAGACATCTTTCCTTGGAGAGACCCAAGCTCACCACCCCATCCCACAGAGCATCCTGCACTGTCACAGAGGTGTTTTCTGAAAAATCCCTTTGCCAGGATTGTCCTCCTGAGAAGCTGAGAAGCCTCAGAAATGAAATGTAAATAATGATTATCTGCTGCTGTGGAATGCAACAGGAGCATCTGGGATTGGGCTCATGTGAATTGTTTTTTATTAATGGCCAATCACAGCCCAGCTGTGTCAGACTCTCTGAGTCTGTCACCAGTTTTAATTAAGATTCTTGTCTGGCTTCTGATGTCTCCTTTCTCTTTCTTTAGTGTAGTTTTAGTGTATCATTTCAGTATAGTATTATATCAGCCTTTCTTTTGTCTTTTTTAGTACTGTTTTAGTATCTCATTTTCATATAATATGATATTAATATAATATAATATAATATAATATAATATAATATAATATAATATAATACGATACAATATAATGTAATATATCATACTATATAATATAATATAATATAATATAATAATAAATTAGCCTTCTAAGAACATGGAGTCAGATTCTCAACTCCTTCTCCATCTGAGGGACCCCAAAAATACCACAGGGACCCCCTCCCCAGCAGGTCTGGGGATGTCCCAGATGGAATATAATATAATATAATATAATATAATATAATATAATATAATATAATATAATATAATATAATATAATATAATATAATATAATATAATATAATATAATATAATATAATATAATATAATATAATATAATATAATATAATATAATATGTAGTGTGATTAATATAATATTATAATATCATAATCATATCATAAAGTAATAAATCAGCCTTACTGAGAACTTGGAGTCAATTCTCATCTCCCACCTCGTCCTGGGGACCCTCACAACACCAGCACAACAGGGCTGGGACAGGATCACTCCCCCTGTCACGAGCTTCCATCATCATTCTTGTTCAGCTTTCTGATGTCTCCTTTCTCTTTCTTTAGTCGAGTTTTAGTGTAGCATTTTCATATAATATAATATAACATCATATCGTATCTATCATATCATATCATATCATATCATAATCATATCATATCATATCATATCATAAAATAATAAATCAGCCTTCTGAGAACTGGGAGTCCATTCTCATCTCTCATCCCACCCTGGGGACCCTCCCAACACTGCAGCAGGGCTGGGGCAGGATTTCGCTTCACTCCTGATCCTCCTCTCGCTTCTGTCCAGGTTCCTCCACTTCCCGCAGCGTCCGCCTCCATTTCCGCTTCTCCCCGGAGGTGGCCAGGAGTGCTGAGGTCCAGGAGGCCACCCTGTACCTGTTCTGGACATCCCCTGGGCCCCACCCTGTCACCGTCAGGCTCCTCCAGCCAGACCCAGCCGGGCCAAACCTGACGGTGACCAGCGAGGCCCGGCTGGAGGTGCGGGCACCCGGCTGGACCACGCTGGACGTGGCGGCGGCCGTGCAGAGCCTCTTCACCCGGGACACCCCACGGCTCACGGTGCACCTGGAGCTGCCAGAGCACTGGGGATCCCCTCTGCCATCCCACCAGGGCCATTCCCACCGGCCCTTCGTGGTGGCCAAAGCTCGTTCCAGGGCTCCCCACCGCGTGCGGCGGCGCGGCGTCGATTGCGGGGCCGACTCGCGGATGTGCTGCCGCCGGGAGTTCTTCGTGGACTTCAAGGAGATCGGCTGGGAGGATTGGATCATCCAGCCCGAGGGGTACGTTTTGAGGAGATAAACAAAGCTCCACAACGTTTTTTGTGGAAGTTGTAAAGTACAACTTAATTTAAGTTGCCTAAAGTACAACTTAATTGTACTTTACAATAAAGTTTACAGTGCGTTTACTAAGCGCTGGCCGCATGTGGGAATTGTTCCCTTACAATGCCATGCGTACTTCTGGGGGCTTCAGGTCCCTTTTTATCTCCTTCTCAAATATATATGCATAGAATTTCACAGCAGGTTGTGAAAGGGACAAGATGGGCACCATGGTGCTGGTACCTGTGTTTTGCAGAGATAAACAAAGCTCCACAACTTTTTTATGAAAGTTGTAAAGCTGGTACATTTATTACAGCGCTGGACGCACGTGGGAATCATTTTTTTATAATGCCATGCGTACTTCTGGGGACTTCAGGTCCCTTTTTATCCCTTTCTCAAATATATATGCATAGAATTTCACAATAGGTTGTGAAAGGGACACGTTGGGCACCACAGAGCTGGTACCTGTGTTTTGTGGAGATAAACAAAACTCCACAACGTTTTTTGTGGAAGTTGTAAAGTACAAACTTTATTGTACTTTACAATAAAGTTTACGGTGCGTTTATTACAGCGCTGGACGCGTGTGAGAATCATTTTTTTATAATACCACACGTACTTCTGGGGGCTTCAGGTCCCTTTTTATCCCGTTCTCAAATATATATGTGTACAATTTCACAATAGGTTGTGGAAGGGACAAGATGGGCACCATGGTGCTGGTACCTGTGTTTTGTGGAGATAAACAAAACTCCGCAATTTTTGTGAAGTTTTGCAGAGATAAACAAAACTCCACAACATTTTTTGAGAAAGTTGTAAAGTACAACTTTATTGTACTTTACAATTAAGTTTACAGTACGTTTATTACAGCGCTGGACGCATGTGGGAATCGTTCCCTTACAATGCCATGCGTACTTCTGGGGACTTCAAGTCCCTTTTTATCCCTTTCTCAAATACATTTGTGTACAATTTCACAATAGGTTGTGAAAGGGACAAGATGGGCACCACGGTGCTGGTACCTTGTTTTGTGGAGATAAACAAAGCTCCACAACTTTTGTGAAGTTTTGTGGAGATAAACAAAGCTCCACAATTTTTGTGAAGTTTTGAGGAGATAAACAAAACTCCACAAGTTTTTTATGAAAGTTGTAAAGTACAACTTAATTGTACTTTACAATAAAGTTTACAGTACATTTATTACAGCGCTGGGTGCATGTGAGAATCATTTTTTTATAATGCCATGCGTACTTCTGGGGACTTCAGGTCCCTTTTTATCCCTTTCTCAAATATATATGCATAGAATTTCACAATAGGTTGTGAAAGGGACAAGATGGGCAGCACGGTGCTGGTACCTTGTTTTGTGGAGATAAACAAAACTCCACAACGTTTTTTGTGGAAGTTTTAAAGTACAATTTTATTGTACTTTACAATAAAGTTTATGGTACATTTATTACAGCGCTGGACGCATGTGGGAATCACTCCCTTATAATGCCATGCGTACTTCTGGGGACTTCAGGTCCCTTTTTATCTCCTTCTCAAATATTTATGCATAGAATTTCACAGCAGGTTGTGAAAGGGACAAGATGGGCACCACGATGCTGGTATCTTGTTTTGTGGAGATAAACAAAGCTCCACAATTTTTGTGAAGTTTTGCGGAGATAAACAAAACTCCACAACGTTTTTTATGAAAGTTGTAAAGCTGGTACATTTATTACAGCACTGGACGCATGTGGGAATCATTTTTTTATAATGCCATGCGTACTTCTGGGGGCTTCAGGTCCCTTTTTATCCCCTTCTCAAACACATATGTGTACAATTTCACAATAGGTTCATGCATCTTCATTTTTGCAAATTTCCCGTGACATTTGCTGCATGTTCTTCTTTATCAGAAAGAATTCTTAGGTCAGGTTTGTCACAGACGTCTTTTATGAAAAATCCTTCCTGAGAAGCCAAGAGGCCTCAGGAACAAAATGCAAACATTGATTATCTGCTGCTGTGGAATGCAACAGGGGCATCTGGGATTGGTCTCATGTGGTTGTTTTTAATTCATGGCAAATCACAGCCCAGCTGTCTCAGACTCTGGTCAGTCACAAGATTTTATTAACATTCCATTTTTTCCTTTCCTTGCTGGCCTTCTGATGAAATCCTTTCTTCTATTCTTTTAGTACAGTTTCAATATAATACATATATCACAAAATAATCAATCAGCCTTTCTGAAACAGACATCTTTTATGGAAAATCCTTTCCTTAGGATTTTTTCTCCTGAGAAGCTGAGAGGCCTCAGGAACAAAATATAAACATTGATTATCTGCGGCTGTGGAATGCAACAGGTGCATCTGGGATTGGGCTCATGTGGTTATTTTTAATTAATGGTCAATCACAGTCCAGCCGGCTCAGACTCTCTGTCCGAGCCACAAGCCTTTGTTATCATTCTTTCCTATTCTATTCTTAGCCAGCCTTCTGATTAAATAGATTAAATCCTTTCTTCTATTCCTTTAGTATAGTTTTAATATAATATATATCATAAAATAATAAATCAGCCTTCTGAAACATGGAGTCAGATCCTCATCTCTTCCTCATCCTCAGGCCCCTGTGAACGCGGTCACAGAGGCTGACCTGCTCTCACAGCGCTCTCTCTGTCTCTCGTTATCTCCCTCTGTCTCCCCCCCTTATCTCTGTCTTTCACTGAAGCAGTTTCTCTGAGGCTTTTGCAGTCAGGATAAATATTGCCAGCTTGGGGTCTGTGAACAAACCACAAACAGGACGGGGCTGCTGAGGAACTGCCTTGAGCTGTTTGATTTTCCAGCATCAGTCTCATTCCATGGCTATGACAATGGGAAGATGCCAGCAGCTCACATCTCAGGCAGCAGACCAAGAACTTAATGTTACAACTCACTTTATGAGCTTTTTGACCAATCACACAAAGCAAAAGCACATTGACAGTAGTTCTATCCAACCACCATAAGCACAGGTACCTTTGGTTAAACAATGCTTGCTTATTTTGAATACAATACCTGCCTGCAAGCCCTAAAACACAACGCACAGAGCTCCATTATTAAGCTTTAACCTTCCTAATATCTTGCTAGATAAACTTTTCTGTAGCTTAGAGACCTATTCTGACAAGCGTTAATACACAGGCCACTGTTCTATTTGCCTTTGCTTTTCCTACAGTTTAAATAATTTTTCTGCTGTCCTATCTCATGGCTGCTTTAGCTCTGCTCACAGTTCTGCTGTATGCGAGCCCTGCCTTTTGCAGCTTTCCCAAAACCCTCTGATTTTGTAAATTCCCACCGCTAAATACCTATATTTTCTAACCACAGACTCAACTCAAAAAAAAATCTACATTTGGCTTAAATCAAAACGGATTCCTAGCCTGGAAAATTTCTCCTCTGCCTCAGGTACCACATGAATTACTGCTCGGGGCTGTGCCCGCTGCACATGGCCGGCATCCCCGGCCTGGCCGCCTCCTTCCACACCGCCGTCCTCAGCCGCATCAAGGCGGCGAGCGCGGCGGCGGCCGTGGGTTCGTGCTGCGTGCCCACCCAGCGCCGCCCGCTCTCGCTGCTCTACTACGACCGCGACGGCAACATCGTCAAGACCGACATCCCCGACATGATCGTGGAGTCCTGCGGCTGCACCTGAGCGGGCATGGGGAGGGTGGGGGGGCTCCTTCCCGGCTCCTCCCGGCTGGACGGGCTGAGGGGCTGAGGGGCCGAGGGACTGACAGACAGATGGACTGATGGACTGAGGGACTGATGGACTGAGGGACTGACAGACAGATGGACTGACAGACTGAGGGACTGAGGGGCTGAGGGACTGATGGATTTATGGACTCATGGACTCATGGACTCATGGACTGAGGGACTGAGGGGCTGAGGGAGTGATGGACTCCTGATGGACAGATGGACTGAGGGACTGAGGGGCTGACAGACAGATGGACTGATGGACTGAGGGACTGATGGACTGAGGGACTGATGGACTGAGGGGCTGAGGGACTGACAGACAGATAAACTAATGGACTGAGGGGCTGAGGGGCTGAGGGACTGAGGGACTGATGGATTTATGGACTCATGGACTCATGGACTGAGGGACTGAGGGGCTGAGGGACTGACGGACTGAGGGGCTGATGGACTGAGGGAGTGATGGACTCCTGATGGACAGATGGACTAAGGGACTGAGGGGCTGACAGACAGATGGACTGATGGACTGAGGGACTTCTCCTGATAGACTGACGGACTGACAGACCGATGATCTCCTGATGGACTGACTGATGGACTGACAGACTGATGGATTTATGGACTCATGGACTCATGGACTGAGGGATTGACAGACTGAGGGACTGACAGACAGATGGACTCGGGGACTGAGGGACTGAGACGCTGATGGAGTGATAGACTGAAGGACTGATGGACTGATGGACTGAGGGTCTGACAGACAGATGGACTGATGGACTGAGGGACTTCTCCTGACAGACTGATGGACTGACGGATTGATAGATTGATAGACTGACGGACTGACAGACTGACGGACTGAGGGACTGACGGACTGACAGACTGATGGATTTATGGACTCATGGACTCATGGACTGAGGGACTGACGGACTGACAGACTGATGGATTTATGGACTCATGGACTCATGGACTGAGGGACTGAGGGACTGACGGACTGACGGACTGACAGACTGACGGACTGATGGATTTCCCCAGCTGCAGACCCCACATCAGCCCGGTCCCTCTGCCGTCCCCCACCAAGGTCCAGCTGTGCCCTGGGTGCAGCCACACCAGCCCAGGACCCACCCGTGTCCCCCCGGGCTGCTGGGGTGGCGAGGGCCGAGGGCCGGGGTCCCCCATGGTCCCAGCCGGGTGGACACGAGGCTGAGCAGGGGGAGAAGAGGGAAATGCATCCAAGCGGGAGGAATTGTCTCCCTCTGCAGGCACCCCGGCTGCTGTGCTCAGTGCAGACTCCCAGTGCTCTGTGTGTGTGCCCCGTCACTCACTGGCACACCTGGAGTGCTCCTGGCACACCTGGGGTGCTCCTGGCACACCTGGAGCGCTCCTGGCACACCTGGGGTGCTCCTGGTACACCTGGAGCGCTCCTGGCACACCTGGGGTGCTCCTGGCTCACCTGGGGTGCTCCTGGCTCACCTGGAGTGCTCCTGGCACACCTGGGGTGCTCCTGGCACACCTGGGGTGCTCCTGGCACACCTGGAGCGCTCCTGGCACACCTGGAGCGCTCCTGGCACACCTGGGGTGCTCCTGGCACACCTGGGGTGCTCCTGGTACACCTGGAGCGCTCCTGGCACACCTGGAGTGCTCCTGGCACGGGCAGCCCTGGCATGGCACGGCACAGACCCAGCCTGTGGCACTGGAGCCTCCAAAGCGCCCCCTGCACGCCCTCTGCCCCTCAGCTGCCTTCCCCAGGGAGGGCAGAACCCCAAATTCATCCCAGCCAGATCCAGGCACCCCCCTGGACACAGGTGAAACACATTGTATGAAAAATCCTTTCCTTAGGATGACAGGATTTTATGAAAAATCCTTTCCTTTCTTTTCCAAAAGGTAAATAATAATTATTGTTTACATTTTGTTTCTGGGGCCTCTCGGCTTCTCAGGAGGAAAAATCCTTTCCTTAGGATTTGTGTCGCAGACACATTTTATGAAAAATTCCTTTCCTTAGGATTTATTTCTCCTGAAAAGCTGAGAGGCCTCAGAAATGAAATGTAAATAATAATTATCTGCTGCTGTGGAATGCAACAGGTGGATCCGTGATTGGTCTCATGTTGGTTGTTTCTAATTAATGGCCAATCACAGTCTGGCTGTCTTGGACTCTGGTCAGTCACAAGATTTTATTGTCATTCCATTTTTTCCCTTCCTTGCTGGCCTTCTGATGAAATGCTTTCTTCTATTCTTTTAGTATAGTTCTAATATAATATATATCAGAAAATAATCAATCAGCCTTTCTGAAACAGAGATGTTTTATGAAAACTCCTTTCCTTAGGATTTTTTCTCCTGAAAAGCTGAGAGGCCTCAGAAATGAAATGTAAATAATGATTATCTGTTGCTGTGGAATGCAACAGGTGGATCTGGGATTGGGCTCATGTGGTTGTTTTTAATTAATGGCCAATCACAGCCCGGCTGTCTCAGACTCTCTGGTCAGTCACAAGATTTTGTTATCATTCCATTCCTATTCTATTCCTTCAAGCCTTCTGATGAAATCCTTTCTTCTATTCTTTTAGTATCGTTTTAATATAATATATATAATAAAATAATCAGCCTTTCTGAAACTGATGAAATCCCTTCTATTCTTTTAGTACCGTTTTAACATATAATTTCTTTTAATATAATATATATAATAAAATAATGAAACATCCTTCTGAAACTGATGAAATCCTTTCTTCTATTCTTTTAGTACAGTTTTAACATATAATTTCTTTTAATATAATATAATATAATATAATATAATATAATATAATATATATAATTAAATAATAAATCAGCCTTTCTGACACATGAAGTCAACGTTCTCATCTCTTCCCTCACCCTGTGAACAGTGGTCTGTAATCCCCACCAGGAAAGGACAATCCCCTTGTTGTACCAAACCCCCCATTCCACCAAAACCACCTGAATTTGGGCCATCCCTGTCCCAAACCAGGACAGAACCGAGAAATTCTTTTTCCTTTTGGAGCAGACGGATTTAGGGGCAGCCTCAGCCCCAGCTCCCCCCATTCAGAGCATCCCCTGGGCTCATCCCCGGCCCTGTGCCCCTCACCAGCCCGGTGACACCAAAATGGGACCTCTCGGATTCTCTGTCAGTCACAAGATTTTATTATCATTCTATTTTTTCCTTTCCTTGCTGGCCTTCTGATGAAATCCTTTCTTATCTTCTTTTAGTACAGTTTTAATATATAATTTCTTTTACTATAATATATATATAATAAATTAATAAATCAGCCTTTCTGACACACGGAGTCAACGTTCTCATCTCTTCCCTCACCCTGTGAACAGTGGTCTGTAATCCCCACCAGGAAAGGACAATCCCCTTGTTGTACCAAACCCCCCATTCCACCAAAATCACCTGAATTTGGGCCATCCCTGTCCCAAACCAGGACAGAGAAATTCTTTTTCTTTTTGGAGCAGACGGATTTAGGGGCAGCCTCGGCCCCCAGCTCCCCCCATTCAGAGCATCCCCCAGGCTCATCCCTGGCCCTGTGCCAGCCCAGTGACACCAAAGTGGGACCTCTCAGATTCTCTGTCAGTCACAAGATTTTATTATCATTCTATTTTTTCCTTTCCTTGCTGGTCTTCTGATGAAATCCTTTCTTTTATTCTTTTAGTTCAGTTTTAATATATAATTTCTTTTAATATAATATATATCATCAAATAATAAATCAGCCTTTCTGACACACGGAGTCAACGTTCTCATCTCTTCCCTCACCCTGTGAACAGCACCACAGGGTCTGTAATCCCCACCAGGAAAGGACAATCCCCTTGTTGTACCAAACCCCCCATTCCACCAAAACCACCTGAATTTGGGCCATCCCTGTCCCAAACCAGGACTGAGAAATTCTTTTTCCTTTTGGAGCAGACGGATTCCAGCTCCCCCCACTCAGAGCATCCCCCGGGCTCATCCCCGGCCCTGTGCCCCTCGCCAGCCCAGTGACACCAAAGTGGGACCTCTCAGATTCTCTGGTCAGTCACAAGATTTTATTATCATTCCATTTTTTCCTTTCCTTGCTGGCCTTCTGATGAAATCCTTTCTTCTATTCTTTTAGTATTGTTTTAATATATAATTTCTTTTAATATAATATATATCATAAAATAATAAATCAGCCTTTCTGACACATGGAGTCAACATTCTCATCTCTTCCCTCACCCTGTGAACAGCACCACAGGGTCTGTAATCCCCACCAGGAAAGGCACCACTCCTTGCTCGGAACAAAAATCCCCCATTCCACCAAAACCACCTGAATTTGGGCCATCCCTGTCCCAAACCAGGACAGAGAAATTCTTTTTCCTTTTGGAGCAGACGGATTCCAGCTCCCCCCATTCAGAGCATCCCCCGGGCTCATCCCCGGCCCTGTGCCCCTCGCCAGCCCAGTGACACCAAAATGGGACCTCTCAGATTCTCTGTCAGTCACAAGATTTTATTATCATTCCATTTTTTCCTTTCCTTGCTGGCCTTCTGATGAAATCCTTCCTTCTATTCTTTTAGTATCGTTTTAATATATAATTTCTTTTAATATAATATATATCATAAAATAATAAATCAGCCTTTCTGACACACGGAGTCAACATTCTCATCTCTTCCCTCACCCTGTGAACAGTGGTCTGTAATCCCCACCAGGAAAGGACAATCCCCTTGTTGTACCAAACCCCCCATTCCACCAAAACCACCTGAATTTGTGCCATCCCTGTCCCAAACCAGGACAGAGAAATTCTTTTTCCTTTTGGAGCAGACGGATTTAGGGGCAGCCTCAGCCCCCAGCTCCCCCCACTCAGAGCATCCCCCGGGCTCATCCCTGGCCCTGTGCCCCTTGCCAGCCCAGTGACACCAAAATGGGACCTCTCAGATTCTCTGTCAGTCACAAGATTTTATTATCATTCTATTTTTTCCTTTCCTTGCTGGCCTTCTGATGAAATCCTTCTATTATTTTAGTATTGTTTTAACATATAATTTCTTTTAATATAATATATATCATAAAATAATAAATCGGACTTTCTGACACACGGAGTCAACGTTCTCATCTCTTCCCTCACTCTGTGAACAGCACCACAGGGTCTGTAATCCCCACCAGGAAAGGACAATCCCCTTGTTGTACCAAACCCCCCATTCCACCAAAACCACCTGAACTTGGGCCATCCCTGTCCCAAACCAGGACAGAGAAATTCTTTTTCCTTTTGGAGCAGACGGATTCCAGCTGCCCCCATTCAGAGCATCCCCCGGGCTCATCCCCGGCCCTGTGCCCCTTGCCAGCCCGGTGACACCAAAATGGGACCTCTCGGATTCTCTGTCAGTCACAAGATTTTATTATCATTCCATTTTTTCCTTTCCTTGCTGGCCTTCTGATGAAATCCTTTCTTCTATTCTTTTAGTACAGTTTTAACATATAATTTCTTTTAATATAATATATATCATAAAATAATAAATCAGCCTTTCTGACACATGGAGTCAACGTTCTCATCTCTTCCCTCACCCTGTGAACAGTGGTCTGTAATCCCCACCAGGAAAGGACAATCCCCTTGTTGTACCAAACCCCCCATTCCACCAAAACCACCTGAACTTGGGCCATCCCTGTCCCAAACCAGGACAGAGAAATTCTTTCTCCTTTTGGAGCAGACGGATTCCAGCTCTCCCCACTCAGAGCATCCCCCGGGCTCATCCCCGGCCCTGTGCCCCTTGCCAGCCCAGTGACACCAAAGTGGGGCATGGGACACCTCAGGGCCGTGAGAGCAGGGGACAAAGGGCGGCTCTGACACTTCTGCCCCGTTACGTAACCGGGGTCGGGTTTCTCCACCCCTCCTCGTGTGTCCCCCGTGTGGCAGGACTGGAAAAAGGGGAGATCTCGGGGGTTTTGCTGCTCTGAGTGACTTTGAGACGCGTTAGAAAATCTCTTTTCCCAGCCCAGTGGTCAAGGAAGGGGTCAGAACTCTTCATTTTTCTGTCTCAAGGTTATTTATTGTTTCTTAGCTAGAAAATTCTTTATTTTGTCCAGCTGAGGTCTGTTCAGAAAGACAGACAGAGGCACTGTGCTTGCCTTCAGGGTGGTGTTATCTTTTTATACTAAAAACTACATTATTTACAATAATTTTCCAGTACCTATCACCTGTGTTAGACAGTTTGTCTCTACTCTAAACCAATCCCAAAGTGCCACCATCACAGCAGAAGATGGAGGCCAAGAAGAAAAAGAAGGAGAAGAAGGACAGGACATGCCCAGATTCTTCCATCTTGCCTCTTGAACCCCCATTCTAAATCTTCAAAATTCTACATTTTCCCCCAGTGATAAATTCACTCTCATTCTACTCAAACCCTTGTAGTTTGTAATTCCTCACACAAAGCTGGGAATTGTTTCCAGCCCTGGGGGTGCTGTTAGTTTTTTATACTATGGATGACATGTACAATATTTACAATAATTTTCCAGTACCTATCACCTGTGTTAGACAGTTTGTCTCTACTCTAAACCAACCCAAAAGTGCCATCATCACAGCAGAAAATGGAGGCCAAGAAGAAGAAGAAGGAGAAAGGCTGGACATGCCCAAATTCCTCCATCTTGCCTCCTGAACCCCCATTCTAAAAACCCCAAAATTCTACATTTTCACCCTGTGATTAATTCACTATTATTCTACTCAAACTCTTGTGGTTTGTAACTCCTCACACAAAGCTGGGAATTGTTTCCAGCCCTTGGGGGGTGTTAGTTTTTTATACTAAAAACTACGTGTACAATATTTACAATAATTTTCCAGTACCTATCACCTGTGTTAGACAGTGAGTTTCTACTCTAAACCAACCCAAAAGTGCCACCATCACAGCAGGAGATGGAGGCCAAGAAGAAGAAGGAGAAATTCACCCAGATTCCTCCATCTTGCCCTCTGAACCCCTAAAAACCCTAAAAAATCTATTTTTTCACCCCATGACGAAGTAATTATTATTCTACTTATATTCTCATGGCTTGCAGATCCTCATATAAGCTTGGTAATTTTTTCCATGGGTTAAAATCCAAGTCACAGGGGTCTTGGGCTCTGTGCCAGGGTTTCTGAGCCCCCTGGGCAGGGGTTTGGGCAATCCAGGACTGACAGAGGAATGTCCTGAATTCCCACAGGGAGGAGGTGCTGGGGTGGGATATTTGGGCAGGGGGTCCTGGGGTGATGCCTGAGGGGTGATTTCAGCTTTAGGGTCCACCCTGCAGGTGCTGACAACCACTGGTGGCCGATCCAGGTGGGGAGAGGCTCAGAAGAGTGAGGAGGGGCTCTCAGACCTTCTCCCCACCCAGCTTCACATCCCGTCCCTGCTCCAGGAGCAGCGAGGCACCGGCCACGAGCAGGGTTGGGATGCCCTGGAGGGCTGGTGACACTGGAGAAGGGATGGAAGGGATGGAAGGGACACAAACGTGTGGCAGTTTGTCACACATTGTCCCACCAGCCCACCTGGAGCAGGTATGGGATATCCTGGAGGACTGGTGACACTGGAGAAGGGACGGAAAGGATGGAAGGGACACAAACATGTGGCAGTTTGTCACACATTGTCCTCCCAGCAGCCCCAGCTGGAGCAGGGTTGGGTTGCCCTGGAGGGCTGGTGACACTGGGAATGGGATGGAAGGGACAAAAATGTGTGGCATCTTGTCACACATCCTCCCACCAGCCTCAGCTGGAGCAGGGATGGGTTGTCCTGGAGGGCTGGAGAAGGGATGGAAGGGATGGAAGGGATGGAAGGCACATAAGTCTGTGGCAGTTTGTCACACATCATCCCAGCAGGGTTGGGTCATCCTGGAGGGCTGGTGACACTGGGAATGGGATGGAAGGGACAAAAACATGTGGCAGTTTGTCACACATTGTCCCACCAGCCCCAGCTGGAGCAGGGTTGGGTTGTCCTGGAGGACTGGTGACACTGGGGAAGGGATGGAAGGGACACATGCAGTTTGTCACACATCCTCCACCAGCCCTGCTGGAGCAGGGTTGGGTTGTCCTGGAGGGCTGGAGCAGGGATGGAAGGGATGGAAGGGACACAAACATGTGGCATTTTGTCCCACATCCTCCCACCTGCCTGGCTGGAGCAGGGATGGATCATTCTGGAGGGCTGGTGACACTGGGGAAGGGATGGAAGGAACACAAACGTGTGGCAGTTTGTCACACATCCTCCCAGCAGGGATGGGTTGTCCTGGAGGGCTGGAGAAGGGATGGAAAGGATGGAAGGGACACAAGAATTTGTCACACATTGTCCCACCAGCCCATCTGGAGCAGGGATGGGCTGTCCTGGAGGGCTGGTGACACTGGGGAAGGGATGGAAGGAACACAAACCTGTGGCATTTTGTCCCACATCCTCCCTGCTAGAGCAGGGTGGGGTTGTCCTGGAGGACTGGATAGGGGATAGAAGGGATGGAAGGGACACAAACATGTGGCATTTTGTCCCACATCCTCCCACCTGCCTGCCTGGAGCAGGGATGGGTCATTCTGGAGGGCTGGTGACACTGGGGAAGGGCTGGAAGGGACACAAACCTGTGGCATTTTGTCCCACATCCTCCCTGCTGGAGCAGGGACCCCCATCTGCCCGGGTCCAGGTGTCCCCAGGGAAGGGAGGAAGGCTCAGGGATCGATCCCGTCTGGGACCCAAGGCCGCTTGCGCAAACCCAGAGAGGGTTTGGTGTTTGTTTTATCCCTTCCTTTTCCAACTCCTCGTTTCACTGTCTATATTTATTGAACAAACAGCTTCCCTGGAGCCAGGGCCAAGCTTCCTGAGATGCAGCAGCTGTGGGGACACAGGGAAGGGACAGGAGAGCCCTCGGCTGCTGCTGTGGGCCTACAGAGCCCTCAGCTCAAGCAGCACAAGCCTGAGACACTGAGCTGAGCTTTGTCCCACTCCCAAGGAAAGAGACACCCTAATCTTAACCCTAATCTTAACCCTAACCCTTCCTCACCCTAATGTTAACCCTAATCTTAACCCTGATCTTAACCCTAACCCTTCCTCACCCTAATGTTAACCCTAATCTTAACCCTGATCTTAACCCTAACCCTTCCTCACCCTAATGTTAACCCTAATCCTTCCTCACCCTAATTTTAACCCTAATCTTAACCCTAATCTTAACCCTAATCTTAACCCTAATCCTTCCTCACCCTAATCTTAACCCTAATCCTTCCTCACGCCAGCACAGCTCAGGAACTCCAACGTGGCCCTTCCCATGGAGGATGAGGAGGGTGCAGTTAGGGCAGAGTGATCCTTCCTCCCTGCCGTGACTCCCTGCTCTGCTGGTGTCCCCCTGATGTCCCCAGGAGGGTTTGGAAGGGGTGGCTGAGGCCCAGGGCTGGGAGATTTTCCTGTTGGGACCAGTGGGGATCCCACCCTGCAGCCCCCAGCCCAGCCTTGGGGACGTGGACACGACCCCAGCCCAGCACAGTCATGGGGACATGGAATCAACCCAGATGTGATGGGGACAGACACGATGTCCCCTTGGTCTCCACTCCAAGAGGGCAGAGTGATCCTCCCTGCCGTGACTCCCTGCTCTGCTGGTGTCCCCCTGATGTCCCCAGGAGGGTTTGGAAGGGGTGGCTGAGGCCCAGGGCTGGGAGATTTTCCTGTTGGGGCCAGTGGGGATCCCACCCTGCAGCCCCCAGCCCAGCACAGCCATGGGAACATTGAATCAACCCCGATGTGACCCAGGTGGGGACAGACACGATGTCCCCTTGGTCTCCACTCCGGGAGGGGACAGAGCTGCTGGAAGGAGCCTTTGCCAGAATCAACAGCCCCTGAAGCAAAGGTCCAAGCAGGCTGTGCCAGGTGTCCCCTGGGCAGCTGCAGCTCCCAGGAGGGCTGGGAATTTCTAACAGTCCCTTCCCTTGCCTTGAGAGGAGTTAATGTTTAATTCCCAGGCCCATGGCCCATTCCCAGCCAGGGCCACCACTCTGGGCACTGCTGCTCTTCCCCCAGGAAGAGGAAACGGCCTCAGGCTGTGTCAGGAGAGGTTTAGGTTGGAGATTAAGGAAAAGCTCATCGTGGAAAGAGTGGCCAAGGCTGGAATGGGTTGCCCAAGGCAGTGGTGGAGTCACCGTCACTGGAAATGTTCAAAAATATCTGGGGATGTGGTTTAGTGGTGGCCTTGGCTGTGCTGGGTTAATGGCTGGGCTGAATGATGCAGGTTTTTCCAACTTTAATGATTCCATGATTAATTCCATGATTCCATGATTAATTCAATTATTCCATTATTAATTCCACTATTCCATTATTTATTCCATGATTCCATGATTAATTGCATGACTCCATGATTAATTCCAGGATTCCATGATTAATTCCATGATTCCATTATTCATTCCATTATTCATTCCATGATTAATTCCATGATTCCATGATTAATTCCATGATTAATTCCATGATTAATTCCATGATTAATTCCATGATTCCATGATTAATTCCATGATTAATTCCATTATTAATTCCATTATTCCATGATTAATTCCCTGATTAATTCCATGATTAATTCCATGATTAATTCCATTATTAATTCCATTATTAATTTCATTATTCCATTATTAATTCCATTATTAATTCCACAATTCCATTATTAATTCAATTATTAATTCCATAATTAATTCCATTATTCCATTATTAATTCCATTATTAATTCCATTATTAATTCCACAACTCCATTATTAATTCCATGATTCCATGATTAACTCCATGATTAATTCCATGATTAATTCCATGATTCCGTGATTAATTCCGTGATTAATTCCATTATTAATTCCATTATTAATTCCATTATTAATTCCACAACTCCATGATTAATTCCATGATTAATTCCATGATTAACTCCATGATTAACTCCATGATTAACTCCATGATTCCGTGATTAATTCCATGATTGACTCCACCATTCCATGCTCAGGTGCTGCTGCACCAACTCTTGGGGGGGTCCTGGCTGAGCCCGGCCGCTGTCACCTGCAGGTCAGGTCAGCGGGTGCCACGCTCACCCCAACGGCCAGGGGGTCAGAGAACCCAGGAGCCATGTGTGCACCTGCTGCTGGGCCCAGGGGACCTTGTGCGGGTATTTTGGTCAGGTCAGTGCCTGGGCTTTGCTTTCTGGGAACCGCTTAATCAACAACACAATTATGCAATGGGTGCAAGAGCTCCGCGCTCACCCCTGCCCCAGATCCTGGGCTGGAGCGTGCTGGGGAGCACGAGCTGAGAGGGGATGGGGTGGGGTGGGATCCATGGGATGGGGTCCATGGGATGGGGTGGGATGGGATCCATGGGATGGGGTGGGATGGGATCCATGGGATGGGATGGGATCCATGGGATGGGATGGGATCCATGGGATGGGGTGGGATCCATGGGATGGGATCCATGGGATGGGGTGGGATCCATGGGATGGGGTGGGGTGGGGTGGGATCCATGGGATGGGATCCATGGGATGGGATGGGATGGGATGGGATGGGATGGGATGGGATGGGATGGGATGGGATGGGATGGGGTGGGATCCATGGGATGGGATGGGGTGGGATCCATGGGATGGGGTGGGATGGGATCCATGGGATGGGGTGAGATGGGATCCATGGGACGGGGTGGGATCCATGGGATGGGATGGGATGGGGTGGGATCCATGGGATGGGATCCATGGGATGGGATGGGATGGGATCCATGGGATGGGGTGGGATGGGATCCATGGGATGGGATGGGATGGGATGGGATGGGATCCATGAGATGGGATCCATGGGATGGGATGGGATGGGATGGGATGGGATGGGATGGGATGGGATGGGATGGGATGGGATGGGATGCTCTTATCGAGCTGGAGGTGCTTGGGGGTTCATGGGGTGCTGCCCCATGCACAGGGATCTGCGCAGGATCTTTGGGGAGACCCCGCTCACAGCCTGGAATGGAGGGTGGGTGTTCTGGAGAGTTCTCATCCATTTTTTTTTCCACATTTTGTCTCCTGTTTCTGCTGTGTCTCCTGGTTCCTGTGTGTTCCACAGCCCCAGCCCTGGCTCTGGGAGCTGGCAGGGATGGGAGAACACAGCACAGTTGGGGATGGGATGTTCTTGCTGAGCTGGAGGTGCTCTGGGGGTTCATGGGGTGCTGTCCCATGCAGAGGGATCCAGGCAGGGTCAATCCCTTTGGGGAGACCCTGCTCAGAGCCTGGAATGGAGGGTGGGTGTTCCATCCCCTGTCACTGGGCAGCCACCACCCCTGCTCCTGCCACTCCAGCTGCTTTCAGAGTCTCTCTCCATGTGGCAGCACCTTCACCTGTGAGCCCGAGTGCCCTGGAGGTGCCACCTGCCCCATCCCTCCCTGCCCTGCAGCCAGGGCTCCCAGGCCCTGTGGGATCTGTGCTCCAGGCCACCCTGTGGCCCCTGGCTCCTCTCTGTTGACATTCCTGGGCTATTCTGGGAGCTGCCAGCCAGCTGAGCCCTTTGCCCCTTGCTCTGCGGTTGCATCACCTCCTGTGGGTGCTTTTTCCCAGACTCTGTTTACATGGCACCTCTGGCTTGCCCAGGCCCAGGGGCTCTGTGTGGTCAAGACCTTGGAGCTGGTGCAGTGGGCACAGGACATGCTGGAGCCCTGGCCTGGCAGGGCTTCAAGTTCCCTGGCTTCTCTGCCAAGCCCCCGACACCCTGGTGGCATCTTGCATCACCTTGGCCAGGTTTTCTGCCAGCCCCTGCCCTGCCTCAGCCCGAACATCCCGCTCCAAAGAGTCTGAGGAACATCTGAGCTTGGTGTGAGGAACATCTGAGCTTGGTGTGAGGAACATCTGAGCTTGGTGTGAGGAACATCCTCAGCTTGGTGTGAGGAACATCCTCAGCTTGGTGTGAGGAACACCCTCAGCTTGGTGTGAGAAACACCTTCAGCTCAGTGTGAGGAACATCCTCAGCTCGGTGTGAGGAACATCCTCAGCTCGGTGTGAGGAACATCCTCAGCTTGGTGTGAGGAACATCCTCAGCTCGGTGTGAGGAACACCTGAGCTTGGTGTGAGAAACACCTTCAGCTCGGTGTGAGGAACATCTGAGCTTGGTGTGAGGAACATCCTCAGCTTGGTGTGAGGAACACCCTCAGCTTGGTGTGAGGAACACCCTCAGCTTGGTGTGAGGAACACCCTCAGCTTGGTGTGAGGAACATCCTCAGCTTGGTGTGAGGAACATCTGAGCTCGGTGTGAGGAGCATCCTCAGCTCGGTGTGAGGAACATCCTCAGCTTGGTGTGAGGAACATCCTCAGCTTGGTGTGAGGAACATCCTCAGCTTGGTGTGAGGAACATCCTCAGCTCGGTGTGAGGAACACCTGAGCTTGGTGTGAGAAACACCTTCAGCTTGGTGTGAGGAACACCTTCAGCTTGGTGTGAGGAACACCTTCAGCTTGGTGTGACTCTGGCTGCCACCTCCTGAGCCCTCAGGACACACAAATCCCATTTTTTATTTTGGGAGGAGGAGGAGGGAACACCGTGCACACATTCACTGACCCTTCCCAGCTCTGCCCCGGGCTGGGGATGGACCAGGTGGTCCAAGGGTGGGCTCAGACCCCCAAAACGTGCTGGGAGTGACAAAAGCCCAGAGATGTGACAGTGCCCTGATCCCTGCTGGGTCCTATAACGGGATTGGCACCGCCAGGGTGGCTCGAGGGTGCTCGGGGGGCAGTGCCCAGGCTGGGGCAGCTCTGTGGCATCCAGGGATGGGCAGCCGAGCTGGGATCCCTCCGGCTACCTCTGCTGGCCAGGATTTTCCCCAGCCCTCCCTCCCTGAAGGTTCTGGAGGATCTGGCCGCGGTTTCTCTCCCCCGCAGGCAGAGCCCCTCGCCCACAGCTCTGCCCACCCCGCTGTTTGCCCACCCCCGTGGGAACTTCCCCGTGTCCCGACCCCACCCGTGTCCAACCCACCGGTGCTGGGCGCCCCGTGGGACTCCTCCCGCCATTCCCCGCCGGTTGGCGAGGCCCGGGAACGGGCGGGGAGGCGGGGGTGGGGTGCTAATCCCGGTAATCCCCGACTTCGGGACGGGACGGGCAGGTGCGGCGGCCAATGGCGGGGGGCGGGGGGGCGGCGGCACCGCCCCCGGCCGCAGGTGCCCAAAGCAGGCCCCGCCGCACGGCTCCCGGTGCCGGTACCGCTGCCGGTGCCGCTCCCGTCCCGTGCGCGCTGCTCCCGCTGCCCCTCCCGTCCCCTCCATCCCAGACGGGCGTCGCTCCCTCGGGTGCCGGTGACGGTCCCGCCCCGTCGGTGCCGCTGCCGCTGCTCGTCCCGTGCCGTCCGGTGGGCGCGGATGGCTCCGCCGGGCCCGTGGCTGCTGCTGGCCGCGGTTCTGTGCGCGGCCGTGGCGGCGGCGGCGGCCGAGCCCCGGTGCCCGTCGTGCCCGGCGGGCCCGGAGCGGTGGCTGCTGGAGGAGGTGGCCAAGAAGCAGCTGCTGGAGAAGCTGCGGCTCCGCGATCGCCCGCGCCTCGCCCACGCCGTGCCCCGCGCCGCCGTGACCCGCGCCCTGCGGCGGCTGCAGGCGGGAGGCGCCCGCCGGAGCCCCGCTGGTACCGGCCGTGAGGAGGAGGAGGAGGAGGAGGAGCAGAGCTACGAGATCATCAGTTTCGCGGAGACAGGTGGGTGGCGGCCCCCCAGAGCCCGGTGAGCCCCGGGGTGTGGGGTTCATGTCCTGGTGAGCCCCGGGGAACCGGAGCCCCGCGGGCTGTGCGTGACTCGGGACTCCCCGCACCCTCCGCGCACCGGTGACATCCCGGCAGGGACAGAGGGGGAGGTGGTTCCTCTCCTGCTCCCGCTTGTCGGGACATTTGTTTTGTCCCCTAAAAACGTGAGGGTCCCCAAGGTGCCTGGGACTCTTGAGTTGGGAGCTGCAGGAATAATTTTGGGGGGGCTGGAAGCGCTTTCCAGCCTCACCCCGTGAGGAGAAGGGCGGGTGAGAGCAGGGTCCCCCTCTGCGCCCCTTCTGTCTGTCCTCCGCAGAAAAAGCTGGAAGTTTGGACTCTCTGGATGGCCGGGGAGCATCCCTCAGCGCTCACCTCCTCATCCCTTTCTCCCCCCAGATCTCACATCTCCCTCCAGTTTGGGGCTGCAATTCCAGTTCAGCCAAGCGCAGGACCAGGACCTCCGCATCCTGCAGGCTCAGCTCTGGCTCTACCTGCGAGTTCCCCGCTCCGGCCTCACCCTGAGGATCTTCCTGGCCTCCAAAACCGAGGCTGGGGCTGGGGGAAACCGCACTCTACTGGGGGAGAGGCGGCTGAGCACGGCGGGCAGCGGCTGGAGCTCCGTCCCCCTCCTGCCGGGGCTCCGGGGCTTCTTCTCCGGCCACAGCCGGACCCTGCGGCTGGAACTGGACGGCAGCGATGTCACGGCCCAGCTCAACGCCAGCCGGTCCCACCAGCCCTTCCTGGTGGCCAAAGTGAAGGTGAGGGAGCCCGGACACCGCGTGGCCAAGCGCAGCCTCCGCTGCAGCCAGAATTCCGATCTCTGCTGCCGCAGGGATTTCTACGTGGATTTCCGCGACATCGGCTGGAACGATTGGATCATCAAGCCCGAGGGCTACCAGATCAATTACTGCGTGGGCCAGTGCCCTCTGCACGTGGCTGGCAGCCCTGGCATGGCCTCTTCCTTCCACACAGCCGTCTTCAACCTGGTCAAAGCCAACAATGTCCAAGCCTCGGGCCATTCCTGCTGCGTGCCCACGCGGCGCCGCCCGCTCTCCGTGCTCTACTTCGATCGCAACAGCAACATCGTCAAGACTGACATTCCCGACATGATCGTGGATGCTTGTGGCTGTAGTTAGGGCTGGGGGAGATGCGGTGGGACCCCCCCCTTTCTCCAGGATTGTCCTGCTGCTGGAGGGGGAGGCAGCCGGAGAGCTCCACGAGCCCTCGGTGCATCCCTTTGGAGAGGTTGGGAGGGCGAGGGTCTCGCCAGGGGGAGCAGAGGGGGCTTTGGGGACACATGGGACAGAGCCAAGGCCACATCAGAGTGCCCAAAGCTGGGCTGGGGGCGTTGATGACTCCGGACATCCCTGCTGCGCTGTCCCCGAGCTGATCCCACATTCCTGGTGCTCACATTCCCCACCTGGTTCACGTTCAGTGTCCCGTGAGGGGTTGGGACGTGGCTGCCTTGGGGGCAGAGCTGAGGCGCAGAAACGGAGCCGCTTCCTCCAGGAGCTGCCGCCTCCTCCAGGTGGGAATCTGCAGAACGAGGCAGCCCCGCTCGTTTCCCTCCTGGACCAAACCTTCCTGCACCCACTGCAGGCCTGGCTTTGGGGACACAGAGCATGGGGCACAAACAACAGGCCTGCGAGAGGAGGATGAAGGGTACGCCTTCATCAAGAACCCCCAGCCAGCAGTGAACAGGACAAAGTTCTCTGATCCCTGGAGGGCACAGAGCACTGAGGACCAAACTCCCAGGTCCTGGGTGCTTCCCCTTTCCCTGGGTTTGTGCTTTCCTCCCCTGCTCCCAGCCCGGTGCCTCCATAAGGGGAGGTTCCAACTTTGTGGCTCAAACTTTACCCTCAAGACCTCACCCGAGGTACAGATTTGGTTTGTGCCACTGGTTTTGCAGCTATCCCCACTTTTTCAGTTCCTGCAGCTGTTGGGATTCCCTGGTGCTCCATCCCCTCTGCTGAAGATCCCACTCTGCTTTCCCCTTCCTCACTCGGCCTCTGCTTTAATTTATTACACAACATTTTGGTGCAGCTTCCCAAATAAACGGGTGGAAATGCAAGATCCAGGCTCTGGCTGCTTTTTCCTGGCACCACCTGCAAGGATGGGGTGAGGGAGAGGCCAGAAGGGCCCAGGTCCCTCAGGAACTGGGGCTGGGATGGACCAGGAGCTGCATGGCGCTGCCATCCTGGGATCTGGGGGATTTGGGGGGCTCCTGGTGCGCTCACGAGGTTCTGCTTGAATCTGCAGGAATTTGATTCCCAGGAATCAAACAGGGCTGACCCCAGTCTCGGGCAGAAGCTCTGGTGGGTGATGAGGACTCTCCTGCAGGATTTGGGGTGGGATGTTCCTGACCATGTCCCATGTCCCCAGTCCCCCAAACACCACCCAGAGACCCCAGTCTGATGGGGGAATCTCCTGCAGGATTTGGGGTGGGATGCTCTGGAGCAGGAGATGCTCCTGACCATGTGCCATGTCCCCAATCCCCATAAACACCACCCAGAGACCCCAGTCCCAGCCAGAAGCTCTGATGGATGATGGGGGACTCTCCTGCAGGATTTGGGGTGGGATGTTCCTGACCATGTCCCACCTCCCCAATCCCCATAAACACCACCCAGTGACCCCAGTCTCAGCCAGAAGCTCTGCTGGGGATCTCTCCTGCAGCATTTGGGGTGGGATGCACCTGACCATGTCCCATGTCCCCATAAACACCCCCCAGAGACCCCAGTCCCAGCCAGAAGCTCTGCTGGGGACTCTCCTGCAGGGTTTGGGGTGGGATGCTCTGGAGCAGGAGATGCTCCTGACCATGTCCCACCTCCCCAATCCCCCAAACACCACCCAGTGACCCCAGTCCCAGCCAGAAGCTCTGATGAGGGGGTCTCCTGCAGGGTTTGGGGTGGGATGTTCCTGACCATGTCCCATGTCCCCAATCCCCATAAACACCCCCCAGTGACCCCAGTCCCAGCCAGAAGCTCTGATGGGGGACTCTCCTGCAGCATTTGGAGTGGGATGCTCTGGAGCAGGAGACACCCCTGACCATGTCCCACCTCCCCATAAACACCCCCCAGTGACCCTAGTCCCAGCCAGAAGCTCTGCTGGGGTCTCTCCTGCAGGGTTTGGGGTGGGATGTTCCTGACCATGTCCCACCTCCCCAATCCCCCAAACACCCCCCAGAGACCCCAGTCCCAGCCAGAAGCTCTGATAGGAGTCTCTCCTGCAGGGTTTGGGGTGGGATGCTCTGGAGCAGGAGACACCCCTGACCATATCCCACCTCCCCATAAACACCCCCCAGTGACCCCAGTCCCAGCCAGAAGCTCTGCTGGGGTCTCTCCTGCAGGGTTTGGGGTGGGATGCTCCTGACCATGTCCCATGTCCCCATAAACTCCACCCAGTGACCCCAGTCCCAGCCAGAAGCTCTGATAGGAGTCTCTCCTGCAGGGTTTGGGGTGGGATGCTCTGGAGCAGGAGGCAGTGCCCCCTTCCCACCCCTCTGAGATCCCGCAGGCTGAGCCAGCTCCCTGTTGTGCAAGCGCCCGCTCAAAGCTCACGCTGGGGCTCTTTCATCTGGGGACAAAGCTCCTCGGTTTCCCAGCTGGGCCCTGCCAGGGAGCAAAGGGCACCTTTCATCAGCCAGGGCATCCCCCTGGCACCGGGGTCACTGCAGCCACCCCCGTGCTCCCAAAATATCCCGAAAACACCAGAGCACCCCAGCCTCCCGTCCGTGTCCTGGGGGCACGTGCAGGGAGCTGAGCCTGCAGGCACGGGGGGTGGGAAATGCAGGGATTGGAGGATTGGAAATACTGAAATTAATATTATATGTGCTGTGTTAGAAAGTGATGCTGTGGTAATTCTCTTAAGTAGTGTGTTAAATGTAGTTATAGGTTATTAAAAATGTTAAAATAGAAACTGTGCTGTGTGGAAAATGCATGGATTTGATGATTGGAAATATTGAAATTAATAATATATGTGCTGTGTTAGAAAGTGATGCTGTGTTAATTCTCTTAAGTAGCGTGTTCAATGTAGTTTTAGGTTATTAAAAATGTTAAAATAGAAACTGTGCTATGTAGGATGTGAAAAATGTGTATTTTATGATTGGCTTTTTGTAAATATTGAAATGAATATGATATGTGCTGTGCTAGAAAGTGATGCTGCGGTAATTCTCTTAAGTAGCGTGTTCAATGTAGTTTTAGGTTGTTAAAAATGTTAAAATAGAAACTGTGCTATGTAGGATGTGAAAAATGTGTATTTTATGATTGGCTTTTCGTAAATATTCAAATGAATATTGTATGTGTTGTGTTAGAGAGTGATGCTGTGTTAATTCTCTTAAGTACTCTGTTAAATATAGTTTTAGGTTATTAAAAATGTTAAAATAGAAACTGTGCTGTGTGGAAAATGCATGGATTTGATGATTGGAAATATTGAAATGAGTGTGATATGTGCTGTGTTAGAAAGTGATGCTGTGTTAATTCTCTTAAGTAGTGTATTCAATACAGTTTTAGGTTATAAAATATATTAAAATAGAAACTGTGCTATGAAGGATGTGAAAAATGTGTATTTTATGATTGTTTTTCTGTAAATATTCAAATGCATATGGTATGTGTTGTGTTAGAAAGCAATGCTGTATTACTTCTCTTAAGTAGTGTGTTCAATGTAGTTTTAGGTTATTAAAAATGTTAAAATAGAAACTATGCTACATAGGATGTGAAAAATGTGTATTTTATGATTGGCTTTTCGCAAATATTGAAATGAATGTGATATGTGCTGTGTTAGAAAGCGATGCTGTATTAATTCTCTTAAGTTACTGTGTTAAATATAGTTTTAGGTTATAAAAAATGTTAAAATAGAAACTATGCTGTGAAAAAGGCCTATTTTATGATTGGCTTTTCAAAAATATTCAAATTAATATGATATGTGTTGTGTTAGAAAGTGATGCTGTGTAATTCTCTTAAGAAATGTGTTAAATATAGTTTTAGGTTATTAAAAATGTTAAAATAGAAACTGTGCTGTGTGGAAAATGCATGGATTTGATGATTGGAAATACTGAAATTAATAATATATGTGCTGTGTTAGAAAGCGATGCTGCGGTAATTCTCTTAAGTAGTGTATTCAATATAGTTTTAGGTTATAAAATATGTTAAAATAGAAACTATGCTATGTAGGATGTGAAAAATGCCTATTTTATGATTGGCTTTTCAAAAATATTAAAATAAATATTATATGTGTTGTGTTAGAAATGTATGTTGTATTAATTTTCTTAAGGCGTGTGTTAAATATTGTGAAAAATGTGTATTTTATGATTGATTTTTTGTAAATATTCAAATGAATATGATATGTGTTGTGTTAGAAAGTGATGCTGTGTTAATTCTCTTAAGTACTGTGTTAAATATAGTTTTAGGTTATTAAAAATGTTAAAATAGAAACTATGCTGTGTAGGATGTGAAAAATGCCTATTTTATGATTGGCTTTTCAAAAATATTGAAATTTATATTGTAAGTGTTGTGTTAGAAATGTATGTTGTATTAATTTTCTTAAGGCATTAAATATTGTGAACAATGTGTATTTTCTGATTGGCTTTTCAAAAATATTCAAATAAATATTATATGTATTGTGTTAGAAAGCAATGCTGTATTAATTCTCTTAAGTTACTGTGTTAAATACAGTTTTAGGTTATGAAATATGTTAAAATAGAAACTGCGCTGTGAAAAATGCATGTATTTTATGATTGGAAATATTGAAATGAATATTATATGTGTTGTGTTAGAAAGTGATGCTGTGTTAATTCTCTTAAGTAGTGTGTTCAATAGTTTTAGGTTATAAAATATGTTAAAATAGAAACTGTGCTACATAGGATGTGAAAAATGTGTATTTTATGACCTTTTTAAAATTTTGAAAACAAGCGATTGGTGTTTTTCACTTGCATCATGTATGTGATGCATGAATATGCAACAGGTTATTGTTTTTAATGGTTAACGTGGGTCCTTTTTTGGGTTTATTTTGCCCAGAAAAGGTACCCAGACCATCCATAACTCTTTGTATTTATTGCCTCATCTTGTCCTAACCCAATTTGTCCAAATTATTATTACTCTTTGTTTCTATTGTCTCATATTCTCCTGATCCAAATTATCCAAATTATTATTACTCTAATTGTATTATTATTTTTATAACCATTTTATTCCTCTTAAAATTTGAAAATTTTAAAAACAAGTGATTGGCGTTTTTCACATGGATCATGTATGAAGTGTATGAATATGCAACATTTTATAGTTTTTAAGGGTTAATCCTCTGTTAACGTGGGTCCTTTTTTGGGCTTATTTTGCCCAGAAAAGGCACCCAGACTGTCTGTAACTCTTTGTTTTTATTGTCTCATATTGTCCTAATTCAAATTGTCCAAATTATTAGTACTCTAATAGTATAACTAATTTTTATAACTATTTTATCACTATTAAACTTTTAAAATTTTAAAAACAAGTGATTGGCGTTTTTCACATGCATCATGTATGAAGTGAATGAATATGCAACAGTTTAGAGTTTTTAAGGGTTAATCCTCTGTTAACGTGGGTCCTTTTTTGGGCTTATTTTGCCCAGAAAAGTCACTCAGACTGTCTGCAACTCTTTGTTTTTATTGTCTCATATTGTCCTAATTCAAATTATCCAAATCATTATTACTCTAATTGTATTACTATTTTTATAACCATTTTATTACTATTAAAGTTTTTAGAATTTTAAAAACAAGTGATTGGCGTTTTTCACTTGCATCATGTATGAAGTGTATGAATATGCAACAGGTTATTGTTTTTAAGGGTTAATCCTCTGTTAACGTGGGTCCTTTTTTGGGCTTATTTTGCCCAGAAAAGGTACCTGGACTTTGTCTCTATAGTCTCATATTGTCCTAATCCAAATTATCCAAATCATTATTACTCTAATTGTGTTACTATTTTTTATAACCATTTTATTCCTATTAAACTTTGAACATTTGACAAACGAGCGACTGCCGTGTCTGCAGAACCACCCTGCTCCCCTCCTAAACCCCAAAACACCTCAAAACGCACCCAGCCACGCGCAGAGCCGGCAGAAATGCGATTTTTGTGGCCAGCAAATGAAGTTTTTCCCTGTTTTCGCCGCGGTACCGAGTGCGGGCGGGATGTGCTGACTCACTGGCACACTGACACGCTGTCCCCACGCCACGGTGGCACCTCGGCAAATCCCTCACCGGGGATCATGTCCTGAGCCGCTGTGACTCTCCCAGACAGGAGAGGGGGATTAATCCTCCTAGGGAGGGAATTAATCCTTATAGGGAGGGGAATTATTCCTTATAGGGAGAGGAATTGTTCCTTATAGGGAGGGGAATTGTTCCTTATAGGGAGGGGAATTGTTCCTTATAGGGAGGGGAATTATTCCTTATAGGGAGGGGAATTATTGCTTATAGGGAGGGGAATTATTCCTTATAGGGAGGGGAATTAATCCTTATAGGGAGGGGAATTGTTCCTTATAGGGAGGGGAATTAATCCTTATAGGGAGGGGAATTGTTCCTTATCAGGAGGGGAATTATTCCTCATCGGGAGGGGAATTATTCCTTATCGGGAGGGGAATTATTCCTCATCGGGAGGGGGATTATTCCTTATAGGGACGGGAATTATTCCTTATAGGGAGGGGAATTGTTCCTTATCAGGAGGGGAATTGTTCCTTATCGGGCGGGGGCTGTGGTGGTCGGAGGGCGCTGGTCACGCCCAGGGGTGGCAGCTGGTGGCAGAGGGGACCTGGGACGGTGTCACCGTGAGGGGACGGGGGGTGGGCTCGGGGGGAGTCCCCAGACCCCCAAGCCGATTATGCAGGGTGACACTGCCGGGGAAAAGCGGCTGAGCCGCTTATGGAGGTGACAAAACGGGGATGGAGGCGGGGCCTCGGCTGCTCCACCCCTCACCTGTGCCCACCCCTCACCTTCTCCGCCCCTCACCTGTGCCCTTCACCCCTCACCTGTGTCCAACCCTCACCTGTGCCCTTCACCCCTCACCTGTGCCCAGCCCTCACCTGTGCCCAACCCTCACCTGTGCCCTTCACCCCTCACCTGTGCCGCCCACCCCTCACCTTCTCCGCCCCTCACCTGTGCCCTTCACCCCTCACCTGTGCCCAACCCTCACCTGTGCCCACCCCTCACCTGTGCCCTTCACCCCTCACCTTCTCCGCCCCTCACCTGTGCCCTTCACCCCCTCACCTGTGCCAAACCCTCACCTGTGCCCTTCACCCCTCACCTGTGCCCTTCACCCCTCACCTGTGTCCAACCCTCACCTGTGCCCACCATCCCCTCACCTGTGCCCACCCCTCACCTGTGCCCTTCACCCACTCACCTGTGCCAAACCCTCACCTGTGCCCTTCACCCCTCACCTGTGCCCTTCACCCCTCACCTGTGCCCTTCACCCACTCACCTGTGCCCAGCCCTCACCTGTGCCCTCCACCCCTCACCTGTGCCCTCCACCCCTCACCTGTGCCCTCCTTCCCCTCACCTGTGCCCGCCCTCCACCTGTGCCCACCCCTCACCTGTGCCCTCCACCCCTCACCTGTGCCCTCCACCCCTCACCTGTGCCCTCCAACCCTCACCTGTGCCCTCCACCCCTCACCTGTACCCAACCCTCACCTGTGCTCTCCACCCCTCACCTTCTCCAACCCTCACCTGTGCCCACCCCTCACCTGTGCCCACCCCTCACCTGGCTGGAGCCATGGCAGAGTCTGGGGGCACCCCAGGACCCCCCTGGTTGTTCTCCCCTCCTGCCAGGTGAAGGGGTTGACCCTGCAGGTGTTGTCACCTCCGCGGGGAGCAGAGACCCCTCCTCATCCTCGCTGTGCTGAGGGGGCGGCGGGGAAGGAAATCAGGTGGGGCCAGAGGGGAGGGAAACTGAGGCAGGGAATGGATTCTGCAGGGGAGGGAAACTGAGGCAGGGAATGGATTCTGCATGGGAGGGAAACTGAGGCAGGGAATGGATTCTGCAGGGAGAGGGAAACTGAGGCAGGGAATGGATTCTGCAGGGGGAGGGAAACTGAGGCAGGGAATGGATTCTGCAGGGAGAGGGAAACTGAGGCAGGGAATGGATTCTGCAGGGCACGGCTGCGAGCTGAGGACTCCTGAAATCCTCATTACGGTCCCGGTGCTGCTCCTCCGCCCTGAGGGTCCCGGAGCGGTGACACCGGGAGCTCCGGGGACACCGAGGGACACTGGGGGGCACTGAGGGACACCGGTGGGACAGGGGACGGGCTATGCCGGGGACACCGGAGCTCCTGGCGGGGCAATCCCGGTAAGCAGCTCCGGGCTCGCCGCAGTCACGGCCCCGCCACCCTCGGGGCTCTCCCGCTCACGGCCCCGCCAATCTCGGGGCTCGGTCACGGCCCCGCCACCCCCGGGGCTCCCCCGGTCACGTCCCCGCCACTCTCGGGGCTCTCCCGGTCACGGCTCCGCCACCCCCGGGGCTCCCCCGGTCACGGCCCCGCCACCCCCGGGGCTTTCCCGGTCACGGCCCCGCCACTCTCGGGGCTCCCCCGCTCACGGGCGGCACCGGCTCGGGCAGCGCCTCCCGCCGCCACCAGGGGGCGCTGCCCTCCCGTGGCTGCCCCCGGTCCGGCCCCGACCCCCGCCCGGCCCCGGCCGCGACCCCCGGGCTGTGGGAGGGGTCCCACGAGCGCGCGTGGGCAGCAGGGGCTGAACCCCAACCCCGGGTGCCTTCCCCGCGTGTGCGGAACAGAACGGGCGATGTTTATTTCAAATAAATACTTATAATTCTTATAAATTATAATTTTTTTTATAACAGGGTCAGGGTTAGGGGATGGGAAGGGTCCCACGAGCGCGCGTGGGCAGCAGGGTGTGACCCCCCCCCCCCACCCGGGTGCGTGGCTGTGCCTTCCCCGCGTGTGCAGAACAGAGCGGGCGATGTTTATTTCATATCAATATTTATCATTTTTATAAATTATCGATTATTTTATACCCAGGTCAGGGTTAGGGGATGGGAGGGTGGCCACGCGTGTGCGTGGGCCGTGTCCCTCCGCCTGGGTGTGGCAGCGCCACCCGGCGGGTGCGTGGTTTGTGCCCTTTGAGTGTGCGTGGCATCCTCGCTGTGCCTCCCGCCCGTGCGTGTCCGTGGGCTGCGGGGCGCTCTCCCCGCGTGTCCGTGGGCTCTGCCACCCGCGTGTGTTCGTGTGCGGGCTGTGTCCCCTGCCTGTGCTGTGTCCCCTGCCTGTGCGTGTCCTGGACCCCCTGTGTGTCCGTGGGGTGCTGCCTGTGTCCCCCGCGTGTCCGTGGGCTGGAGGATGTCACCCCCACGATCACCTGGGCTGTGCCCCCCGTGTGGGTTGCACCCCCGCTCGCACACGCGTGTGTTCACGCTTGCACTTTCACGCGTGGTCCCTGACTCGAGTGGGCACCGCTGCGTGCTCACGGGGGTCCCCCACGCGCGCTCCCGCTGCCTGAACCCCGCGGGTGCGAGCGGCCACGCGTGTCCCCACCTCTGCCCGCGTGTTCTGCAACGCGCGGGGTCCCGTGTGAGGGGTGGACACGCGTGGGTGAGAGCGTGCGGGACCCGGGGCCGTGCGGGCGGACACGCGTGGGGGAGAGCGTGCGGGACCCCTCGCCGCTCTCCCCACGGACACGCGTGGAGTTCTGGCGGCCTGGATCGAGCATGACCCGCTGCTTTCTCCACAGACACGCGTGGATGAGAGCGAGCAGGACCCGCTGCTCTCCCCAGGGACACGCGTGGGTCAGAACGTGCGGGACTCGCCGCTCTCCCCACAGACACGCGTGGAGTTTTGGTGGCCGTGAACGTGCGGTTCCCGTCGCTCTCCCCACGGATACGCGTGGATGAGATCGTGCGGTTCCTGTCGCTCTCCCCACGGACACGCGTGGGGTTCTGGCGGCCGGGAGCGAGCTGGGACCGGGCCCGTGCGTGTCCCGGATCCATCCCGGGTTTTCGGCGCCGCCGCTCCCGGCCGGGGTCTCCGTCCCGAGCGCGATCGGCGCCGCCGCCGCCGCCGGGATCCGCCGCAGTTGGCGGAGCGGGACCCGCCGGGATCCGCCGCCCCCGCGGCGCTCCGGGAACTCCCTGCGGGCGCCCGGGGCGGGCCGGGGGAGTGCGGGGGGCGCCGTCCCGTCCCGTCCCGTCCCGCCCCATCCATCCCGGCCGCCGCCGTCCCCCCCTGGATGTGCCGCTTCTCTCCCGGAGCCAAGCGCCGCCAACGCCAGCGGGGGAACGGGGGGCGCGGAGCCCACGGAGCCGCTCGGAGCCCCCCCCGGAGGTAGGAACCGTCGGGAGGGTCCGGGCCGAGGGATTCTCCCTGCCGGGATGGCGCCGATCCCTTTTCGGGCCGTGCCGTGGGTTCCACGGGGGGAAACCGGGACTTTGAGCGGCGTGGGGGGCCCGGCCACGCGGGGCGGGCAGAGGGGATCAGCCCCACGCGTGCCCCGTCACGTCCCCTCGTGCTCCCGCCCACGTCCGCACGCTCCCGCCGCGCTTTGAGCGCTGCCGGTGGGTGGGAGATGGGCTCGGTGTGTGTGGGTGGGCTGGGAGCGGGGCAGCCGCGGAAAGGAGAGGCCGGCTCGGAGCTGGGGAGCTCCGAGCACTGCTGAGTGCTACCGGGTCCTACTGGGTCTTACCGGGTCCTACTGGGTCTTACTGGTTGTTACTGGGTGTTACTGGTGTTGCTGGGTGCCGCCGGCTCTGCCCGGATTGGGGATGGTGAACTGCGAGCAGCGACCCAGGGAAAGTTTCTCTCCCGGCCGCGGTGACGCAGCAGCCTCAGGACTGTCCCGGGGGGGCTGTGCCAGCTGTGCCACCCACCCTGCCAGCCCCGGCCACCCTGAGCCTCGCATCCCACCAGGCCGGTGCCCCAGCAGCCGCCTCCTCGTGGGCCCGGAGCTGTGGATGGAGCCCACGGGCAGCACCCGCTGTTCCCGGGGCCCTGGCACGGCCTCGGGGGGGTTGGCACGGCCACAGTGGGTGCTGCCAGCCCCCCTGGTGTCCTGCCAGGCCGTGCGGTGGCACTCGGCGCTGCGGGCCCGCGCCTGTCCCCAAAGGAGGGCGATGGAGGGGATGGGGAGGAAGGAGCTGAGCGATGGAATCTGGGGGACGCCCAGCACGGCTCCGGCAGCCCGAGGGCTGCAGCCTCTCCGGGGAGGATGAGGAGGATGGAGCTGAGCGATTCCTGTAGAATTTGGGGGACACCCAGCACGGTGCTGGCAGTTCTGAGGGCTGCAGCCTCCCATGGGAGGATGAGGAGGAAGGAGCCGAGCGATTCCTGTGGAATTTTGGGGACACCCAGCGCGGCTCTGGCAGTCCCTGGGAGGATGGGGAGGATGGAGCTGAGCGATTCTTGTGAAATTTGGGGACACCCAGGCACTGCTCTGGGTGCAGCCTCCCATGGGAGGATGAGGAGGAAGGAGCCGAGCTATTCCTGTGGAATTTTGGGGACACCCAGCGTGGCTCTGGCAGTCCCTGGGAGGATGGGGAGGATGGAGCCGAGCAATTCTTGTGAAATTTGGGGACACCCAGGCACAGCTCTGGGTGCAGCCTCTCCGGGGAGGATGAGGAGGACGGAGCTGAGCGATTCCTGTAGAATTTTGGGGACACCCAGGCACTGCTCTGGCAGCCTGAGTGCTGCAGCCTCTCCTGGGAGGATGAGGAGGAAGGAGCCGAGCGATTCCTGTGGAATTTTGGGGACACCCAGCGCAGCTCTGGCACTCCCTGGGAGGATGAGGAGGATGGAGCCGAGCGATTCCTGTGGAATTTGGGGACACCCAGCGAGACTCTGGCAGCTCCAAGTGCTGCAGCCTCTCCTGGGAGGATGGTGAGGACAGAGAGAAGGCGGCCGAGGAATGGCTCTGGCATTCCAATGCTGAATTTGGGGACCGGGAAACTCCTGGATTCTCCACCCACAGCTGGGGTCCTGCTCCCAGCCCTGCAAACGATTTGGGGGACCTGGATTTTGGGATTTTGTGGGATCCCAAGCGATTCCAGCAGTTTCCTCCTGCTCTCCTGCCTGTGCCAAACCTGAGCCGATGGATGCGGGTGGGCACTGAGGTTTGGGGGAAGGGAGGAGGAAGCAGCTGGATGAAACTTCAGAAACTCAGACCTAGGAAAGCTTTCCAGTTTTCCTGCTGCGTCCAGCTGAGAGGCAGAGGCTGCCTCTGTGCAGACAGGGTCTGGTTTCTTGGAGGGAATCCTCATTTCCCTCATTCTCCAGGGTCTTTCCCATCACAAAACCAAGGGTTTTGGGAGCCGAGCCTCTGCGGGCCCCCAGGGCTGGTGTGGTGGGAGGCGGTGGAATAAACTCCGTGCTGGAGCTGGCTGAGCCTGCGAGGATCTCCCTGGAGTTAGAGAAGTTTCCATCGCGGAGTGAGTCAGCACGGACACCTTGTGACGCTCCCGCCGGGCGGGACAGGCTGGGGAGAGGCGGGCGGGGAGCTCCGGCTGGGACCCGCGCCTCGCTCTCCAGAGCCTGGCAAGCCGCAGCACTTTTAGGCAGGTTTAGATGGGATTTTAGGGGAAATCCCTTCACTGGGAGGGTGATCAGGCACTGGCATCCCTGGAATTGTGCAAAACTCGTGTGGATGTGGCACTTGGGGACGTTGGTTGGTGGTTGCTGCGTCAGTGCTGGGGTTTGGGTTGGATTTTATGATCTTGGAGGGCTTTTCCAACCTTAATGACCCCAAGGGACCAAGGGCAGGTGGGGGGAAGAAATGAGGGCCCTTCACCCAGTGCTCCTGGGACAATGTTGGGGACACATTGGGGACACCCTGTCCTTCACCCATTGCTCCTGGGACAATGTTGGGGACACATTGGGGACACTCTGCCCTTCGCCCAGTGCTCCTGGGACAATGTTTGGGACACATTGGGGACACTCTGCCCTTCGCCCAGTGCTCCTGGGACAATGTTGGGGACACACTGGGGACACCCTGTCCTTCACCCAGTGCTCCTGGGACACTGTTGGGGACACCTGGGATAATGTTGGGGACATCCTGTGCACCTGGGACACTGCTGGGGACATCCTGTCCCTCACTCAATGTAATTGGGACTATTGGGGACATCCTGTCCTTCACCCAGGGCACCTGGGACACTGCTAGGGACACCTGGGATAATGTTGGGGACACCTGGGATAATGCTGGGGACATCCTGCCCTTCACTCAATGCAACTGGCACTATTGGGGACACCCTGTCCTTCACCCAGTGCACCTGGGACAATGTTGGGGACATTGGAATAATGTTGGGAACCTGGGATAATGTTGGGGACATGTTGGGGACATCTGGGATGCTCTTGGGGACATCCTGTGCTCCTAGGACAATGTTGGGGACATCCTGCCCTTCACCCAGTGCACCTGGGACACTCTTGGGGACACCTGGGACGCTCTTGGGGACACCTGGGATAATGTTGGGGACACCTGGGATAATGCTGAGGACATCCTGTGCTCCTGGGATAACACTGGGGACACCCTGCCCTTCACCCAGTGCTCCTGGGATAATATTGGGGACATCCAGTGCTCATGGGACACTGTTGGGGACACCCTGCCCTTCACCCAGTGCACCTGTGCACACTTCAGGAATTATTTGGATGCCACTCCCAGGCAGGATTTTTGGATTTTGTGGGATCCCCACCAAAATTCAGGTGGGATTTTTGCTGTCCCCTGTTCAGGGCTTGGGGTTGAACATCCTGGTCCATCATGAGACTGAGGGTTCCCACAGGAGCACCCCAATCCTTATGGCACATCCAAACCCTTGGGAAGCTGCAGGACAAGGCAAGATGAACAGCTGATTAAAATAAAATAAAAGATAAAATAATAATAATAATAATAAAAATAAAACAAAACAAAACAAAATAAAATATAAAATAAAATAAAATAAAATAATAAAATTAAAATAACATAACATAAATAAAATAAAATAAAAATAAAATAACAAATAAAATAAAATAAAATAAAATAATAAAATTAAAATAACATAAATAAAATAAAATAAAAATAAAATAACAAATAAAATAAAATAAAATAAAATAAAATAAAATAAAATAAAATAACTGCCTCAGAGTGGGAACAAGTCACAAAACAGAGTCAGGTTTCAGCTCTGCTGCATCCAGGGTGAAGTCTGGGGGATGTTTCCAGGTGTTAGAACCCCTCTGACCAACTCCTGGCCAGGATTTATGGATGCAGAGCTCTGGCTGGTGGCCCTGGGGTGGCAGAGGACATCCTGGAGGGGATGGAGTTGATGTGTGGGGACAGAGCAAGTGTCCAGCCAAGGAACAGGAGAGACAAATGGATCCCACAGGCAAATCATGGCTGGGAATTTTGGGAGCAGCCTGGGGACACTCCCACCTCCACCTCCCAGCAGGCAGAGGGGTCTCCTGCCCCAATAAATCCCTAAATCCCCAAGGGTGCTCCGTGTCAAAGGTAATCCCAGAGATTAACAGGATTTGTGTGGTGTATCCCATCCTCCAGTGGGTGCCAGAGCCCCCTGTGTGTCCTGCACATCCTCCTGCTCCCATCCTTGAGGGAATCCTGCAGGATGGGGAAGGAACAGGCTCAGTGTCAGGCTCAGTGTCAGGCTCGGTGTCAGGCTCAGTGTCAGGCTTGGTGTCAGGCTCATCCCCTGCTCCTCCAGGATGGGGTTGAGGGGTAGGAACGGGCTCAGTGTCAGGCCCAGTGTCAGGCTCATCCTCCTGCTCCAAACCTTGAGGGAATCCTGCAGGATGGGGAAGGAACAGGCTCAGTGTCCTGCACATCCTCCTGCTCCCATCCTAGAGGGAATCCTGCAGGATGGGGTAGGAATGGGCTCAGTGTCAGGCTCAGTGTCAGGCTCATCCTCCTGCTCCAAACCTTGAGGAAATCCTGCAGGATGGGGTAGGACCAGGCTCAGTGTCCTGCACATCCTCCTGCTCCAAACCTTGGGGGAATCCTGCAGGATGGGGAAGGAACAGGCTCAGTGTCCTGCACATCCTCCTGCTCCAAACCTTGAGGGAATCCTGCAGGATGGGGAAGGAACAGGCTCAGTGTCCTGCACATCCTCCTGCTCCAAACCTTGAGGGAATCCTGCAGGATGGGGAAGGAACAGGCTCAGTGTCAGGCTTGGTGTCAGGCTCAGTGTCAGGCTCAGTGTCAGGCTCATCCCCTGCTCCTCCAGGATGGGGTTGAGGGGTAGGAACGGGCTCAGTGTCAGGCTCAGTGTCAGGCTCATCCTCCTGCTCCCATCCTTGAGGGAATCCTGCAGGATGAGGTTTTGGTGTAGGAACAGGTTCAGTGTCCTGCACATCCTCCTGCTCCTGCAGGATGGGATTTTTTGGGGTAGGAATAGGCTGTGTCAGGCTCATCCCTTTGATCCCATCCTTGGGGAATCCTGCAGGATGGGGTTTTGGTGTAGGAACAGGCTCAGTGTCAGGCCCCTGCCTGCAGTGAGAGGATGGATTTTGCTGCTTGTCCCATCTCACCTTCAGTCCCTCAGTTTGTCCAGGATGTCCCCAGCCTGCCCAGCTGGGATGGGGATGATTCTTGATGCCACAGGAGGGGTTGTGGGGTAGGAACGGGCTCAGTGTCAGGCTCATCCTTCTGCTCCCATCCTTGAGGGAATCCTGCAGGATGAGGTTTTGGTGTAGGAACAGGTTCAGTGTCCTGTACATCCTCCTGCTCCTGCAGGATGGGATTTTTTGGGGTAGGAACAGGCTCAGTGTCAGGCTCAGTGTCAGGCTCATCCTCCTGCTCCCATCCTTGAGGGAATCCTGCAGGATGGAGTTCCTGGTGTAGGAACTGTCTCAGTGCCATCCCTGCCTGCAGTGTGAGGATGGATTTTGCTGCTTCTCACATCTGACCTTCCCTCCTTTGGGATGTCCCCAGCCTGCCCAGCTGGGATGGGGACAATTCTTGATGCCACAGGAGGGGTTGTGGGGTAGGAACAGGCTCAGTGTCCTGCACATCCTCCTGCTCCTCCAGGATGGGGCTGAGGAGTAGGAACAGGCTCAGTGTCAGGCTCAGTGTCAGGCTCATCCTCCTGCTCCCATCCTAGAGAGAATCCTTCAGGATGGGGTAGGACCAGGCTCAGTGTCCTGCCCATCCCCTGCTCCAAACCTTGAGGGAATCCTGCAGGATGAGGTTTTGGTGTAGGAACAGGCTCGGTGCCATCCCTGCCTGCAGTGTGAGGATGGATTTTGCCGCTTCTCACATCTGACCTTCCATCCTTTGGGATGTCCCCAGCCTGCCCAGCTGGGATGGGGACCATTCTCGATGCCACAGGAGGGGTTGTGGGGTAGGAACAGGCTCAGTGTCCTGCACATCCTCCTGCTCCTCCAGGATGGGGCTGAGGAGTAGGAACAGGCTCAGTGTCAGGCTCGGTGTCAGGCTCATCTCCCTGCTCCCATCCTAGAGAGAATCCTTCAGGATGGGGTAGGACCAGGCTCAGTGTCCTGCCCATCCCCTGCTCCCATCCTTGGAGGAATCCTGCAGGATGAGTTTTTGGTGTAGGAACAGGCTCAGTGTCAGGCCCCTGCCTGCAGTGAGAGGATGGATTTTGCTGCTTCTCACATCTGACTTTTGATCCCTCAGGACGTCCCCAGACCGCCCAGCTGGGATGGGGACAATTCTTGATGCCACAGGAGGGGTTGTGGGGTAGGAACAGGCTCAGTGTCAGGCTCAGTGTCCTGCACATCCCCTGCTCCCATCCTAGAGGGAATCCTTCAGGATGGGGTAGGAATGGGCTCAGTGTCAGGCTCATCCTCCTGCTCCCATCCTTGAGGGAATCCTTCAGGATGGAGTTCCTGGTGTAGGACCAGGCTCAGTGTCCTGCCCATCCCCTGCTCCAAACCTTGAGGGAATCCTGCAGGATGAGGTTTTGGTGTAGGAACTGTCTCAGTGCCATCCCTGCCTGCAGTGTGAGGATGGATTTTGCCGCTTCTCACATCTGACCTTCCATCCTTTGGGATGTCCCCAGCCTGCCCAGCTGGGATGGGGACCATTCTTGATGCCACAGGAGGGAGTGGAGCCTGCCAGGGGCTCCCACAGCCCTGAGTGACTCAGAGCTGGGTTTTTATGGGTCCCACATGTTCCCTGTTGTTGCTTCCCTCCAGCGCCGGCGAGGAGGAGGAGGAGGAAGAGGGGGAAGCATAAAAATTCCTTCCAGCAGCTGCTGCCATGTGTGTGCCCCCCCTCACCTCCACCCCAAAACCTTGTTCCCACCCGGCCAAGGCTTTAGGGCAGTGATTTTTAGGGGGGTAGCAAGTGCTGGGGGCCAAAACAAACAACGAGGGTCTCCCGCCGGCCTGGGGACCACCTATGGAGCTCCCCCCAGCCCTGCCACGGCTTCCTGAGCAGCTCTGCTGCGCTGCAGGGCTGGGAATGCCTTTTTTCCAAGCTCTCCTCGTGGTTATCCCTGGCCTGGGTGTGCGGGACCGGCTCCCGCCTCTCCTCCTGCGAGCACACGTGTGTGAGCACGTCCAGGGACGCGTCGGGGCACGGCCCTGGCTGCAGGCAGGGCTGGGTGGGTTCTGCCCCCCGAGATGGGGCACGGGGGTCTTGGGGGGCACCCGGAGGGCCGGGTGGGCTGGGCAGGGGCTTCTGAGCCGCCCCGAGGGAGGCGGGAATGGCAAAGAAGGATTGGGGGGGATGAGGATGAGGATGGGGATGAGTGACAGGGATGGGAGAGCGGGGATGGAGGGTGGGGGGTGTCTGTGTGTCCTGGCAGTGCTGTGTCCGTGTGTCTGTGTGTCCGTGTGTCTGTGTGTCCGTGTGTCTGTCCTGGCAGTGCTGTGTCCGTGTGTCTGTGTGTCCGTGTGTCTGTCCTGGCAGTGCTGTGTCTGTGTGTCTGTGTGTCTGTCCTGGCAGTGCTGTGTCCGTGTGTCTGTCCTGGCAGTGCTGTGTCTGTGTGTCTGTGTGTCTGTCCTGGCAGTGCTGTGTCCGTGTGTCTGTCCTGGCAGTCCTGTGTCTGTGTGTCTGTGTGTCTGTGTGTCTGTCCTGGGAGTGCTGTGTCTGTGTGTCGTGTGTCTGTGTGGCTGTGTGTCTGTCTGTCCATGTGTCTGTCCTGGCAGTGCTGTGTCTGTCCTGTCAGTCCTGTGTCTGTCTCTCTGTCCTGGCAGTGCTGTGTCTGTGTGTCTGTGTGTCTGTGCGTCTGTTTGTCTGTCCTGGCAGTGCTGTGTCTGTGTGTCCGTGTGTCTGTCCTGGCTGTGCTGTGTCTGTGTGTCTGTTTGTCTGTCCTGGCAGTCCTGTGTCAGTGTGTCTGTCCTGGCTGTGCTGTGTCAGTGTGTCTGTCCTGGCTGTGCTGTGTCAGTGTGTCTGTCCTGGCAGTGCTGTGTTTGCTCCTTTCCCTCCAGAGCAGTTCAAACATCCCCAGGATGGAGTCTGGGATGTCCCAGGTCTGTCCTGGCTGTGCTGTGTCTGTGTGTCTGTCCCGGCAGTCCTGTGTCCATTCCTTTCCCCCCACACCAGCACTTTTCCCCCCTTTCCCCACCATTCAGCTGCTCCTTCCTTTCCTCAGCTTTTCCAGGCCCGGGACCACCTTGGATGGAGCCTGGCAGCCCCCACCAGCTCGGGATCGTGACCCTGAGTCGTTCCCTTTCAGACCCCCTGAACCTGAAGCGATTCCCTTTGTGGAGCCCTGCCCAGATTAGCCGAGCTGCCCCACGCCGAGGGGCTGGGCCGCTCCTAAAGCCCGGCCTAACTCCGGGGAGGGGCTGGGGACAGCACAGGGGGGGTCCCACTCATCCCCTCTGAGCCCAGAAAGTTGTGGGCTCAGGGAAAGAAGCATTTCCCAGCCCAGGCTGAGCTCTTAGGGCTCAAAATTTGATTTTTTTTTTTTTTTTTTTTTTTTTTCCATGGGGGATCTGCAGCTCTGTGCAGCTCCAGGGAGGATGGGAGGGACCCGGCTTTAGGGTTGGATGGGTTTGGGGCTTTTGGGGTTTGCCCACCCCATTGCAGACCCCAATTCTCCTGATAAAAGGTGCCCAGGGGTACCCAGGGGTGTGGCCCTGTCCCTCACCTCACCCGTCCCTCTGTCCGTCTGTCCTCCCTGCTCTGTCTGTCCCTCGCCCCACCCGTCCCTCTGTCCGTCTGTCCTCTCTGCTCTGTCTGTCCCTCGCTCCCCCCTGAGGGAGGATTTGGGGGTCACCGAGCCCTTCCCCATCAGGTGTTGGAGCTGCCCACGCTGTGCACACGGACGGACAGACAGACAGACAGACAGACAGGCATTCGTGTATCCCGGGTTCCCAGGGGCTGCAGCTGCCTCCCTGCCCCCCTTCCCACCACCCCAGCTCCAGCTCCATCGATTTTGGGGTGTCTGTGCTCCCACTTCCATCAGTTTTGGGGTCTCTCTGCTCCCACCACCCCTCGATTTTGGGGTGTCTGTGCTCCCACCTCTCATCAGCTTTGGGGTCTCTCTGTTCCCATCACCCCTCAATTTTTGGGTGTCTCTGCTCCCACCTCCATCAGTTTTGGGGTCTCTGTGCTCCCATCACCCCTCGATTTTGGGGTGTCTGTGCTCCCACCTCCATCAGTTTTGGGGTCTCTCTGTTCCCATCACCCCTCGATTTTGGGGTGTCTGTGCTCCCACCTCCATCAGTTTTGGGGTCTCTCTGTGCTCCCATCACTCCTCGATTTTGGGGTGTCCTTACTCCCACTACTCCTCAATCCTTGGGTGTCTCTGCTCCAGTTTTGGGGTCTCTCTGCTCCCATCACTCCAACGCTCGATTTTGGGGTGTCTGTACTCCCACCTCCATCAGTTTTGGGGTCTCTCCTCTCATCACCCCTCGATTCTGGGGTTTCTCTGCTCCCACCAACGCTCAATTTTTGGGTTTCTCTGCTCCCATCACTCCAATGCTCAATTTTGGGGTGACTTGGCTCCCAACACCCCTTGATTCTGCTCTCCTTGAATTTTGGGGTTTCTGTGCTCCCACCACCCCTCGATTTTGGGGTTTCTCTGCTCCCACCTCCATCAGTTTTGGGGTGTTTCTACTCCCACCAATGCTCAGTTTTGGGGTATCTCTGCTCCTATCACCCCTCAATTCTATGGTATTTCTGCATCCACCTCCCCTCGATTTTGGGGTCTCTCTACTCCCTCCATTTTTGGGTTTCTCTATTCCCCCCATCCCTCAGTTTTGGATTTCTCTGCTCACACCACACTCGATTTTGGGGTCTCTCTACTCCCTCAATTTTTGGGGTCTCTCTACTCCCTCCATTTTTGGGTTTCTCTGCTCCCATCACCCCTCGATTTTGGGGTTTCTCTGCTCTAGTTTTGAGGTTTCTCTGTTCCCCCCATCCCTCAATTTTGGATTTCTCTCCTCCCACCCCCTTCGATTTTTGGGTTTCTCTGCTGCTCCCACCTCCCATCACTTTTGGGGTTTCTCTGCTCCCCCACCACCCCTCAATTTTTTCTGTTTCTCTGCTCCCCCACCCCTTCATTCTGGGGTATCTCTGCTCCACTTTTGGGATTTCTCTACTCCCACCCCCCCCCCTCAATTTGGAATTTCTCTCCCCCCCACCCTCCCCTCACCCCAAATCCCCTCTCCCACACTCAGCCACGCTCAAACACGTGCGTGTTCACCCTGCCCCCCCCGAGCCCCCTCCCCGAGCCCCCCCCGAGCCCCCCAGGCCCCCCACGCCGGGGGCTGTGCCTGTGGCTGATGGATTGTGCCACACACAGCTCGGCCTGGGGGGGCTAATCCAGCCCTGCCATCGCATTCCTGCAGCTGGGGCTGTTAACCCTGCGGGGCCCGGGGGGCTCGGGGGGCTCAGGGACCCCCCCAGGGGATGGGATGGGATGGGGGGGGGGATGCAGCCAGTGAGGGGTGGGAGCGTTCCTGGTGGGAGAGGGAGGGGGGGTCTGTAGGGTTGGGGGGTGCTCAGGAGCGGGGTCTCCCCCATCTTGGGGTGCTTGAGGGGGGGTGTCTGTGCCTTATCCAGGGTGCTGTGGGGGGGGGGTCTGTCCCATTTTGGGGTGCTTGAGGGGGGGGTCTGTGCCATATCCAGGTGCTGTGCGGGGGGGTCTGTCCCATTTTGGGGTGCTCGAGGGGGGGTCTGCACTGTTGTGGGGTGCTGGAGGGGGGTCTGCCCCATTTTGGGGTACTCGAGGGGGGGTCTGCAGTGTTGGGGGGTGCTCAAGAGCGGGGTCTGCCCCATCTTGGGGTGCTTGGGGGGGGGTCTGTGCCATATCCAGGGTGCTGTGGGGGGGGTCTGTCCCATTTTGGGGTGCTTGAGGGGGAGGTCTGCCCCATTTTGGGGGGCTTGAGGGGGGGGTCTGCACTGTTGGGGGGTGCTGGGGGGGGGTCTGCCCCACCTTGGGGTGCTCGTGGGGGGGGTCTGTGCCATCCAGGCTGCTGGGGGGGGGTCTGCCCCATCCTGGGGTGGTCATGGGGGGGTCTGTCCCCTCCAGGGTGCTGTGGTGGGGGTCTGCAGTGTTGGGGGTGCTCAAGGAGGGGGTTCTGTCCTATACAGGGACCTGCAGTGGGGGTCTGCCTCATCTTGGGGTGCTCAAGGGGGGGTCTGTGCTGTCCAGGGTGCTGTGGTGGGGGTCTGCACTATCGTGGGGTGCTCGAGGGGGGGGTTTCTGTCCCATCTTGGGGGCTCTGCAGTCTCGAGGGGTGCTCGAGGGGGGGGTTTCTGTCCCATCTTGGGGCTCTGCAGTGTCGGGGGGTGCTCGAGGGGGGGGGTCTGTTCCGTCTAGGGGTGCTCGGTGCCCATCCTGGGGTGTTCAAGGCGGGGTGGGGAGGGTCTGTCCTGTCGGGGGCTCTGCCCCATCCTGGGCTGTTCAAGAAGGGGGGGCCCTGTCCCGTCTAGGTTGTGCTGGGGGTCTGCCCCATCTCGGGGTGCTCGGGGTGCAGTTGCCTCCTTCTCCTCCTCCTCCTCCTCCTCTTCCGGTGTCCCCGGGCTGTCCGTGCCCACGTCCGTCTGTCCCCCCCACCTCTCGCTGTCACCACCCCACAAACCCCCCCCCACCACCACCCCCAGCCCCTTTTTAACCCTCTCCCTCCATCCCCTCCCCTCTCCCGGGTGTCCCAAGGAGGAAACCGGAGCCAGATGCCAAAATCTCGCTGCGTTTGCAGGAAATCAAAGGCGAGGAGCCGTGAGGGGGAATGGGGGGGGGGGGGGGGGGGGCGGCCATCCCTGACCCCCCCCCCCCCTCACTCCATTCCCGCTCCCAATTTCGCGTCTGGAGCCGTCCCCGCTCCTCTGGCTGCGCTCCTGGATTGTTTTTGGCAGGGAGCAGCAGGAATGTGTTTCAGTTTGAGTTTCTTGGCAAGGAGGGAGGAGAGCGAGGGAAGATTCATCCCCCCCCCTGCTCCCTCCTCCATTCCCGCCTGCGCCTGGCTCTCAAATTTATGCCCAAAGGCTTCGACTTGGGTGGGCCGAGGCGCTGTGAGGCCGGCGGGGGAGGCCGCGCCGCGGTGGGCGAGGCTCGGGATGGTTCCCAGCGCTTCCCAAAGGCTCCCGGAGAGCCCCAAAGAGCTCCCGGGGAGCCCCAAAGAGCTCCCGGAGAGACCCGGCCCCATCCTGACCGCTCAAATCGGGGGGCAGCGGGATTTGGGGAGCCCCCGTGGATCCCTGTGGGTCTGAGTGAGGGGTTTGGGGTGGTTTGGGATGGTTTGGGGTGGTTTTGGGGCTCCCAGAGAGACCCGGCCCCATCCAGACCCCTCAAATAGGGTGGCAGCGGGATTTGGGGAGCCCCCGTGGACCCCGTGGGCTTGGGGGGAGCATCCTGTGGGTCAGAGTGGGGCTTTGGGGTGGTTTTGGGGCTCCCAGAGAGCCCCAGCCCCATCCAGACCCCTCAAACTGGGGGGCAACGGGATTTGTGGAGCCCATGGGGCTGGGGGGGGAATCCTGTGGGTCAGAGTGGGGGTTTGGGGTGGTTTTGGGGCTCCCAGCACTTCCCAAAAGCTCCCAGAGAGCCCCAGCCCCATCCAGACCCCTCAAATCGGGGGAAGCACCGTGTTTTGGGGAGCCCCCGTGGACCCCTGTGGGTCTGAGTGGGAGGTTTGGGGTGGTTTTGGGGTGGTTTTGGGGCTCCCGGAGAGACCCGGCCCCATCCAGACCCCTCAAATTGGGGGGCAACGGGATTTGTGGAGCCCATGGGGTTGGGGAGAGCATCCTGTGGGTCAGAGTGAAGGTTTTGGGGTGGTTTTGGGGCTCCCAGAGAGCCCCAGTCCCCTCCAGACCCCTCAAATCGGGGGGAGCACCGCGTTTTGGGGAGCCCCCGTGGACCCCATGAGGTTGGGGGGAGCATCCTGTGGGTCAGAGTGGGGGTTTGGGGTGGCTTTGGGGTGGTTTTGGGGTGGTTTTGGGGCTCCCAGAGAGCCCCAGCCCTCTTGGCTCGGGGGAGGCAATGCTTTTTGGGGAGCCCCCATGGACCCCTGTGGGTCTGAGTGGGGGTTTTGGGGGGGTTTGGGGTGGTTTTGGGGCGGTGGAGCCGCCCCTTGTCGTGTGCTGTGCTCTGAGGATGTGGAGGGTGGGGAAATGGCACCTGGTACCCACCTGGCACCCACCTGGCACCCACCTGGCACCCACCTGGCACCCACCTGGCACCCACCTGGTACCCACCTGGCACCCACCTGGTACCCACCTGGCACCCACCTGGCATGCTGGAGGTGAGGGCAGAGCCCCCCAGAGCTGGCACAGGGGGTGCTGGAAGGGGCAAAAAAGGGGGGACACAGCCCTGGGGTGGGAGGTGATGTGAAAATCCAGGGGATGGGGTGAGCTGTGCTGTACCTGTGTGCTCTGGGCTGTACCTGTGTGCTCTGTGTGTACCTGTGTGCTCTGTGTGTACCTGTGTGCTCTGTGTGTTCTGTGCTGTACCTGTGTGCTCTGTGCTGTACCTGTGTGCTCTGTGTGTACCTGTGTGCTCTGTGTGTTCTGTGCTGTACCTGTGTGCTCTGTGTGTACCTGTGTGAGCTGTGCTGTACCTGTGTGAGCTGTGCTGTACCTGTGTGCTCTGTGCTGTACCTGTGTGCTCTGTGTGCCCTGTGCTGTACCTGTGTGCTCTGTGTGTACCTGTGTGCTCTGTGTGTACCTGTGTGCTCTGTGTGTACCTGTGTGCTCTGGGCTGTACCTGTGTGCTCTGTGTGTTCTGTGCTGTACCTGTGTGCTCTGGGCTGTACCTGTGTGAGCTGTGCTGTACCTGTGTGCTCTGTGCTGTGCCTGTGTGTCCCCACAGGCAGTGACACCCTGGGCACACCTGTGTGGGAGCCTGGAAATGTCCCAGCCCAGTTTGGAGCACCCTGGGCTGCTGGGAGGTGGCACAGGATGAGCTCTCCTGGTCCCTGCTGTGATTTTTGTGTTTCTGCAGAGCTCTGTGTGTGTTCTCCCACCTTTACCTGTGCCTGTGGGTGTGCTGCTGTCACACAGGTGTGGGAACCTGTGCTCCAGGGCTGGCACAAGGGGTGCTGGAAGGTGAAAAAGGGGAGACACAGCCCTGGGGTAGGAGGTGATGTGAAAATCCAGGGGATGGTGTGAGCTGTGCTGTACCTGTGTGCTCTGTGCTGTACCTGTGTGCTCTGTGTGTTCTGTGCTGTACCTGTGTGTTCTGTGCTGTACCTGTGTGCTCTGTGCTGTACCTGTGTGCTCTGGGCACACCTGTGTGGGAAGCCTGGAAATGTCCCAGCCCAGTTTGGAGCACCCTGGGCTGCTGGGAGGTGGAACAGGATGAGCTCTCCTGGTCCCTGCTGTGATTTTTGTGTGCCTGCAGAGCTCTGTGTGTGTTCTGTACCTGTCCCTGTTCACTCCAGGTGTGGGAACCTGTGCTCCAGGGCTGGCACATGGGGTGCTGGAAGGTGAAAGAGGGGGGACACAGCCCTGAGGTGGGAGGTGATGTGAAAATCCAGGGCATGGGGTGAGCTGTGCTGTACCTGTGTGCTCTGGGCACACCTGTGTGAGCTGTGCTGTACCTGTGTGTTCTGTGTGTACCTGTGTGCTCTGTGCTGTACCTGTGTGCTCTGTGCTGTGCCTGTGTGTCCCCACAGGCAGTGACACCCTGGGCACACCTGTGTGGGAAGCCTGGAAAGGTCCCAGCCCAGTTTGGAGCACCCTGGGCTGCTGGGAGGTGGCACAGGATGAGCTCTGAGATATCTCCTGGTCCCTGCTGTGATTTCTGTGTTCTGCAGAGCTCTGTGTGTGTTCTGTACCTGCCCCTGTTCACTCCAGGTGTGGGAACCTGTGCTCCAGGGCTGCCCAGGGCTGGCACAGGAGGTGCTGGAAGGTGAAAAAGGGGAGACACAGCCCTGGGGAGGGAGGTGATGTGAAAATCCAGGGCATGGTGTGAGCTGTGCTGTACCTGTGTGCTCTGTGCTGTACCTGTGTGCTCTGGGCACACCTGTGTGGAAGCCTGGAAATGTCCCAGCCCAGTTTGGAGCACCCTGGGCTGCTGGGAGGTGGCACAGGATGAGCTCTCCTGGTCCCTGCTGTGATTTTTGTGTTCCTGCAGAGCTCTGGGTGTGTTCTGTACCTGTCCCTGTTCACTCCAGGTGTGGGAACCTGTGCTCCAGGGCTGCCCAGAGCAGGGTCTGCTGCTCACCAGGGGTCTCAGGTGATGGATGTGGGGAGGGGGAGGTGGGGATTTGCCCCCCTCACCTCCCAGGTGTGCACATTTGTTGGATTTTGCTCTTTTCTGACCCAGAGATGGGGAAACTGAGAGGTGCTTTGAAAGCTTTTATTCCATTTTCAGTCTCATGTGAAGGGTGAGGCAACACAGATGTTATAATTCACACCACCACAATCAGGACCTAATTATTTCTTAATTACAATACACGATAAGCATTTCTTTTCTTATAATGCATTTTCAAGCATTTGAAACTTGTCTCCAGTTTTATTTCTCTTTTAACAATGTTTGTCTCACTCTGTGCCATTTCAAAGCCAGCTCCATTTTACCTTAGAATTTGCATGTAAATGCAGATTACGTGAGGTTTTTTGTCAGATTTTGAGAATTTTTCACCTAAACACGTGCACCTCTCTGCTGAGCTGGTTTGTGTGTGCACACAGGCCTGAGCTGGGGGCCTGGAGTCACCCCAAAACCCCACAAACTTTAGGAAAAGGGTTTTCAAACCTCTTTAACCCTGGCAGGAGGGGAAAATTGAGAACTTTCCATGGGGTCAATCCCCAAATTCCCCTCCAATTTTCCAGCCCATGGGAGAGGTGTGATCCCCTTTCTCTGCCCCATTTCCTCCTCCTCAGCTCTTTTTCCCCTTTTCCCCTTCATTTCCACCCCAAAACCCCATGAACTTTAGGAAAAGGCTTTGCAAACCTCTTTAACCCTGGCAGGTGAGGAAATTTGGGAACTTTCCCCAGGGTTAATCCCCAAATTCTCCTGCCAGGCTCAATTCCAGGTGAGATCCCCCTTCTCCACTCTCTTCCCCCCTGTTTCCTCCTCAGCTCTTTTTCCCCTTTTCCCCTTCATTTCCACCCCAAAACCCCACAAATTTAGGAAAAAGGTTTTCAAACCTCTTTAACCCTGGCAGGAGGGGAAAATTGGGAACTTTCCCTGGGGTCAATCCCCAAATTTTTCTGCCAGGCTCAGTCCCAGGTGAGATCTCCTTCACCCTCTCCTCCCTGTTTCTTCCTCATCTCTTTTTCCCCTTTTTTCCCCTCATTTCCACCACCTTCCCGGGTTGGGGTCACCCCAAAACCCCACAAACTTTAGGAAGAGGCTTTGCAAACCTCTTTAACCCTGGCAGGTGAGGAAAATTGAGAACTTTCCATGGGGTCAATCCCCAAATTCCCCTCCAAGTTTCCAGCCCATGGCACAGGTGTGATCCCCTTTCTCTGCCCCATTTCCTCCTCATCTCTTTTTCCCCTTTTCCCCCCCCATTTCCCCCACCTTCCCAGGTTGGGGTCACCCCAAAACCCCACAAATTTAGGAAAAGGGTTTGCAAACCTCTTTAACCCTGGCAAATGGGAACTTTCCCCAGGGTCAATCCCCAAATTCTCCTGCCAGGCTCAATCCCAGGTGAGATCCCCCTTCTCCACTCTCTTCCCCCCTGTTTCTTCCTCATCTCTTTTTCCCCTTTTCCCCTTCATTTCCACCCCAAAACCCCACAAATTTAGGAAAAAGGTTTGCAAACCTCTTTAACCCTGGCAGGTGAGGAAAATTGAGAACTTTCCATGGGGTCAATCCCCAAATTCCCCTCCAATTTTCCAGCCCATGGGACAGGTGTGATCCCCTTTCTCTGCCCCATTTCCTCCTCATCTCTTTTTCCCCTTTTCCCCCCCATTTCCCCCACCTTCCCGGGCATCCCCCTCCCCTCTGCCTGTCCCTCTGTCCCCCCCCTGTCCATTCTTCCTGCCTGACACGCTCACAAAGCCCCTGGACGAGCTTTCAAAGGGGCAACTCATGCGGAAGAATCGCTGCCCCCTGAGCCCCTCCCGGCTCCGAACCCGACCCGGCGCTGTTCCCAGCGGGGTGAGGGGCTCCCACTCCCCCAGACCCCCTTGTTTGGGCCGATTCCCCGCCCTTCCAAGGGGGAAGGAGCCCCCCGTTCCCAGCGCCACCCAGTTTGTGGTGGTTTCTCCTGCCAGGTGTCCGTGTCACCCTCGGGGTTTTGGGGACAGGGAGGGGTGGGAGTGGATGGGCTCAGGATGGAGATGGAGTTGGGGGGCAGGACAGGGACCAGGGGGATGGCCGTGGGTGGGTTCAGGATGGTGGAGATGGAGTTGGGGGCAGGACAAGGACCATGGGTGTGGGGACAGGATGGTTGAGGTGGATTTGGGGACAGAATGGTGGCCCTGGACTGGCTCCTGTCCATGTCACCCTTGGGGTTTTGGAGACCAGAGGGGTGGGAATGAATGGGCTCAGGATGGTGGAGATGGAATTGGGGGGCAGGACAAGCACCAGGAGTGGGGGGACAGGATGGTTGAGGTGGATTTGGGGACAGAATGGTGGCCCCAGGTGGGGGCGGGATTGGCTCCTGTCCGTGTCACCCTTGGGGTTTTGGGGACAGGGAGGGTGGGAATGGATGGGCTCAGGATGGAGATGGAGTTGGGGGGCAGGACAGGGACCAGGGGGATGGCAGTGGGTGGGTTTGGGATGGTGGAGATGGAGTTGGGGGGCAAGACAAGCACCAGGAATGGGGGGACAGGATGGTTGAGGTGGATTTGGGGACAGAAGGGTGGCCCCAGGTGGTGGCTTCTCCCACTCCTGTCCGTGTCACCCTCGGGGTTTTTGGGACCAGAGGGGTGGGAATGGATGGGCTCAGGATGGGGGAGATGGATGGAAATGGAGTTGGGGGGCAGGGCAGGGACCATGGGTGGGGGGACAGGATGGTGGCCCCAGGTGGGGGGGGGGACTGGCTCCTGTCTGTGTCACCCTCGGGGTTTTGGGGACCAGAGGGGTGGGAATGGATGGGCCCAGGATGGAAATGGAGTTGGGGGGCAGGACAAGCACCGTGGATGGGAATGGATGGGGGGACAGGATGGTGACCGGGGCCTGGGGACAGAATGGTGGCACCAGGTGGGGGCGGGACTGGCTCCTGTCTGTGTCACCCTCGGGGTTTTGGGGATCAGAGGGGTGGGAATGGATGGGCTCAGGATGGTGGAGATGGAATTGGGGGACAGGACAAGCACCAGGAGTGGGGGGACAGGATGGTTGAGGTGGATTTGGGGACAGAATGGTGGCCCTGGACTGGCTCCTGTCCGTGTCACCCTCGGGGTTTTGGGGACCAGGGAGGGAGGGGATGGATGGGCTCAGGATGGAAATGGAGTTGGGGGGCAGGACAAGCACCAGGAGTGGGAATGGAGTGGGGGGACAGGATGGTTGAGGTGGATTTGGGGACAGAAGGGTGTCCCCAGGTGGTGGCTTCTCCCACTCCTGTCCGTGTCACCCTCGGGGTTTTGGGGACCAGAGGGGTGGGAATGGATGGGCCCAGGATGGAAATGAATGGAGATGGGGCTGGGGGCAGGACAAGGATGGTGAGTGAGGGGACAGGGTGGGGACCAGGGGGTTGGGGACCGAATGGTGGCCCCAGGTGGGAGCGGGGCCCCACAGGCAGCGATCGCCCTGGGCTGGGCTGGGCTGGGCTGGGCCCCGTGGCTGCGTGGGTGGGACAGGGCAGGGTGGGGACCCGCGGGCAAGGCAGGGCTGGGTGGGACCTGCGAATGCTGGAGAATCCCTGGGAAGGGAGGAGGGAGGGAGCCAGATCTGGTCCTTGGCCCGGGAGTGGTTCCGGCTGTGCCCTCGCTTTTCCAATTCATGGAATCCCAGAATTCCAGAATGGTTTGGGCTGGAAGGAACCTTAAAGTCACATTCTGACCCCTCACCATAGGCAGGGACACCTTCCACTACCCCAGATTGCTCCAAGCCCCATCCAGCCTGGCCTTGGACACTTCCAGCACTCACAGGGAGGAATTTCTTCAAAATATCCCCAAATTTCACCAATTTCATTTTAAATCCAGGTTCCAAAGGAACCTTAAAGTCACATTCTGACCCCTCACCATAGGCAGGGACACCTTCCACTACCCCAGGTCACTCCAAGCCCCATCCAGCCTGGCCTTGGACACTTCCAGGACTCATAGGGAGGAATTTCTTCAAAATAACCCCAAATGTGGCTGGTTTTTGTTTAAATCCAGGTTCCAAAGGAACTTTAAAGTCACGTTCTGACCCCTCACCGTAAACAAGGACACCTTGCACTATCCCAGGTTGCTCCAAGCCCTGTCCAGCCTGGCCTTGGACACTTCCAGGATTCCAGGGGCAGCCACAGCTTCTGTGGGCACCCTGTGCCAGGGCCTGCCCACCCTCCCAGGGAGGAATTTCTTCCCAAAATCCCCAAATCTCGCTGATTTCAGTTCAAATCCAGGTTCCAGAAGGAACCTTAAAGTCAGTTCTGACCCCTCACCGTAGGCAGGGACACTTTCCACTATCCCAGGTTGCTCCAAGCCCTGGCCTTGGACACTTCCAGGATTCCAGGGGCACCCTGTGCCAGGGCCTGCCCACCCTCCCAGGCAGGAATTTCTTCCCCAAATCCCCAAATCTCGCCGATTTTTGTTTAAATCCAGGTTCCAAAGGAACCCTAAAGTCACATTCTGACCCTTCACCATAAGCAGGGATACCTTGCACTACCCCAGATTGCTCCAAGCCCCATCCAGCCTGGCCTTGGACACTTCCAGGACTCACAGGGAGGAATTTCTTCCCAATATCCCCAAATTTCACCAATTTCATTTTAAATCCAGGTTCCAAAGGAACCTTAAAGTCACGTTCTGACCCCTCACCGTAAACAAGGACACCTTGCACTATCCCAGGTTGCTCCAAGCCCCATCCAGCCTGGCCTTGGACACTTCCAGGACTGCATGGCACCCTGTGCCAGGCCATCCCCACCATCCCAGGCAGGAATTTCTTCCCCAAATCCCCAAATCTCGCCGATTTTTGTTTAAATCCAGGTTCCAAAGGAACCCTAAAGTCGCATTCTCACCTTCCACTATCCCAGGTTGCTCCAACCAGGCCTTGGACACCTCCAGGATTCCAGGGGCATCCTGTACCAGAGCATCCCCACCCTCACAGGGAGGAATTCTCCCAAATATCCCCAAATCTCAGCGATTTTTGTTTAAATCCAGGTTCCAAAGGAACCTTAAAGTCATGTTCTGACCCCTCACCATAAGCAAGGACCCCAGGTTGCTCCAAGCCCTGGCCTTGGACGCTTCCAGGACTCCAGGGGCAGCCACAGCTTCTCTGGGCACCCTGTGCCAGGGCCTGCCCACCCTCCCAAGGAGGAATTTCCTCCCAAATATCCCCAAATCTCGCCAATTTTTGTTTAAATCCCACTCCAGAAGGAACCTTCAAGTCACATTCCAACTCCTCAACACAGACAGGGACACCTTCCACTATCCAATGTTGCTCCAAGCCCGATCCAGCCTGGCCTTGGACACTTCCAGGACTCCAGGGCACCCTGTGCCAGGCCATCCCCACCCTCCCAAGGAGGAATTTCTTCAAAATATCCCTAAATCTCACGGATTTTTGTTTAAATCCAGGTTCCAAAGGAACCCTAAAGTCGCATTCTGACCCCTCACCATAGGCAGGGACACCTTGCACCATCCCAGGTTGCTCCAAACCCTGGCCTTGGACGCTTCCAGGACTCCAGGGGCAGCCACAGTTTCTCTGGGCACGCTGTGCCAGGGCATGCCCACCCTCCCAAGGATGATTTTCTTCCCAAAATCCCCAAATTTCGCCGATTTTTGTTTAAATCCAGTCCCGGGCAGCGGGGGGGGTCCCGCGTGCTGTGGCGCCCCCTGGCGGCCGAACCCAACCTCTCCCTCTCCCCCAGGTCCCGGTGTCGCCCCCCAGGTCCCGGTGTCGCCTCCCGGGCCCCTCCATCCCCCCGATGTCCCCCTGAGCCACCCCCGCGCCCTATCGCGACATGTTCGACCCCTCTGGACCCCCGGCCGCCGGCTACAGCGAGCACTGCTGCCTGCACCCCCCGCACGGAGCAGCCCCCGCCGTCCCGGGACCGCCAGGTGGGTCATGGGGGGGCTCCAGGACCCCCCCGAGGTCAGGGGGGCTCCGGGGGTCTCTGTCCCAGCCCCAGCTCAGCTCTGCTCCCTCCTCCAGGGCTGGATTTCCCCGTGTGCCACCAGCCCGGGCAGCGCGGGTATGGGCTGGCCCCAGGAGCTGAACACGCCGGGGATGGTGAGTCTCGGGTTTTGGGGGGTGTGGGGCAGGGGGGGATCCCCAGAGGGGTGAAACATCTCTGTGCTCCAAATTCGGAGTGAACTGGCACACCCAGGGCACTCCTGCATCCTCCAAGCGCCAGGTTTGTGTCCTTGGGGTGTCTCCAGCTCCCCAAAACCGTGCTGAGGGCAATTTTGGGGTGCCATGGGGCAGGAGGGATTCCCTAGAGGGGTTAAACATCTCTCAGTTGTAAATCCAAAGCACATTCGGGGCACTCCTGCAGCCTCCAAACACCAGGTTTGTGTCCTTGGGGTGCCCCTGGACCATACTGAGGGCAGTGTCCCCCACTCTGCCCCCAATTTTGGGGTGCCATGGGGCAGGGGGGATTCCCTAGAGGGGTTAAACATCTCTCAGTTCCAAATCCAAAGAGAGCTGGCACACTTGGGGCACTCCTGCAGCCTCCAAACACCAGATTTCTGACACTGGTGTGCCTCCAGCCCCCCTGGACCATACTGAGGGCAGCGCCTCCTGCTCTGCCCCCGGTTTTGGGGGGCTGTGGGGCTGAAGGGAATCCACAGAGGGGGTTAAACATCTCTCAGTTGTAAATCCAAAGTGAACTGGCTCACTCGGAGCACTCCTGCAGCCTCCAAACACCAGGTTTGTGTCCTTGGGGTGCCCCCAGCACCCCTGGACCACACTGAGGGCATTGCCCCCCGCTCTGCCCCCAATTTTGGGGCACCATGGGGCAGGAGGGATTCCACAGAGGGGGTCAAACATCTCTCATTTGTAAATCCAAAATGAACTGGCACACTCGGAGCACTCCTGCAGCCTCCAAGCACCAGGTTTGTGTCCTTGGTGTGCCTCCAGCCCCTCTGGACCACACTGAGGGCAGTGCCCCCTGCTCTGCCCCCAATTTTGGGGCACCATGGGGCAAGGGGGATTCTGTAGAGGGGTTAAACATCTCTCAGTTGTAAATCCAAAGCACACTTGGGGCACTCCTGCAGCCTCCAAACACCAGATTTCTGACACTGGTGTGCCTCCAGCCCCCCTGGACCACACTGAGGGCAGTGCCCCCGCTCTGCCCCCAATTTTGGGGCACCATGGGGCAGAAGGGATTCCCTAGAGGGGGTAAACATCTGTGTTCTAAATCCAAAGCACACTCAGGGCACTCCTGCAGCCTCCAAACACCAGGTTTGTGTCCTTGGGGTGCCCCCAGCCCCTCTGGACCACACTGAGGGCAGTGCCCCCTGCTCTGCCCCCGGTTTTGGGGGGCAGGGGGGATTCCCTAGAGGGGTTAAACATCTCTCAAGTTGTAAATCCAAAGCACAATTGGGACACTCCTGCAGCCTCCAAGGACCAAATTTCTGTCCTTGAGGTGCCTCCAGCCCTCCTGGACCACACTGAGGGCAGTGCCCCCTGCTCTGCCCCCGGTTTTGGGGGGCTGTGGGGCTGAAGGGAATCCACAGAGGGGGTTAAACATCTCTCAGTTGTAAATCCAAAGTGAACTGGCACACTCGGAGCACTCCTGCAGGCTCCAAACACCAGATTTCTGACACTGGTGTGCCTCCAGCCCCCCTGGACCACACTGAGGGCAGCACCCCCCACTCTGCCCCCAATTTTGGGGTGCCATGGGGCAGGGGGGATTCCCTAGAGGGGGTAAACATCTGTGTTCTAAATCTAAAGCACAACTGGGACATTCCTGCAGCCTCCAAGGACCAGGTTTGTGTCCTTGGGGTGCCTGCAGCCCCTCTGGACCATACTGAGGGCAGTGCCCCCTGCTCTGCCCCCGGTTTTGGGGGGCAGGGGGGATTCCCTAGAGGGGTTAAACATCTCTCAGTTCTGTGTGAACTGGCACACTCAGGGCACTCCTGCAGCCTCCAAACACCAGGTTTGTGTCTTTGGGGTGCCCCCAGCCCCTCTGGATCATACTGAGAGCAGTGCCCCCTGCTCTGCCCCCGGTTTTGGGGGGCTGTGGGGCTGAAGGGAATCCACAGAGGGGGTTAAACATCTCTCAGTTGTAAATCCAAAGTGAACTGGCTCACTCGGAGCACTCCTGCAGCCTCCAAACACCAGGTTTGTGTCCTTGGGGTGCCCCCAGCACCCCTGGACCACACTGAGGGCAGTGCCCCCCGCTCTGCCCCCAATTTTGGGGCACCATGGGGCAGGGGGGATTCCCTAGAGGGGGTAAACATCTGTGTTCTAAATCTAAAGCACAACTGGGACATTCCTGCAGCCTCCAAACACCAGATTTGTGTCCTTGGTGTGCCTCCAGCCCCTCTGGACCACACTGAGGGCAGCGGCCCCGCTCTGCCCCCCTCAGGCTCCCGGTTCTCCACGCCCCGAGGCGCAGGGAAGCTGAGCAAGAAGCGAGCCCTGTCCATCTCGCCCCTGTCCGACTCCAGCATCGACCTGCAGACCGTGATCCGCACCTCGCCCAACTCCCTCGTGGCTTTCATCAACTCCCGCTGCGCCTCCTCTGGCGGCTCCTACGGTCACCTGTCCATCAGCACCATCAGGTGGGCACTGCCCTGGCCCCTCTGGCACCTCCTGGTGTGGGAATCTACAGAATCAGAGGGTTTTGGGGAAAGCTGCAAAAGGCAGGGCTCGCATACAGCAGAACTGTGAGCAGAGCTAAAGCAGCCATGAGATAGGACAGCGGAAAAATTATTTAAACTGTAGGAAAAGCAAAGGCAAATAGAACAATGGCCTGTGTATTAACACTTGTCTAGAATAACTCTCTAAGCTACAGAAAAGTTTATCTAGCAAGATATTAGGAAGGTTAAAGGTTAATAATGGAGCTCTGTGCGTTGTGTTTTAGGGCTTACAAGCAGGTATTGTATTCAAAATAAGCAAGCATTGTTTTAACCAAAGGTACCTGTGCTTATGGTGGTTGGATAGAACTACTGTCAATGTGTGATTGGTCACAAAGCTTATAAAGTCAGTTATAACATTGAGTTTTTAGTCTGCTGCCTGGATTGTGAGCTGCTGGCATCTTCCCTTTGTCATAACCATGCAATGAGACTGATGCTGGAAAATCAAACAGCTCGAGGCCTTTCAGCAGTTTGTAAATAACCCCCCCTTGCCAGTGCCCATTCACACCTTTGGGAGCAGCGTGGGGTGGTGGGGAAGGGATGGTTGGGATTCCAGATCTCTGTTCTCATCTGCTGATGGTGTCACCTGCTCTCCACAGCCCCTCCCTGGGGTACCAGAGCCCACCTGGGCAGCACAAGGGCCAAGGGCACCTGTACACACCAGCCCCAGCCTGCAGCTCCCACGAGGTGCCCACACGGCCGGGGCTGCTGCAGCACCCACCTGCTCGAGGGGCACTGAAACACTGCCAGGTATGGGGGAAATGGGAGAGGAACCCTAAAACTCTGCCAGGTATGGGGGGAAATGTGAAAAAGGGGCACTGAAACACTGCCAGGTATGGGGGGAAATGTGAGAGAAACCCTAAAACACTGCCAGGTATGGGGGGAAATGGGAGAGAAACCCTAAAACACTGCCAGGTATGGGGGGAAATGGGAGAGAAACCATAAAACACTGCCAGGTATGGGGGGAAATGTGAAAAAGGGGCACTGAAACACTGCCAGGTATGGGGGATCTGTGAGAGGAACCCTAAAACACTGCCAGGTATGGGGGATCTATGAGAGGAACCCTAAAACACTGCCAGGTATGGGGGAAATGGGAGAGGAACCCTAAAACACTGCCAGGTATGGGGGATCTGTGAGAGGAACCCTAAAACACTGCCAGGTATGGGGGATCTATGAGAGGAACCCTAAAACACTGCCAGGTATGGGGGATCTGTGAGGGGAACCCTAAAACACTGCCAGGTATGGGGGAAATGTGAGAGAAACCCTAAAACACTGCCAGGTATGGGGGGGATCTGTGAGAAAACCCTAAAACACTGCCAGGTATGGGGGATCCTTGAGGGGAACCCTAAAACACTGCCAGGTATGGGGGGAAATGTGAGATAAACCCTAAAACACTGCCAGGTATGGGGGGAAATGTGAGATAAACCCTAAAACACTGCCAGGTATGGGGGGAAATGTGAAAAAGGGGCACTGAAACACTGCCAGGTATGGGGGATCTGTGAGATTAACCCTAAAACACTGCCAGGTATGGGGGATCCTTGAGGGGAACCCTAAAACACCTCCAGGTATGGGGGGAAATGTGAGAGAAAGCCTGAAACACTGCCAGGTATGGGGGGAATGTGAAAACAGGCACTAAAACACTGCCAGGTATGGGGGATCCATGAGAGAGGAATCCCTGTGAGAGGGATCTGTGTGAGAGGGGATCCCTGTGACTGGGATCCATCTGAGTGGGGTTCCATGTAAGTGGGGTTCCCTGTGAGTGGGGTTCCATGTGAAAAGGGATTTAAAGTGCATCCCTGTGAGTGAGGTTCCATGTGAAAAGGGGTCCCTGTGAGTGGGGTTCCATGTAACTGGGGATCCCCATGAGTGGGGTGCCGTGTAATTGGAGATCCCTGTGATTTGGGTTCCATGTAAGTGGGGTTCCAGTGAGTGGGGGTCCCTGTGAGTGGGGTTCCATGTTAAAGGGGATCCCTGTGATTTGGGTTCCATGTAATTGGGGATCTGTGAGTGGGGTTCCTTGTGAAAGAGGATCCCTTTTAGTGGGGCTCCAATGTAATTGGGGATCCCTGTGAGTGGAGGTCCCTGTGAGTGAGGTTCCATGTAATTGGGGTTCCCTGTGATTGGGGTTCCATGTAAATGGGGTCCCAGTGAGTGGAGGTCCCTGTGAGTGGGGTTCCATGTGAAAAAGGATCCCTGTGAATGGGGTTCCAATGTAACTGGGGATCTGTGTGAGTGGGGTTCCATGTAATTTGGGATCTGTGAGTGGAGTTCCATGTTAAAGGGGATCCCTGTGATTTGGGTTCCGTGTAATTGGGGATCTGTGAGTGGAGTTCCTTGTGAAAGAGAATCCCTTTTAGTGGGGCTCCAATGTAATTGGGGATCCCTGTGAGTGGAGGTCCCTGTGATTGGGGTTCCCTGTAATTGGGGATCCCTGTGAGTGGGGTTCCATGTAATAGGGGATCCCTGTGAGTGAGGTTCCCTGTAACTGGGGATCCCTGTGATTGGGGTTCCCTGTGAGTGGAGGTCCCTGTGATTGGGGTTCCAATGTAATTGGGGATCTGTGTGAGTGGGGTTCCATGTAACTGGGGATCTGTGAGTGGGGTTCCTTGTGAAAGAAGGTTTCTTTTAGTGGGGTTCCCTGTAATTGGGGATCCCTGTGAGTGGAGGTCCCTGTGATTGGGGTTCCCTGTAACTGGGGATCCCTGTGAGTGGGGTTCCCTGTAACTGGGGATCCCTGTGAGTGGGGTTCCGTGTGAAAAGGGGTCCCTGTAATTGGGGTTCCCTGTAATTGGGGATCCCTGTGAGTGGGGTTCCATGTGAGCCGTGTCCATGTGAGCCGTGCATCCCTGTAAGTGCTGTTCCAGTGCCCATCTCCCTGCTGACTCCCTCCCCCTTCCCTGCCCTGGCAGCAGCTGAAGCTGGAGTGGAGCCTGAGCAGCCCCCTGAGTGCCAAATTCCCAGAGGAGCGATCTGAGGGTGACATCTCCAGCCCAGCATCCACGGGCACCCAGGTACATCCCTGACCGTCAGATCCCCCCTCCCAACGCCCTGGCAGTCACCCTGGGAGTGCTCACCTGCCCTTGCCCCCCAGGAGCCCTTGCTGGGCATGCTGGATGTCCGGGAGGAGCTGGAGAAGGAGGATGGCAAAGCCGAGTGTGAGGCTGTGTATGAGACCAACTGCTACTGGGACGGCTGTGCCAAGGAGTTCGACACCCAGGAGCAGCTGGTGCACGTGAGTCAGGGGCTGCCAAGGTGTTGCCAGCCCAAAATCTGCCCTCAGGCTGCTGGGCAGCATCTCCTTGGATCAGCTCATGATTCCCGCTCCCAGGTCCCATCCACCTCTGGATCAGCTCATGATTCCCACTCCCAGGTCCCATCCACCCCTGGGGACTCACCAGGAGGGATGAGCATCCCCCAGGTCTCCTCAGCCACTGGTGCTTCCAGATCCCTCCTCTGCTCCAGCTTTCCTCCCTCCAACTCTCCCATATCCCCTGACCGTCCTTTGGACCCCTCTGGCTGCTCTTGGATGTCCCAGAGTATCCCTCAAACATCGCCTGCATTCTGTGCCTCCTCCAAACACCACCTGGGCTGTTCTCCCCCAGACTCTGCTGTCTGCACCTGCCATCCCAGTCCCTCTATGTCCCTTTGTCCCATCCCAATCTCTCCTGTATCCCCTTCTCCCATCTCAGTCTGTCCATCCCCTTTCTCCCATCCCAGTCTCTCCTGTATCCCTTTCTCCTATCCCTATCCCAGTTTCTCCTGTGTCCCTTTCTCCCACCCCATTCCTCTCTCAATCCCTCCAACCCCTTTCTCCCATCCCAATCCCTCCATCCCCTTTCTCCCATCCCAGTTTCTCCTGGGTTTATTTTCTCCCTTTTTCCCATCCCAGTCTCTCCTGTATCCCTTTCTCCTCTCCCAATCCCCCATCCCCTTTCTCCCATCCCATTCTCTCCATCCCCTTTCTCCCATCCCAGTTTCTCCTGGGTTTATTTTCTCCCTTTCTCCCATCCCAGTTTCCCCTGTATCTCCTGTATTTTTCCCACCACACTCCTCTCCCAATCCCTCCATCCCCTTTATCCCATCCCAGTTTCTCCTGTTTTTTTTTCTCCCTTTCTCCCATCCCAGTTTCTCCTGGTTTTTTTTTTCTCCCTTTTTCCCATCCCAGTCTCTCCTGTATCCCTTTCTCCTCTCCCAATCCCCCATCCCCTTTCTCCCATCCCAATCCCTCCATCCCCTTTCTCCCATCCCAGTTTCTCCTGGGTTTTTTTTTCTCCCTTTCTCCCATCCCAGTCTCTCCCGTATCCCTTTCTCCTCTCCCAATCCCCCATCCCCTTTCTCTCCTTCATCCCCCATCCCTTTCCCCCCTCCCCAGTGCCCCCAGTGACGCTGCCCTCCCTCCCCAGCACATCAACAACGAGCACATCCACGGTGAGAAGAAGGAGTTCGTGTGCCACTGGGCAGCGTGCTCGCGGGAGCAGAGGCCCTTCAAGGCTCAGTACATGCTGGTGGTGCACATGAGGCGCCACACGGGGGAGAAACCTCACAAGTGCACGGTGAGATGCCAAAAAACTCCCCCCAAAATCCTGCCTGGGCTGGGAGAATGAGGGGTGTCTCGGTTTGGAAAGGGAGGTGTGTGCTAAGGAAGGCAGGAGCCTCCCCTGAAATGGAGAATGGAAACCCCCTCCCTCCAAATTATTATAAATTTGAAATTAAGGAGGTCTCAGGCAAAAATATGGGAGCAGGAGTAACAGTTTGTCTTGGTTTGGAAAGTCAGGTATGTGCTAAGGAAAGCAGGAGCTTCCCCTGAAATGGAGAATGGAAACCCCCTCTCTCCAAATTGTTATACATTTGAAATTAATTAATTAATTAATTGTTATAAATTTGAAATTAAGGGGCTCTCAGACAAAGATATGGGAGCAGGAATAACAGTTTGTCTTGGTTTGGAAAGGGAGGTGTCTGCTAAGGAAAGCAGGAGCTTCCCCTGACATGGAGAATGGAAACCCCCTCTCTCCAAGTTGTTATAAATTTGAAATTAATTAATTAATTAATTGTTATAAATTTGAAATTAAGGGGCTCTCAGACAAAGATATGGGAGCAGGAATAAGTTTGTCTTGGTTTGGAAAGGGAGGTGTGTGCTAAGGAAGGCAGGAGCCTCCCCTGAAATGGAAAATGGAAACCCCCTCCCTCCGAATTATTATAAATTTGAAATGAATTAATTGTTATAAATTTGAAATTAAGGGGCTCTCAGACAAAGATATGGGAGCAGGAATATAAATTTGAAATTAAGGGGCTCTCAGACAAAGATATGGGAGCAGGAATAAGTTTGTCTTGGTTTGGAAAGAGAGGTGTGTGTGCTAAGGAAGGCAGGAGTTTCTCTGAAATGGAAAATGTGAACCCCCTCCCTCTGAATTATTATAAATTTGAAATGAATTAATTTTTATAAATTTGAAATTAAGAGGCTTTTAGGCAAAGATATGGGAGCAGGAATAAGTTTGTCTTGGTTTGGAAAGTCAGGTGTGTGCTAAGGAAGGCAGGAGCCTCCCCTGAAATGGAGAATGGAAACCCCCTCCCTCCAAATTATTATAAATTTGAAATTAAGGAGGTCTCAGGCAAAAATATGGGAGCAGGAATAACAGTTTGTCTTGGTTTGGAAAGGGAGGTGTGTGCTAAGGAAAGCAGGAACTTCCCCTGACATGGAGAATGGAAACCCCCTCTCTCCAAATTGTTATAAATTTGGAAATAATTAATTAATTAATTGTTATAAATTTGAAATTAAGGGGCTCTCAGGCAAAAATATGGGAGCAGGAATAACAGTTTGTCTTGGTTTGGAAAGGGAGGTGTGTGCTGAGGAAGGCAGGAGCCTCCCCTGAAATGGAGAATGGGAACCCCCTCCCTCTGAATTATTATAAATTTGAAATGAATTAATTGTTATAAATTTGAAATTAAGAGGCTCTCAGGCAAAGATATGGGAGCAGAAATAAGTTTGTCTTGGTTTGGAAAGTCAGGTGTGTGCTAAGGAAAGCAGGAGTTTCCCTGAAATGGAAAATGGAAACCCCCTCCCTCCAAATTATTATAAATTTGAAATTAAGGGGCTTTTAGGCAAAGATATGGGAGCAGGAATGAGTTTGTCTTGGTTTGGAAAGAGAGGTGTGTGCTGAGGAAGGCAGGAGCCTCCCATGAAAGGGAGAATGGAAACCCCCTCTCTCCAAATTGTTATAAATTTGAAATTAATTAATTAATTAATTAATTGTTATAAATTTGAAATTAAGGGGCTCTCAGACAAAGATATGGGAGCAGGAATGAGTTTGTCTTGGTTTGGAAAGAGAGGTGTGTGCTGAGGAAGGCAGGAGCCTCCCCTGAAATGGAAAATGGGAACCCCCTCCCTCTGAATTATTATAAATTTGAAATTAATTAATTAATTGTTACAAATTTGAAATTAAGGGGCTCTCAGACAAAGATGTGGGAGCTGTAGCCCGGGTGGCAGAAGGGGGGTACAGGTGTGGGGCTCATGGAATCCTGCAATATTTCGGGTTAGAGGCACCTTAAAGTTCATCCCACCCCACCTTCCACTATCTCAGGCTGCTCCAAGCCCTGCCCAACCTGTCCTTGGACACTTCCAGGGATGGGGCAGCCACAGCTTCTCTGTGCCAGGGCCTGCCCACCCTCACAGGGAGGAATTTCCACCCGAAATCCCACCCAAACCCAGGCTCACAGGGCCCTAAAGCTGCCCCATGCTTTGGGATTTGTTCCTGAATTTAAGTCAGGATTGGTGTTGCTGTCAATGCCAGCTTGGGGACCCTCTGAGGGGCTGCCATGGGACAGGAGGAGGTGACACAACCCCGGGGTGCAGGGCTGTGCCACGGTGTGAGGCTGGCAGGTGTGTTGGGAGGGGAGATGTGTCACACGTGGGCTGTGGGACGTGTCACCACATGCTGCGAGTCCTGGGGACAGCGTGGGACATGTCCCACCCTGTCCCATCCCTGTGTGTGACACGTCCCACCCTGTCCCACACGCGTGTGACACGTCCCACCCTGTCCCACCCCTGTGTGACACGTCCCACCCTGTCCCACCCGCGTGTGACACGTCCCACCCTGTCCCACCCGTGTGTGACACGTCCCACCCTGTCCCATCCCTGTGTGACACATCCCACCCTGTCCCACCCCTGTGTGACACGTCCCACCCTGTCCCACCCCTGTGTGACACATCCCACCCTGTCCCACCCACGTGTGACACGTCCCACCCTGTCCCACCCCTGTGTGACACGTCCCACCCTGTCCCACCCTGTGTGACACGTCCCACCCTGTCCCACCCGCGTGTGACACGTCCCACCCTGTCCCATCCCTGTGTGACACGTCCCACCCTGTCCCACCCTGTGTGACACATCCCACCCTGTCCCACACACGTGTGACACGTCCCACCCTGTCCCACCCTGTGTGACACATCCCACCCTGTCCCACCCGCGTGTGACACGTCCCACCCTGTCCCACCCGCGTGTGACACGTCCCACCCTGTCCCACATGCGTGTGACACATCCCACCCTGTCCCACCCGTGTGTGACACGTCCCACCCTGTCCCACCCTGTCCCACCCTGTGTGACACGTCCTACCCTGTCCCACCCTGTGGGACACGTCCCACCCTGTCCCACCCTGTCCCACCTGTGTGTGACACGTCCCACCCTGTCCCACCCTGTCCGACACGTCCCACCCTGTCCCACCCGTGTGTGACACGTCCCACCCTGTCCCACCCACGTGTGACACGTCCCACCCTGTCCCACCCGCGTGTGACACGTCCCACCCTGTCCCACCCCTGTGTGACACGTCCCACCCTGTCCCACCTGTGTGTGACACGTCCCACCCTGTCCCACCCGCGTGTGACACGTCCCACCCTGTCCCATCCCTGTGTGACACATCCCACCCTGTCCCACCCACGTGTGACACGTCCCACCCTGTCCCATCCTTGTGTGACATGTCCCCATGTCCCACCCATGTGTGACACATCCCACCCTGTCCCACCCGCGCGTGACACGTCCCACCCTGTCCCACCCGTGTGTGACACGTCCCACCCTGTCCCACCTGTGTGTGACACGTCCCACCCTGTCCCACCCTGTGTGACACGTCCCCATGTCCCACCTGCGTGTGACACGTCCCACCCTGTCCCACCCCTGTGTGACACGTCCCACCCTGTCCCACCCGCGTGTGACACGTCCCACCCTGTCCCACCCCTGTGTGACACGTCCCACCCTGTCCCACCCTGTCCCACCCCTGTGTGACACATCCCACCCTGTCCCACCCCTGTGTGACACGTCCCACCCTGTCCCACCCGCGTGTGACACGTCCCCATGTCCCACCCTGTGTGACACGTCCCACCCTGTCCAACCCACGTGTGACACGTCCCACCCGTGTGTGACACGTCCCACCCTGTCCCACCCTGTGTGACACGTCCCACCCTGTCCCACCCCTGTGTGACACGTCCCCATGTCCCACCCCTGTGTGACACGTCCCACCCTGTCCCACCCCTGTGTGACACGTCCCACCCTGTCCCACTCTGTCCCACCCTGTGTGACACATCCCACCCTGTCCCACCCGTGTGTGACACGTCCCACCCTGTCCCACCCGTGTGTGACACGTCCCACCCTGTCCCACCCTGTCCCACCCGCGTGTGACACGTCCCACCCTGTCCCATCCCTGTGTGACACGTCCCACCCTGTCCCACCCGCGTGTGACACGTCCCACCCTGTCCCATCCCTGTGTGACACATCCCACCCTGTCCCACCCGCGTGTGACATGTCCCACCCTGCTCTGCCGCAGTTTGAGGGCTGCAACAAGGCCTATTCCCGCCTGGAGAACCTCAAGACGCACCTGCGCTCGCACACGGGGGAGAAGCCCTACGTGTGTGAGCACGAGGGATGCAACAAAGCCTTCTCCAACGCCTCTGACCGTGCCAAGCACCAAAACCGCACCCACTCCAACGAGGTACGGCCCCACCGGGTGCTCCTGGATCATTCCTGCCCTCTGAGAGCTCCTCACATCCCTGGGCATTGCCCCAGCTCCCTCTTTTCCTGCTTTAAGTATCTCCTTCATCACCCTGGGATCCCTTTAGCCCTCTTACTCATTCCTCTGCCATCCTGAGCTCACCTCAGTGCCCACCGTGTGCCCTCCACATGGCTTTGATGCCACCCTCAGCTCTCTGCAGAGGGTGACAAGGGGGTTTTTTTTGGGGGGAAGGGGCTGCAGTTGGAGCTGTCTCCCTCCCTCCTCCATGGCACCAAAACTGCACCCACTCCAACGAGGTATGGCCCCACCAGGGCTCCTCGTGTGCTCCTGGATCATTCCTGTCCTCTGAGAGCTCCTCACACCCCTGGGCATCGCCCCTGTATGCCCACACTCCCTTTTTTCCTGCTTTAAATATCTCCTTCACCACCCTGGGATCCCTTTACCCCAGTCCGGGGAGTTCCCTCCCTCCTCTGCCATCCTGAGCTCACCGTGCCCCCTCCACAGGGACTCACCCGCTTTGCTGCCACCCTCAGCTCTCTGCAGAGGGTGGCAAGGGGGGTTTATTTTCGGGGAGGGGGCTGCAGCTGGAGCTGTCTCCCTCCCTCCTCCATGCAGAAGCCCTACGTGTGCAAGATTCCCGGCTGCACCAAGCGCTACACGGACCCCAGCTCCCTGCGCAAACACGTCAAGACCGTGCACGGCCCCGACGCCCACGTCACCAAAAAGCACCGGGGGGACGTGGGGCCGGGCCGGGCACTGCCAACCCCCGGTGCCCCCCCGGATATGAAGCAGGAGAAGGAGGCAAACGGCCCCAGCGAGGCTCAGAAGGACGATGGGAAACTCCTGGTGCCTGAGCTGGCCCTGGTGAGTGAGGAGCTGAGGGGGTGGAGGAGGATGGAGGGAGGGTTTGGTGCTGGGGGACAGGAGAAAACAGCCCCAAGATGTTCCAGGGGAGGCTTAGCTTGGATATGAGGGGAAATTTCTTTGTTGTCAGGTGCTGGAATGGGCTGCCCTATGGAATCACCGTCCCTCTTTGGTGAAGTGTCCAAAAAATGCTGGGATGTGGCACTTGGGGACGTGGTTTAGTGGTGAACACGGCAGTGTTGGGTTAATAGCTGGGATCAGTGATCTCAGAGGCTTTTCCAACCTTCGTGGTGATTCCAAGTGTGTCCTGGTGTTGGGATCTCTGGCTTATCAGAGTGATCCCAAGAAAAGTTCAAAAGTCTCTTTTCCCAGCCCAGCGCTTGAAGAAGGACCCAGGGCTCTTCATTTCTTGGTCTCAAGGTTTATTATTGTTTATTTTATCTTATCTATAAAAAATTTTCTCCTGCCCTGCCAAGGTCCACCCAGCAGGACAGCTCCAGGCACTCTGCCTGCCCCAGGGCAGGGTTATGTCTTTATACAAAAAACTACATGTACAATATTTACAATTACTTCCCAACACCTCTCACCTGTGTTAGACACTGAGCTTCTACTCTAAACCAATCTAAAAGTGCCACCATCACAGCAGAAGATGGAGGCCAAGAAGAAGAAGGAGAAAGGCTGGACACACCCAGTTCCCTCCATCTTGCCTCCTGAACCCCCAGACCAAAAACCCCAAAATCTACTTTCCCACCCCGTGATAACTTCACTATTATTCCACCTAAACTGTTGTAGCTTGCTGATCTCCATATAAGGTTGGTAATTTGCTCCTTGGGTCATAATCAAACACAGACAGGTGTTTTGGGCTCTGTGCCGGGGCTCCTGAGCCCCCTGGCAGGGGTCTTGGCCATCCTGGCCAGCCAGAGGGAAGTTCTGGGTTCCCACATTCTGGGTGCTTGACCCCCTTGGCGCTGCTCTGGTTCTCCCCAGAAGCCCCAGCCCAGCCCAGGGGGGCAGTCCTCGTGCAGCAGTGACCACTCACCCCTGGGCAGCACCACCAACAACGACAGCGGCGTGGAGATGGCAGGAAACGCCGGTGGCAGCTACGAGGACCTGTCCACTCTGGAGGACGTGGTGCCCGGGGAGCCCATGGGCACCTCGGGGCTCATGGCCCTGCACAAGCTGGAGAACCTTCGCATCGACAAACTGAAGCAGCTGAGGAAACCGGCGGCTTCCAAGGGCCTGAACCTGCCACCCATCCCTGGAGCCGGTGAGATTGGGGTGCCTCTCCCCCTGGGATGTGGGGCCTGGCCCGTGGGAGGTGTGTGCAGAGATCTGCTTGGCAGCCAGAGGTTTCCACACCTTGCTGGTGTTAGAATGTCTTGGTTTGGAAAGACAGGAGTCTGCTAAGGAAGGCAGGAGCCTCCCCTGAAATGGAGAATGTGAAACTCCCCCTCCCTCCAAATTGCTATAAATTTGAAATTTAGGGGCTCTCAGACAAAAAAATATGGGAGCAAGAAATAACAGTTCTTTAATAGGGAAGAAAAATAAAAGGATAAAATAAACAATGCAGTGCACTAGAACAACACTGCCAGAGTCAGAACCCAACCTGACACCCTGTGGGTCAGGGTGTTGGTGTCAGTCCCATTGGAATTGTGGCTCAGCCCTCCTGCAGTGTCAGGGGTGGTTCTGCTGGAGCAAGGGGGATCTGTAGAGAAGGATGGATTCTGCCTCTGGAGATCCAGGGGAAAGAGAGACAGCTGCTGTTCCTCTGGGGAATCCAGTGGAGAGCTGTGCTGGTGTCTCAAAACCTCTGGATTATATCCGGGTAGGAATGTTTGAAATCTCAGATTGTATCCAGGTGGGAATGCTTGAAATCTCAGATTGTATCCGGGTAGGAATGTTTGAAATCTCAGATTAGATCCAGGTAGGAATGTTTGAAATCTCAGATTGTATCCAGGTAAGAATGTTTGAAATCTCAGATTGTATCTGGGTAGGAATGTTTGAAATCTCAGATTGTATCCAGGTAGGAATGTTTGAAATCTCAGATTGTGTCCAGGTAGGAATGTTTGAAATCTCAGATTGTGTCCAGGTAGGAATGTTTGAAATCTCAGATTTTATCTGAGTAGGAATGTTTGAAATCTCAGATTGTGTCCAGGTAGGAATGTTTGAAATCTCAGATTGTGTCCAGGTAGGAATGTTTGAAATCTCAGATTTTATCTGAGTAGGAATGTTTGAAATCTCAGATTGTATCCAGGCAGGAATGTTTGAAATCTCAGATTGTATCCAGGTAGGAATGTTTGAAATCTCAGATTGTATCCAGGTAGGAATGCTTGGCTCCTCCCTCTGGGCTCACATCTCCCAATGGGATGCTGTAGTTCTTATCAGCCATGCAGGGACATTCCATAGCTGCTATCAGCTGATGTCCCCTCCTGAGGGAGGAGTGATTGTGAGCACTCAAAGAGACAGATAAGGCAAACTGCCCACTTGACAGAAGATAATCTGCCATACAGATGGTAATGGAATACATCCTGCATTGCAGTTTGGAACGTAGAAATGCACCCCAAAATCTGGGGAAATATTAAAGCCCTAAAGGGGTTCCAAGAGAACTGGATTGGGATTTTGGACAAGGCCTGGAGTGGCAGGACAAGGGGGAATGGCTTCACATTGGCAAGGAGGGCAGGGTTAGGTGGAATATTGGGAAGAGTTCTTCCCTGGGAGGGTGGGCAGGCCCTGGCACAGGGTGCCCAGAGAAGCTGTGGCTGCCCCATCCCTGGAAGCACCCAAGGCCAGGCTGGAGCAACCTGCTCCAGTGGGAATTGTCCCTGCCCATGGGACAGGGGGGGTCTTCAGGATCCCTCCCAACCCAAACCATTCCATGATTTTTCCAACCCAAACAAGCTTCTGCTGGTCTTTGTTGCCACCTGCCCCCACCAGCTCTAACCATGGAAGAGCCACATCCCAGCTCTGGAGGTGGCTCCTGTCCCTGCTCTGACATTGCCACACTTGTCCTGGGGTAACTCCTCCTTCTCTGTGGTATTTGTGGCGTTCCCAGAGGAAGGAAGGAAGGAAGGAAGGAAGGAAGGAAGGAAGGAAGGAAGGAAGGAAGGAAGGAAGGAAGGAAGGAAGGAAGGAAGGAAGGAAGGAAGGAAGGAAGGAAGGAAGGAAGGAAGGAAGGAAGGAAGGAAGGAAGGAAGGAAGGAAGGAAGGAAGGAAGGAAGGATCTGACTCCATGTTCTCAGAAAGCTAAAAAACTAAACTACACATATATATATATATATATACATGTATGTATATATAGTTTAGTTTATATATTTTATATATTATATATATTATATACTATATATATATATAAATATATATTTAAAAAATATATAAACTATAAAACTAAACTATAAAACTAAACTATACTAAAGAATACAGAAAGGATACTTACAAAAAGCTAAAATGACAATAATGAAAAACTCATGGCTCTTTCCAGAGCCTCAACACAGCTTGATCCTGATTGGCTAATAAGTCAAAACAATTTACATGAAACCACATAAATTTCATGGTTTATGAAATGAACCGATGAAACAATCATTGGTAATTTGCTGGTAAACAATGCACAAACACATCCCAAAGCAACAAAACACAGGAGAAGCAAATCAGAAAATTACTGTCTTCCTTTTTCTCTGAGCCGTCTAAGATAATAATGAAAAACTCATGGTTCTTTCCAGAGCCTTGACACCGCTTGATCCTGATTAGCTAATAAGTAAAACAATTTACATGAAACCATGTAAATTTAAGAAATTAACCAATGAAACAGTCATTGGTAATTATTGGTAAACAACACCCAAACACATCCCAAAGCAGCAAAACACAGGAGAAGCAAATCAGAAAATTATTGTTCTCCTTTTTCTCTGAGCCTTCTCAGCTTCCCCGGAGAAGAATCCTGGGCAAAGAGGATTTTTCAGAAAATATGACCGTGACAGAAAATTTTTCAGAGAACATGACTGTGACACTTCTCTCCCGCAGGCCTGCCCGGGGAGGTGCCACCCCCGGCCTCTCACCGCCGCATCGCCGAGCTGTCGGCGGCCGAGCTGGGCCTGGCGGCGCCGGGCGAGCGCCGCAGCAGCGGCACCAGCACCGTCAGCTCTGCCTACACCGTCAGCCGCCGCTCCTCCCTGGTGTCCCCGTACCTGTGCCCGGGCGGTGACGCCACGGCGATGCCCGGCGGGCCGTGCCCGGTGGACGGTTACGGTGCCGCCTCTCCGGATGAGTCGCGGCGCTCCGGTGATGCCGGGGGGCTGCCGGGGGTGGGCAGCCTGACCCCGGCACAGCGGTACCGCCTCAAGGCCAAGTACGCCGCGGCCACGGGCGGCCCCCCGCCCACCCCGCTGCCCAGCGTGGAGCAGGTGGCCTCAGGTGGGCACGGCGGCACGCCCGGGGGTTACCCCGTGCCCGCCGGGCCTCGCTGCGTCGCCAATGGCTTCTTGAGAAGGAACAGCTCCAACGAGAGCCCCGGTTACCCGGGCAGCGTGCCCGCTCACATGGTGCCCCGACACGGCGTGCGACGGGCGAGTGACCCCGCCCGGACGGTGGCCAAGCCTCCGGCCGTGCCCAGAGTGCAGAGGTTTAAGAGCGTGGGCAATGTGAGCGTGCCGGGCGCGGGCAGGACGGCGCTGCAGCCTCTGGGTGGCTCTGAGGCCAACCTGCAGCGCCACGGCTTCTCCCCACGCCCCCCCAGCATCACTGAGAACGTCTTCATGGAGAGCATGGGGGGCCCTGGCCCCGATTCCGGCCTGCTGGACATGGAGCAGTACCTGAGTTATCCTGAGGAAGGCTTCCCGTGCCAGGGCACTGGCGTGGAGCTCCAGGGTGGCATCTACGGCGCTCACCGGACCATGGTGGGGACTCATGGGGACATGGAGGAGGGGCTGCTGCAGCAGCCTGAGTTCTCCCTCCCGCAGTGCCAGGTGAACCAGCGCTTCCCCAGTTTGCCTGCTGGGAACAATGGGGCTGTGCCAGAGCCCTGGGATGGACCCCCCCAGGCCACGCTGGGGATGAGCTCCAGACAAAGTGTGGGTGCTCCCACCATGTCTGGGCCGCACTGTCCTCATCAAAACATCGAGTACCCCCATCCCAGCGCCTGTGGGCAGCATCCCAGACTGGTGAGCTCGTGCCAGGACCAAGAATTTTCGGGGGGGCATCGTTTTAACCGGCTCCAGATCAAATCTGAGCAGCGATACCCAGCGCCGAGCCCAGCACTCACTCCCTGCCCCAGCACCAAGCTGGCCGGGCCCTCAGCATCCCCCGCTGCCTTTGGGCACAGCATGGACGTGGGGCAGGCTGGGTACCCCCCTGTGGGGCCCACACCGGGTGGGTACATGGGCATGGCCAGCCCAGGTGCCCGCAGAGCCCAGACCCCCACCCTGCAGACCAAAGAGGTGATGGTCCGGAACTACGTGGAGGCGCAGCAGGCGCTGCTGTGGGGGGAGCAGCAGCCCCTGTGCAAGGGCAGCGTGGCCGGCGCGGGGCTGGGCAGCGAGCCCGGGCAGTGCCAGGCCGTGCCAGCCCCACCACCGTACCTCAGCCCCAGGTACTGCAGTTACCAACCCAAAGGGGATCATCTGCAGAGCCTGGCGGAGCCCCAGCACCTCCTGAGCCCGCCCTGCTTCAACCCCGAGATGATCCCACACCCTCCAAGCGGCCCCAAGCCAGCGGCTCACCTGAGCTACCCAAACAGCCTGGCACAGCCTGGGCATGGCTACGAGGGGGCGGACAGCGGTGCCCGGCGCCTGCCACGCCTGCCCCCCGCCCGCCCCGTGCCCGAGGGAGCCGGGAACCTCCCCCTGTACTACCCAGGGCAGGGGGGCAAAGGTGGGCACAAGCTGCTGGGGCAGGGGGCAGCGAGCTGCGGGGGGAGCGGGCACTACGGCCCGGAGGGACTCAAGGGCACCTCCTGTTACTACCTGGACTCTGGGGAGCAGGTGGCCAACAGCCTGGACTCGCTGGACCTGGAGAACACGCACCTTGACTTTGCTGCCATTGTGGAGGACGTGGAGACGCCCCCGGCGCTGCCCAGACCCCCCAGCCCGGCCGGGGGGCTCCTGGTGCCCTCACATGGGGGCGCCAACATGGCAGTGGGGGACATGAGCTCCATGCTGAGCACGCTGGCAGGGGAGAGCCACTTCCTCAACTCGCTGTCCTAACGGGGGGTACCTGCCCTCAGGTCCCAGCGTGGTGGGCAGGGCTGGGAATCCTCCTCAGAGCCGCGTTTGTGCCTGGGGGGAAGCGGGGATCACCCCCCCTTGGAGTCACCCCCGTTCGGGAGGGGCCCAGGACACAGCCCCAGCTCTCCAGGTCACCTCTGGCGTGGGGAACTGGTTTTACTGGGCGCTTGTTGGGGTGTCCCCGCTCGGGATGAGCCCCTCCTGCCCCCCCCCCCACGCAGCCTTAACGCCGAAACCAAAGAGCCCCCGCCCCGAGGGCCGTCCCAGTGCTCCCAGCGCCCCCCGCCCCAAATCCCAGTCTGGCAGGACTGCAAGCGCCCCCAGCCCCTCTCCAGCGGGGCAATTCCCCAGAGGTGGGGCGGGGGGTGCCTGTACATAGTGTTCATACCTGTCTGTCTGTCTGTCTGTCACCCTGAACCTCCTTTCTGTGAGAGCACCAGCAGGGCCACCCCCTCCCCTCATTAAACCCTTTCTCAGGGGACTGAGACCGTGTCTTTGTCACCTCTGCCAGGGGCTCCCTGATCTCGTCCTTGGTCCCCTGTGACCAAAACCGCCCGGCAGCAGCTTCAGCACCCTCGGGCAGGGATCCCGAGACCCACATTGCAATTAGCGCTTCAGATAATGCAAACGGCTCAAAATAATGCTGTTAATTAGGCAAAAAATGGGTTGAAATAATTCAATTTTCTTGCGAAAAATTTAGCTAAGATAACGTGATTAGTAATGAGGGAAAACAGTTAAAATAATGCGATTTTATATTATTTTGTTCGTGTAATTGATGGTGCGAAGATTGCATAAAATAACGCAATTAATTATGCCAAAATTCCATGAAATTATGCAATTTCGTATGATTTGCTATAACACAATAATGCAAAAAAGTGCTTAAAATAACGCAATTGACGATGCAAAAAATACTTAAAATGCAATGATGCAGCATTTGCTTAAAATAAGGCAATTATGTGTGCAAGATTTGTTTAAATAACGCAATTGTGCATCATTTGCTTCAAAGAATTCAACCAGTGGTGCAAAAAATGCTGAAAATAATGAAATACTGCAAAAACTTGCTTAAAATAACAAAACTAACAACCAAATCTTTCATTAACGCGATTTTGCATAATTTCGCTGAACTCAATTAACAATGCAAAAAAAAACCCTTCACGCAATTATAGAAATCAGGGTGTTTCCCCGCGCACCCAGAGCCTTGTCACGCTGTAATTAACCCGTAATTAACACGCAATTAACGCGGAATTAACCGGCGGCAGCGCTCGGGCCGGGCTGGTGGCGCCCTCTGGCGGTCCCGGTAAGGAACGAGCGCGGCCGTGCCCGGCCCGGTCCTGCGATCCCCCCGGAGATTCCGTGGGTCTGGAGCGGGATAATGGGCGTGTCCCTCGGTCCTCTGCAAATCGCGGGGTCGCGGGAAGCAGCGGGACCCCCGAGGATTCAGAGTTCAGGGGTTGAGGCTCCTTCCCCGAGGCAGTGACACCACAGGGACGGCGCTTCAATGTCACCGGAGCCGCCAATCCCGGGATAACCGGTGCTTGTTGCAGTGATGGGAGGGGAGGTGAGACCCCCAGAGTGACAGTTGTGACATGGAGAGGAGCTCTGGGACAGATTGAACCCCGGGGACACAGATTTCCCCCTCAGCCGGGCGCTGCTTCCCTTTCTGTCCCCATGGCAGTGACACCACAGGGGACAGCGCTTGGGTGCCACCGGAGCCGCCAGCCCCGGGGACATCAGTGCCAGCTGTGGTGCCAGGAGGGAGAAGCCGGGACCCCCTCGGCCTCAGGGCAGCGTGGGGAACACCCGATTTTAAATACAGCTGGGGTTGTGGTTGGGAGAGTAATAAATAGGCGATAAATAGCGATAAATAGTGGGGGACAAGGCACAGGGACACACGGCAAAGGCACAGGGACACACGGCAAGGCACAGGGACACCCCACGGCGTTGTCCCATGGTGCTGACAGCAGCAATAGCAATTGGGGCACTCCCAGCCCCCCTGCTCTGCTCCGTGCCCCACCCAGCACTCAGCAGGGTCTGGCAAACCCCTCCCGTGGGCTCGGGGCCGTCGCAGCCGCTCCTCTCTGTCACTTCCCCGCTCGCTCCTTGTGCGATTCTGTCACCACTTGCTGCAAGAGGAGAATTTGGGGATCAGTCCCATGGCAGGGTTGGGCCTCCCAGGCAGGGCACCCCCAGTTCTCACCTGCCCATCCCGTGTCTCGATGGTTTTGATCAGCACCATCCTCCGGGCCGGGCTCTCTGCAGGCTGAGGCTCCAGCACTGGGCACAGAGGGGCCATGAGGACCCTGTGCCCTCCCAGACAGCCTGGGCAGGAGCACAGGGACCCACCCACACCCACCCGGGGTCTTTACCCTCAAGGAAAGACCCCCAGACATAGTGGGGGACCCTCAGCTTGTGGCTCACCTGAGCTCCTCATGCTGAAGGAGGTGGTGGGGTGCAGTGGGATGGTGATCCTGGGGGGGAGAGGAGGATGAGGAGGGGCTGGGACTCCTGGACATTGCCAGGGACCCTTCCACACTCTCCAGTCTGTGACCCACACCCCAGATCAGCTGTGCCCGTGGGCTGCCAGGCCGGGGGCTGTGCCCGTGGGCTGGCACCCGGAGCAGAGCTGGAGGCAGCTCCCCCACCATCCCCTGGCCTTGCTTTTATCTCAGCTCCCATGGGAACCTCTTGTTTTCCTGTGGGAACAAGGCCTGGAGCTGCCTCCCTCCGGGAAAATCCCACAAAAACCGGGATGAGTCACCACAGGGGACATCCCCGCGGGCAATGGGGACACTCTGCGGCCCTCACCGGCTCTCCTCGCCCTCCAGCAGCTTTCTGTACGTGGCAATCTCAATGTCCAGGGCCATCTTGACGTTCAGCAGGTCCTGATACTCGCGCAGGTGCCGTGCCATCTCCTCCTTCATCTGCTGGATCTCCTGCTCCAGCCTCCCCACCACGTCCTGGTAGTTCCCGATCTCCTCCCCGAACTCGTCCTCCATCTCCCGCATCTGCCGCTGCAGCGCCTCGTTCTGCAGGGACAGAAAGGGCTGCAAAGGGCCGGGCTGGGCTCTGCTTTTTGCACGCCCCCGAACGCTGCCCGGTTCTCACCACGCCCTTCAGCCCGTCCACCTCGCACGTCAGGCTCTGGATCTGCCGCCGGGACTCGTTCATCTCCTGCTTGGCCAGGCGCAGCGCCTCGTGGTTGCGGTTTGCTGCATCCGAGAGGTCGGCAAACTGCACGGGCAGGGCGAGTCAGGGCTCTCTGGGAGGGCTCAGCCGTTCCTAAATCCCTCCCCAGCCCCGGGTACCTTTGATTTGTACCATTCCTCGGCTTCCTGCAGGTTTTTGACCGCGATGCTCTCGTACTGAGTGCGGATCTCCCGCAGCGCTGCCGTCAGCTCCGGTTTGCACATCTCCACCTCGGGCAGCCCCGCCGGGCTCGGGCCGCTCACCTCCAGGTCCCGCAGCTCCTGCAGGGGCACGGGGGCATCACAAGGACCTGATCTGTGCCCCCCCTGCCCGTCCCATCCCACCCCAGCCCCACCTCCTCGTGCAGTTTCTTGAGGAAGCCGATCTCGTCCATCAGCAGCTCCACCTTGCGCTCCAGCTCCAGGCGGGACAGCGTGGCGTGGTCCACGTCCTGTGGGAGAGGTTGGGATGAGCTGCAGGGCAGCGTGGGGGGGATGAGATGATCCCGGATCCCCACCCCGGGGTGGTGATGGTGGTGATGGGCACGGGGCTCAGCCCCCCAAAGCCTGGTTTTGCACAGGGCTGACCCAGCATCACCCCAAGGAGACACCCAGGAGCTGAGGAGGGAGGTGTGGAGGGACCAGACTGGGGCTACCAGAGTGCTCAGCCCTGGGGGTCCCATCCTGCCCAAACCCACGGAGGGACTGAGCAATGACACAATGGACACAGCCCCCCCAAACCCCGTTTGTGCCCTGGCTCACGCAGGGCTGACCCAGCATCACCCCAAACTCCAGCTGGAGACACCCAGGAGCTGAGGAAGGAGGTGTGGAGGGACCAGACTGGGGCTACCAGTGTGCTCAGTCCGAGGGTCCCATCCTGCCCAAACCCACGGAGGGACTGAGCAATAACGAGGTGGGCACAGACTCAGCCCCTCCCAAACTCTGGTTTTGCCCTGGCTCGTGCAGGTCTGACCCAGCATCACCCCAAAACCCAGGAGCTGAGGATGGAGCTGTGGAGGGACCAGGCTGGGGTGCTCAGCTCTGGGGGTCCCACCCTGGCCCCCCAGCACTGATCGGTGCCATTCGTGCACCAGCACCTCCCGCGGGCCCAGAATTGGGGTTCCCCAGGGTTATTCCTGTCCCCACCATTCCCAGTCCCCTCCACCCACGGATCACTGGTTACTGCAGGGGGAAACGAGCCCGCCAGCCCCCTCACCTTGCGGAACAGCACCAGGCTCTTCTCGGCATCCTCCCGCTTCTGCGTCTCGTCCTCCAGCCTGGGGACAGCGAGGGATGAGGGGGAGGTGGGCACGGGGGTGCAGACCCCTCCTCCTGTTGCGCACACAGCGGAGGCGAACGGGGATGGAGCGGCCCCCAGCGCTCGCAGCAATCCCCGCCCAGTGTCCCCACCCTTGTCCTGCCCCTCCCAGTGTCCCCACCCTTGTCCTGCCCCTCCCAGTGTCCCCACCCTTGTCCTGCCCCTCCCAGTGCCCCGCCCTTCCGCAGAGCCCACATCTCCCAGTGCCTCCCAGTGCCCTCCGTGCATCCCGGGCGCCTTTCCCAGTATCCCTTCCCAGGGATCCCCTTCCCCGGACATCCACCAATCCCTCCCCCGACCTCCCCGGGGATCCCCCATCCCCATCCCGCTGCATCCCCCGCTCCCCATCCTGGTGCAAAGCCTCATCCCATCACATTCCTCATGCCAGTCCCTCTCTGGCACATTCCCCAGTCTTCATCCCATGCATAACTCACCCTGCCACACCCCCGGCCCCCACTGCAGTTCAGCCCTCATCCAAATTCATCCCTCATCCCGGTCCATCCTTCATCCCAGAACATCCCGGTCCATCCCTAATCCTGGTCCATCTCCCATCCCAGTCCATCCCTCATCCCAGAACATCCCCCATCCCAGTTCATCCCTTATTCCAGTATATCCCTCATCCCAGAACATCCCCCATCCCAGTTCATCCCTTATTCCAGTATATCCCTCATCCCAGTACATCCTGGTCCATCCCTAATCCTGGTCCATCCCCCATCCAAATTCATCCCTCATCCCGGTCCATCCCCCATCCTGGTCATTCCCCATCCCAGTCCATCCCAGTTCATCCCCCATCCCAGTCCATCCCAGTCCATCTCCCATCCCAGTCCATCCCAGTCCATCCCAGTCCAACCCCCTGTCCCCAGCACACCCTCCGCTCCCCATCCCTCATCCCGACCCACCCTCTCTCCCCATCCCGCTGCCTCCCCCGGCCCCACCGCCGTCCCACCGTTGCCTCAGGGCCGCCAGGTCTGTGGCGAGCCCGTCCCGCTCCGCCTGGAGCCGGTCCCGGTCGCGGCCGAGGCGCTGCAGCCGCTCCCGCAGCCCGCGCAGCTCCCCCTGCACCAGCCCGGTGCGGGGCCCGCTGGCGGCCGTGGCGCGGCCCAGGGCGGCGCGGAGGGTCCCGTTCTGCCGTTCCAGCGCCCGCACCCGCTCCAGGAAAGCGGCGAAACGATCGTTCAGCGCCGCCAGCTCCTCCCGTTCCGCTCCCCGCGCTGCCGCCGCCGCCGCCAGCCGCTCCGGGGCCACGGGGAGCGGCGGCGACATCCCGGGGTCGCGGTCACGGCGGCTCATGGTGGCACCGGGAGGGCGCTGGCTGCCGGCAGCGGCCGTTTATAGCGGACAGCGGCTCCGCCCCGCCGGGGGACCCGGGACAGAGAGAGGGGAGGGGTCCCGCGGCCGGAGGGAGGATCGGGGGCTGCGGACGTTCCCCTCGAGGGGGCGGGGAAAGGGGATGGAGGTGGTCGGGGATGCCCCCAGGGATGAGAGGCGGGGGCTGCGGGATGTGGGGCTGCAGGAATTCCCATTCAGGGGGGCTCGGGGATCTCCTTGGGATGAGAGGCGGGGGCTGCGGGATGTGGGGCTGCAGGAATTCCCATTCAGGGGGGCTCGAGGACCCCCTTGGGATGAGGGGTGGGGGCTGCAGGATGTGGGGCTGAAGGAATTCCCCTTCAGTGGGGCTCGGGGATGCCCTTCGGGATGAGGGGCGGGGGCTGCAGGATCTGGGGCTGAAGGAATTCCCATTCAGGGAGGCTCGGGGACCCCCAAGGGATGAGAGGTGAGAGCTGCAGGATGTGGGGCTGCAGGAATTCCCCTTCAGTGGGGCTCAAGAATCCCCAAGGGATGCAAGGTGAGGGGCTGGGGGGTGCAGGCAGAGGAACCAGCAGCACCAGGGGCAAGGGGGAGAGGATCCGAGGGAGACACAGGAACCCCCCCCTGCTCGGTCAGGAGGAGAGAGACCCTTATGGGGTCTCCCCCAGGGAGACCAAACCCCGAATCTGGGATGCAGAGCACCCCTCTGAGCTGGGTCCCATTCTGCTCAGCATCCATGGAGGGGGTGCCCCTCTCAGCCACGCCCCTCCCTCCCGTTCTGTCGGGGCCGCCGTGACTCGGCTCTGCGGGAGCTGCCATGCGCGGGGCAGCGCTGGACAGCGAGCTCTGCTCTGCAACCCCCCTGAACCCCCCCTTTCCGGGCAGCCAGGGCGGCACTTACGGGAAGGAGTCGGGAAGGAGTCGCTGCCCTGCCCAGAGGCTCCTCCTGGGGAGGGTCTCCCCCACCCAGGACCCCCTCCCAGCTCTGCAGAGAGCCGCACCGGGAGTGGCTCTGTGCCAGCAGCAGCATGACACCACGTCCAGCCCGTCTGCACCAGGCTCTGGGCACGACACTGGGGGCTCTCAGGGGTCCCCCCAACCTCACCTGGTGACCCCCCCAGGGCCAGCAGAACGCTGAGGAGAACAGGAGCCCCCCACCACTGCCAGCTCATAGCACAGGAGCCAGCCAGGGACCCCAACCCCACAGAACCCCCCAGCCTCTCCCAGCATCTCCCCTGTGCCAGCTGGCAGCAGGGCCTGGCAGCCAGCCCAGCTGAGGCCCCCCCTCCCCTGGGATGTCCCCCCAGGTCACCACAAGGCGGATTGTCCCAGCACAATGAAGAGGCAGCACTGGAGAGAGGCATTTTAATGAACAGCACCACAGTGTTCAGACAAGGCGCTTCTATTCCTCTCCTTCCTCGTCGCCCTCCATGCTGTCAGCTCCCACCTCCTCATAATCCTTCTCCAGGGCTGCCATATCCTCACGAGCCTCCGAGAACTCGCCCTCCTCCATGCCCTCCCCCACGTACCAGTGCACAAAGGCCCTCTTGGCGTACATCAGGTCAAACTTGTGGTCCAGGCGGGCCCAGGCCTCGGCGATGGCCGTGGTGTTGCTCAGCATGCACACAGCCCTCTGCACCTTGGCCAGGTCGCCCCCGGGCACCACCGTGGGAGGCTGGTAGTTGATGCCAACCTTGAAACCAGTGGGGCACCAGTCCACAAACTGGATGGTGCGCTTGGTCTTGATGGTGGCGATGGCGGCGTTGACATCCTTGGGCACCACGTCCCCGCGGTACAGCAGGCAGCACGCCATGTACTTGCCGTGCCGAGGGTCACACTTGACCATCTGGTTGGCCGGCTCAAAGCAGGCATTGGTGATCTCAGCCACCGTCAGCTGCTCGTGATAAGCCTTCTCAGCAGAGATAACCGGGGCATAGGTGGCCAGAGGGAAGTGGATGCGGGGATAAGGCACCAGGTTGGTCTGGAATTCTGTCAGGTCGACATTCAGGGCTCCGTCAAAGCGCAGAGAGGCCGTGATGGAGGACACGATCTGGCTGATGAGGCGGTTCAGGTTGGTGTAGGTTGGGCGCTCGATGTCCAGGTTGCGGCGGCAGATGTCGTAGATGGCCTCGTTGTCCACCATGAAGGCGCAGTCGGAGTGCTCCAGGGTGGTGTGGGTGGTCAGGATGGAGTTGTAGGGCTCCACCACAGCTGTGGACACCTGCGGGGCTGGGTAGATGGAGAACTCCAGCTTGGACTTCTTGCCGTAGTCGACAGAGAGGCGCTCCATGAGCAGGGAGGTGAAGCCAGAGCCGGTGCCACCGCCAAAGCTGTGGAACACCAGGAAGCCCTGCAGCCCTGTGCACTGGTCAGCCTGCAGGTGGGAAGGGGAAAACAAGACCAAACTGTCAGGAATTCTCAACTTCAGCTGTTGCTGACTTGCCCTGGAAGGAAAACTTTCCCCCCATGATCTCAGGACCTTCCCAGCAGGTCCAGGGAAAGGGACCCCGTGCTGCAGGGATTTGGGGACACTCAGTAGAGACAAGGAGGGGCATGTTTGTTCCAGGCAGCAGAAGTTGCTCCTCTCCTTGGCCTCATGAGGACATTATTAGGGTGTTCCAGCACCACGGCAAGAACCACCAGCGTGGTGGACAAGGTGTCCCTGACATTACACGTTGGACACTGACTCATGGTGGATATCCCAGCTCTTGGGAGACACCCCAGCAGGCTCTGGAAGTCAACCACAGCTTCACCCCCTCTTTTTCCAAGAAGGTGCAGCAGGAACAGGTTCTGATCCCACAAGAGCCCACGGGGCAGCCAGCTCAGCCTTGGATGTGCCAGGAGCTCCCCGAGCGGAGCCGCTGGCGCAGCAGGTCCGGCCGCCCCGGCGCCAGCCCTAGCGTGGGAACCAGAGGTTCAAAGAGCTTGGGCAGCCACACCAGTCAAACCAGTGCTGCACCAGCACCCAAACCATCTCTCCTTCCCCGCTGCCCTGGCCAAGGGGCTTTCCCATCCTCCTCTCCTTGGCAAGGCTTAGAACTGGGCTAGGATAGAGCCAGCAGGTCCCTCTTGGGACAGGCCTGCTCTCTGTCCCAAAGTGCTGAGAAGGACCAGCCCAGGGACACCTGGAGCTTCCCCCTGTCCCCACATCCACCACAGGAATGGAACAAGCTCAGAGTGCACATCCTGTGCTGGCGGGGTTACAGAGCCCTGAGTAAAGGGATTCAGGTCAAGGGCAAGGCAAGGGGCTGATCCTGATCACTTAGAGCATCCAGACCCCAGAGGGAGCCAGGATGTGCTGCAGGCTCAAATCCATCCAGATCCTGGAGGCACAACAGGGGTCATGCAGCCCCCACCAGGAAGGCAGGAGGCCCCTCCTGGCACAACCCAGGGCTGATCCCTCCTGGCACAACTCTCTGCCCCACAGCGCTGATGGGCTGAGAAGGACCTGCCCGGGCACACCTGGAGCTTCCCTTTGTCCCCACATCCTCCGCAGGGACGAACCCACCCCACCTGCACTCCCCAGTGCCCCTACCAGCTTGCGGATGCGGTCGAGCACCAGGTCGATGATCTCCTTGCCGATGGTGTAGTGCCCGCGGGCGTAGTTGTTGGCCGCATCCTCCTTGCCCGTGATCAGCTGCTCGGGGTGGAAGAGCTGCCGGTACGTGCCCGTGCGCACCTCGTCTGCGGGGACAGCCCCGGGCCCCGTTAGCAGCCGCCGCCCGCCGCCAGCGCCCGCCCCGCCCGCCGCCCGCCCCCCGCGCGCGCTCACCGATCACCGTGGGCTCCAGGTCCACGAACACGGCCCGGGGCACGTGCTTGCCGGCGCCCGTCTCGCTGAAGAAGGTGTTGAAGGAGTCGTCCCCCCCGCCGATGGTCTTGTCGCTGGGCATCTGCCCGTCGGGCTGGATGCCGTGCTCCAGGCAGTACAGCTCCCAGCACGCATTGCCGATCTGCACGCCCGCTTGGCCCACGTGGATGGAGATGCACTCGCGCTGCGGGGGCACACGCCACTCGGTCACCTCCTCTGGCCCCTCTCTGTCCCACCCCGGCACCCCCCGGGCTGGGAAGGGTCTCTCCTCAAGGCTGGATGGGGGCACATCCTGCCCAGCTGCTCCCGTTGTGCTCAGCTTTGCTGCTGCCATCCTGCTCCTCCTCCCCAGCCGCTGAGACCCTGCACCAGTTGGTGCCTTCACCCCACGCACCCCACAGAGCCAGGAATTGGGGTTCCCCAAGATTATTGCTGGTCCCCACTATTCCCAGTCTCCTGTGAGGACAGGGACACTTAACCCCCCTCTGCAGGGACAGGGACATCCCCATAACCCAGGGAACATCTCAGTGCTCAGCTCCGAGGGTCCCATCCTGCCCAAACCCACGGAGGGACGGAGCAATGACACGGTGGGCACAGGCTCAGCCCCCCCAAACCCCGTTTGTGCCCTGGCTCACGCAGGGCTGACCCAGCATCACCCCAAACTCCAGCTGGAGACACCCAGGAGCTGTGGCAGGACCAGACTGGGGCTACCAGTGTGCTCAGCCCTGGGGGTACCAGGGACACAGCGGGTGCTCAGCTCTGGGGGTCCCATCCTGGCCCCCCTGCACAGATCGGTGCCATTCGTGCACCAGCACCTCCCATGAGCCCAGAATTTGGGTTATTTCCAGTCCCCTCCAGCCACGGATCACAAAGGGACAGTGACAGGGACACTTCAGCCCCTTCCCCAAGGGGCTGCTCATCACTTCTGGGGGGATCTTGGACCTCACAGAACACGGAGCCGCTCCCTTCCCCAGCCGCCCTTGCACAACCCCGGCCTGTCCCGGTCCCTGAACAGGCAGCTCCACCCGGGCCAGAGCAAACTCCGGTCACCGGGAGGACTTTCCCCGTGCCCGCCGCTCCTGCTTGTGCCCGGGCCACGCTGAGATCTCCCCCCCACCGTGACTCACACCCACGCGTGTCCCGGAGAACACAGCCACGAGAGAGTGGCACAAGGAGTGCCCCCAAACCCCCTCTCGGCCCGTTCCTGTGCTGTGGGGACGAGTGCAGTGCCCGCGTGGGAGCCCAGGACACGCAGTGCCACTCTGCGTGTCCCAACGACTTCAGCAGGGAACTGGGGTGGGTGGGAGCCCCCCGGGCAGCGACCCCCGCTTCTGGGGGGGACACACGCACCCCCAGCTCAGCCCCTGCCCTGCACGAGCCAGAACTCGGCAGCCCCACGAGGCGTCCGGAACACGCGAGGAGCTCCCAACGCCTCCAGAGCTCAGCCCCACGTGCTGAAAGGGACACGGGGGGGGCCTGGCACGCAGCCCCCGCTCTGCTCGGGGGGGTCCCGCACTCCCAGGGGGTCCCACCCCGCACGGAGCCCCCTCAGGACCCCCGAACGCCCCCAACCCTCACCATGGCCGCTCGCTGCCCGAACCGTTACGGAGCCGTCGAGGAGGGAGGCGGGGGTTGCCCCGTAGGGCCCCCGAGTTAAACCCCCAAGGGGCGTGGCCTCACAGGGGGCGGGTACAAGGGGAGGAGCCAATCGGATTTCGCCCCGCCCCTCCGACCACGCGGCGCTCTGGACACGCCCCCTCCGCCCCGCCTCGATTCTGATTGGACGGTTCGAATGTCGGCGAGGGTGGGTGGGTGGTGACGTCAGCGAAGCGGAATGCGGTGGGCGGGAGGCGGAGAGGGGGCGTGGTCTAACGTGGAAATAGGCGTGGTTATGGGCGGGGAAATGGGTGGGGAGGAGGATTGGGGGTCCCGAGAGTTGCGGGGGGGGACTGGGCGGGCAGACAGGGGGGAACTGGGGGGGTCAGAGGGGCCGGAAGGCGTCACTGGCGGGGGGGCCGAGGAATATTGGGGCGGGGGGGCTTTAGGGGTGCTTTAGGGGCGGGGGGCTTTAGGGGGTGCTGTAGAGCCGGGGGACTTTAGGGGCAGCTTTAGGGGCGGGGGGCTTTAGAGGCGGGGGGCTTTAGGGGCAGCTTTAGAGGCGGAGGGCTTTAGGGGCAGCTTTAGGGGCGGGGGGCTTTAGGGGTGCTTTAGAGGCGAGGGGTTTTAGGAGTGCTTTAGGGGCGGGGGGCTTTAGGGAGGCTTTAGAGGCGGGGGGCGTTAGGGGCAGCTTTAGGGGCGGGGGGCTTTAGGGAGTGCTTTAGGGGCGGGGGGCTTTAGGGGTGAGGGGTTTTAGGAATGCTTTAGGGGCTGGGGGCTTTGCGCTATTGGGGCGGTGGGCTCAGACGGGTCCCTGAAGCCCCCGGCCGCAGCCTCAGGGAGCGCCACAGCCCCGCTGAGTTGGAGACCTCGGGGGTCCCGAATCCCTCCCCGTGCCCCCGTCCCCGTCCCGGTGCCGTTCCCGTGGGAAGCCCCGCGGGCTCCCGTCGCGCCGGCTCCTGTGCCCGCCGCCGCCCTGCTCCGTGCCAGCCCCGCGGCTGCTCCCCGGGGGCACCCACGCGGGGCAGGTCCTGTGGGGCAGGACGGACAGGGCCGGGGGAACATCGCACACCCACCCCCGGGGTGCAGGGCCCTGTCCCAGCCTGCCTCCCCCGCTCTGGGCTTGGTTTGAAGCGGGTGGGAGTGGCGTTCCAAAGGCCACAGAGGGGTTTGGGACAGCATGGGGACATTGGGGTTGGCCCCGAGACGGAATTACAGACTCTACGTTCGCCAGTGTTCCACCAGCCCCTGGGCACCCCTCACAGCCTGGGCACCTCAGCGTCCCTGAGCACCCTCAGTGTCACCCCCCAGTCGCTCCCAGTGCCCCCTCAGAGCCTCAGTGTCACCCCCAGTCAGTCCCATGTCCCCTCCCAGCCTGGGCACCTCAGTGTCCCTGAGCACCCTCAGTGTGTCCCCCGTCAGTCACTCCCAGTGCCCCCTCATAGCCTCAGTGTCACCCCCAGTCACTCCCAGTGTCCCCTCCCAGCCTGGGCACCTCAGTGTCCCTCCCCTCCCCGAGCCCCCGGTGTCCCCCCGTTCCCTGGGCACATCCCCGGAGCTGCCACACGCCCATGGCCGGGGTGCCCCTTGTCCCCACCCCACCCGTGATCCCCCGGTGCCACCGGAGCCCTCCGAGCCCCCACCCCGCCGGTTCCGGTGCCCTGCTGGGGGTCAGGGGCTGCTTTAGGGGGAAACCTCCGAGAGCGGGGTCTCTCCCGGCTCACCCCCACCCCTCCGCCGCCCCGCTCCTTTCTTCCCGGCTTTGCCGCATTGCGGAACCGCCCCGCACGCAGGCGGTGCCGCAGCCCCCTCCCCACGGGCAGCGCGCCCGCAGCCCCCTGCACCCCACGGCTGCTCCCCGCACCCCACGGCTGCTCCTTGCACCCCACGGCCGCTCCCCGCACCCCACGGCTGCTCCTTGCACCCCACGGCCGCTCCCCGCACCCCACGGCTCCTCCTTGCACCCCACGGCTCTTCCCTGCACCCCACGGCTCCTCCCCGCACCCCACGGCTGATCCCAGCACCCCATGGCTGCTCCCCGCACCCCACGGCTGCTCCTTGCACCCCACGGCTGCTCCCAGCACCCCACGGCTTCTCCCAGCACCCCCCGGCTTCTCCCTGCACCTCACGGCTGCTCCCAGCACCCCACATCTGTTCCCCTGCACCCCGCGGCTGCTCCCCGCACCCCACGGCTCTTCCCTGCACCCCGCGGCTGCTCCCAGCACCCCACGGCTGCTCCCCGCACCCCACGGCTGCTCCCTGCACCCCACGGCTGCTCCTTGCACCCCACGGCTCTTCCCTGCACCCCACGGCTGCTCCCTGCACCCCACGGCTGCTCCTTGCACCCCGCGGCTGCTCCCAGCACCCCACGGCTGCTCCCCGCACCCCACGGCTGCTCCTTGCACCCCACGGCTCTTCCCCGCACCCCACGGCTCTTCCCCGCACCCCACGGCTGCTCCCAGCACCCCACGCCTGCTCCTTGCACCCCACATCTGTTCCCCTGCACCCCACGGCTGCTCCTGCACCCCACGGCTGCTCCCTGCACCCCACGGCTGACCCCGCACCCCACATCTGTTCCCCTGCACCCCACGGCTGCTCCCAGCACCCCACGGCTGCTCCCAGCACCCCACGGCTCTTCCCTGCACCCCACGGCTCTTCCCTGCACCCCACGGCTTCTCCCCGCACCCCACGGCTGCTCCTTGCACCCCACAGCTCCTCCCGCCCCACAGCTTCTCCTGCACCCCACGGCTTCTCCTGCACCCCACATCTGTTCCCCTGCACCCCACAGCTGCTCCCCCTGCCCCTCGCAGTGCCCACCCCCGTCGGGACCGATTCTCCCCTTTGTTGTGGTGGGAGGGGGCACCGGGACACCCAGGCTGCGGGAACACCGGTGCCACCTCCCCGCTTCCTCCCACAGGCAATGAATGCCCTGCTGCCCCCAACACCGGGGCTGGAGGCGTTTTCCCTCTGCCCTCCGGGCGCGGGCAGGGGTGGGTGCCACCCCTGCGAGGGTCCAGCCCCTCTGTGCCACCCTGGGCCGGCCGAGGGGCAGAGGGACCCCTCCACCACAGCACCCCGGAGAGGACCTGGGGTGGGTCCAGCCCCTCTGTGCCACCCTGGACCAGCCAAGGGGCAGAGGGACCCCTCCAGCACAGCATCCCCCCCCCCTCCGAACTGCCCTGTCTCTCCATCTGAATGAATCTGTCACATCGATGGACGGACAGACAGACAGAGCTGGGTTCTGCAGGGAAAACAGGCTAAAAATAACAGCAGCTTGTGTCTGGGTTGTCAGCCCCGAGCCATGACAGCTCCTGATGGGGCTGAGACCCTTCGATCCCTGGGGACGGCCGTGTCCCAGCCGTGGGGTTTGAGGTCACCAATTTGGGATCCTCAGGAAGGGCCCAGACTGGGGGAGGCTGGGAATCTCAGCCGTGCCACGGGCAGGAGTCCAGCACCAGGAAATCAGCCCACGCAGGAGGAGATGCCAGCTCTGGGAGCCCCCGAGTGTCCCAGCCCACGTGGGGACAGCCATGGGGACACTGTGCAGACAGGGGTGACCTCGGGGGGGGTCCAGGGTCTGTCCCACCCAGTGGCACCATGGAGGTGGACATGGAAGGGGAAGGACAGCAACCGTCACCAGGAGCCACCACGTTGCTACCAACAATCAACAGAGCACGGAGAATGGAAGCACAGGAGGGGGGGATGGGAGCTGTGCCAGACCCCCCCCATGCTGGCACTCAGCAGGGCTGGATACTGGGGGGGCCACAAGGATGGTGACATCCATGGCAGGGACCCCAGGGCCTGGGTACCCCCACCCTTGGCAAGGCAGAGTGGTGGGGGTTCCATGGATGGTGCCCCAACATTGGGGTCAGGAACTGGGGGTCACAAAGGTTGTGCCCCTCCCTCGGGGTCAGGCACAGGGGGTCCCAAGGATGGTGCCCCAACATTGGGGTCAGGCACTGGGGGTCCCAAGGATGGTGCCCCAACATTTGGGTCAGGCACTGGGGGTCCCAAGGACAGTGGGGTGAGGCAGCGGGGGTCCCATGGATGGTGCCCCAACATTGGGGTCAGGAACTGGGGGTCCCAGGGATGGTGCCCCAACACTGGGGTCAGACACTGGGGGGTCCCAAGGACATTTGGGTGAGGCATTGGGGGTCCCCAGGATGGTGCCCCACCCTTGGTGCCAGGCACTGGGGGTCCCAAGGACAGTACCCTACCCTTGGGGTCGGACATTGGGGGTCCCAAGGACCCTGCCCCACCCTCAAGATCAGGCACTGGGGGTCCCAAGGACAGTGGGGTGAGGCAGTGGGGATCCCAAGGGCAGTGCCCCACCCTTGGGGTCAGTCATTGGGGGTCCCAGGGATGGTGCCCCACCCTTGGGGTCAAGCTCTCGGGGTCCCAAGGGCAGTACCCCACCCTTAGGATCAGGCACTGGGGGTCCCAAGGACAGTGGGGGTCCCAGGGATGCTTTCCTCACCATGATAATAAGGCCAGGCAGTGCTGAGAACCCAGCCTCGTCTTCTGCCTGCAACCCCCGCCCACCAGGCCCCAGGATGGATGGTGAGGAAGGGGGATGCGAGGGGGGGTCCCCACCCTGTCTCCTAGCAACCAGTCTCCTAGCAACCCCACCGGTTGCCTGGCAGCAGTCAGTGCAGGACGTGTGGTTGTCCATACCCAAGGAGATGGGAGGGGGCTGGGGGGCACCAGGGGGGCTGCAGCCCCCTAACCCCTCACCCTACACCCACAGCACCCACCGGGGCTGAGCCACCCCTGCCCTATGAGGCACCTCCCGCCCTCAGCTCAGGGCAATGGGGTGGGGGGGGGCCTCTGCTTAGCTTGGAGAGTGGTCCCTGAGGCAGGGGGCTGCTGTGAACCCCCAAAACCCCGGGTTGGGGACACAATGGGGACACCCTGACAGGCCCCACACTGGTGTTGAGCGCTTGGGACTGTAAGAGAACAAAGGCAGGAGGCATTTCCCATGCAGGGATGGAGCTACAGCGGGGTCAGGGCTGGGGGCTGAGCTGCTATGGGGTGAGGGTGCCCCAAAATAGCCATTTGCAAAGGGGACCAGCCTGGTGGGAGCCAAATCTGGTTTTTGTCTACTCAGCAAAGCCAGGGCCACCTGCTCCTTTGTTCTGGTGGGCGATGCCCAAATCCCATCCCCTCTTTGTTTGCAGCTCTGCACCCAAAACCAGGGTGCCCCGGGGGCACAGGGCTGGCTGTGGGGACACTGGGATGGCAGTGAGGACACTGGGATGGCGGTGGGGACACTGGGCTGGGCAGCAGGGACATGGGAACTTTGGTTCTGCCCAGAAATCTGCATCATGTGGGAAACACCAGGAAAAAAACCCAGGGGATTTCTCAGCGGGGGAGGCATCCTGGCAGCTCCACCTGCAGCAGCTGGGGATGTGGGGATGCTGTGGGGTCACCCCTCTGCAGGGACCGAGCCCCCCAGCACCTCCTGCCTCGGGGAGACGACCCCAAACCCCTGTGGGCTTTGCAAGAACAAACGGGAGGGGGGAACCTCCCCCCCCCAGGAGTGGGAAACCCCAGGGCTGTGGGGTTGGTGGCTCGGGGGGGCTGCAGCAGATGGAGGGGGTGGCCAGGGGACGCGTGTCCCAGTGTCCCAGCTGTGTCCCCACCACCAGCTGCCGCACAGCAGCTGCTGCTCTTCCCGAGCCCCCAGCCCTAAACTGCCCTGGGGGCTTTTGTCCCCTGTGTCCTCCCGCTGTCCCTCAGCCCCTCCCGGCCCTGCTCGTCCCCAGCTGCCCGGGGGATGGCTCTTTGTCCCCCGGCTGGGCCCCGCGGCTCTGGTTCCCACTGCCCGAGCAGACAAAGAGGCGCTGGAAGGGCTGGGCACGGCGGGGAAAGGGCCGGCACAGGCACGGGGCCATGGCAGGGACACGGCTGAGAACCAGGGCACTGTGGCACGGCCAGGGATGAGGACAGCGCCCCTGGGCATGGGCACAAGGATGGGGACAGTGTCAGGATGGGGGACCAGGGCGTGGCTGGCTGGGAATGGGGGCCAGACAAGGGATGGGAACAACGGGGACAGGGACCAGGGTGTGGCCGGGGATCACCGGGAGCTCGGGCAGCGACCGGAGAAGGGGGAGGGCTGCATCACCGGGGATGGCGACCAGCGCGTGCTCCTACCCCGTGTACCGGGAGCCCCATTCCGGGCAGCGGGAGAGAACGGGCAGAACGGGGGAAAAGGGGCCGTGGGGGGATGGGGACCGTGGGATGGGGACCGGAGCGTGACCGCTGGCTCAGCCAAGACCGGGGACCGGGGCGTGGCAGGGACGGTGCCAAGGACACAGCCGGGGCCCCTCCGGCGGCGGGCGGGCGGGAGGCGGCGGCGGGGCCGGGCCGTGGCCGCCGCAGCCCCCGGGGCCCCCCTCCCGCACCGCCCGGCCTTTGTCTGCGGCTGCGGGGGGGCATTACCTCATTCCGGGCCGCCAATGGGCGCCGCTGCCGCCCGCCCCGCCGCCCCCCCGGCCCCGCCGCCCGCCCCGCCCCGCCGCCGCTATAAAGCCCCGCACCGAGCCCCGCGCTCCGCCGCGCCTCTTACATCGACCGCCTCAGCGTCGGGCTGTGAGACCGCCCCGGACCGACCGCCGCCATGGTGAGGGGGTGCGGGGGGGTCGGGACTTTGTCTCTGTTCCCACGATCCCTGTTCCCTTCTCCCTCCATTCCCGCCGGCCCCATCCCTCCCACCCCCGGCCCCGTGGTTTTCTCCGGTGCCAATCCCCACCCTCCCATCGCAGTCTCAGGTTTTCATCCCCCGCCCCGGCCCCCGTCTCGCCGTTTTTTCTGCTTCCCAACCCCCCCCGATCTCCATTCCCAAGGGCTTCTCGTCCGCCCATCCCGGGATGAGCTCGCGGCGCCGGGACTCCTCCCGCAGCGGGCGTGGCTCCCGTTACACCGAGTAAAATGTGTCGCCCGGGACCCAGCCCCGAGTGTAGCTCCGGTTAAATAGGCCTGGAAGGGTCTTCCTGCCTCCCCCGAGCCCGCAGCGGGCGTGGCTCCCGTTAAACCGGGCAGGATGGGACCTCCAGGACTTAGGACTAAGCTTCTATAGGGCGTGGCTCCCGTTAAACCGGCCAGGATGAGACCCCCGGGACTCGGCACTAAGCTTCCATAGGGCGTGGTTCCCGTTAAACCGGGCAGCATGAGACCCCCGGGACTCGGCACTAAGCTTCCATAGGGCGTGGCTCCCGTTAAACCGGCCAGGATGGATCCCTGGCGCTGATCCACGGTACCGCACCGGGCGTGGTTCCCATTAAACTGGGCAAGATGAGACCCCCGGGACCGAGCCCCGAGCCTGCACTGGGCGTGGCTCCCGTTAAACCGGGCAGGATGGGACCCCGAGACGCGGTTAAACCCAACAGGATGGCTCCCTGGTACCGACCCCCGAGCCCGAACCGGACGTGGCTCCCGTTAAACCGGGCAGGATGGGTCCCCGGAGCTAAGCCCGTACTGGGCGTGGCACCGGATGAAAGGGGCAGAATCGGGACTCCATCTTTCGGTACCGAGCCAGCGTCCGTCCCTGGGCGTGGCTCCCGTTAAACCGGGCAGGACAGACCCCCAAGCCCCGGTGCTGAGCCCTCAGCTTGCACTGGGCGTGTCCCCGGTATAATGGAGCAGAAAGTGTCCCCGGGTGCGGGGTGGGCAGGGCGGAATGCCCCCCTCAAATGCTGAGAACCCCATCCCGCACCAGAAATCGAAGCACGGCAGGATGGGGGACCCCCCCCACACCCCAGTCCCGCACTGGGCGTGGCATTGCTTCGACTGGGACCCGGGTGGGTGGGCAGGAGGAGCCCACGGTGCTGAGCCACCCTGGGGCTTTGCTGGGTCTCATCAGGGCAGGGTGGGGCAGGATGGCAACCCCGGGGCTCCCTGTGTCACCCTGGGCGCAGCCCCAGCCCCTCGGGGCAGGATGAGCCACAAGTGCTGAGCTCCCCATCCCCCAGAGGCGGGGTGCCAGCAGTGATGGGCACAGGGCAGGATGGGGACCCCTGCACTGGGGGCACCCCCAGACCCAGAACAATGGGTGTGTCTAGGCAGGATCTGACCCCATCCAGCTTTGAGGAGGGATCCTTCCCAGCCCGGTGAGTGCTGGGGGAGGACAAAAGGGGGTGACCCGGTGGCGTGTTCCCCCCCAGCGCGAGTGCATCTCCATCCACGTGGGCCAAGCGGGCGTGCAGATCGGCAATGCGTGCTGGGAGCTGTACTGCCTGGAGCACGGCATCCAGCCCGACGGGCAGATGCCCAGCGACAAGACCATCGGCGGGGGGGACGACTCCTTCAACACCTTCTTCAGCGAGACGGGCGCCGGCAAGCACGTGCCCCGGGCCGTGTTCGTGGACCTGGAGCCCACGGTGATCGGTGAGCGCGCGCGGGGGGCGGGCGGCGGGCGGGGCGGGCGCTGGCGGCGGGCGGCGGCTGCTAACGGGGCCCGGGGCTGTCCCCGCAGACGAGGTGCGCACGGGCACGTACCGGCAGCTCTTCCACCCCGAGCAGCTGATCACGGGCAAGGAGGATGCGGCCAACAACTACGCCCGCGGGCACTACACCATCGGCAAGGAGATCATCGACCTGGTGCTCGACCGCATCCGCAAGCTGGTAGGGGCACTGGGGGGTGCAGGTGGCGGGCGAGGACAAAGCCTCCATTCTGTCTTGCCCTCCCTTCCAGACTCGCTGGGTTGGGTTTAGATTTAATTTATTAATTAATGTTAATCCTGTTGTGCAGTGGCTGCCATTGGCCGGCAGCGGGACGCGGCGCAGCTGGAGCTGGAGCGGCTCCACAGCGCCGCAGCCCCCGGGCGCTGCCGGTGCTGAGCTCGGCAATTCCCTCTTTGTTCCCACTTTGCTCCTGACGTGGCCGAGTCCAGCTGCGTGTGCTGGGAACGGGCAGCCCCAAACCGGTCCCTTCCAGAGTCATGTGGCCGTGATAGTTCATGGTCAAACTGGTCCCCACAATGCTGCTGAGCCGGTGGCAATTGTGCCCTTTGAGGTGCCCCTGGGCACTGCCTCACCCCAGAGGCCAAGCAGCTTCCCTGGTGATTCACCGTGAGTCAGTGGGTCACAGATGGAGCCGCTGCCACCCTGTCCCCCATCCTGCTGACTCTGCCTCTGCTGCTGGAAAGCCCCCAAATGTCCTCATGAGGCCATGGAGAGGAGCAACTTCTGCTGCCTGGAACAAACATGCCCCTCCTTGTCTCTACTGAGTGTCCCCAAATCCCTGCAGCACGGGGTCCCTTTCCCTGGACCTGCTGGGAAGGTCCTGAGATCATGGGGGGAAAGTTTTCCTTCCAGGGCAAGTCAGCAACAGCTGAAGTTGAGAATTCCTGACAGTTTGGTCTTGTTTTCCCCTTCCCACCTGCAGGCTGACCAGTGCACAGGGCTGCAGGGCTTCCTGGTGTTCCACAGCTTTGGCGGTGGCACCGGCTCTGGCTTCACCTCCCTGCTCATGGAGCGCCTCTCTGTCGACTACGGCAAGAAGTCCAAGCTGGAGTTCTCCATCTACCCAGCCCCGCAGGTGTCCACGGCCGTGGTGGAGCCCTACAACTCCATCCTGACCACCCACACCACCCTGGAGCACTCCGACTGCGCCTTCATGGTGGACAACGAGGCCATCTACGACATCTGCCGCCGCAACCTGGACATCGAGCGCCCAACCTACACCAACCTCAATAGGTTGATAGGCCAGATCGTGTCCTCCATCACGGCCTCTCTGCGCTTTGATGGAGCCCTGAACGTCGACCTGACAGAATTCCAGACCAACCTGGTGCCCTACCCCCGCATCCACTTCCCTCTGGCCACCTACGCCCCGGTTATCTCTGCTGAGAAGGCTTATCACGAGCAGCTCTCGGTGGCTGAGATCACCAACGCCTGCTTTGAGCCGGCCAACCAGATGGTCAAGTGTGACCCTCGGCATGGCAAGTACATGGCGTGCTGCCTGCTGTACCGCGGGGACGTGGTGCCCAAGGATGTCAACGCCGCCATCGCCACCATCAAGACCAAGCGCACCATCCAGTTTGTGGACTGGTGCCCCACTGGTTTCAAGGTTGGCATCAACTACCAGCCTCCCACGGTGGTGCCCGGGGGCGACCTGGCCAAGGTGCAGAGGGCTGTGTGCATGCTGAGCAACACCACGGCCATCGCCGAGGCCTGGGCCCGCCTGGACCACAAGTTTGACCTGATGTACGCCAAGAGGGCCTTTGTGCACTGGTACGTGGGGGAGGGCATGGAGGAGGGCGAGTTCTCGGAGGCTCGTGAGGATATGGCAGCCCTGGAGAAGGATTATGAGGAGGTGGGGGTGGATTCTGTGGAAGGGGAGGGAGAGGAGGAAGGGGAGGAATATTAAAGTCACAAGGGTGCTGCTGGAACAGGGAACATAAACTAGTTGAAGACCCCGCGGGGTCTGTAGCAGTGTGTGCGCCGCGCTCTGTCCTGTCAATGGTCTGTGCTTCAATGGAAAAAAGTCTGTGACGGACTCACCCGTCCTCTCCTGTGGGTCTGAATAAAAAGCATTCCCTGTCTTACCCTGCCTCTGGTGTCTTCACTCCCTGTGGCAACATCCCTGCCTGGCTTTGACACTGTCCCCACCAGCACATGACACGGCCCCGCAGTCCCTGTCTGCACCAGGGTCTCCACCCTGTCCCTGAGCGTGTGCTGGGGGTTGTGGTGAGCTCAGCACCCTGCAGACCCCCCAGACTGGTCCTCCCAAACCCATGCTCCATCCTCATCCTGCTGGGCTTGGTGTTGTGCCCCCACCCCAAGGGCTGGGGAAGTGGAGAGGGTTGGATTTTTTAGTACCAGATGTCAAGTGAGTACATTGGGGGTCTCAGCTCCTGTGGCTGGGCTGGAGATGCCCGAATGCCCCCTGTTGAACACAAGTGTTTGGTATCTCTGCTGCCTCCTCTTCCTGGGCAGGGGAGGGGCTGCATTGCCCTGGGGGTGGGGAGGGGGAGCTCTGCCCACCACGGGCGGGAGTGTTGGCGATGGGGGCTCCTTTCATCCAGCTCAGCGTCTGGGGGTTCCTCCAACACCAACCACAATCTGTCCTCAAGTTCCTCTGGCTCTTTCAGGGATGAGGAATTGGCCCTGTTGGTCCCAGCCACTGGAGGGGAGGGGGAAATGTCATTTCAGCCCCCTGGAATGGGGGGAGCCTCTTCACCCTCCCTCTCCTCTCCTTTCACCCTGTCCCTCACAGCTCCACGCAGGGATAAATAATGAAGGGGAAGCTGAACGCAGAGTGAAACCTGAGAGAGTGATGCAGCTGAGGGGGGACCCCTGGGACCCTCATTTGTGTGCTGCACCCCTCCCTCTTCTGCACTCTGAGCTCAGGCTAAGCCTTGATGAGCAGCACCAGGGCCAAGCTCCTCGAGTCCATCAGCTCCCAGGAATTTGTGCTGTCAAACGAACTCCTTGATTTTAAGGAACAGCCTTGGGAAGTCATTTTTTCTGAAGGACAACCCAAGTTTGACAACAAGTGTTTGTTATCAAGCTTTCAAAGGAAGATACAAATTGTGGCCAGGATAGAAAATTAGGATAACTAAAAAGCCAACACTTGCAGTGTTAAACCCAGCAGGTCCTGAGTGAGACCCCCTGGGATGACCAGGAGAACTCTCAGGGGCGGTGAGCTCACAAATTTGGGATTCTTGGAGGGTGAACAGAGCTTGTGCTGATCCCCCAGAACTGGGGGCTCAACCCTTGGCCTGTTGAGAAGACACAAAGGCACTGATGTCAATACTGGACTCCAGGTGGATTTTTTACAGGTATTTACACCTGCACATGCTCTTCAGGTATGTGTGTGTGCAAGGCTGAATATTCTATGGCAAATGTCCCAGGAATGTTGCTCTCAGATTCCTTCTTAAGTGCTTTAGATTCATAAATAAAATAGGCCTGTGTGTTACTGTTGTGCCTATAGTAAATTTTATATGAATCTGTTGGTAAATTATTTCAATTAAGCTCTGGATTAAGTGCTCTTAAGCCTTTAGGCTTAAACTTTTTAGGCTTAAACGAAGCCCAGGGCTCTGTTTGACAATGGGGCAGGGGGTGACTCTGCCCCTTTTACTCAGTGGGCAGATCTCAATTATTATTCAATTTTATCATTATTTTCCCATCCCCAGCCTCTCAGTAGTTCATTTTTGGCCAAATCTACTTTTACACTGATCAATTTCTAATTTCAGCCCCATTTTCCTCTGTTGGCTTTCACTACTGAGTCACAGAGGGAAGTCACCGGTGAATTTTGTCGCACTTTCACTTTAACATTCAACCTGCTTTTGCTCGTTTTCCGAGCGACCCAAAACACTTCCTAACACCGTTCCAGAGCTGACGTGATGCGCGGGGAATTCAGGAGGGGGTGTGTAACAAACCCCCCCCCCTCCACAAAACACCCATTCCACAAACAGAACCGGCAGCACCAGCACCACCCACCCCCCCCAAATTCCACCCGGGACCCCCAAACTGACATCGGGGTGGGGGCGGCTTGAAGGGGGGGGGGTGGGGGGCAGCCGGTTCTTTCCCGGTGGGACCGGAGCGGACACGCGGCCAGCGAGGCAAATGGCGGGGAAGCCACGTCAGCGCTGCAATGCAGCTGCGGCGGATGCTGCAGCCGAGCCAGCCCCGGTTGTTGGGCTCGGCTGCCCGGTGACCCCGGTGTGGGGTGGCTCCGGTGCGGCAGGAGGGGATGCGGGACCCCTTTTCCCCCCACTCCCCACACACGCAGCAGCGTGTGCTGCCGAAGTGGCCGCTGGGTTTTTCCGCAAAGCTCTTGGCAAAACAGGAAGGGGATTATTGGGTGCAAATAGCTCCGGGGATTAAGTGGGGGCTGGGGATGGCGCCCTCCCGTTCCCCCCGGTGCTCTCCGTGGCACAGAGCAGCTCCACGTTGGGGGGCACAGTGCGACGCCCCCCGTTTTATGGCACTCACGGTGGTGCTGCCGACATGGCTGAGACAAACCCCACCCTGAAAAACGGGGTCCATCCTCCCTCCCATCCTCCCCAGTGTGCGAACCCCGCGGGGGGAGCCCGGACCCCCCCATGGCGGTGGGACCCAGGGGTACAGATGGGCTGGGAGGGGCCGGGGGGTGCAGATGGACTTGGGGGGTACTGGGTGGGGGGGGGGGGCTGCTTAGGCTGCAGATGGTCTGGGAGGGACCCCCGGGGTGCAAATAATCCTGGGGGGGGGGGGGGAGTGGTGCAGATGGGGATTGGGGGGGGGGGTCCGCCCGGAGAAGCCGATTAACAACGCGGGGACGGCGGGGGACGACACCGGGCGCGGCAGCACGTGCCGCCGCCGCCGCTCCCCCGCCCCCCCCCTCCATGTCGCAGTTTTCCTCCGCAGCGGAGCCGCACCGGGAGGGAGGGGCGGCGGAAGAGGGGAGGGGGGGACGGGCGGGAACGGCAGTGCCCCCCCCCAATCCTACGGACAAACGCGTTACCGGGGGGGCAGAGCACCACAGGAGGGTCAGACCCCCCCCCTTACCCCGCACTCCAAGCCTTGGAGGGGAGGGGGGGGTGGAAGGGGCTGCGGGAGGGTCCCCGTCTCTCCCCCCCCCCAAAAAGCCCCGCAGCGCGGAGGGCGGAGGAGGCGGAGCGCGCCACGCGCATCAGCCAATCAGCGATGCGGTGGCGCTGATGGATGGGTTTTGCGGCCAATAGGAGCGCGGGGCGGGGGCGCTCGGCCCGCCCCCCGGGCCGGTATATAGGGGGGCGCCCGGGGGCGGCGGTAGCTGGTACTTGCGTCGATTCCTTGCTTGTCGGGACGAGTAACCGAGCTGCAGCCATGGTGAGGGGAGGGGGCTGCAAAAACCCGGGGGACGGGCCCGGGACATGGCGGGAGAATGGAGGAGCATGGATGGGTCTGGGGGTGCGGGGGACTGGGGGGAAATGGGTGCGGAGGGGAGGGGAGGAGGGGGAAGGAGTGGTGGGGGGGAGATTTCGGGGATGAGGGAAATAAAGCAGAGGGGTAAAAGGGTGGGGGGCACCATGTCGGGAATTTGGGAGGGGATGGGGGGCACGGATGGGGCCGTGCGTGGGCAGAGGAGGGGATGGAGGTGTTGAGCAGGGATGGAGGATGAGGTCCTTGATGGAGGGAGCACCCCTTGGGGGGAAAGGGGGGGGTCACGGCGTTCCTGCGGTGGTCGCACGTGGTCTCCGGTAGCCCCCCGGTGGGGGCGGGGTCAACCCGACCGTTACCGTTCCCGCGCGCGGGAAGGCGCGCGGCGGGGGCACAGCCCCGCCCCTCGCCAGGGGTACAGCCCCGCCCCCTTCCATACCCACCCTTCTCCCCTAAATCCATCATGGACCCCCCCTTCAGTCTAACGTGACCATCCCTCGAAACACGGAATTCCATTTTTTCTCCCCACCCGAGCCGGTGATCCCGATCCCGCTCCATGGCTCCTGGGGCGGGGGTCACCCCCTGGTCCAGACCCCCCCTAAACCGCGGGTTCCCCCCGGCCCGGGTGGGAGGAACGCGGGGAGCAGGTGGGGAATGTGCAGGGAGCGGCCGGGAATGTCCGCGTTTCGGGTCAGCTGGTGCAGTCCCTGCCCCGCTGCTGCGCTCAGCTTCCTCTTCCTCCTCCTCCTCCTCCTCCTCCTGACCTCGCCCTGCCCAGGCTGCCCGGCTGGAAAATGTCCTCCCCGGGCGCCATTTGGGAGCAGATGGTGGCAGCTGCGGGGTGGTGGGACCCCCGCAGGTGGCTGCGGTCTGTTCCCAAACACGGATGTCACCCCACAGATCCCTCCTCGCATCCTGGGTGACCCCAGCAGAGCTCAGCCACTCGTTAGGGTGGCACTAGGGCACAATTGGGGTTTGGGGGTGCTGAGCTTGAGCCTCTGTGCAATCTTTTTATCCCGCCGAGGGCAGGGTCGCAGCTCCCAGGAGGGGCAGGATGGGACCCTCGGAGCTGAGCACTGAGATGTTCCCTGGGATATGGGGGTGTCCCTGTCCCTGCAGAGGGGGGTTAAGTGTCCCTGTCCTCACAGGAGACTGGGAATAGTGGGGACCAGCAATAACCCTGGGGAACCCCAATTCCTGGCTCTGTGGGGTGCGTGGGGTGAAGGCACCAACTGGTGCAGGGTCTCAGCTGCTGGGAAGGAGGAGCAGGATGGCAGCAGCAAAGCTGAGCACAACGGGAGCAGCTGGGCAGGATGTGACCCCATCCAGCCTTGAGGAGAGACCCTTCCCAACCCCGGGGGGATGCTGGGGTGGGACAGAGAGGGGCCAGAGGAGGTGACCCAGTGGTGTGTGCCCCCGCAGCGCGAGTGCATCTCCATCCACGTGGGCCAAGCGGGCGTGCAGATCGGCAATGCGTGCTGGGAGCTGTACTGCCTGGAGCACGGCATCCAGCCCGACGGGCAGATGCCCAGCGACAAGACCATCGGCGGGGGGGACGACTCCTTCAACACCTTCTTCAGCGAGACGGGCGCCGGCAAGCACGTGCCCCGGGCCGTGTTCGTGGACCTGGAGCCCACGGTGATCGGTGAGCGCGCGCGGGGGGCGGGCGGCGGGCGGGGCGGGCGCTGGCGGCGGGCGGCGGCTGCTAACGGGGCCCGGGGCTGTCCCCGCAGACGAGGTGCGCACGGGCACGTACCGGCAGCTCTTCCACCCCGAGCAGCTGATCACGGGCAAGGAGGATGCGGCCAACAACTACGCCCGCGGGCACTACACCATCGGCAAGGAGATCATCGACCTGGTGCTCGACCGCATCCGCAAGCTGGTAGGGGCACTGGGGGGGTCTCGTGGGGTGGGTTCGCCCCTGCGGGGGATGCGGGGACAAAGGGAAGCTCCAGGTGTGCCCGGGCAGGTCCTTCTCAGCCCATCAGCGCTGTGGGGCAGAGAGTTGTGCCAGGAGGGATCAGCCCTGGGTTGTGCCAGGAGGGGCCTCCTGCCTTCCTGGTGGGGGCTGCATGACCCCTGTTGTGCCTCCAGGATCTGGATGGATTTGAGCCTGCAGCACATCCTGGCTCCCTCTGGGGTCTGGATGCTCTAAGTGATCAGGATCAGCCCCTTGCCTTGTCCTTGACCTGAATCCCTTTACTCAGGGCTCTGCAACCCCACCAGCACAGGATGTGTGACCTGAGCTTGGCACGTTCCAGGGGTGTGATGGGGCTTGTGGCATTCTGTGTCATTTCAGTCTCTGGGAAAACCTTATTTCATCCCTTTTTAAGGTCATTTGAGGTTCCTTCTTGATCTGGATGCTGATCCTGCTTGACCAACTGCTTATGAGCAGCTGTGCCGAGTATTTAACTCTTGCTGGGGCAGCTCTAGTGGATTGCCCCTTCCCCCAAGCAGATTGCCAGGGTCATAGGAGGAAACAGCTGAAGGGAGGGGGCAGGAAGGGGTCCCTTCTCCTGAGGGCAGGTCATGCTGGAACACAGGGTGCTGTGGCTGGAAGTGGAATGGACAGAGGTGCCCCAAAAGTCTGAGATCCATGTGGGAAATAATGTGTCTTCCTGGGCAACTCAGTGACTTCAGTAACAGCTGAAGTTGAGAATTCCTGACAGTTTGGTCTTGTTTTCCCCTTCCCACCTGCAGGCTGACCAGTGCACAGGGCTGCAGGGCTTCCTGGTGTTCCACAGCTTTGGCGGTGGCACCGGCTCTGGCTTCACCTCCCTGCTCATGGAGCGCCTCTCTGTCGACTACGGCAAGAAGTCCAAGCTGGAGTTCTCCATCTACCCAGCCCCGCAGGTGTCCACGGCCGTGGTGGAGCCCTACAACTCCATCCTGACCACCCACACCACCCTGGAGCACTCCGACTGCGCCTTCATGGTGGACAACGAGGCCATCTACGACATCTGCCGCCGCAACCTGGACATCGAGCGTCCAACCTACACCAACCTGAACCGCCTCATCAGCCAGATCGTGTCCTCCATCACGGCCTCTCTGCGCTTTGACGGAGCCCTGAATGTCGACCTGACAGAATTCCAGACCAACCTGGTGCCCTACCCCCGCATCCACTTCCCTCTGGCCACCTATGCCCCGGTCATCTCTGCTGAGAAGGCTTATCACGAGCAGCTCTCGGTGGCTGAGATCACCAACGCCTGCTTTGAGCCGGCCAACCAGATGGTCAAGTGTGACCCTCGGCACGGCAAGTACATGGCGTGCTGCCTGCTGTACCGCGGGGACGTGGTGCCCAAGGATGTCAACGCCGCCATCGCCACCATCAAGACCAAGCGTAGCATCCAGTTTGTGGACTGGTGCCCTACTGGTTTCAAGGTTGGCATCAACTACCAGCCTCCCACGGTGGTGCCCGGGGGCGACCTGGCCAAGGTGCAGAGGGCTGTGTGCATGCTGAGCAACACCACGGCCATCGCCGAGGCCTGGGCCCGCCTGGACCACAAGTTTGACCTGATGTACGCCAAGAGGGCCTTTGTGCACTGGTACGTGGGGGAGGGCATGGAGGAGGGCGAGTTCTCGGAGGCTCGTGAGGATATGGCAGCCCTGGAGAAGGATTATGAGGAGGTGGGGGTGGATTCTGTGGAAGGGGAGGGAGAGGAGGAAGGGGAGGAATACTAAACGCTGCATTCCTTCTGTCCGCTGTCGCATGTCCACGAAATGTCTGCTTCAAACACTTGAGCTTCCTTGTGCACTGCGTGGGGTTTGGCCCCATGGGCTCGGCCAGGGATGTGCTGCCCTCTCGGATGTGATCATGCAGATTTTCCATGTGTCTGTGATTTTACCGTGTCTGTGAATAAAAGGCTTTAAGAGAAGCTACGCTGTGTCGGATACAAACCCTCTGTTTCAGTGCCCGCTCTCACCCAGGCTGGCTGGCCCCATCCCATGGGAACAGACTGTCCCTTTTGTCTGTGCCCAGTGAGGCAGCTGGCATGGCCCCACTGTTACCCGAGCTGCCCAGCAGAGCTGGGGGGGTGACGCCCCCACATCGCTGGGTTCCCCAGGGTGGGGGCTCACCCTGGGTGCTGCTGTGCCCCATCATGAGCTGCCTGTGATCCCCCCAGCGAGGCCATGCCCTGCGCGGCGGCCCCAGTTCTCGGGAGCCCAGCCCTGCCCCCCGCGGCTCTCCGTGATTAACACACCCGGGATTATCCCGGTCCCGGGATTAGCTCCATCCCTGCTCCTAATTCCGGGGGGCTCCGCGGGGGCCGCGGGCCCGTAGGAGCGGTGGGCGGGCTCAGCCAATCAGCGCGCGGCGCGCCGCACTTCAGCCAATGAGCTCCGCCTCATTCAACCTTCTGAACCAATGGGCGGCAGGGGGCGGGGCCTGCGGGGCCCGTTCATCCCGTGGGGGAGCGGATACTTTGTAGCGCGTAAGGGGGCGTGGCCACGGGAGGGGCGGGGCCTCAACGGCGGCGCTGGGCTGGACCCGGCGAGCTCAGAGCGGCGATACCGGAGCGGTACCGGAACGGCTGGACCGGCGTGGCGGTACCGGCCTTGGCCTCCTGCCCCTGCCCCCGGCAGCCCTGGCCGGCCCTGCCATGCTGGCCGCAGAATGGCCCCTGTGGAGCAGGACGCGCTGGCCGTGCGGGAGCAGCTCTTCCACGAGAGGGTCCGCGAGTGCATCGTGAGTGCGCGGGAGCGGCGGGGAAGGGGCTCGGTGTGGCGGGGAGAGGTGGGAGGGCGGCTGGGGGGCTCGCAGCACTCCATGAGACCGTCGGGATCTCACGGCTGTGGCAGGGCTCCACACCCCGTGCTTATCGGGGCCAGAGCCGCCGTGGCCGCGTGTGCCCAGCAGATAGTGGGGTGCCATGGCTGGACCCTCCTGAGCCCCTGCCGCGACCCCTGTGCCCGTTCCAGCAGTCCCAGCTGCGCTCCCGTCGTGCTGGGAGGGCTGGAAGTGCTGTGGTGGTGTCAGAGCCGGGCCAGCCCCATGCCAGGCTCCTGGCTCTGTCCTTGTCCCCAGGCCAGCAGCTCGGGGTCAGCAGGACCCTACAGAGCTCCCTAAACCTCGGACACAGCTGGGGCCGCTCCTCTGCTCAGGGATGACCTTACTGTCCCGGTCCTGGCATCTCCTGAGGGCCTTGGGGGTGCTGCGGGCACGGCAGCCAAGGGGGCTGTGACCAGCAGTGCCAAGGCCATCTTGCCACAGCCACATTCGGTGCCTACAGGGCAGAGCTGGTGGCCCTGAGCCCCCAGACCTCCATCTTGGGGTGCTACATCTCAGCCAGGAGCCCCTGGCTTGGCACACAAATCTTTCTTAGCCTGACTTCACTGAGTACAGGAGGAATTGGGGGTCTCCCCACCCGGCAGAGTAAACCAGGGGGTACAGCCCATGGCAGGAGGGAACGTGTGGCCTGAGCCCCTTCACTGGGTGGGAGCAGGAGCAGAAGGACCTGCTGGGTGCTGCCCTTTTGGGAGTGCAGTGCTGGGCCAGCTTTGGGGGCTCCCTGGCACCCCACTGGCACATCCTGGGCACCCCCAGGCAGGCAGGAGGGAGGTGCCACAGCTGCTTCCTGCTGCACCTGTGCCAAGGTGGAGGATTCAGGCGACCTTTCCTCATCCTGCCGCGTTCCCAGAGGGATGAAAGGTCGCCGTGTTCCCTGAGCATCGCCGGCGCTGGCCTGACCTCGGCGTTCCAGCGGGGGCAGCAGGGACACCGCAGATGTCCTTGGCTCCTCATTCAAGGCTGTTCTCGTGGCTCTGCCAGCAAGGCCAGGGCTGTGGGACCCAGCAGTTCAGGGATGTCCCACGGGGTCACAGATTTGCCAGCACAGGCTGATCCAGGCCTTCCTGGGTGGGTTCTCAGCCCCCCTCCCTGGTCTGGGGGCTGTGCCAGCCTGTGGGCACCCATGCATGAGGCCTGGGTGCAGTGCCCATTGAACAGATAGGTCTGAGCACACCAGTGGGGTGGAACCAGGGCCAGGAGTGGAAAAACAAATAGGGTGGAGCTGACAAGCCCCAGGGCTGGCAGCATGCATCCCCTCGGGGTGCCCACAGTGCCCACACTCCTCTGCCCACAGATCTGTGCCCTGCTCTTTGCCAGCCTCTACATCCTCTGCCACTTCATCATAACCCACTTTAAGAAGCACACGGATTTCACAGCAGGTAAGAGAGTGGGAGCTGCCAGAGCCAGGCAGCCCTCAACAGCCAAATTCAGCCTCCTGAGGGTTCTTCCTGCTCCTCCATTGCTTTTGGCCTCCCTCAGCACCCCCAGTCCCACCACAGCCTGATGACTGTGACACCAATTGCTGCCCTAGGTGGGAGCAAAGCCAGAATTCCCTGGGAGGATTTCTGCAGCACTTGGAGAGGGGAGAACTTGGGCAGGGGGAGGCAGTGATGCTTTGGGCAGCCCTACCTCCCCCAGCCCTTTGATTTGGGATTTTGTCCCCACAGTTCATGATGACGAGGACGCTGCTGTCAACAGGATTGCGTGAGTTCCTGTTTGTCCCCTTCCTCATCCTCTTCCTCAGCCAGGACACCGTGTCCTGCGTGCTGGTGATGCTGGGGGGTAAAACTGGGCTGTGACACCCAGAGGAAGCCTGACCCAGAGGTGCTGCTTGTCCCTGTGGCAGGTTGGGGCTCTGTACCTTCACCCTGGCTGTGGCACTGGGTGCTGTCCTGCTCCTGCCCTTCTCCATCATCAGCAACGAGGTGCTGCTCTCCTTCCCCCAGAATTACTACATCCAGTGGCTCAACGGCTCCCTCATTCATGGTGGGTGACCCTGGGCTGTCCCCAAAATCTGTGGGCCAGCGTTGCCCTGCCTGGCAGCTCACCCCATGCTGGTTCCCGTTCTTCCAGGCCTCTGGAATTTGGTTTTCCTCTTCTCCAACATGTCCCTGGTCTTCCTCATGCCCTTTGCCTACTTCTTCACCGAGTCAGAGGGGTTTGCAGGATCCAAGAAGGTGGGTGACCCTGCACTTGTCCCCACCCCTGTCCCCTTCTCTGTGACTCCCTGCTAACCCAGCTCTTGCAGGGCATCATGGCCAGGGTGTATGAGACCTCGGTGGTGCTGCTGCTGCTGACCCTGCTGGTGCTGGGCATGGTCTGGGTGGCCTCTGCCATCGTGGGCAACGACGCCGCCAGTCGCCAGTCACTCTATGGTGGGTGAGCTGGGCTCTAGACCCTGGCACTGAGTGGAACAAGGGATTTCTGGTGCCCCTGGCCTGATCCTGCTGTCTCTGCAGATCTCTGGGAATATTATCTGCCCTACCTCTACTCCTGCATCTCGCTTTTTGGTGTCCTGCTGCTGCTGTGTAAGTTGTGTCCTCACGAGGCCCTGCTCCATCCAAATGGGGTCTGGAGGGGCCATGGCTCATGGCTGAGGCCTCCAGGATCCTTCTGAGGGTGTGGGGAGGGCTAGGATGATGGGACACCTCCTGTTCAGCCTCTCCTCCCACCACAGTGTGCACCCCCTTTGGCCTCTCCACCATGTTCACTGTCACTGGGAAGCTGCTGGTGAAACCCCGGGTAAGGCGTCACCCCACAGTCCCTCTGCCCCACATTTGGGGGTGACTGTCCCCAGGGCTGCCATTCACACAGCCCAGCAGCCACTCACAGGCTCCTCACCCACCCTTCCAGCTCCTGGAGGACCTGGATGAGCAGCTGAGCTGCACAAGGTTCGAGGAAGCCGCTGTGTCCCACAGGATCCACTCTGGTGGGTGCTGCCGCTTGGCAAAGGGGAGAGCATGGGGTGGATTGGGGGGTCCCTCTACCCCACCACAGAGGAACCCTCATCCCCCTGAGCCCCTTGGGTGTCTCCCCAGCAGGCAAAGCTTCCTGCTGGCTGAATCTGGACATGGAGATGCTGCGGGAGCAATTCTTTGCCATCCGGAGCAAGAGGAGGAAGCTGGGTGAGGAGCCTGGCTGGGGGCAAAGGGACACTGGGTGCCCTCCAGCCTGGCACTGGGAGCACTGGGCCCTGGCAATCCATGGAGGGAAATGGGCTGGGGGCTGCTACCCCCCATCCTGCCCCCTCAATCTGCCCTGGGGTGGGAGCTGTGCCCCCCTCTCACCTGGGCACCTCCTCCCCCCAGAGCTGCGGCACCGAGCATCGCCCTGGCAGAGGAACCTGGGCTACCCCCTGGCCATGCTGGGCCTCCTGGCACTGACAGTGAGTTCAGGGCTCTCAGGGGAGCTGGGGGTGTTGTCCCCATCCTCACCACCGCCCTCACTCCCTCCCTGCTCCTCCCAGGGCATCTCTGTGCTCATTGTTTGCTTCCACGTCCTGGAGCTACTGCTGGACGATGCTGCCATGCCACGGGGCATCCAGGTACCCTCCTGGGGGCATGGCACAGCTCAGGGTGGTGTCCCTGGCTGCTCTGGGGACCTTCCTCCCCGACCTGCTCCCTCCTCTTCCTGCAGGACGCCTCCCTGGGCCAGGTTTCCTTCTCCATCTTTGGTTCCTTTGGAGCTGCACTGCAGGTTGTCCTCATTTTGTATCCTTCAGGCGGGCACTTGTGTCCCCAGCGATGTCCCCTGTGTCCCCAACACTGTTCCCAGTGCCAGCCCATCCTGTTTTCCTCCTTAACACTCCTTGCAGCTACCTAATGCTCTCCTCTGTCGTGGGCTTCTACAGCTCCCCCCTGTTCACTCGGCTGCTGCCAGAGAGGCAGGACACCCCCCTCACCAAGGTGGGAACACAGGATGGGGCTGGGGGGCTCCTGTGGGGGTGCAAGACCCTGTTCCCTCCTCTGTGTGTCCCTGTGCAGTCCCCATGTGGGACGACAGTGCCAGGCAGGACCCCCCCTCCAGTGGTTCCCTGGCATCTGGAAAGTTCCTTGCCCACCCTGCAGAAGCCCCCCCAAACCTCCTCCTTCTCCCCAGATCATCGGGAACTGTGTCTCCTTGCTGGTGCTCAGCTCAGCCCTGCCTGTCTTCTCCAGGACACTGGGTGAGCCTCCCAGAGGGATCAGGGTGATGCCTGCATGGGGGTGGCCCCAGAATGGGGGTGCCCTGACCAATGTACCCCAACCCTGTGCAGGGATCACCCGTTTTGACCTCCTGGGAGATTTTGGCCGCTTCAACTGGTTGGGGAACTTCTACATTGTCTTCCTCTACAACATGGGCTTTGCTGGGCTCACCACGCTGTGCCTGGTCAAAAGGGTCTCCTGGGCAGTCCAGGCCGAGCTCATCCGTGCCTTTGGTGAGGACAGGGACATGGGGACACAGGGCTGGCTGCTGGGGTGTCCCCTGTCCCCCAGCCTGGCTCTCACACTCTCCCTGTGCCCAGGTCTGCACAAGCTGCCGCTGCCCGTGACGCGCCGCAGGACCCGCAGCAAGCCCTGCTAGGGCTGGGGGACAGTGGGGGACAGGGACGTGTCCCCCCTTCCCCTCACTGTGGTGGCTGCCAGCCACAGAGCTGGCCCTGACAGCACCTGGTGCCTCAGGGCCCCTCAGGGAAAGCTGAGACACCTTTAGGGTTTATCCCCCTGCTCTGTCTCAGCTCTTGTGCTACTGAGCATTGGCCTTGAGCCATGTCCCCAAGGGGTGTGGGGTCCCCCCGAGGCTGTGCTGGCTGCAGCCCCCCCACCCCCATTTACATACCTCGTGCAACAATGGCTGGGACCACCCCCCCCCGACCTCTCCTGGCTGCTCCCCGGGGTCTGGGTGAGTTTTAAATGCTGCCCCACCTGTCCTGACACTATAGAAGGGGGCTCTGTGCCCAGAGTCACTCCACAGCCCACCCCTGTGTCACTCTGGGGCTGCAGGGGGACACTGGTTGTCCCCTGCCCACCCTGAGGCCTTTGGGGTCCCTAATGGGGAGGCCTGGGGTGCAGGGGACAACCCCCCCCCCTCTCCTTCAGCTTCTTGATGTGATGAGTATGTCGGGTCTCTGTTACAACAGAACTTGTTTGGAGAAATAAATAGTGACCGTTTTTTATATAAAAATACTTGAAACTGGGGGTTTTATTCCTCCCAAGGGCAGGGCCGAGTAGGAAAGGGGCAGGGGTGGGGTGTCCCTGCCTTGGGGGGGTCACAGTCCTGCCCCTCTTTATGGGCCCTATGAGGCCTTAATTAACCCTCTTCCTGGTTGGGGTTAACGAGCTTCTTCCAGGCAGGGCAGCTCCCTGCCCGCTGCCCGGGCTGGGCTGAGGGACCCCGGGGGTGTTGGGGGGCTCCAGGAGGCTTTGGGGTACGGGCAGAGCTCCCCCACATGAGGGGCAAAGCAGAGGCTTCACCTCCTGGCACGGAGGGTCGTGCAGCCAGAGCGGAAACTGCCCCGGGAACCGGGGGAACCGGGGGAACCGGGGGAACCGAACCCCCACCCATCCTGCCCCGCCTGGGGCCGAGCCAGGCCGCCCCCCGCCCCTCCATGGCGGGGGTGGGGGGCCCAGACCCCCCCCTCTCGCCGCCCCCCCCCCGGTTGGGGCCGAGCAGGAAGCGCAGGAAACCTGGTTTATATTGCAGGAAATGAGGCCATCGGTGCCCGCGATTTCCCCGCGACCTGCTCCCCTCCCAGTCACCCCGGGCTGGCACCGGGGCTGCGGGGGAGCTGGGGGGGGACCGGGACCCCCTCTCCGATCCATTCCCAACCTTCTACGACCCCGCTGCTGCCTCCCGCCATCGCCGGGGCCCGCGGTGCCCTTGGGTGCTCTCCCGGTAGCGCTGGGGGCACGGTCCCGGTGCCGGTGCCGGGGGTGCCCATGGCACTGTTGGAGCCCGGTGCCAGTCCCGGAGCAGCCCAGCCCCGTCCTCGGCGGTACCCGGAGCCCTGGCATAGCCCCGGTCCCGCTCCAGGGGTGCCCCGGTGCCGCTCCGGGGCTGCCCCGGTGCCGCTCCGAGGGTTCCCCGGTGCCGGGGCGCGGAGGGGCCGGCCGGGGCAGGGCAGCCCGGCGGGGGCGGCCCCGGGGGATGTGGCCGCCGCTGCCGCCGCTCCCGGGGGCCGGCTCCGAGGCGGGGCCCGACGGGGCTGCCCAGCGCCGGAGCCGAGCGGCCACGGTGGGGGCAGCCCGGCCGGGGCGGCGCACGGTGCCGACCAGCACCCAAGGCAGCCGGTACCGGGGGCTGGGCCAGGAACGGGGACCGGGACCGTGGGTCGGACCGAACAGAGGGGACCGGGGTAGTGCCAGGGAGCGGGTCCCGCGAGCGGGGCTGTGCCAAGGGGACGGAGCAGGTGCGGACACCGGCGGCACAGCCTTAGAATAAGGAGGATCCTCGGTGCAAGGGACAGCGGGAGGAGGAGAAGGACCGGGACGGGGAGTGAGGGGTCCCGGGTCCAGCAGGCGGTGACAGGAGAGGTTCCAGGATCAGAATCGCGGCGTTCGGATGGGATAAGGGGGGGTTCCGGTACCGGAGAGCAGCGCAGGGACCGTGGAGAGGAGGCGGCACCAGAGCGCGGGATTTAGACGGGAACGGGGAGCGAGACTGGGACGCGGGGTCAGATCCCGGTGCCGGTCCCGGGGCAGCCTTAGGAACCGGGTGCCCAGTGCCAGTGCCAGGGCAGTGCCCGGAGCTGGGTGCCGGTGCCCGGTGCTGGGACGCCGTTCCGCGAGGGTTTTCCCTAAGGCTGGGGCTGTGTCGGGAGCTTCCCGGGACCGGGGTGCAGGCGAGGGGGTGCTGATCCCGTGGGCGCGCAACCGGCGGCGCTCCGAGTGGGTGGCGGCACCGGCGGGAGGAGGGGGGTACGGGGGGGTGGTCAGTCGTTCCGAGCGGTCACGGATCCCGCAGCAGCGCCGGGACCGTGGGTGTGAGAAGGAAACGGCGCCGACCCGCCCCTGGCACCGCGACCAACTAAAAGCCCCGGGGCCACCGCACCGGGACCATGCCCGCCCCAGCCGCCCGTGCCCCCGCTGACTGAACGGGACCCGCGGAGGCAGCGGGGCCCGGCGGGCGGGATGCCCCGGTGGAGGCCGCTCGCCCTCGTCCTGCTCGGGCTCGCCGCCTGCCTGCTGGCCGCGCCGGTGCTGGGCTGCGGCCCGGGTCGGGGCCCGGTGGGGCGGCGGCGGCTGGGGCGGCGGCAGCTCTCGCCTCTGCTCTACAAGCAGTTCGTGCCCAACGTGCCCGAGCAGACGCTGGGGGCGAGCGGGAAGGCGGAGGGCAAAGTGCTGCGGGGCTCGGAGCGCTTCAGGGAGCTGGTGCCCAACTACAACCCCGACATCATCTTCAAGGACGAGGAGAACACGGGGGCGGACCGGCTCATGACCGAGGTGGGGGCTGCGCCCGGCCCGGCCCGGTCCGGCCTTGCTCCCGGGGGCGCGGGGCCGTGGGGGGCGACGGGGGGGCTGGGCGGGATCACAGCGACCCTCGACAGGGCTCACGGACCTTTCTCAGTCGGCACCGACGCGCTCAGGGGCTCACGGAGCTCTCCCGGTCGCCACCGATGCTCTCCAGGGCGCACCGATCATGCCGGGGCTCACGGATCCTCCCGGGTGGCACCGACCCTCCCGGGGCACAGGGTCCCTCCCGGAGCCGTGCCCCGGTACCTCCCTCCCGGCAGCACCGGAGCCCCGGGACGAGGCGGGACCGTCGGGGATTAACGGGACGGGACGGCACCGGGGGCACGAGGTACCGGTGGCTCCGCTCCCCCAGCGCCGCCGCGCCCCGGCCCCAAGGACAGCGCGGAGCGGGAGCCCCGGTACCGCTCTCTGTGCTCGGGGGAAATCCGGGGCGGCGGGAGCCCGGGACGCGCCGCGCGCCCGTCGGGATGCTCACGGTTGCCATGGCGAGGGGCGGCCCCGCGGTCGCCATGGCGACGGGGGATGCTGCGAGTGGTCCAGGCGGCGCCGGCAGCTCCCGCGAGCCGGGACGGCGGAGGCGGCGGGGCCGGGGCGGCGGGGCCCGGCGGGGCCCGGCGGAGCCGCGGGCACGGAGCCGGCCCGGGGTGCGGGTGGCTGAAAGGGCCCTTTGTGGCCGCGGCGGCATTCCCGGAGCCTGAGGTCAGCTCCGGGCTGGAAGGCGCCTATTGTGGCCGGGCCGGGCCGGGCCGGGCCGAGCGCATTCCTGCCCCCCCGCCGCTGCCGCCCCCCCCGCCCGGCACGGCCGCCCCGGGCCCGCGCCCCGCACTCCCGCCCCCGCGGCCCCGCGATCCCGGAGCCGCTTTGTTGAACGGGGCAGGGGGGGACACACTGGGGCACTGAGGGACGCTGTGACATCAGCAAATGCCGGGGGTGGGGAGGGGGGACAGGAGCAGTTCCGACCCCTGCACCCCACTGCTGATGGGGAGAGGCACCCCAGAACCGCCCAGGACCCCCTACTGTCCCTGTCAGCCCAGATTTGGGGCTGGTTCAGGGTCAGCCGCCCCCAGCTCTGCCTCACGGCCCCCCCCACCAGGTTAATCAGTCACAGCGGTGGCCGCGGGGAAGGTGACACCGTCCCGGTGCCCGTCCCGCTCCCGTGCCCGTTCTGCCCGGCTGCCCGTGGAGCAGCTCCACCACGGGACCCCGGGGCACGTTAACGTTCAACCCACACCCAGCCACGGGAGCAGCTCGGCCATGACCCTCTGTGCACCCTGGGTGGGGGGGGGCACCCCCACAGCAGCAGCCCCTTTGCAAGCCTGGTGTCCGTCTGTCCCTGTCTGTCGTGGCGAGGGTGACACCGGTGTCCCCACAGCGCTGCAAGGAGCGTGTGAACTCGCTGGCCATCGCTGTGATGAACATGTGGCCGGGGGTGAAGCTGAGGGTGACGGAGGGCTGGGATGAAGATGGGCACCACCTCCCCGACTCTCTGCACTACGAGGGCAGGGCTCTGGACATCACCACGTCCGACCGTGACCGCCACAAGTACGGCATGCTGGCACGGCTGGCCGTGGAGGCCGGCTTCGACTGGGTCTACTACGAGTCCAAGGCACACATCCACGTCTCTGTCAAAGCAGGTACCACCCAGAAGGGGCTGCCAGCAGGGCAGGGGGCTGTAATTCCCATAAAATCACAGCCCACAGCCCCTGCTGCTCCCCCTTGATGTCCTGGATCCGTGTGGGATTATTGTTCTGGTTGGTGTCTGGCCCCAGCCTAACTCCTCCTGGCCCCTTGATTGGCAAAATTCTCACTTTCTCCTCTAAATTTTGACCAGAGGGAGACAACCTTGTGGTTCAGCTCCTGCCCCCCGCCAGGGCAGGGGGCTGTAATTCCCATAAACATCCCAGCCCACAGCCCCTGCTGCTCCCCCTTGATGTCCTGGATCCATGTGGGATTATTGTTCTGGTTGGGGTCTGGCCCCAGCCCAGCTCCCCCTGGTCTACCTGGCCCCCTGATTGGCAAAAACCTCACTTTCCCCTCTAAATTTTGGCCAGATGGAGACAAAATTGCGGTTCAGCTCCTGGTGAGGGGAATAGCAATGCAGCCCCACAGCCCCAGAGTTGCTCCAGCCAGCAGTTGCCATCCAGTCCAGAAGTGCCAATTGACAGAAAGTGAAAATGGCCATAAATGTCACCGTTGGAGCCCGGAACAAAGGGCAACAGTGCAGGGTGGACAAAGGGGCCCTGCAGCATTCAGGAGCTGCACACAGGAAAAATAAAAATACCCCCTTTGTTCTGGGGGTGCTTTGGGGGGTCCGGGCCTCGCCGTTTCCCCTCTGGAGGTGGAGGTGATCACTGGGGGGACACCAATAACTCTCTCCATCCTCCCAGATAACTCGCTGGCCGTCCGCACCGGTGGCTGCTTCCCCGGCCACGCCACGGTGACGCTGCAGAGCGGGGAGCACCGGGGCCTGGCTGAGCTCCGCCGGGGTGACCGAGTGCTGGGCGCCGAGCCAGGCGGGCGCCTGGTGCCCACCGAGGTGCTGCTCTTCCTCCACCGGGACCCGGGCCAGCGTGCCTCCTTCGTGGCCATCGAGACAGCCAGCCCAGCTCGCCGGCTGCTGCTCACTCCATCGCACCTGGTGTTCACAGCCCGGGGAGAGGGCAACGGCTCCGCCGCCTTCCTGCCCATCTTCGCCCGCCGCGTGCGCCCGGGCGACGCCGTGCTGGCCCACGGGGCTGGCGGGCAGGGGCTGCGCCCCACGAGGGTGCTGAGGGTCTCTCGGGAGGACGGAGTGGGCGTCTTTGCCCCCCTCACCTCTCAGGGCACTTTGCTGGTTAACGGGGTGCTGGCATCCTGCTATGCGGTGCTGGAGAGCCACCGTTGGGCACACAGGGCTTTCGCCCCTCTCCGCCTCTTCCACGGGCTCCTGTCGCTGCTGCCAGCCCACCCCGAGGTGGGCAACGGGACCGTGCCCGACGTGGGCATGCACTGGTACTCCCGCCTGCTCTACCGGCTGGCCGGGGGCGTGCTGGGCCACGAGGCCCTGCAGGTTTAGGGGTGTCTGCCCCCCATTTCTGGCAGGTGATGCCACACACCGGATGCCACGGCCCTGGGCACCCTCCGGGCACGGGGAGGAGGGACAGGGGCACCCCCGGTGCTGTGGGGAGGTTGGGGCTCCACACTGCCCTGGGGCAGGGGGTGGCCCCTGTGCTGTGTCCTAAAGCCCCCCATGGCTGGGTCCCCACGCCCAGACCCCCCTGGTATTTATTGCTTTATTAACCACTGCACTGGGGTGGGGTTGGTGCCTGTGAAACCCCAGCCAGGCAGCACCAGACCCTGCCCTAGGGGCCAAATCCAGCTGGGGAGATGCCAAAAGCACCCCAAGATTGAGCAGTTGGCAGCAGTTCCTGCCTGTCCCCTTGCTCTGGGTCTGTCCCTGTCACCCAGAGTGTCCCTGTCACCCCATAGGGTGGCTGCAGTGGGCACTGGGTGTCTGCCACGGGCACCCCGTGCCAGGTCCAACTCTAACCATGCTAACTGCTAACCTTCCCTGCTTGAGAGTTTTATTTTTCTATTTATAAATGGTAATATAAATGTCCCCCATGCCTGCCTGCCCTGGCAGGGGGCGGCCTGCTTTTAACCATTTCAGTTAAAAAAAAACAAAAAACAAACAAAAGAAATACTACTATTTAATTGTTTGGGAAAATAAAGAAAATCTATGGCCCTATTTGAGCTGTGTTGGGGTGTCTGGAGGGGCTGGAATTGAGCATTCCAGGGGGTTGGGGGTCCCTGGGGCTGGGTATCCTGAGGGGTTGGAGTATCCCAGGGTCTGGGCTGGGTCCCTGTGGGTTTGACATCCTCGGGCTCTGGGGGTTCCTCCAGGACTTTCTGGCCTCTAGATGGGCAAAAAACTCACTTTCCCCTCTAAATGTTGGCCAGATGGAGACGAAATTGGGGTATTCCCAGGCTGGAGGTCCCTGAGGATTGAGTCAGGCATCACGAGAAGCTGGGAATCCCTGGGGCAGGGGTCAAGGGGGGTCAATATCCTGAAATATCCCCGGGGGTCTGAGGGTCCTGGAGCAGGGGGAGGCAGCAATGGGGATTTTGGGGAGCAGGAGCAGTTTGGTGTGGATGTTCCTGGGTGTCCCCAGGCTGGGAAAGGTTGTGGGGAGGGATGGAGGGGGGGACAGGACAAGGACACTCCTTCCCTCTGTGAAAAACGCCAATCATTTGTTTTTACAATTTTAAAAGTTTAACAGTAATAAAATGGTTTTAAAAATAGTAATAGAATTAGAGTAATAATAATTTGGAAAATTTGAATTAGGACAATATGAGACAAAGAGTTATGGACGGTGTGGGTACCTTTTTCTGGGCAAAATAAACCCAAAAAAGGACCCACGTTAACAGAGGATTAATCCTTAAAAACAATAGCCTGTTGCATATTCATACATCTCATACATGATGCATAAATTCCATTCAAACACAGGATTCTGTCTGGGCAGTGTCAACTTCTTCCTCTGAATCCTAATCTGAATCTTCCTGCCCGAGCGAGGCAGGAAAAAGTTTGTTTCTCCTGATAATGGAGGAATAAATTCTCTTTCTCTAAAAGATTTAGGTGTCCTGTGGCTGCTATCCCGGTGCGAGTCCTTTCTTTAGAAAAAAGTATCCTACAGAGCATAGTTTCTATTTTAACATTTTGTTATAACCTAAAACTATATTTAACGCACTACTTAAGAGAATTAATACAGCATCACTTTCTAACACAACACATATCATATTCATTTGAATATTTGCAAAAAGCCAAGGATAAAACCCGCATTTTTCACACCCCCCCTCCCCATTCCCGCTCAGATTCGCGACCACCACGTGGCCACATCCCTTCCCTCCGTTTTTCATGAATGGAGAGCCCCTCCAGCTAAAGCGCATGCGCGGCCTCTTAGCCCCGCCCCCCTCCGCCCGGCGCAGCCAATGGGAGCGGGCGGGCGGTGTTGTGGTCACGTGCGGCCGCCGGTGTAGTGGCGGTGGCCCCGCCCCCCCGGCACGGCGGGCGCTTTTATTGCGCTGTTTGCCGCGCCCGCCCGCGCCGTCCCGCCACGTTCTCATCCCCGGTTACCGAACCCCGGGTCCGTGCGGGGGGATTCGGCCTGGGGGTGTCCCGGGCTCCGGAAAGGGCGGCCCTGCCCTCCGGGGGTCCGTTCCCGGGGTGTACCTGAGAGCGGGGCTGCTCCACCGGGGATTACCGGGAACGGCGGGTGTACCAGAGAGGCTCATCACAGTGGGACCCCTCCCCAGGTGGGGGTTTGGGGCTGTGTTCGGCCTCGCCGGGACCTCCTGTAGCCCCGGGGCTGTGTTCAGCCTCCCCGAGACCCGCTGTGGTCCCGGGGCTGTGTCCCCTGGAGCCCCACCGGGAGGAGTTCCCGTTTCTTCGTCCCTTCCCCCGGGGTGATACCGGGACCACCGAGCCGTGTTGTTTCCCCCCACCCGGTAAAACCTCCCTGGGCTGTGAGCCCACGGTGGAGAGCAGTAAGTCCCGGGGGGGTGAGTAGGGGGCTGCCCACCCGGGGTCTCTCTTCCTGATGCCCCTGTGGCACCCCAGGTGATGAGGACAGAAGTGTCCCCATTTCTGTGGGGGGGTGCCCCAAAACCTTGTGCTGGGGGCTGAGGTACCCCTGGAATGAAATGGAAGTGGGTTTGAGCCTTGAGGGGAGGATTTGGGGGGTCCCAGGCAGCCCCCCCGACCTGGTACCAGCCTTGCAGCCTCCAAAGTGCTGGTGGTGGTGGGCAAGGAGGAGTTCCACCTGATGCTGGGGCAGTTTGGGGGGTCTGGGGGGTGTTGTGGGGCTGCTGGGGCAGTTTGGGAGAGCTGGGGGGTGTTGTGGGGCTGCTGGGGCAGTTTGCGGGGTCTGGGGGGTGTTGTGGGGCTGCTGGGCAGCCACCCCTGCCACCAGTTTTGTCCCCCCTTCCTCCAGGACGAGTCCTGCCACGCTCCATCATCATCAGCATCCAGGGTTCCATCCTGATCCATTTGGTGACATTCCCTGAGGGGCCCCCGAGACTGGGGGACAGGGAGGACCCCTCTGGGTCATCTGGAACAGGGAGGACACCTCGGTGGGAGGAAGTGCCTCGATGTCCCCTTGTCCCCACAGCTTCCAGGTGAGCTGAGAGCTGGGGGAGGACGTGGCAGGTGCTGCCCCTCCTGGGGAGGGGGTCCCAGGGTGGTCTGGGCCCCGCAGAGATGAGGAGAGGCCTGGGGGGGTTTGGGGTCCCACCTGTGTGTCTGTCTGTCTGTCCCCCTGGCACGTCCTGCCTGTCCTGCTGTGTCCCCAGCTGGGAGGTGAGGACAGATGAAGGGAAGAAGGTGGTGGAGTTGTGAGGGGCCATTTTCCTCCAGTCCTCAGCCAAGGAGAGCCAGGTGTGGGGCACAGAGCCCACCTGGAGCCCCAATGCGCTGCCGCTGATGTCCCCTCATGCTCAAGTGACCACGGGGATCTTCATGAAGCGCACTGACAACTCCTGTGACAGATGCACCAGCCTGCTGTGATCCCGGGGGTGGGACAGACCCCTCCCCAGGGCCCTCCTCGGGGGGAGCCCCTCACTTTGCACAGCCTGTGGGGCTCACAGGGGGCTGGGGGTTCTCTGCTGCCCCCCCTCCCCACACACACACACACAAGGACAGGTCGGGGCCGTTCCTGCTCCGGCAGCCAGGGCTGAATGCGGGTGTTGTTCCCCCGGACCCGTGGGAGTCGGGGCTGGAACAATTAAACTTTGTTTTGTCTCTAAACCCCTGGATTGGGGGGGTTGTTCCTTTTTTTGGGGGGGGAGGCTCCCTCCAAGCCTGGATGTGCCCCCTCCTTATGGGACTGAGCACCCCAAGAACCTCACTGGGACCTTTGGGGGGTTTTTCAGCCCTGTCCCCCCCGTTTCTCTCCCTGAGAACTTCGTGAGCGTGGTGGGGGGGGCTCTGGCTGCGGTTCCCCTTGTGGCTTATCTCCACCCAGTCGGGCTAATTGTTGCTAATTACACAATTATGGTGGTAAAGAGAAGCAGGAGCTGCTGGGGGGGGGCATGAAGTGTTATTGGGGTGCTGGGACCAGGGTGGGGCAGCCCGGGGGTCTGCACGCCCTCAATTGCCCTCCCAGCTCTCTGGTTCGGGGGTTTGGGCTCGCGGGGGGCCAGGGTCTGACCCCCCCTACCCCTCCCTGAGGGGGTTCACGGTCCGAGGGGGTTGATGTGGCCCCAAACGGGGGGGTACCGGCCCCGTGTACCCCTTGGGGCGGGGGGGAGCAGGAGCGGCTGCTCCGGGGATACCGGAACCGGGCGTGCATGGTGGTGCAGGACCGTGGCTCAGCAGCAGCACGCGGTGGCAATGAGCGGGGATTAGGACCGGGCATGGCGGCTGCTACCGGGGACCACAGGACCGGGCATGGCGGCTGCTACCGGGAACCACGGGACCGGGCATGGCGGCTGCGCCTACCGGGGATTCCCGGACCGGTACAGGGATACCGGCACTGGACATAACAGCTCTTCCGGATACACCGGGACCTGTCCCGGCGGCTCCTACGGGGAACCCGGATACCGGCTGATAACGGAGACACCGGCCCGGGACACCGTGGGCGATCCCCATCCCGAATCCCACCCCCCCATCGCGGTCCGGGAGCCCTCCCTCTACCCCTCCCCGGTGCCGGTGCCGGTCGGGGTGGGGGGGCGGAGCTTGGCTCCTCTAGCCCCGCCCCCTCGGTGCCCACGTGCGCTCCCGCCCCGGCGCCGCCGGGGTTAAGCGCGGCGGAGGGATCTCCCCCCCCGCCCCGCCCGGCAGCGTGCGCTGCGGCCGCGCGCGCGCCGTCACACCCCCCGCGCCCCCCCCCCCCCCGCGGCCGCAGCGCCCGCCCGCCGCGCACCGTCTCCCTCCGCCCGCAGCCCCCGCCGCCCAAAGTAGTGCGGGAGCGGCGGCGCCCCCCGCTCGGCGGCTCCCCCTTAGGACCCAGCGCGGCGGCGGCCCCGGCGGGGCGGGCGGGGCGGGGCGGGGGCGGGCGGCGGGACCTACTTTCCTCTGGAAATGGCCGCGCCGGGGAGCACCGAACGCCCCGCGCCCCGAGGCCCGTCGGCGTAGGGCGGCCGCGGGGGTGAGCACCGGGCGGGGGGCGCGGGGGTGCAAACGGCCCCGCCGTGGGGCCCGCGCGGGCGGGACGGGCCCCGGCGGCCCCGGAAGGAGCGGCCCCGCGGTCGTGCGGGCTCCGGGCCGCGCCGCCTCCGCCGTGCCGCCGCTCCCGGTAAGGCCTGACCGGGGCCGGGCCCAGAGCGCGGCTCCCACGCCTTTGTGTCCGGTACCGGCGGGGCCCGGGCGGGTGTAGCGCAGGTACGGCCGGGCCCGTCGCTCGGGGCCCGGTGCCGGTGCCAGCGTAGGCCGCGGTGGGCCGGGGATCGGGGCCTGGCCGGTTCGATCCCCCGGTTGCACCGGGGAGCGGGGGAAGCGTGGCCCGGGAGCACCGGGGAGGGTGTGGGGGGGGTGGTGTCCTCGCGTGGTGTTTCGGCTCACCGGGGGGCGCGGGCCTGGCCTCCCCCCGGCCCCGGAGCCTTTCCCGGCAGGGCCCGAATCCCCCCGGCCCCGGAGCCTTTCCGGGGAGGGCCCGAATAGCCCCGGGCCCACCGGGAACCGGGACCAGGGAGGTGCTGGGTGGGACACGGCGCTTCCAAACCCGCGCCGGGACCCTCCCCGCGCCCTCCCGGGTTTTCGGGGGGTTGGCGCTGCCCCGGTGCGTTCCCCGCTCCCCGGTGCCTCGGACTCTGCGTTGGGGCCATCCCGGTGCCCGCGGGTCCCCCCGTGCGTGCCCCGTGCTCCGGTTTGGGGTCCCCCTCGCTGCCCCCGCGGTGCTGGAGCCCTCTGGGGTTTTTGGGGTGCACTTGAGGCAGCGGTGGGAGGGGGCGGCTGTGGGTTTGTGGGTCGTGTTTTGGGGTGAGTCTCCCCCCGTACCCCTTCCGGGACCCCGTGTGCGGCGCAGGGTCGGTGCTGGGCCTCAGGAAATGGGGGCACAAGCAGGTGCTGGTGGTGGGGACCCCGTTTTTGCTGCATCCCAAATTCCCCGTGAATATTCCCCACGTGGGAGGCACTGGGGGGTCCCAGGTTTGCTGGGAGGGTCCTGAGGGCCCTGTTTGTGGGTCGTGTTTTGGGGTGAGTCTCCCCTCATACCCATCCCGGGACCCCCTGTGTGCTGTGCAGGGTCAGTGCTGGGCCTGAGGAAATGGGGGCACAGGCAGGTGCTGGTGGTGGGGACCCTGTTTTTTGCTGCATCCCAAATTCCCATGAATTATTCCCCACGTGGGGGTCCCAGCTTTGCTGGGAGGGTCCTGAGGGCTCCTCAGGGGTCTCGGTGACTCCCTGGGGCGATGGTTTGTGGTAGAGCTGGGGTCACTGATCCCCCTAAATCGAGGTCACTCGGGGGTTTGGTTGCCCCAGATATATTGGGGTGGCACTGGCTGGATTTGGGGAGGACCTGGTGGGCAGAGGGTGATGGGGGAGGCCAGGGCGTCTCCTGGGCCCCTGTGGGGCAGGTGCCACCCCCTCTTCTGGGGGGACATTCCCAATCCCAGAGCCTGTAAATTGTGTTTGGGGGAGCGATGGGAAGGTGCTGCCCTGTCCATTGGATAGAGGGAGGCTGCAGGGTGCCAGGGAAGGTGCCACCATCCCTGGTGCTGATGGGTGTCCCCCCCCTCCAGCTGTGGCCCCCCAGGAACGCCGGAGGCAGGATGGACGAACAGAAGGTGCCCAGCGAGGAGAAGGACGCAGCCGCGCCAGGTGAGCTGGGGACAGGGACCCTGCCGGGGTGGGCAGGACTTTGGGGACCTGGCCCTGTTTGCCCTGTGGTGGTGACACCCCCTGTCCCCACAGCCGATGGGGTCATGGCCTCGGAGGAGATGGGCAGCGCCGAGGGGGACCCCCTGAAACCCCCTGAAGGAGCCTCTGCGGGGCCAGAGCCAGACAACGCGGGCACGGAGGGACCTCCCGAGGCTGCCAGGTGAGGGTGGGGGACTCGGGGGTGGCGTGGAGCTATCAAAGGTGTCCTAAATGTCCCTGACACCCCCTGTTGTCCCCTCCCAGCCCGTTGGGCCGCCGCTGTGCCCTCTGCAACTGTGGGGACTGGAGCCTACACGGGCAGCGGGAGCTGCAGCGCTTCGAGCCGGTGCCCGACTGGCCCGAGCGGCTGGCGGGGCACGAGCCCCCTGATGGGCCCGGCCCAGGGCCTCCCCCAGGGCCCAGCCAGCTCCCCCCAGAGCCAGAGCTGGCGGGTGACAGCCTGGCACAAATTGGCTTCTCCGAGGGGGTGACGCCAGCGCAGCTCTTCGAGCCGACGGGTGAGTGTGATCATAGCATGAGAGTGCCCATCCTGCCACCTGAATGTCCTCATCCTGCCCCCTGAGTGTCCCCGTTCTGCCACCTGCGTGTCCCCAAGCTGTCCCTGACTCCCCGTCCCCACAGGGCACTGCTGGGTGCACCACTGGTGTGCGGCCTGGGCGGCCGGTGCGGGGCCGGAGGTGGCCGGCGTGGCCAGAGCTGTTTTCTCAGGGATCTCACAGGTGAGCAGATCCCAAAGGGGGTTCAGGGGGGGTGGCAGGGTTTGCTGCAGACTTGCTGACCCCCTGGACTCCTCTGCCCACAGAAATGTGAACGCTGCGGGCGGGCGGGGGCCACCATCCCGTGCCGGGCGGCCGCCGGCTGCTCCCGCCTCTACCACTTCCCCTGCGCCGCCGCCAGCGGCTGCTTCCAGTCCATGAAGACCCTGCGGCTGCTCTGCCCTGAGCACGTGCCTGAGGCCGTGGACATGGGTGCGTGGGGCTGGGGACACCCCCCTGGGTGCTGGGACCCTCCTGCCCTGCTCCCAGCAGGGTGGAACCCCATGAGCAGGCGGCCCTGACCCCCTTTTCTCGTGGCTGACAGAGGACGCGCGGTGCTCGGTGTGCAAGGGGCCGGGCGAGCTGCAGGACCTGGTGTTGTGCACCAGCTGCGGGCAGCACTTCCACGGGGCCTGCCTGAACATCTCCCTGACGCCTCGCAAGCGCTCGGGCTGGCAGTGCCCCCAGTGCAAAGTGTGCCAAACCTGCAGGTGAGCCCCCAGACCTGCGGTGGGGAAGGGGGTGTACACCCAAGGAGGGGTCCCAGCCTTTGCTTGCCCCTCTGCCCTACAGGCAGCCCGGCCAGGACTCTGCCATGCTGGTGTGTGAGGCATGTGACAAGGGCTACCACACCTCCTGCACGGAGCCAGCCACCCAGGGCCTCCCCACCGGCTCCTGGAAGTGCAAGGTATGTCCTGCTCTCACTCGGGGGTGCGGGGTGCCTGCCCCCCACTGCACCCCCTGACACATCTCTGCTTCCCCCAGAACTGCTGGGTCTGCTCAGACTGTGGCCAGCACCCCGACTCCAGCTGCCAGTGGTCCCCGGGCTCGGAGGTGTGTGGGGACTGCCAGCAGCGCCGTGCCACGGCCGATGTCCCCACGGCGCCAGAACCCTCACCACAGCCTGATCCACCTGCCCAGATGTGAGTGGGGATGGGGGTGCTGCTTTGGAGGGGGCTCAGGCCCTCTGTGGGTGGGGGGACGGGGTGGCCTGAGCGCTGTCCCCTCACCCAGGTTCCCCCATCCCAGGTCAGAGTCCCCTGTCCCCAGCAACTCGACGGATGCGCCCGTGCCCCCGCCTGAGCTGGAGCCCGTGGGGTGTGATGAGGAGACGCAGCCCCTCGTGGACCCCCAAGAGGCACCCCCAGACCCCAAAGAGGCACCCCCAGACCCCAAGGAGGCTCTCCCAGGCAATGCTGAACCTCCTCCTGGCGAGCTGGCCTCTGTGGAGGTGCCCCCCAGTGAGGAACCCCCAGGAGAACTTCCCTCAGATGATCTGCCCCTCGATCAGCCGCCCCCTGACACGCAGCCCTCTGACATTCAGCCTCCTGAAGTGCAGCCCCCTGAGGAGCCCCTTCCTCTCATGCTGCCCCCTGAGGAGCCTCCCTGTGAGGAGCTGCCCCTTGAGACACCATCCCTTGCTGAGCTGCCCCCTGACAGACCCTCCCTCGAGGAGCTGCCCCCCAGTGAATCCCACAATGAGCTGCCCCTCAACGTCCCTCCCCTTGCTGAGCTGCCCCCTGAGAAACCAGCGTTTGAAAAGTCACCCCCCCATGAGCTGCCCCCCGAAGTACTGCCCATTGACAAATCACCCCCTGACGAGCTGCCCCCCAACGAGTCACCCCCCGAACCTCCTCCCCTTGAAGAGCCACCCCTCAATGAGCCACCCCTCGATGAGCTGCCCCTCAACAATCCACCCCTGGAGGAGCTGCCCCTCGAGGAGCTGCCCCCCAGTGAACCTCCCCCCATCGAGCTGCTCCCCAAGGACCCTCCTCCCGAAGCGCTGCCCCCCGAGAAGCTGAGCCCTGAAGAGCCCCCCCTTGTTGAGTTGCCCCCTGAAGAGCCGGTCCCCAGCGAGCTGCCCCCCGAGGAGGACCTGAAACCACCAGGTAATCTGGGCACTTTTCACTGTCCTCTTTTCCCTCCTGTTGTCTCCGCTGGGTGTGGGGGTCCTGCACCAGGGGCTTTGCCTCATTCCTGTATTCCTTCTCTTGGGGTACTTTGGGAGCTGTGGGGGGGAAGTCTTGCCTCTCAATTCCAGGCTGGGTGGCACGGGGGGGGGATGGAGGGGATCCTCACACTCCCTCACCCCATCCTTGTCCCCCAGGTCTCCTCCCCGAGGTGACAGTGGCAGAGGAAGCGCCAGCCCTGGCTCCAGAGGTGCTCCCTGAGGAGGAGATGGAGCTGGAGCCAGAGCCCTCTCTGCCCCCTGAGATGACACCCCCACCCTCAGCTCCTCCAGGTGGGTCTGGGGAAACACCAGGGTTGGGGTTGGGGGGTGGGTGTCTCTGGGGGGGCTGTGATATCTCACTCTTCCCCCCTCTCTCTACCCCCAGCTCTCCGTGCCATCTCACCTGCACGGACCCCAGCGCTCTCCCCTGATGCCAAGGAGGACGAGGTGCTCGAGCCCCCCACCCCAGCCCTGCCCGAGCCCCCTGGCAGCCCTGGCATCGCCATGGACACCGACCCCCCTGGCTCCCCACCGCCACCCCTGGGTTCTCCCGCTGTCACCCTGGCCCCCGCCGAGCCCCCTGAGGATGAGGAGATGGAGATGGCCGGTGCCGAGGGGGAGTCCCCAGCCAGCCCCCCTGCAGATGCCCCCCAGGGCAGCCCAGCCCCTGAGCTGGGGCCCTTCCCAAGCCTGCCTGAGGAGGAGGAAGAGGAGGAAGAAGAAGCACCGAGGCTGGAGAGGGAGGGCACCAGTGGGAGCTCCCCGCCACTCAGCGAGGAGGATGCCCTGGAAGAAAGCCGGGCTGGGGGGGACCCTGAAGTCAAGGGGTCCCTTTCGGGGTCCCCCCTGCTCCTGGAAGCAGAGGAGCTGGGCCCTGAGACCCCCATGGAGGTGTGCACTACCGGCGAGAAGCTGCTGGGCCACGGGGACGAGGGGTGCCCCGAGCCCCCCGCGCTGCGCCCACGGCCCGACATCCTCCACGAGATCTCCAACCTGAGCCAGGGGGACACGAGCAGCAGCTTCCCCGGCTCGGAGCCGCTGCTGGGGTCCCCAGACCCTGAGGGTGGGGGGTCTCTGTCCCCTGAGTTGGGCCCGGCCTCTGCTGACGCCAGCCTGCAGAAGGAGGACGCTGGGTCACTGCCGCTGGGCGCTGAGACCGATGATTCGCTGCTCTTCGAGCCAGCGGCCAAGGGGGACGGGGACAAGAGCCGGCGCCGCAGCTCCCCGGGGCGCTCCCGTGTCAAGCAGGTATAGGGGGGACTCCCCTCACCACAATCCTGGGGGGACCCTTCACCCTGAGCGCCCTGCTGGGGCCACATCCCCTCACTGGTGGGGTGGGATGGGGGCAGTGCCCCTCTGCTGCCCTGGCATGGGGGTCCCACTGGGCCTCCCAGTGCTGGAACTCCCCTCTCCCGTTGGCCACAGGGTCGCAGCAGCAGCTTCCCTGGGCGGAGACGCCCCCGAGGTGGCTCCCACGGGGGCCGGGGCCGAGGCCGTGCACGCCTGAAGTCGACCACCTCATCTGTTGACACCTTAGCAGTAAGGCTGGGCTGGGGCAGAGTGGGATCCAGGGAATCCTTGAGCTGTTGAGAGTCTCCCCCATCCCCTTCCCTATCATCTCACCCATGGAAAGGCTTAAGAGCCCTTAGTGTGGGGTGGGTTGGGGTCTTATGGGGTCTCATGCCTGCACCTTTGCTGAGTCTGGGGGCTTCACCACAAAAAATAGGGCAGGTACAGAGCTTCCCCCTGGGGAGGGGTTCTACTGGCCCTGCATCTTCCTGGTGACCCCCAGACTGCACAGAGAGGGCGTCCTCAGTGCTGAGCCTCCCTCTCTGTCCTCAGCTCGCTGATGTGGAGAGCTCACCCAGCAAGGAGGAGGATGAGGACGATGATGACACCATGCAGAACACAGTCGTCCTCTTCTCCAACACAGACAAGTTTGTGCTCATGCAGGTAACCAGGGCATGGCAGGATGGACAGGGTGGGACAGACTCTGTCTCTCCTCTGCCAGCTGTGTCTCCTCACTCACAACCTCTCCCCCCCAGGACATGTGCGTGGTGTGCGGCAGCTTCGGGCGCGGGGCTGAGGGGCACCTGCTCGCCTGCTCCCAGTGCTCCCAGTGCTACCACCCCTACTGTGTCAACAGCAAGGTGAGGAGGGGGCTCAGTACCCCCAGCCTCACCCCAGAACTGGGCTGTGCCCCCCAAGGACACACAAGGTCATGCCTGGCCCATCCTTGTGTGTTGAGTTGTGCTCTGGCATGTCCATGCCAAGCCCTGGGGTGTGGATGTGGGGTTCCCCACAGCCACAGCGAGCCTGGGGACCCTCGTGGCCGTGCCCAGGGCTCACGTGGGTGCCCTGCCACATCCCCAGATCACCAAGGTGATGCTGCTGAAGGGCTGGCGCTGCGTGGAGTGCATCGTGTGCGAGGTGTGCGGCAAAGCCTCGGACCCCTCGCGCCTGCTGCTCTGCGACGACTGCGACATCAGCTACCACACCTACTGCTTGGACCCTCCGCTGCAGACTGTGCCCAAGGGCGGCTGGAAGTGCAAGTGGTGTGTGGGGGGGACACGAGGGGATCAAATTTGGGGTCTAAATTTGGGGTGCTGACCCTTTGGGCACCTCTCTGCAGGTGCGTGTGCTGTGTGCAGTGTGGGGCTGCATCCCCTGGCTTCCACTGCGAGTGGCAGAACAACTACACCCACTGTGCACCCTGTGCCAGCCTGGTTGTTTGCCCCTTCTGCCGTGAGAAATACGTGGAGGACGATCTGCTCATCCAGTGCCGGCACTGCGATCGGTGAGCACCGTGCCCTGGGCTCCAGAGGCTCGAATTTGGGGTCCTCCAGGGGGAGGCTGTGGTGTTTGAGGGTCCCCCGTGCTTCCTACAGGTGGCTGCATGCCGCGTGTGACAGCCTCTTCACTGAGGAGGAGGTGGAGCAGGCTGCGGATGAAGGTTTTGACTGCAGCGCCTGCCAGCCCTATGTGGTCAAACCCGGTGAGTTCATGGGGCAGGGGGAACTCTGGGGGATCTGGGGGGGCGTTTGAGGGGTGTGGGACTCACCTGCTCCTCTGCTTTCCTGCCACAGCGCCCGCGCCTTCTGCAGAGATGATCAAAGCCAAGGATCCAGGTACGTACAGTGCCCTGCTGGGCTTCCCAGGGCTGTGCCATCATCTGGCCGTGCACCCAGTGCTGCTATGTGTCCCCAACGCTGGTGTTTGTCCCCTCAGAGCCGCAGTATTTCCGCTTCGAGGGCGTGTGGCTGACGGAGACGGGGATGGCCGTGCTGCGGAACCTGACCCTGTCACCCCTGCACAAGCGGCGGCAGCGCAAGGGCCGCCCGGGCACCCTCAACGGGGATGGGGGGCTGGAGGGGGGCGACCCCCTGGGCCCTGAGGACAAGAAGGACGGTGACCTGGACACCGATGAGCTGCTCAAAGCTGATGGTGGGTGTTCCTGCTGGGAGAGCTGGGGGGGTGGCAGTGTTGGGGTGTCAGGGGGTCCCACTAACGTGCACCCCCCAGCAGTGGGTGTGGAGCACATGGAGTGTGAGATCAAGCTGGAGGCTCCGGCCAGCCCTGACCGCGATGTTGGAGCCGATGGGGACTCGGGGAAGGGGCTGGAGGATCCTGAGGAGTGCAAGAAGAGGAAGCGCAAACCATACCGGCCTGGTGAGTGTCCTGCAGGGTCCTGCAGGCCCTGAATCCTTCTGGGCTCTTCTGTGACCCCACTGTGGTCCCCACTCCTTCTCTGCCCCCCAGGCATCGGTGGGTTCATGGTGAGGCAGCGCAAGTCCCACACGCGGCTCAAGAAGGTCTCAGCAGTGCTGCCAGACGTGGGGCGTGAGGGGCTGAGCACCGAGGGACACCCTGAGGACGGTAGGGCCCAGTGATTCCCCTTTTCCCCCCCCTTTTCTGCCCCTTTTCCCCCCTTTTTTCCCCCCTTCCCCCCCTTTTTTCCCCTCTTTTTCTCCTTTTCCCCCCCTTTTTCCCCCTTTTTTTCCCCCTTTCCCCCTTTTTTTCCCCCCTTTCCCCCTTTTTCCCCCCCTTCCCCCTTTTTTCCCCCCCTTTCCCCCTTTTTTCCCCCCCTTTCCCCCTTTTTTTCCCCCCCTTTCCCCCTTTTTTTCCCCCCCTTTCCCCCTTTTTTCCCCCCCTTTCCCCCTTTTTTCCCCCCCTTTCCCCCTTTTTTTCCCCCCCTTTCCCCCTTTTTTTCCCCCCCTTTCCCCCTTTTTTTCCCCCCCTTTCCCCCTTTTTTTCCCCCCCTTTCCCCCTTTTTTTCCCCCCCTTTCCCCCTTTTTTCCCCCCCTTTTCTCCTTTTTTTCCCCCCTTTCCCCCTTTTCCTTCTGCCACTTCCTTCCACCCCTTCCCACACCTTCCCTTCCCTCCATTTCCCATTCCCTTCTCACCGCCAGGGATGTGCAGGGCCCCTCAGGTTGCACCTCACCAGTGGCACAGGACCATCCCCAGCCCCTTTTTGGGGGGTGGGTGTTCATTGCTGGGGGGGCTTTTGCAGGGGCTCCTGGTGATGTCCCAGCCGAGGCTGGCCTGGATCCAGGCTCAGGAGAGGGGGATGAGAAGAAGAAGCGCCGGGGACGCAAGAAGAGCAAGTTGGAGGACATGTTCCCCCCGTACCTGCAGGTGGGATGGATGGGGGAGCTGGAGGTGGGTGGGGGGATGGATGGGGGGACCCCCACATGCTGACAGAACCCTCCCATTGCAGGAGGCGTTTTTTGGGAAGGCACTGATGGACCTGAGCCGCAAGGCACTGCTGGCAGCAGGCGGGGTTGGGGATGGGGCCGCCCGCCCCGCCTTGGGCCAGGGTGCCCCAAGGCCCAAGGGGGACCCCAACCTTGCTGGGGCACTGCAGGGGGGCACCCTGGACAGGAGGGAGACCCCCACCCACCCCCGAGGTGAGTGTGGCCAGGAGTGGGTCTGCAACCCAGGATGGGGTGGTTACAGGGGTTAGTGAGGGGTTGTTGTGGGTTCCTAGTGGGGTTGGAGGTCTCTGGGTTTGTTGGGGCTTGTCCCTGGGGTTAATATGGGTCCCTGGGTTTGTTGGAAGTTGTTGGGAGTCCTCAGGATGGCTGAGGGGGTTGTTCAGGGTCCCTGGGTTTTTGGGGGTCTTGAGGGGCTATCGGAGGTCGCTGGGATTGTTGGGGACCCCTACCGGGGGCTCTGAGGCTCCTTGGAGAAGGCCGAGGGCTGTGAGGGGCGGCCATCACCACTGATGGAGGACGCTGGGGCTCGGGGTGATCCTGACCCTGCTCACTGAATACTGGGCTACCCTGCAGGCGACGACAGCACTGACGGCAGCGCCGCCGCTCCCGATGACGATGGCAAGGACGACGCCAAGGCCGAGGAGCTGGGTGAGACCCCTGTGGGACCCTCAGAGCCGAGTCCTCCACGGAGCACAGGGCGCCCACAGCCACCGAGACCAAACTCTATGGTTGAGGGATCCGCTCTAGGCAGGGCTGAGCTCTATGGTCAGTCCCATGATGCCGGTGACCATAGAGTGGTGCTTAGAGCGCCCTCTTGTGGCGCGGCGCCGCTGGAGGACCGAGGCACTCGTGTCCCTTGTTGGGTGGCGGGGGCTGCTCCATGGGGGTCCCCAACCCTGAGCAGGGCGTCCCCAGGGGGCTCAGGGCACTTCCTGATTTTTCCTCAGGGGCCGACGAGCCCAAGGATTCCCCAGACCGCGGGGACACTGAAAAACCGGCCACCCCGGGCGAGGGAGCGCTAAGCTCCGACCTCGACAAGATCCCCACGGAAGGTGAGACCATCCTGTGCCCCCTCTTCTGCTGAAGGGGTCTCAGGACCGTGACCCCAAAGTTTCTCCCCATCAGTGTGGTATTTGCACCCAGCTCCTCCTGCGTTTGCCTCTGCAGAGCTGCCCAAGATGGAGAGCAAAGACGTGCAGCAACTCTTCAAGGACGTGCTGGGCTCGGCGGAGCGCGGGGAGCAGCCCCTCAACTGCGTGGCTGCGGGGATGGAGGCCGGGCAGGACCCCAGCCGAGCACAGCGGCCGTTCCTGCAAGGAGACCTGCAGCTCTCGGGGCAGGGTGGGTGGAATTGGCAGAGCCCCCATCATCCAGGAGGTCCCTGGGGTGTGTGGTGAAGGGCAGGGCTTGTTTCCAGCCTCAGGAAAGCCAAACTCACTCGCTCAATGGTGCCTGTGGTATCTGAGAGCACAGGCTCCTGGGTATTCTCTGTTGCTGTGGGGGTGAATCTAGGAAAGAATTTTGGGGTTGTGCTGTCTGGGAGTTGTTTGGACCCCCAGGGTAGATATAGGTTTGTGCCCTAGCTTTGCTTTCCCTGCAACCCATCTTGTTTCCCTCACAGGGAGCGTTTCCCTGGGCTCACTCTCTGGATCTGTCTCCTTGGACTCATACTCGGGGGTCTGCCAGTCCCCATTCCTCGATAACAGGTACTTAGAGGAGCTGGGGGTCCCCTCCTTGGAGCAACTGAAATACAGGGTGTCCTGAGACCCACTCTTCCTTACAACCTGTGACGCTCCTCTCCACTCAGGGAGCGGAGTGGCTTCTTCAGCCCAGACCACTGCGAGCCCGAGAGCCCCTGGGCCAGCAGCTCGGCCGCCACCACCCCCTCGACCCCCACGACGCCCACGACGGAGGGCGAGGGTGACGGGCTGTCCTACAACCAGCGCAGTTTGCAGCGCTGGGAGAAGGACGAGGAGCTGGGTGAGCTCTCCACCATCTCCCCTGTCCTCTACGCCAACATGAACTTCCCCAACCTCAAGCAGGATTATCCAGGTAGGGCTCTGGGGGGGCTGCAGCCGCCCCTTTGGGGTGAGGGTTTGAGGGTATGGGTGGAGTGTGACTCGCCTGGTTCCTTTTTTGAGGGGACATCCCAGCTGTTCTGCCACTGAAGTGTTCTTTAAAGTGGGCAGGGGGTCTCAGTTCTGTTTCCTGGGCTGTCCCTTCACATGAGGGTGGGACAGTGACCCACCAAGGATAGGAGTGTGCTCCTCAGGTCCGGGCTAACGTTGCTTTCCTCCCCTGTATCTGCTCGTACTGGACTCCCAGACTGGTCGAGCCGCTGCAAACAGATCATGAAGCTCTGGAGGAAAGTCCCTGCCACGGACAAAGCTCCATATTTGGTGAGTGCCAGGAGGTCAGTGGGGTGGTGGGGCCGGGGCACCGGGGGGCTGCAAGTCAGCTGGCTTCGTGTCTTTGTTAGCAAAAGGCCAAAGATAACCGGGCGGCTCATCGCATCAACAAGGTGCAGAAGGTACGTGAGGCGCGGGGAGGTGCCCGGCGGCCCCGGCCCAGCCCTGGGGGACATTGCTGTGCCCACCCCAGCCCGTGCCCAACCCGTGGGGAGGGCGGGAGGGCTCCCACAGCGCTGACAGCCTGGCTCTCTCTGCAGCAGGCCGAGAGCCAGATCAACAAGCAGACCAAAGGGGAGGGACTGCGCAAGCCTGAGAGGCCCTCGCTGCACCTGCGGATCCCGGCGCCGCCGGGGGCACAGCCCGTCTACATCAGCAGCCCCCCCGCCACCGGCGAGGGCTTCCTGAAGCCCCCAGCGGGTGCTGGAGGGGGACCTGAGTCTCCCAGCGAGCTCTTCCTCAAGCTCCCGCCCCAGTCCCCTGCCCAAGTGCCTTCGCACGATCCCTACGGCGCGGCCTACGCGCTGGAGCCTCGCTTCCCCTCGCCCCTGGGCCAGAGCCCCACGTCGGGGGCTGCCTTCCAGCCCTTCCCTAGCCAGCCCCAGCCCCTCACAGCCCCCCGTGCTCCCCCTGACTTCCACCCCACCCCGCCTGGCACCCCCCGGCACCAACCTGGCACCCCTGACCCCTTCCTGAAGCCCCGGTGCCCCTCCTTGGACAACCTCTCGGTGCCAGGGAGTCCTGGGGCACGGCCCCCTGAGGCCCTGCTCTCTCCCCTGCCTTTTGGGGAGCAGAAGAAGGGTCTGGATGTGAAGAAGGAGGATGGGGGAAGCCTGGGGGTCTGCTCACCTGGCTATGCTTCTGCCATGGGTTATGGGGACTCCCCAGGTGGCCCCCACCTCTCGGCTGCGGAGCTGAAGGCGGCCGACGTCTTCAAAGCCCCCATGACCCCACGGGTCTCTCAGGTAGAGCCGCAGAGCCCGGGGCTGGGGCACCGGCCCCCTGACCCCCATCCCCTGGCCCCCTCACCCCCAGGCCACCCCGATTTGTACCGTCAGTCTCCCTACCTGGACCCCTACTCACAGCCCCCGCTGACGCCCCGGCTGCAGCCCCCCGAGGCCTGCTGTGCCCTCCCGCCCCGCTCCCTGCCCTCTGAGCCCTTCTCCCGCATCCCCGCCAGCCCCCAGTCCCAGTCCAGCTCCCAGTCGCCCCTAACCCCCCGCCCTCTCTCCAACGAAGCCTTCTGCCAGTCCCCAGTCACCCCTCGCTTCCAATCTCCTGATCCCTACTCCCAGCCGCCCTCCCGGCCGCAGTCCCGGGATCCCTTCACCCCACTGCACAAACCCCCTCGTCCACAGATGCCGGAGCCGGGGTTCAAATCAGTGGGGGCGGCTGGCGGAGGTTTTGGGGGCGCCCCAGCAGGTGACCCCCATGCCAAGGCAGCAGCAGGGCCACAGCCACCCTTTGCCCGCTCTCCTGGTGCCAGCGTTTTCCCGGGCAGCCAGCCCCCCATGCGCTTCACCTTCCCCCCAGCTGTCTCAGAGCCACTCAAGGGCTCCCCATCCCACCAGCCCCACGGGATCAACAGCCATTATGGCTCTGGGAAGCCCCAGAGCTCGGCCTACGCCTCGTCCCCCAGCTTCCACCAGGCCAGCAGCCCGCTGGGCCCTGGCACTGCCGCCCCTGACTCCTACAGCCTCTCGCCCCTGCGGCCCCCGTCGGTGCTGCCGCCGCAGCCCCCGGCTCCCCCGCAGCAGCAGGACCCTTCTGGAGCCTTCCTGCCCCGCGCTGCGCTGGGACTGACGGCCGACAAGAGGGAGGAGGTGGCTGCAGGGCTCTCAGCACCCCCAAACCGGGACCTGGCAGAGCTGCCTGGTGCCCAGGATGGGGCTCTGGGCACCATGAGCCAGTCGGAGCTGGAGAAGCAGCGGCAGGTGAGGTCTCTCCTGGGATCTGGTTGCATCCATTTGGGTTTGGGAGAGAATGAAAGGGAAAAATTGGGGCTGTGAAGGCATCAATGGCCACTCTGTGTATGGTTGGTTTTGCTGGTTTTAGTCCTGTTGCCACTCTGGGCTCTTAACTCTGAATTCTTCTCTGCACCAGCAGCTCTGGGAGCTGCTCATCCAGTTGCATCCATTTGGGTTTGGGAGAGAATGAAAGGGAAAAACTGGGGCTGTGAAGGCATTAATGGCCACTCTGTGTATGGCTGGTTTTTGGTTTTGGTCCTGTTGCCACTTTGGGCTCTAATTCTGAATTCTTCTCAGCGCCAGCGGCTCCGGGAGCTGCTCATCCGCCAGCAGATCCAGAGGAACAGCCTTCGGCAGGAGAAGGAGAGCGCGGCTGCTGCCGCCTCCTCCTCACCAGCTGGCTGGGCACCTGAGAGCGGGCAGAGCTTCGAGCTGAGCCGGGGCATGGCCCCGTACCAGCCAGCACAGGTGGGAGAGCTGGGGCATGGTGGGCATGGGGGGGATGTGGCTGATGGAGGGGCATGGTGGGCATGGGGTGGGGGGATGTGGCTGATGGAGGGGCACAGGGGGGATGTGGCTGATGGAGGGGCATGGCAGGGGAATGTTACTGGTGAAGGGGCATGGCAGGGGAATGTGGCTGATGGAGGGGCACAGAGGGGATGCAGCTGATGGAGGGGCATGGTGGGGATATGGCTGGTGGTGGGGCATGAGGTGGAGGAATGTGGCTGATGGAGGGACAAGGGGGATGATGTGGCTGATAGTGGGGCACAGGGGGATGATGTGGCTGATAGTGGGGCACAGGGGGATGATGTGGCTGATAGTGGGGCACAGGGGGATGATGTGGCTGATAGTGGGGCACAGGGGGATGATGTGGCTGATGGTGGGGCACAGGGGGATGTGGCTGATAGAGGGACAAGGGGGATGATGTGGCTGATAGAGGGACAAGGGGGATGATGTGGCTGATGGTGGGGCACAGGGGGATGTGGCTGATAGAGGGACAAGGGGGATGATGTGGCCGATGGTGGGGCACAGGGGGATGTGGCTGATGGTGGGGCACAGGGAGGGGGATGTGGCTGATGGATGAGTGACTCTTTTTTCCTTCCTTCTTGCAGGACAAGGCTCTGCTCGGGACTCTGGCCACGGCAGCAGGCGCTGGGAAGCTGCCCGGCTCTGTCATGGTGCAGGCAGCGTTCACGCAGGACGAGCGGCTCTCCCGGCCCCCACCGGCGGCCACGCCAGCCATGCTGGACATCAGCGGGCGGTGGGTGCCCCCTGGCAGGGCCACGGGCTCAGCATGCACGGGTGGGAGCTGGCAGACATCACACCCAGACCCCCAGCTCGTGGGGATCACTCTGGAGGGAGGGGATGGCTGTGGGTTTTCATGTGCTTGGCACAGCCTGAGAGGGATGGGACGTGGCGTGTCGGGGCTGTGCCAAGCTGGTGCCAACACCACGGTGTCTTCCAGGGCGGCAGTGGGGCCCCCCCAGGCCTTCTACCCCCGTGGGGTCTTCCCATCACCATCCCCGCAGCAGCAGCAGCAGCAGCAGCACCTCTGGCAGCAGCAGCAGCAGCAGCAAGCGGCCGTGGCAGCCCTGAGGCTCCCTGTCACCTCCCGCTTCGCCCCCCCGGCCGCTGGCACCCCCATGGGCAGCCTGGGCACCCGCCTGCCCACCCCTGCCGAGGCCGTGCCCCCCTCGCCAGCCGCCCTGGGCGCTCCTTTCATCGAGCTCCGACACAACGTGCAGAAAGGACCCGGGGGTGTGGTGGGATCTCCCTTTGCCCCCCAGGCGCCCCGGCCTCGATTCTTCCTGCCCGGGGAGGAGGGCACCCCCCAGGCCCTGTGCACCCCCGTCATGCCCCTGCAGGCGCTGCCATCCCAGAAGGTTCCAGCACCGCTGCCACCCGCGTCCCCACAGGGAGCTGAGATGGGCAACAGCCACCAGCAGCCCCACACCAAGGTGGCACCTCCACTGCCAGCACCCACCCTGGAGCTGCAGCAGCACATCCCTCCACGCCCCCTGTCCTCCGGTGCCACCCTCCGCCCCGAGGGTCCCAAGGATGGCCCCACTCCAGACCCTGCGCCGGCCCCAGGGAAAAGCCACCTGAGCCTGGAGGGGGGGCGGCTGCCCTGCGATGTGCCCGTGGAGCCTGATCTGGATGACGACTTTGGCTCCCACAAGGACTTAGAAGATGATGATGATTTGGCCAACCTTAGCCTGGATCCAGACGTGGCCAAAGGGGATGATGACTTGGACAACCTGGACAGCCTGGAGACAGCAGACCCCCACCTCGATGACCTGCTGAATGGTGACGAGTTCGACCTGCTGGCCTACACTGACCCCGAGCTGGACACTGGTGACAAGAAGGACATCTTCAACGAGCACCTGCGCCTGGTGGAGTCGGCCAACGAGAAGGCAGAGCGTGAGGCCCAGCTCAAGACAGAGCCACCAGCACCCACCTTGAAGCTCCCTGACCCTGGGGACAGCAAAGATGTGACCCCATCTGCGGAGGATCAGGAGGTGCCCAAGGAAGGACTGGTGTCTGGGATGGGCTTGGGACTCTCTGCCTGCCCCACGGGCACTGTGCTGGCCCCTGACCCAACTTTCAAGGCGCAGGGTGCAGAGGCAAAGGCTGGCTCGCTGCCCACTGATGTCAAGCCCAAGCTGGAGGATGGCTGCCTGAAGACCTCACCCTGCCAGTTCACCACCACTGGCCCCCCCATCAAGTCAGAAGCAGTGCAAGGCACAGATAAAATCTCTGCCTCACTGGGGCTGAGTGTCAAACCTGGCCAGACCCTCCTGAGCTCCAGCACCGGCCCCACTCGCCTCGGCATGACTCAGTTCTCCAACAGTGGCCACGCTGGTGTCCCCGTGCTGGAGAAGGACCCCTACACCGGCCCTGGCCGTGGGCTGGCAGCTGCCCAGCTGGGTGGCCAGAGCAACCCCTTGCTGGAGAAGTTTGAGCTGGACAGTGGAGCTTTGGGGCTGGGCAGTGCCCGGCACTCGCCAGCAGATGACCTGGACAAGATGGAGAGCTCATTGGTGGCCAGCGAGCTGCCCCTGCTCATCGAGGACCTCCTGGAGCACGAGAAGAAGGAGCTGCAGAAGAAGCAGCAGATGTCAGCCCACCTGCCCCGTGGCACCCCCCACCTCCAAGCCCCAGGGCACCCCATGCTGCACACAGGGGCAGCTGGGCAGCCTCCCGAGGGGCAGCCACCCCGTCTGGGCACCCCTCAGACTCCCCTCCAGCTGGGGTTGGTGGCCCGGCCACCGCTGCTGCCACCACAGCCCCCCCGGCTCAACGCACCCCAGCAGGGCCCAGCTCTGGCCCCACACATGGGCATGGGCTCTGGGCAGCCCCACGTGCTGTCATCCCCCCACGGGGTGCAGGTGGCCCTGGGGCAGCCCCAGCAGAGCCAGCAGCAGGTGCTGGTGCAGAAGCCGATGGCCGGGGTGCAGCCCCCCAGCCTGGGCCTGAAGCCCCCCCAGCTCGTCATGCAGCAGCAGTTGGCCAACAGCTTCTTCCCAGACACAGGTAAGGGCTGGGGGTGATTTTTTTTGGGGGAGCACAGGGCCCTTTTGGGTGGGGGGCATAGGGCTGAACGTGCTGTGGTCTCTGTCCCAACAGACCTGGACAAGTTTGCGGCCGAGGACATCATGGACCCCATTGCCAAGGCCAAGATGGTGGCACTGAAGGGCATCAAGAAGGTGATGGCTCAGGGCAGCATCGGGGTGGCCCCAGGCATGAACAGGTAACAGACAGGGGGGTCTGGGGGGCACGGGGTGGGGCAGGCAGGTTGCTTTGGCTCTGGCTCACAGCCCATCTCTGTGTGTGTCCCCAAAAGGCAACAGGTTTCCCTGCTGGCCCAGCGGCTCTCGGGGGGCCCGGCTGTCTCTGAGATGCAGAACCACTTATTGGCAGGGAGTGGGCAGGTGAGTGGGGTGTCCAGAGGGTTTACAGGGGTCTCTTGGGAATGGCAGGCCAGAACTGTTGGTTTTATATCTCTCTGAGGGGATGGAGTCTGTGGGCAGAGGACAGAAATCCACATCATGTATCCCAAACATTCCTCTTCCTTCCAGGAGCGGAGTGGCACAGACCCGACCCAGGCTCGCCCCAACCCACCCACCTTTGCACAGGGCGTCATCAGTGAGTACTGGCATGGCAGGGCTGGTGTGGTGTGGGACAGGGCTCACCTTGGCCCTGGGGCTGGGGTCCCCACTGACCTGGAGGTCTGCACTGACCTGGAGGTCTGCACTGACCTGGGGTCTTCACTGACTCGAGGTCTGCACTGACCTGGAGGTCTGCACTGACCTGGAGGTCTGCACTGACCTGGAGGTCTGCACTGACCTGGAGGTCTGCATTGACCTGGGAGTCTGCATTGACCTGGGGTCCCCACTGACCTGGGGGTCCCCACTGACCTGGGGGTCTCCACTGACCCAGGGTCTCTGCTTACCCGGGGTCTCCACTGACCCAAGGTCTCTGCTTACCCGGTGTCCCCACTGATCTGAGCCCTCTCCCCATGCCACAGACGAGGCTGACCAGCGGCAGTACGAGGAGTGGCTGTTCCACACGCAGCAGCTGCTGCAGATGCAGCTGAAGGTGCTGGAGGAGCAGATTGGGGCGCACCGCAAGTCCCGCAAGGCGCTCTGTGCCAAGCAGCGCACGGCCAAGAAAGCCGGGCGGGAATTCCCTGAGGCTGATGCTGAGAAGCTGAAGCTGGTGACAGAGCAGCAGAGCAAGATCCAGAAGCAGCTGGACCAGGTAGGACTCTGCATGTGGGTGGGCACCTTGTCCCTGGTGCAAATGGGATGTCCAGCTGTTCCCAGTGCCAGCCTCGTTATTCCCGACTTCAGCACTGTGCCATCCCCAGTGCAAACTGAGTGATTTCCTCAGAGTCAATCTGCCATTTCTGGCTCTACTGCCCTGCTGTCCTCAGCACTGATGCTGTGCCAGTCCTGGTATTAATTCCCTGCTGTTCCTGGCACTGATGTCCCACTATTCCTGGGGCTAATGCCCTGCTGTTCTGGCACTAATGCACTGCCATTCCCAGCACTAATGCCCTGCTGTCCACAGCACTGATGCCCCACTGTCCCCAGCATTTATCCTGTGCCATTCCTAGTGCTGATGCCTCACTATCCCCATCAGTAAAGCCGTGCCATTTCTGCTGGTGGTGGTGTGCCATTTCTAGCACTGTTATTGTGCCATTCCTGATGCTATTGCTGCCCTGTCCTGGGCATTGAATCTGTGCCATTCCTGATGCTATTGCTCCCCTGTCCTGGGCATTGAATCTGTGCCATTCTTGATGCTATTGCTCCCCTGTCCTGGGCATTAAATCGGTGCCATTCCTGATGCTGATGCCCCACCATCCTTAGTGCTAAGGCTGTGTTGTCTCCCTGTTCCTGGCACTGATTCCATGCCATTCCTGGCACTGATTCCATGCCATTCCTGGCACTAAAACCCTGCCATTCCTGGCACTGACACCCTGCCATCCCCATCAGGTGCGGAAGCAGCAGAAGGAGCACACCAACCTCATGGCTGAGTACCGCAACAAGCAGCAGCAGCACCAGCACCAGGCCTCAGCAGTGATGGCCCTGAGCCCCTCGCAGAGCCCCCGCCTCATGTCCAAGCTCCCAGGCCAGCTCCTGTCAGCGCACGGCGTGCAGCAGCCCGGGGGAGCCCTGGTGGGAGCACAGGGCCTGGGCCAGCAGCCAGGGCAGCCTGGGGGGCTGCGCCTGCCCCAGGGCGGTGTGTCCATGGCCGTGCAGCAGGGTCTGTCCTTCATGGGGCAGCAGCCTGTAGGGAATGCCCCCGGACCTGGATCCTCTGGTGCATTTTTCAGCGGGAACCCAGCGCTGCGCGGGCTGGCGGCTGACAGCCGGCTGATGCAGGAGCGGCAGCTGCAGAGGATGCAGCTGGCACAGAAACTGCAGCAGCAGAACATGCTGGGCCAGGTGTCACTGCAGCAGCAGCCAGCTGTGATGGGACAGACGTCAATGCAACAGCCAGGCGTGATGGGACAGGTGTCGCTGCAGCAGCCAGGTGTGATGGGACAGGCAGCCATGCAGCAGCAGGGCGTGATGGGACAAGCATCAATGCAGCAGCCGGGTGTGATGGGACAGGCAGCCATGCAGCAATCAGGTGTGATGGGACAGGCAGCCATGCAGCAATCAGGTGTGATGGGACAGACGTCACTGCAGCCATCAGGTGTCATGGCACAAGCATCGATGCAGCAACAGGGCGTGATGGGTCAAAGCTCCATGCAGCAGCCAGGTGTGATGGGACAGGCATCGCTGCAGCAGCCAGGTGTGATGGCACAGGCGTCCATGCAGCAGCCAGGTGTGATGGGACAGACATCGATGCAGCAACAGGGTGTGATGGGTCAGGCGTCCATGCAACAGCCAGGTTTGATAGGACAGAGCTCGATGCAGCCACAGAGCATCATGGCACAGACGTCCATGCAGCAATCAGGTGTGATGGGACAAACTTCAATGCAACAGGCAGGTGTGCTGGCCCAGACATCGCTGCAGCAGCCAGGCATGATGGGCCAGGCATCCATGCAGCAGTCAGGTGTGCTGGGCCAGGCCCCAGTGCAGCCAACAGCCGTGCCAGGGCAGCCTGGCCTGCTGGGCCAGCAGCAGCAGCAGCCCCCAGCCCCACAGCCCGGCGCAGGGGCTCAACCCATGGTGCCGAAGCAGCCGGGGCTGTTGGGCAGCCAGCAGAGCCTCCTGGTGCAGCAGCTCTCGCCCCAGCAGCAGCCAGGCGTGCTGGGCCACGGGCCAGGGCTGCAGCACCAGCCTGGTGTGCTGGGCCACCCCCCAGGCCAGCGCCAGGTCGTCCTGGCCCCCCACCAGCAGCGGGTGCTGGGCTCGCCCCAGCTGACACCGCAGACTCCAGGGCTGCTGAGCCACCGGCTCGTGCTCTCCCAGCAGCTGGGGCAGTCTCGGGCACTGCTGGCTCCACAGCAGCAGCAGCAGCAGAACTCAGCAGCGGCTGCCCAGCCAGGTCTCCTGGGGCTGGGCCAGGGGCAGCCCTCCATCCAGCACTTTCCGCAGCACGGGGCGGGGGGCCAGGCCCCCTCTGTGCTGCACCTGAGTCAGGGAATGCAGCCGGCCCCGGCGGTCCTGGCTGCCAAGGACCAGCCCGCGGGGATGGACGGCAGCACCCTGCACGCTGAGGGTGGGGAGAGTGGGGGGCAGCTGCACGGGGAGCAGCAGGGAGCCCTGAACCCCCCAGGGCTGGGGGACCCCTCAGCCCCCAAGCACCAGGCTGAGCTAGGGCAGGGCCAGCAGCTCCTCTTGAGCTCCCCACAGCCGGGTGTTATGCGGGCAGCCCCCGGGCAGCCAGGTGCCCTCCTGGCCCCGCCGCTGCAGAGCCCTGGGGCTGTCCACCCTGAGCTGTCCCAGCAGCACGGGGACACGGCTGGGGTGGCAGAACAACCCCTGGGCTGTGGGACAGGCCCAGCACAGGCCATGGTGCCGGCACCGCGGCCCCCAGAGCAGCCAGGCAAGGGGGTGGCAGGGGCCCTGCCAGGGCAGCCACAGCCCCCACGGCTCCAGAGCCCCGTTCAGCACAAAGTTGGGCCAGCGTCGGGCACGGCCACTCTCCCCCCAGGTCTTCTGGGGCAGGTGCCAGGGCCGGTGATGGGCCAGATCCGGGCGCAGCTCCAGGGTGTCCTGGCCAAGAACCCGCAGCTGCGGCATCTGACGCCGCAGCAGCAGCAGCAGCTCCAGGCCCTCCTGGTGCAGCGGCACCAGCAGAGCCTCCTGCAGCAGAACCAGGCACTACGGACCCCTGGCCCCTTCCCCGGGCAGGCCCCGGATTACAGCTTGCCCACTACCCGCCAGCCCCCTCGTCCCATGGGGTCCCTTTTCCAGCCCAGGGCAGATGCCCCAGCAGAGGCACAGAGCAGCTCTGCTGCCGAGGCGGGGCGGGCACTGCCAGGGCAGCCTCCCCAGCAGCCCCTGGCTGAGCTGGTTCAGGCAGCTCTGGCTGCCCGTGGCCCCCAGCCCGGCCTCATCCGCCTCCCCACGCCACCAGCCCCCTCACCCCTGGGCTGTGCCCCCCAGCACCTGGCCAGCCCCGAGCAGAGCCCCCAAGAGCCAAAGAAGACACCACCAGGGGTCCCAGCCTTGGCCCCCAGCCCTGCAGCACCCACGGAGCCAGGGCTGACTCCCACGCCAAGCGGGGCCCTCCCTGAGCCAGCACACGGCCCCTGGGACCCCGAGGCACCTGGGGTGGACCCAGCTGACCCTGCTGAGACCCGCATCAATGGGGCTGTGCCAGAGGGGGCTCCTGCAGCAGGTGAAGCCCCCCAGGTGTTGGTGAAGCAGGAGCCGAAGGAAGAGGCGGCGGCAGTGGCGCAGTGTGAGGTGGATGGAGACGAGACAGCAAAACCAGAGGCCAATGGGGACCCTGGGGACAGCCAAGCCAACAGCCTGCTGGCCCCGGGTGGGCGCTCCGAGGCTGGGCACCTGCTGCTGCAGAAGCTGCTGCGGGCCAAGAACGTGCAGCTCTCAGCTCAGAGCCCAGGCGAGCTCAATGGGCACATGGAGAACCGGAGCGCTGGGACGGAGCCACGGCCACAGTCACTGCTGCTGGGCCGGGAGGTGAGCAGGAGAGGCTGGGCTGGGGGTGAGATGGGTGAGGGACTGTGCTGGCACGGCTCATGCCCCCTTTTTCCCCCTTTTTCCTCCTCAGGACCCCTCCATTGCCAGGAAGCCAGCACCCACCAAGCCTAAGCGGGTACAGAAGGGCAACGAGCGGATCCCAGCGTCCCGCAAGAAGCTGCGCAAGGATGAGGGGCTGCGTCCTGGCGAGGCCCTCATGAAGCAGCTGAAACAGGTATGGCCGTGTGTGATGGTGTTCACAGGGGTTCTTGGATGAGGGAAGAGATGAGGATCTGACTCCGTGTTTCAGAAAGCTTGATTTATTATTTTATCATATATATTACATTAAAACTATACTAAAAGAATAGAAGAAAAGCTTTCATCAGAAGGCTAGCTAAGAATAGAATAGCAAAGAATGATAACAAAGGTTTGTGGCTTGGGCTCTGTGTCTGAGCCAGCTGGGCTGTGATTGGCCATTAATTACAAACATCTAACATGGACTAATCACAGATGCCCCTGTTGCATACCACAACAGCAGATAATCATTGTTTACATTTTGTTCCTGAGGCTTCTCAGCTTCTCAGGAGGAAAAATCCTAATGAAAGGATTTTTCATTTAAGATATCTGTGACAGCCGTGGGCCAGGGTGTGGCAGGGGGCTTCCTTTGCCCTCGTCCCTCCCTCCTCACCACTTTGTCCCCAGGAGCTGTCGCTGCTGCCCCTGACGGAGCCGACCATCATGGCCAACTTCAGCCTCTTCGCGCCCTTTGGCAGCAGCCCCATCAACGGGAAGAGCCAGCTGAGGGGCGCCTTTGGCAGTGCTGTGCTCGACAGCGTCCCTGATTACTACTCCCAGCTGCTCACCAAGGTGAGAGGGGGGTTGTGCCCCTTATCTGAGGGTCCTGGACCATCCCGCTGTTCTCACCCCACCGTCTCCCCCCAGAACAACCTCAGCAACCCACCCACGCCACCCTCCTCGCTGCCCCCCACACCCCCTCCCTCCGTGCAGCAGAAGATGGTGAATGGTGTCACGGCCCCTGAAGAGCTGGGGGAGCAGCCCAAGGATGCCGACCCAGCCCGTGAGCCCCACGGCCAGAAAGGTGAGCCTGGCTGGCACAGGGGTGGCACAGAACCCGTGCTGCCATCTGTCACTCGCCCGCCCCGTGACACCTCTGACTTCTCTGCAGATGCACCAGCTGTGGAGGTGAAGAGCCTGGACCTGCTGGCAGCACTGCCCACCCCTCCACACAACCAGACCGAGGACGTCAGGTGAGAGCCCCTTTGTGGTGACCCCCCACAAGGGACATCAGCTCCTGCATGGGTGACACCAGGCTGTGACCGTGTTCACAGGGGTCTTAGGATGAGGGAAGAGACGAGGATCTGACTCCGTGTTTCAGAAGGCTTGATTTATTATTTTATCATATATATTACATTAAAAATATACTAAAAGAATAGAAGAAAGGATTTCATCAGAAGGTTAGCTAAGAATAGAAAAAGAAGGAATGATAACAAAGGCTTGTGGCTCGGGCTCTCTGTCTGAGGCAGCTCACTGTGATTGGCCATTAATTACAAACATCCAACATGGGCCAGTCACAGATCCACCTGTTGCATTCCACAGCAGCAGATAATCAATGTTTACATTTTGTTCCTGAGGCCTCTCAGCTTCTCAGGAGGAAAAATCCTAAGGAAAGGATTTTTCATAAGAGATGGCTGTGACACCAGGCCCTGTGGCCCCTGACACCTCCCTCCCCACAGGATGGAAAGCGATGACGAGAGTGACTCCCCCGACAGCATCGTCCCTGCTTCATCCCCTGAGAGTGTCCTGGGCGAGGAGTTGCTCCGCTTCCCCCTTCTCAGCGAGGCCAAGCCAGAGCTGGAGGAGCGTGTGCTGTCCCCCATCATCCCCATCATCCCCCGGGCCAGCATCCCAGGTGGGATGGGCTGCAGGGGTGTGTGGATCAGGGCAGGAGTGGTCTGTGGTCCATAGGGATGGGCAGGAGGGAGTTTGTGGGATGTGCAGCACAAGGAAGGGGTTTGGAGCATGTGTGTCAGGTAAGAAGGGATATGGATGGGGCAGGATGGAGTTCCTCGTCTAGGAGGGGATTAAGGGAGCCAGGGGAAGGGCCTTTGGGAAGTGTGGGATGTGAGGGAAAGGGATTTGCAGAGTGGTGGATTCCCTGCAGGGATCTGGGGCAGCTGGGTGGGCTCGTGGGTGGCTGTTGATCTGCACAGTTCTGACCCTGGCTCTGCTCCCCACGGCTCTGACCCCCCTCTCCCCACACCAGTGTTCCCCGACACAAAACCCTATGAGGTCGCAGAGCCCTTTGGGGCTCCTCCAGGGAAGGTGGGGGCAGCAGGCCCTGGAGCCCCGTGGGAGAAGGGCAAGGGCAGCGAGGTGTCTGTCATGCTGACGGTGTCTGCAGCAGCTGCCAAGGTGAGTGAGGGGATTGGGAGATCCAAGACCTTTGGGGTCTCAGCAGTGACCCAACACAGTGACACCTGTGTCACCCTGGACCCATCCTGCCTTCCTCTCACCTAGAACCTCAACGGGGTGATGGTGGCCATGGCTGAGCTGCTGAGCATGAAGATCCCCAGCTCCTACGAGGTGCTGTTCCCCGACGGCCCTGTGCGAGCAGCTGTGGTTGAGGCCAAGAAGGTGGACACTGATATGGCTGGTGAGTGTTCCCCTTGTCCCCCCATGGCCCCCCATGTCCCCGGGCTGGGACTCCCATGACAGGTGGTCCATCCCTCTCCCAGGAATGCTCGGAGGGAAGGAGAAGGCTCTGGCTGGGAAGGTGCCGGACAGCAGCTCGGAGTGGCTGAAGCAGTTTGATGCAGTGCTGCCAGGGTACAGCCTCAAGGGCGAGCTGGACCTCCTGACGCTGCTCAGACAGGTCAGTGCTGTGCAGGGGTCCCCACAGGGCTGGGAGACGTGGAGGGGGGTTTTGGGGTACCCATGGGGCTGTGGGGGTGAGCAGGGATTCTCTGGTAGGTCCCTATAGGTCACCTCATGATTGCAGGGAGTTTCTTGAGGGCTGGGTGGCCATGGGCTGTTGCTGGGTCTGCCAGGAAGGAGTCCAGGAGGCCCTTGCAGGGTCGGGGGCATGTGGGATGCTGATGCCCCTGTGGGGCCAAAGATCCCTCCGTGCAATATTCAGGGAGGTTGGAGGTCTCCATCCCTGCAATGTCCAGGGAGGTTGGGCATCTCCATCCCTGCAACTCTGACCTGTGCCCCTCTCCCCACACCACAGGAGAGCCCTGCTCCTGAGAAGACCCTTCACCACTGCTACGTCAACAACGTCTCCAACCTGGATGTGCGGCAGCTCTCTGTCCTGCCCCAGGAACCCTCGCCCCCGCTGTCCCCCTCCGTCCCCTCCCCATCCAGCCCCTCCGAGCCCACCAGGGTCCCCGACCCCGAGGCGTCCCACGAGGCAGCCCCAGCCCCGTTGTCACCACTGCCACCGGCCCCCTCGCCAGCCCCCCAGGAGGAAGGGGCCGCGGCTGCCCACTCCCCTCCCCGTTTCAAGCCGCGCTCGCGGCCTCTGGAGGACGGGGACGAGGCGAGGCCGCGGCTGAAGAAGTGGAAGGGGGTGCGCTGGAAACGGCTGCGCTTCCTCGTCACCATCCAGAAAGGGGGAGCCAAGCGTGACGGGGACAAGGAGATCGCCGAGTTCATCGACAAGCTGGGAACCACGCTGCGCCCCGAGAAGGTGCCGCAGGACATGCGCAAGTGCTGCTTCTGTCACGAGGAGGGCGACGGGGCCACCGACGGGCCGGCCCGCCTGCTCAACCTTGACCTCGACCTCTGGGTCCACCTGAACTGCGCCCTGTGGTCCACGGAGGTGTACGAGACTCAGGGAGGGGCCCTGATCAATGTGGAGGTGGCTCTGCACCGTGGGCTGCTCACCAAGTGCTCCCTGTGCCAGAAAACCGGCGCCACCAACAGCTGCAACCGCATCCGCTGCCCCAGCGTGTACCACTTCGCCTGCGCCATCCGCGCCAAGTGCATGTTCTTCAAGGACAAGACCATGCTGTGTCCCCTGCACAAGCTGAAGGGGCCCTGCGAGCAGGAGCTCAGCAGCTTCACCGTCTTCCGCCGCGTCTACATCGAGCGGGACGAGGTGAAGCAGATCGCCAGCATCATCCAGCGCGGGGAGCGGCTCCACATGTTCCGCGTGGGCGGCTTGGTCTTCCACGCCATCGGGCAGCTGCTGCCCCACCAGATGGCCGATTTCCACAGCGTCACGGCGCTCTACCCCGTGGGCTACGAGGCCACGCGCATCTACTGGAGCCTGCGGACCAACAACCGCCGCTGCTGCTACCGCTGCACCATCTGCGAGAACAACGGGCGCCCTGAGTTTGTTGTGCAGGTCATCGAGCAGGGCCTGGAGGACCTTGTCTTCTCTGACTCCTCGCCACAAGGTAAGGAGTTGGGATATGCCAGCGTCCAACCTTTGCGCCAGTGGCTGAGCCGCACCAGAGGGTGGGGGCGGTGGAAAATGGCTTGAGGTCCCCATATTCAACCCGTGGCACTCAGTGCTCTGCTCTGGTGACGAGGTGGTGGTTGGTCACTTGGACTCGATGAGCTTGGAGGTCTTTTCCCACCTCATTCATTCTGTGGTTCTCCCTTCCCTGAGTGCTCTGCTCTGGTGATGAGGTGGTGATTGATCACTTGGACTCGATGATCTTGGAGCTCTTTTCCAGCCTCATTCATTCTGTGGTTCTCCCTTCCCTGAGTGCTCTGCTCTGATGGTGATTGGTCACTTGGACTCGATGATCTTGGAGGTCTTTTCCAGCCTCATTCATTCTGTGGTTCTCCCTTCCCTTGGCAGCTGTCTGGAACAGGATCATCGAGCCAGTGGCGATGATGAGGAAGGAGGCCGACATGCTGCGACTCTTCCCCGAGTATCTGAAGGGTGAGGAGCTCTTCGGCCTCACGGTGCACGCGGTGCTGCGCATCGCTGAGTCGGTAGGTCCCGGGGTGGGCATGGAGCTCTCTCCTCCACACTGGAGGTCCACCCTGCTGGGGAAAGGCCCAGTGGCTCTTCTGCTGCTGCCTCTTGACCCCTTCTCCATGTCCCCCTCTGCAGCTGCCGGGCGTGGAGAGCTGCCAGAATTATCTGTTCCGCTATGGGCGCCATCCTCTGATGGAGCTGCCCTTGATGATCAATCCCACCGGCTGTGCCCGCTCTGAGCCCAAGATCCTCACCCACTACAAGCGGTAAGCGAGGCTGGGATCCACCAGGAGAGCTGGGATCCACCAGGGGAGCTGAGATCCCTGAGGATCTCTCATCTCTAACCCTTCTTATCCCCCTCCCCTGAAAGGCCCCACACCCTGAACAGCACAAGCATGTCCAAGGCCTACCAGAGCACGTTCACGGGTGAGACCAACACGCCCTACAGCAAACAGTTTGTGCACTCCAAGTCCTCCCAGTACCGGCGCCTGAAGACGGAGTGGAAAAACAACGTGTACCTGGCGCGGTCCCGCATCCAGGGGCTGGGGCTCTACGCGGCCAAGGACATCGAGAAGCACACGATGGTCATCGAGTACATCGGCACCATCATCCGCAACGAGGTGGCCAACAGGCGGGAGAAGATCTATGAGGAGCAGGTGGGGCTCTGCTGGGGTGCTGGGGGCTTGTGTGGGGGCTCAGGCGAGATGTGGAGGGACTTGGGTGGGACGTTGGTGGAGCATGGAGGGACTGAGAAGGACATGGGGGAGTCAGATGGGATGTTGGGGGCTTGGGTGGAGCATGGAGAAGAACATGGGAGGAGTTAGAGGGGATGCTGGGGGCTCAGGACTTGAGGGGAATGTTTTGGGCTCTGGTGGAACATGGAGTGACCCTGAGAAGGACATGGGAGGAGTCAGATGGGATGTGAGAGGACTTGGGTGGGACATTGTGGGCTCTGGTGGAACATGGAGAAGGACATAGGAGGAGTCAGATGGGATGCTGGGGGCTCAGGTGGGATGTGAGTGGACTTGGGTGAGACGTTGTGGGCTCTGGAACATGAGAGGAGTCAGATGGGATGCCAGGGGTTCGGGTGGGATGAGAGTGGACTTGGGTGGGATGTTGTAGGCTCTGGTGGGAACATGGAAGGACTTTGAGAAGGAAATGGAAGGAGTCAGATGGGATGTTGGGGGCTCAGTTGGAACATGGAGGGACTCTGAGAAGGACATGGGAAGAATCAGGGATGTTCGGGGCTCAGGTGGGATGTGACTGGACTTGGGGGATGTTGAAGGCTCTGGTGGAACATGGAGGGACTCTGAGAAGGACATAGGAGGAGTCAGGTGGGATGGGGGCTCAGGTGGGATGAGAGTGGACTTTATGGGACATTGTAGGCTCTGATGCAGCATGGAGAAGGACATGGGAGAAGTCAGATGGGATTTTGGGGGCTCAGGGGAGATGAGAGTGAATTTGGGTGGGATGTTGAAGGTTCTGGCAGGACACGTGGGGACTCAGGACGTGGAGAGACTTGAGAGGGATATCAAGGGATCTGGTAGGGTCTCAGATGGGATTTTGGGAGCTCTGGTAGGACATGGAGTGACTCAGGTGGGATGTGGAGGGACTCATATGGGATTTGAGGGTCTCCAGTAGGACCTGGGGTGGTGGATGTCAACTCAGGTGGGATGTGGGGACCTCAGTGCACCCCTGAACCCCCTCTTCTCTCCACGGCAGAACCGCGGCATTTACATGTTCCGCATCAACAACGAGCACGTCATTGACGCCACGCTGACGGGGGGCCCGGCCAGGTGAGCACAGCGGGGGCTTTGGGGGGGTGGCACACCCCCAGAGGGAGCCACGGCGTCCGTCTGTCCTGCCCCTGGGTTGGTGCTGACCCCTGCTCGTCCCCCAGGTACATCAACCACTCGTGTGCCCCGAACTGCGTGGCCGAAGTCGTGACCTTCGACAAGGAGGACAAGATCATCATCATCTCCAGCCGGCGCATCCCCAAGGGGGAGGAGGTCAGTGAGGGACTGAGGGGGTGCTCAGGGGGTCCTGGGGGACTGTGACCGTGTTCACAGGGGTTCTTGGATGAGGGAAGAGATGAGGATCTGACTCCGTGTTTCAGAAGGCTTGATTTATTATTTTATCGTATATATTACATTACATTGTATATTACGTTACATCATATATATTACATTACATTGTATATTACGTTACATCATATATATTACATTATTACATATTACATTACATTTATCATATCTATTGCATGTATATTACATATTGCATTTTATCATATATATTACATTATCATATATATTACGTTTATCACATATATTACATATCATGTATATTACATTATATCATCTATATTACATTACATTTATTATTTTATCATATATATTGCATTACATTTTATATTACGTTACATCATATATATTACATTATATTATATATTACATTACATTATATTACATATTACATATATTACATTACATATATCATATATATTACATACGAGTGGGCATTATCATATATATTACATTACATTATTATTTTATCATATATATTACATTATTACATATTACATTACATTTATCATATATATTGCATGTATATTACATACTGCATTTTATCATATATATTACATTACATTATATATTACGTTACATCATATATATTACATTATATTATATATTACATTACATTACATATTACATATATTACATTACATATATCACATATATTACATACGAGTGGGCATTATCATATATATTACATTACATTATTATTTTATCATATATATTACATTATTACATATTACATTACATTTATCATATATATTGCATGTATATTACATATTGCATTTTATCATATATATTACATTATCATATATTTACATTTTATCATATATATTACATATCATATATATTACATTATATCATCTATATTACATTTATTATTTTATCATATATATTACATTACATTACATTCTTATATTACATTATAAAAATAGAAAAAAAGGTTCTCATCAGAAGGCTGGCTAAGAATAGAATAGCAAAGAATGATAACAAAGGTTTGTGGCTCAGGCTCTCTGTCCGAGCCAGCTAGGCTGTGATTGGCCATTAATCACAAACATCCAACATGTGCCAGTCACAGATGCACGTGTTGCATTCCACAGCAGCAGATAATCAATGTTTACATTTTGTTCCTGAGGCTTCTCAGCTTCTCAGGAGGAAAAATCTTAATAGAAAAGGATTTTTCATAAAAGATGGGTGCGACAGGGGACCCAGGGAGGGGGGGCTGGAGGTGGCAGGGCTGAGCTCTGTGCTTTGAGTGACTCCCCCACTCCCTCCCAGCTCACCTACGACTACCAGTTCGACTTCGAGGACGATCAGCACAAGATCCCCTGCCACTGTGGAGCTTGGAATTGCAGGAAGTGGATGAACTAACTGGGAAAAAAAGGGGGCTGGGGGCTGCCACCCCCGCCTCAGAGACCTCGCCGAGCGCCCCCAGGGCTGCAGGAGGTGCCAGGGGCGGCCGGGCACGGAGGGAGAGCAGCGGCTGCAGCGCTGCCGGCCCTGCCCGAGCGGGACGGACGGACAGACAGATGAACTGGCAACTCAGGGTTTTCTTTGCTTCGTCCTGCGAGGAGAAAAAAAAAGGAGTGGGGGGGGGCTCAGAAACGCCCCCTTCACCACCCCCTGCCTGCCTCCCTCGTGGGAGAGCCACGGCGGGGGGAGCAGCGCCAGGCCCAGCGTGGCTGGAGCGATTGTGCGGAGCCGGTCTGGATATAACGATTATTTTATTTTATTTTATTTTATTTTTTGGTTGGTTTTTTTTTTGGTCCTTTTTTTTGTTTTTTGTTTTTTTTTTTTTTAGAAACTAATAATATTTGCTCGCTAATTACCAAGGTAACACAGACTCCTTGAGCTCGACAATCCGGGCTCTGCCCCGCCCAGCGTGGTGGCGGCCAGAGCTCGCTCTCGGTTCCTTTTTGATTTCTTTTTTTTTTTTGTTTTGTTTTGTTTTGTTTTGTTTGTGCGTGTGGACGAGAACCCCGGAGCGGCGGCGGGATGCAGCCAAGACCCCGACAGACACAAGGAGCTTCTGCACCCAAACCTACCTCATTTTAAGTGTTAGATTTGTTTCTTTTTATTTGTTGTTGTTTTTAAATGTGAGCCCCCCTCCTCCATCCCAACCTGCCTCCCAAAGTGGGGGGGTCTTTCCCTCTCCCTCAGAGGATGTGGCTTCCCCGTGTCCCCCTCCTCCAGGACACCTTGGAGGGGGGACACAGGGACACCCCCTCCTTGTCCCCCACCCCTCTCAGGAGGTCCCAGCCGTGTGACGTGCCAAGGTGTGAGGTGGGGATGGGGAGAGGGCGAGGGGGGGGTCAGACCCACTCCCCCAGCTCTGGTGGGGGGCTGGAGGGGCTGGTGGGGACCCCTCCTTCCCCACACGTGGCTGGAGGGGCTGGATGGAGCCCCCCCCCACCGCTCACCCTTGGCCCTCCCAGCTGGGGCTGCACTGGGGGGGGGAAGGTTATTTATCTATTTATACCTTATATTGTATATACTAGACGGGGCTGGGGGGGGGGCTCTTTGTGCTCTGCTGGGCTGAGATTTGGGGTGCAGGGGCAAAAAGAAAAAAAAAGAAAAAAAAAAAAACGGCGTGGGGGGGGTTTTTTTAAACCCAATCTCCGAGGTGTGAGGGTGGGGATGGGAGGGGGGTCTCTCTCTGGAACCTCCTGCCAGGCAGGGGCGGCCTCGGAGAGCGAAGCAGCGAGTGGGCATTAACACCCCCGACCCCCCCACCCCACCCCACCCCACCCCGGGGGTCCCTGCCCGCCCCCTCCCCACTCCCGGGGGGCGCCGGGATCTCTTAACGCACAAACACGGCGCGGGGAAGGAAGGGAGGGAGGGAGGGAGGGACCCTCCTGCTCCTCCTGGCAATGAGGAGGGGGGGTCGGGTCTGATGGGGGTGGTGCCCCCCGCCTCTCCCCCGCCCCGGTGCAGTGAGGGGGCCGGGGCCCGATCTTGAAAAGCTGCTTCCGCAAACTCGTCAAAGCTGCAAAAAAAAAAAAAACAAAAAAAAAACCACAAAAAAAAAAAAACCCTTAAAAAAATCCGAAACGAAAAAAAAAAAAAGTTTAAGGTAAAAATCTTTAAAAAAAAGAAAATTTTAAAAAAGTAAAAAAAAAAAAAAAAAAAAAAACAAACAGAGGAAAAGCGCGAGTGGGGGGGGATGAGAAAGTTTTAACAGAAAATATACGAGAAATTTAACTTTCAGAGCTGTACATAGGCCGGGGCGTGTAGAAATCCCGTTTTTACCAATACCGGAACCACTGGATGTTATTTTAAATAAAGCGCGTGAGAAGCCGAGGCCGCCTGATCCATCCGGGGGGTGCTGGGGGGGTGGTCTGGGAGGGGACAGTGGTGACAACGGGGTCAATCGAGGACAGCTCGGTCCTGCTCGGTCCTTGCTGTGTCCCCCCAGCCAAGGTGTCTGTCCCCAAAATCAGCGATCCTGCCCTGGGTCACCCAGAGCTGTCCCCACCCCTGGGGACCCTCGTGTGTGTCCCACCCCTCTCCTGTCCCAAGGACTCCATGTCCGTGTGTCCTCAACCCCTCCTGTCCTGGGACCCCATGTCCGTGTGTCCCGGGCCCCCATGTCCGTCTGTCCCACCCCCGTCCTGTCCCGGGACCCCATGTCCGTGTGTCCCCCCCGGGCCATCCCCGGTGTGTCCCCGGGGATAGTTGACATGGCGGGAGGGGAAGGGCTCCCGGTGGCCGGGACCGGGACCGGGGCAGGAGTGGTACCAGGAACCGAGTGGAACCGGGACCGGGGATGGGGCCGGACTGGCTCCGGGAGCCAGGCAGAAGCAGGGCAGGAACCGGGACCGGCAGCGGGAGTGGTTCCGAGAACCGGGCGGAACCGGGAACCGAGTGGAACCGGGACCGGGAACGGGGCGTGAGTGGTTCCGAGAACCAGGTGGGAGCAGGGCAGCAACCGGGACCGGGAGCCGAGCGGAACTGAGACCGGGAACCGAACGGGACCGGGAATGGGGCGGGAGTGACCGGGCGGAAGCAGGGCAGGAACCGGGACCGAGAACGGGGCCGGAGTGGTTCCGGGAACCGGACGGAAGCGGGCACGAACCGTGACGGGAACCGGGCGGAAGCGGGACAGGGACCGGGCGGAAGCGGGACGGGGACCGGGCGGAAGCGGGACCGAGAACGGGCGGAAGCGGGACGGGGACCGGGCGGAAGCGGGGCACGAACCGGGCGGAAGCGGGGCACGAACCGTGACGGGAACCGGGGGGAAGCGGAGCCGGAAGCCACGAGGAAGCGGGACCGGGGACCGAACGGAAGCGGGACCGGGGACCGGGCGAGCGCGGGGCCGGAGCCGGGCGGAAGCGGGGCAGCGGCGCCTCGGGACCGAGCGGGACCCATGGAGGTTGTGAGAGGGACAGCGGGGCTGGGGGGACACCGGGGGTCGGGCACCGGGACCGCGGCCACTCTGACCGACCCCGTCTGTCCCCAGGATCCCGGCCCCGAGCCTGACCCCGGCCCCGGCCCGGGCCCGGCCGCCGAGAGCCCGGCGGAGCTGGAAGGTGATACCGGGGGAGCTCCGGCACGGGAGGGGACGCGGTGATCTGGGTGTCCCGAGGGCTGCAGCGGCCGGGGGGTTCCGGTCTCGGAGTCTGGGGGAGCCCGGAGCTGGGTGTCCAGGATTTGGGATGCTTCATGGCCGGGGATATCCCGAAGTTTGGGGTGTCCCGGAGCCCTGAGCTGGGTGTCCCAGAAGTGGGAGTGAAATGGAATTTGGGGCATTCAAGGGTTTGGGATGTCCCGGGATTTGGGGCATTCGAGGGTCTGGGATGTCCTGGGATTGGGGATATCCCGGGTATTGTTGTGTCCCAGGATTTTGGGCATTCCAGGGTCTGGGGTGTCCCGGAATTTGGGGTGTCAAAGGATTTTGGGGTGTCTCGGGATTTGGGGTATCCCGGCTATTGGTGTGTCCCGGGACTTGAGGTGTCAGAGGAATTTGGGGTGTCCCGGAGCCCTGAGCTGGGTGTCCCGGAATTGGGAGTGAAACGGGACTTGGGACATTGGAGGGTTTGGGGTGTCCCGGAATTTGGGGTATCCCGGCTATTGGTGTGTCCCGGGATTTGGGGCATTCAAGGGTTTGTGGTGTGGCCCGGGATTTGGAGTATCCCGAGTATTGGTGTGTCCCAGGATTTGGGGTGTCAGAGGATTTTGGGGTGTCCCGGGATTGGGGGTGCCACAGGATTCGGGGTGTCTGGGATTGGGGGTGTCCCGGGTTTTGGGGTTCTCCAGGTTTTGGGGTGTCCCGGGATTGGGGGTGCCACAGGATTCGGGGTGTCTGGGACTGGGGGTGTCCCGGGATTGGGGATGTCCCGGGTTTTGGGGTTCTCCAGGTCTCGGGGTGCCCCCTGACGCTGCCACCCCAGGGGACACTCACCGCGGTGCCTACACCGCCTTCATGAAATCCCATCGCTGCTACGACCTGATCCCCACCAGCTCCAAACTGGTCGTCTTCGACACATCCCTGCAGGTGTGCCAGGGCCAGGAGGGCACTTTTGGGGTCGGGGGGGGCACTTTTGGGGCCGGGGAGGCACTTTTGGGGCTGGGGAGGCACTTTTGGGGCTCCCTGACCCCCGTGCCTGCAGGTGAAGAAGGCGTTCTTTGCGCTGGTCACCAACGGTGTCCGGGCAGCCCCACTCTGGGACAGCAAAAAGCAAAGTTTTGTAGGTGAGCAAAGGGGTCTGGGGGTCTCTGGAGGCTGAGGGGGGCTGGCAGGACCCTCCTCACCCTGCCTGCCCCCCAGGAATGCTGACCATCACGGACTTCATCAACATCCTGCACCGCTACTACAAATCCCCCATGGTGAGGGCTGGGGTCTGCTGGGGGGCTCAGGTCGGGCTCTGCCTGCCCCACCTGACCCTGGGTGGCTGATCTGGGTTTCTCCTCCTCCTCCTCCTCCTCCTCCTCCTCACAGGTGCAGATCTATGAGCTGGAGGAACATAAAATAGAGACGTGGAGAGGTGAGGGGGGGTCACTGCTGGCCTTCCTGGCATGTCCCACCCCCCCATCCCCTCACCCACCCCTCTCCCCACAGAGGTTTATCTGCAGGACTCCTTCAAGCCACTGGTGTGCATTTCCCCCAATGCCAGGTACCCCGGGGGGCAGGGAGAGGGGCACAGCCGGTGGTGGCACTGCCAGGAACACCCCAAATCCCCCGTCCCTTACCCCCCACAGCCTGTTTGACGCCGTCTCCTCCCTGATCCGGAACAAGATCCATCGCCTGCCCGTCATCGACCCCGACTCGGGCAACACGCTCTACATCCTCACCCACAAACGCATCCTCAAGTTCCTCAAGCTCTTTGTAAGTCTCTGCCCCTTGGTGATGGTGGGGGCCAGATCAGGACCCTCAGTTTGGGCTGTGCCAGGGCCACACTGGGACCCCCAGCCTGGGCTGTGCCAGGCCCAGGTGCTGCCCTGGGACCCCCAGTCCAGGTGGTACCAAGTGCCAACCCAGGCTATGCCAGGCCCAGGAGCTACCTTGGGACTCCCAGTCCAGGTGGTACCAAGTGCCAGCCCAGGCTGTGCCAGGCCCAGGAGCTACCCTGGGACTCCCAGTCCAGGTGGTACCAAGTGCCAGCCCAGGCTGTGCCAGCTCCCTGTGCCAGGTGCTACCCTGGGACCCCCAGCCCAGGTGGTACCAAGTGCCAGCCCAGGTTGTGCCAGCTCCCTGTGCCAGGGCCTGCCCTGAGACCACATCTCAGGCCGTGCCAAAATCTGCCCCAGAATCTTTGGCTGCTGCAGGGGTCACTCTGAAACCCCCAGTCTGGGCTGTGCCAGGCCCAGGAGCTACCTTGGGACTGCCAGTCCAGGCTGTACAAAGTGCCAGCCCAGGCTGTGCCAGCTCCCTGTGCCAGGGCCTGCCCTGAGACCCCCAACTCAGGCTGTGCCAAAATCTGCCCCAGAACCCTTGGCTGCTGCAGGGATCACTCTGAAACCCCCAGCCTGGGCTGTGCCAGGTCCCTGCACACCAGGTACCACCAGCTCTGGGTGGGCACAGCTCTGGGTGCCTCACCACACCCTGCAGTGCCAGAGGACCCCCAGGACTCTGCATGGACCCTCCCCACCACCCATACCTGGGGGTCCCACAAACCCCCCTTGCTCTGCACCCCAACTCTCTGTGCTTCCCCCGCCAGGCCTGGGCTCAGCCCTGTGCCCTCACTGTCCCCTCAGATCTCAGAGGTGCCCAAGCCTGAGTTCATGGCACGGACGTTGGAGGAGCTGCAGATTGGCACCTACAGGAACATCGCCGTGGTTGGCACCAGCACCCCCATCTACGTTGCCCTGGGCATCTTCGTGCAGCACCGCGTCTCTGCCCTGCCCGTGGTGGATGACTCGGGTAAGGGTGTCCTGTCCTCACTCTGGATGTCCCCAAGTGGCCTCCTTGGGAGCTGTGTCCCCTCCTGAGCACCCTGAGCTTGGCTGAGCTGCTCCTCTTCCTCCCCAGGGCGTGTGGTGGACATCTACTCCAAATTCGATGTTATTGTGAGTGCTGATGGGGGAAAACCCTGGGCTGGGGGGAAAATCCTGGGCTGGGGGGAAATCCTGGGCTGGGGGAAATCCTGGGCTGGGGGTAAAATGCTGGGCTGAGGGGAAAATCCTGGGCTTGGGGAAAATCCTGGGCTGGGGGGAAAATCCTGGAATGGGGGGGGAAATCCTGGAATGGGGGGAAATCCTGGAATGGGGGGAAAATCCTGGAATGGGGGGAAAATCTTGGGCTGGGGAGAAATCCTGGGCTGGGGGAAATCCTGGGCTGGGGGGAAAATCCTGGGATGGGGGAAATCCTGGGCTGGGGGTAAAATGCTGGGCTGAGGGGAAAATCCTGGGCTTGGGGAAAATCCTGGGCTGGGGGGAAAATCCTGGAATGGGGGGAAATCCTGGAATGGGGGGAAATCCTGGAATGGGGGGAAAATCCTGGAATGGGGGGAAGTCCTGGGCCGAGGGGAAAATCCTGGGCTGGGGGGAAAATCCTGGGCTGGGGAGGGAAAAATCCTGGACTGGGTGGGAAAATCCTGGGCTGGGGGGGGTAAAATCCTGGAATGGGGGAAAATCCTGGAATGAGGGGAAATCCTGGGCTGGGGGGACACTGTGGGGTGGTGGGGGTCTCCTAATGTGTCCCCAACGTTTGTCCCTGCCCCAGAACCTGGCAGCTGAGAAAACCTACAACAACCTGGACGTGACGGTGACGCGGGCGCTGCAGCACCGCTCCCACTACTTCGAGGGGGTTCTCAAGTGTTACAAGCACGAAACGCTGGAAACCATCATCAACCGCCTGGTGGAGGCTGAGGTAACAGTCCCGGGCTGCTGGGGGGGGTCTCTGGGGGGAGACCGAGGTCCCTGCACCCCCTCAGCCCCTCCCTGTGTCCCCCCTTCCCCAGGTCCACCGGCTGGTGGTGGTGGATGAGAGCGATGTGGTTAAAGGGATCGTCTCCCTCTCGGACATCCTGCAAGCCCTGGTCCTCCCCCAGGGCCCCTGAGGCAGTTTTGGGGTGGGAGGGGGGGGTTCAGCCCTCCCAACCCCCCCATTCTCTTCTCCTGTATCACTGTGCCCCCCCCCACCCCGGGCTGGTGGGGACACCCGGGGGATGCCCCCACTCACCAGCAGCATCCAGCAATAACCCCCAGCCCTGGGGCAGCCCCTGCTGCCTTTCCCTGGGTGGGGGGAGCCCACAGCCCCCCCCCCATGCCCTGCCCTGCACCCCAAAGCCGTGTGGGGTGATGGGGGCAGCCCTTGGTCCCCCTGGGGGTCACCCTTAGCCATGCCAGGGCTGTTCCTGTGTGGCCTCTCGTCCCTGTCACCCTGCGCCCTCTCCCTGGGTTTGGTGAAGCCCACCCGGCCCAGGGACCCCCCCACGCCCCCCGGGGGTCTCCCCCCAGGGTCCCCCACACCCGCCACCGCTTCGTGTGTGAGGAGAAACCACGAATAAACACAGACCTGGCACCACCCCTGGCTCCGTGCAGGGCACGGGGGGCATCGGCCAGGGCATCACGGGGAGTGTGTGGGGAGGGGATGTGGGAAAGGGGAATCTGCTGAGCTCGCCCAGACCCTAAATCCCTGTTTGTTACGCCTGTGGCTTTTCTAAAAGGCCAGGATTGGGGATGGGACAGAGATGGGGACCTGGCAGGACATGGGGACCCTGTGGTGGGCACCACGGTGAGCAGGGGGGGGAGTCGGGCAGGGGCTGGGGGAGGTTGAGGGGGAGCAGCTGGATGTTGGGGTGCCCGGGGGGGCTGCCGGGGGTCGCGGGCAGCCGGGACACCGGAGTTTGCAGCCGGTGTCCGCAGGGGAGGTGCGAGGCCCGGCCGTGCTGAGCGAGGCACATTCCTGGCGGGGAGGGGACGGCCGGCCCGGGGACCGTGTCCGTGCCAGTGCCGGGCTCCGGCAGAGGCTGCGGAGCGAGGTGAGCGCCGGGCAGGTACCGGGGGGCACGGGGGACTCGGGAGGGGGGCCGTGCCGGTTGCCATGCCGCCGCCGGAGGGTTGCTAAGCTCCGCTCGGAGCCCGCGTGGGCTGCAGCGCTCGGTGCCAAACCCGCCATCGCCTGCTTGTCGCAGGGGGGGAAGGGATCCCGCGGGGCGGGAGGGTGCTGGGGGGGGACACACAAACACACACACGCGACACACGACACCCCTGGGACGGCCGGTGGGGTCCCCGCGCTGCGCCGGTCCCCCGGGGGTCAGCGTGGCCCGAGGTGGCACCGGGCGGGACACGGGGGCACCGGGGGCACACGTGCGGCAGGTGGGTGCGTGTGGGCGGGCCGGTGGCTCCTCCGAGGCTCCGCTGAGCCCCCCCCCGCCATCGTGGGGACCCCCCTGTCGGCCGGGGCCATGCTGGGGGGTCCGGAGCGGGGTGGTGCGGGGCGCCTGCGGATCTGCGAGCGGACCAAGCTGGTGCTGGTGGAGATCGACACGGTGGCGTGTTGCAGCCCGGCTGGTGCCGGCATGGCCGCGGGCTGCTGGCCCGAGCCGCCCTGGACCTACCGCCGCATCGCCGGGGAGTACGCGTGAGTGGGGACCGCAAGGTGGGGAGGGGGGGGTCCGTCCTGCTCCCCTCCCCTGCTCCCCTGCCCTGCTCCCCTCACTCCCCTCTCTGTCTTGCAGGTACCTGGAGAAACGCTTTGTGGCCGAGCTGGCCCCCCCCTGGCCCCCAGTGCCCTCCAACCCCCCTTGTCGCCTGCAGGACTTCACCACCCGGCCCCGGGTACCCCCCACCCCCTGCCCTCCACCACAGCTTGAGGGGCCGGGGGGCAGCAGCGGACCCTGGGGGGGTCACCCTGTGCCCACACCTCGGCCCCCGGTGTCGGGGGACAAGCCGGGCCCCCCCACCTACGAGGTGCACATGCAGCGGGTGCAGGCGGCCCACGCCCGCCGTGGGGGACCCCCCCCTTACATCGCACCCCCCGCCTATGACGGTCCCCACCGCACCCTCCAGCTCCGCCCGCCGAGGGGACCCCGCAGCCCCCCGCCGGCTCCTCGGGCCCGGGGGGCTGTGCCGGCCGCCTGGAGCCACACGCTGCCCCGGGCGGCCACCGAGGCCAAGCACCGGTGGCCCCGTGCGACGCTGCCGTCCCCAGGCGGGCCTGGCAGCCCCCGGCACTGCCAGACGCTGCCACGGGCAGCAGCCGGCCGGGAGCGGGGGGCGGCACCGGGGCGCGGGAGGGGGCAGCGGGGAACGGGCGGACACGTCCTCATCGATGCCACCCGTGTGGTGGTCCGGGCTCAGTACGTGCCGCCCCCGCAGCGCCAGCAGGTCCGCTATGCCCGGGCACCGTCACCCCTGGCGGCTGGCACCCCTCCTCGCAGCCCTTCCGTGCCCGCCGCGCTTGGCAGCCCTTGTGCAGCGCCCTCGCCCCCCCGGGAGCCCTCCGGCAGCCCCCGCAGCCCGTGGCAGAGCCCGGGGGGCTGCAGGGGTGCCCGGGGGCGGCCCCCGCCGCGGCGGCCGGTGCTGTACGCGCAGGCATTGCGGGAAGCCGTGTCCCGCATCCGCCGGCACACGGCGCCCGACTCGGACTCGGATGCCGAGAGCAGCGTGGGGGGCTCCCGGCAGCGGCTCTGCCGAGACCCCCGCGCCTACAGCAGCAGCAGCAGCAGCCTGGAGAGCGCCGGAGCCCCCCCGGGCCCCGCCAGCCCCACCCCGGCCTGAGAGGCGGGGCTTGACGGGGTGTGGCGCTTGTGGGGCGGGGCTTGACTGGGTGTGGTTCTCAGGGGCGGGGGGTGGAGCTCGGGGCTGGAGTTCCCATGGGCCGACCCCAATAAAAGCTCCGGGATCCCCTGCGCTGCCTCCGTCCCTGTTTGTGTGAGGTTGGGGAGGGGGCGTCCCCAGCAAGGACACACAGGTGTCCGGGCACTCCCCCGCGACATTCCCGGTGTCCCGACCCCCCCGTTACGGTGCCGGGGTCAGCCGGAGGTCCCGGGTGTCCCGGCGGCCACCACAGTGCGTCACAACACGGGCAGGACGTGCCAGCTCCCCCCGTATCCCCCATAATGAGTGGGTGAGCGCAGCAGGGCTGGCCCTGGGCCACCAGCCCCACGTCACGGCCGGAGGGGGGGGACCCCCAGTGAGTCACTGTCCCCCCCAAACAGCCGCCACCTCTTAGTCACGCTGCGGGGAGGGGCGGGGAGCGAGGGGGGAGGATCCCCGCGGCCCCAGGAAACCGCACACAAATATCGTGTCCAATTTGCGCGTTATTTAAAACCGGCTCCTCCCCCGCCCCCCCGGCGCGACCCTGTCATTATCCCGGTGACACCGGCGCGGAGGTCACGGCACGGGGCAGCTGCCGCAGCGAGGCCACCCGGTAGGCTGGGGGGGCACCCCCAAGGCCACGTCACCCCCCCCTCCATGTGTCCCCTGTCCTGGTGCGTGGCCAGGGTGGCATCCAAGTCCCACACCTGGCTCTGGCCCGAGCCACAAGGGCACAGGTGCGGTCCTGCACCCGGTATGGTGGCACCTGGCACGGCTTGGCACGGCCTGGCACGGCATAGGATGGTTGGCAAGGTGTGGTACGAGCCATGGATGGTCACGGCACGATGCAGCCTGGCACTGCCTGGCACAGTTTGGAACATGGCTTGGTCTGACCCAGCTTGGTATAGCCTGGCACAGCTTGGCACAGCAGCCTGGCATGGCTTAGCAAAGCCCAGAAGAGCCAAGCTCAACTCAGCAGCCTTGGCACGGCTTTGAATGGCCAGGAACAGCTCGGAACAGCTCAGGGCAGCCTGGCAGAGCCTGGCACGGCATAGGATGGTTGGCACAGTGTGGTACGAGCCACGGATTGTCACGGCACGATGCAGCCTGGCACAGTTTGGAATGTGGCTTGGTATGACCCAGAACATCTTGGCACAGCTTGGTATAGCCTGGCACAGCTCGGCACAGGTCAACTTGGCACAGCAGCCTGGCATGGCTTGGCAAAGCCCAGAAGAGCCAAGCACGACTCAGCAGCCTTGGCACGGCTTTGCATGGCAAGGAACAGCTCGGAACAGCTCAGGGCAGCCTGGCAGAGCCTGGCACAGCCTGATGCCACCTGACACGGCTCAGCACAGCTCGGCACGGCTTGGCAAAGCCCAGAACGCTTGGCACAGCCTGTTTGGCACGGCTCATCACGGCTGGGCACAACTTAGCATAGCCTGGCATGGCTCAGTTTGGCACAGCACGGCATGGCCAGCACCAGAACAGCTCTTTGCGACTTGGCACGGCTTGGCACAGGCTGGTACAGCCTGGCACAGCTCAACACAAACTAACACGGCTTGGCACAGGCTGGTATAACCTGGCACGGCTCAGCACAAACTAACACGGCTTGGCACAGGCTGGTACAGCCTGGCACGGCTCAGCACAAACTAACACGGCTTGGCACAGGCTGGTACAGCCTGGCACGGCTCAGCACAAACTAACACAGCTTGGCACGGGCTGGTACAGCCTGGCACGGCTCAGCACAAACTAACACGGCTTGGCACAGGCTGGTACAGCCTGGTATGGCTCAGCACAAACTAACACGGCTTGGCACAGGCTGGTACAGCCTGGCACGGCTCAGCACAGCCTGGCACAGCCCAGCACAGCTCGTCATGCCCCGGCGCGGTGCCCGGCGTGGCGCGGGGTGTCCCAGACGCGGGGGCAGCGGCGCTGCCCTTCCCGTGGGATCAGCTCCTGCCCAAAGCCGCTCCCCGCCGGGAAAATCACCAAAATCACCTTCTAATTCGGGCTGCGCCGGCGCCAGCGCCTTCCCCCGGCACCCCCGGGGCACCCGAACCTCGCCGCAGTCTGGGGTCCCCCCGGGGCCACCGGGGGCTCAGCCCGTGGGGGCGTCAGTGCCTGGGACCGGGGGGTCCCGCCCGGTACCGGAGCCCCCGGAGAGGGACGCGCTGTCGCCCGTGGCCGCCAGATGTCGCAGCGCAGCCGGTGACCGATGGCACCGGGGGGCACCGGAGGCCACCGGGGGTCCTGCCAGCCCCGGGAGCGGTTCTGTGTCCCCAGAGAACCGTCAGCCACGTGTGACATCCGTGCCGGCGCTGTCCGGTGTGTCACCGGGGCTGGCGGTGTCCCCACAGGGAGCTGTGACCCTCGTGTGTCACCGGTGACGGTGGTGTCCCCAGAGGGCTGTGCCAGCTCTGGCTGTGTTCCCAGAGAGCCGTGACCCACATGTGTCGTGGGTGCTGGTGGTGTCTGAGAGCCTTGTGTGTCACTTGTGACAGCGATGTCACCACAGACCTGTCCCCGTGTGTGTGTGTGCTGCTGCTGCTGTCCCCAGACAGCCACAACCCCTGTGTGTCACTGGTGGTGACTGGCGTCCCCAGGGAGCCGTGTCTCATGTGTCACTGGTGTTGGCAATGTCCCAGAGGAGCCCTGTCCATGTATGTGCCAGCTCTGGCGGTGTCCCCAGCCAGCTGTGACCTTCGTGTGACAATGGTGTCCCCAGAGATCTGTGTCCATGTGTGCACTGCTGCTGCTGGCAGTGTCCCTGCAGAGCCGTGACCCACACGTGCAGCTGGCACTGGCCATGCCATGTCCCAAAAGAGCCACATCCATGTATGTGCCAGTGCTGGCAGTGTCCCCAGCCAGCTGTGACCTTCGTGTGTCACTAGTGACAACGGTGTCCCCAGAGTGTCACCATGTGTGCACTGTTTTTGGCATTGTCCCCACAGAGCTGTCACCCACACATGCAGCTGGCACTGGTGTTGGCAACGTCCCTAAGGAACTACGTCCATGTATGTGCCAGTGCAGTGGGCTGTGACCTTCATGTGACAATGGTATCCCCAGAGATCTGTGTCCATGTGTGCTGCCATTGGCATTGTCCCCACAGAGCTGTCACCCACACGTGCATCTGGCACTGGCCATGCCATGTCCCAAAGGAGCCCTGTCCATGTATGTGCCAGCACTGGTGGTGTCCCCAGCAAGCTGTGACATTTATGTGTCATTGGTGACAATGATGTCCCCAGAGATCTGTGTCCATGTGTGCACTGCTGTTGGCATTGTCCCCACAGAGCTGTGACCCTCACATGCAGCTGGCACTGGCCATGCCATGTCCCAAAGGAACCACAACCATGTATGTGCCAGTGCAGCGAGCTGTGACCCTCGTGTGACAATGATGTCCCCAGAAATCTGTGTCCATGTGTGTGCTGCCATTGGCATTGTCCCCGCAGAGCTGTCACCCACACGTGCAGCTGGCCCTGGCCATGCCACGTCCCAAAAGAGCCACATCCATGTATGTGCCAGTGCTGGCGGTGTCCCCAGCCAGCTGTGAACTTCGTGTGTCACTGGTGACACTCTGGTGACAACGGTGTCACCAGAGATCTGCGTCCATGTGTGTGCTGCCATTGGCAGTGTCCCCGCAGAGCTGTGACCCACACGTGCAGCTGGCACTGGCCATGCCATGTCCCAAAGGAACCACATCCATGTATGTGCCAGCGCAGCGAGCTGTGACCCTCGTGTGACAATGATGTCCCCAGAGATCTGTGTCCATGTGTGTGCTGCTGTTGGTCCCCGCAGAGCCGTGACCCTCACATGCAGCTGGCACCAGCCGTGCCACATCCCACGCGTGCCAGCAGCACTGTCCGTGTCCCCGCAGCGCGGTGTCACCTGGTTACACCCCGCTCCCCATCCCACCGTCCCCAGAGTGTCCCCGTGTCCCTGCCCGCGGTGCCGGCTCTCCCAGGCCGTGCGAGGAGCCGGTGGGAAGGGTCCGGTGAATGCGGCATTGTTGCGCGGGGTTGGAGTCACAGATAATTACCTCAATTAGTTACAATGGCAGAGTAATAAATACAGGCTTAGCGGCTCCTTCCCCACTGCGGCTTCTCAGATTAATCCAGCCCGGGCGAGCGGAGCTGAAAGGATTGATGGACAATTCATTAAACCCGCCGAATGCCGCACAAGGCACCCGTGAAGGCCGGCGTTAGCCCCCGGCGGCTCCGCTTTGTCCCTAATTGTTCGTCTCGGGCATTGGTCACCTATCAGGGAGTGGGTGACGGCGACGGTCCCCCCGGGGCTGGCATGCCCGGGGATTAGAGGCCAGCGCTGCCACCGTTGCTGGGCGCGTTGGCCCCGCGCCGGAGGAATGCGGCGGATGGGAGGGGGCGGCCGGACCAGCCGGGAGCTGGCGGGACGCGGGTCCGCATCGACCGGAGGCGAGGGGAGCCGGGACGGGGCTGTGCCGCTGGTGATGGTGACAGGGGATGGGAGGGGATGGGAGGGGATGGGGACGGTCCCGCAGGTGGGATGGGGCCAGGTGGGCACAGCTCTGTCTGTCTGTCCTGCAGCTCTGGATGCTGTCCTGTCCTTCTGTCCTGCATTTCTGGAAATGACAGGGTCCTCCTGCCCCACAATTCTGGGCACTGTCCTGTCCTGTCCTGCTCCTCTGGGAATGACACAATTCCTTTGTCCTACCCCTCTGGGCACTGTCCTGTCCTTCTGTCCCGCACCTCTGGGAGTGACACCATCCCTCTGTCCCACACCTCTAGGCACGGCTCTGTTCTGCATCTCTCTGTGTCTTCCTGTCCCTCTGTCCAGAAACTTTGGGCATTGTCCTGTCTTTCTGTCCTGCACTTTGTGGAATGTCACCATTCCAGTGTCCTGCACCCCTGGGCATGGCTGTGTCCCTCTGTCCTGCACCATTGGGCGCTGTCCTGTCCCAGTGTCCCACATTTCTGGGAATGACATCTTTCCTCTGTCTTGGAAGCACCCCTGTCCCTCTGTCCTGCACTTCTGTGTGTCATCCTGTCCCACAACCCCAGGCAGAGCCCCCCTGCACCCCATCCCTGAACGGGGCTGTCCCATCCCTCATCAGGCCCAGCTTGTGGCCACCATCCAGCTGTTACCCAGCTTCCCAGATGTGACAGCCTGCTGCAGGATGGCACCGCCCCCTCCCTGGCCCTGCTGCCGGCCCTGTCCCTCCTCTGTCCCACAGCAGCTATTTCCAGCACCCAGGAATATTTGTCCAAGCCGGGGACGTCTGTGCCCCGTGCCCAGGGTGCCCCTGCCCACCTGGGGGTCGCGGCTGCCCGAGGTGCCCAGCAGGACACACAGGAAAAGCTGAGTAACAGAGGTGACTTATAAGAATGTCATTATCTATATTCCTGACTCCTACCGCAGGAAAACAGGCTATTTTCATGCTGAAGCAGGAGCAGAATTTAGCAGGCAGATAACCCGGCAGGCGGGAGATGCTCGGAGGGTTATTTCGGGCTGTGTTCCTTTCCAGGCGTTTTCCTTGCCTTTTGGTATTTTATTCTCCACGCTGGGCTGTGTTTTGACCTTGGCGGGGGCCCCCAGGGTGTTTTTCCCCCCCTCCTTTGAGTCTAAACATCAACTTTTCCACTATCGGCTCCGCGGGATATTTCGGGTGGTGGCAGCGTCATCCCGCAGCCTTTGATGCGGTGCAGCCTCAGGGGCCCCGAGAGGTTCCCGGCTCTGGGGGGGGAGCCCAGGCTCTGGGGACCCCCGGGGCACCGGGCTGGGTGTCCCCCAGACACAGGAAGGGAGTTTTTGATATCCCCAAGTGTGAAGTCACGATGCAGGGGGAATGTGTGGGACCCTGTGCCCATCCCCGTGGGATGCCTGTCCCAAAAGGATGCCCTTCCCAAGGATGCCCCTTCTGGGGATATGCCCACCCCTTTGGGATGCTTAGCCCAGGGAAAAACCCATCTCAGGGCATGTCCTGCGTGCTGAATTCCCATCCTGGTGGGGTGCCCACTGCAGTGGGAGGACTGTCCCAAGAGGATGCCCATTCTGACGGGATGCCCATTCCAGAGGGATACCCATCCGGAGGGAAGCCTGTCCCAGAGAGGTGCCCATCCCATGCCAGCAGAGCACCTGCCAACCACAGAGCTGCACCCACCCCCCCCCTTTGCCACATCATTTCTCTTGTGGTCACACATGGATGTAGGGCTGTTTGTGGGGCCAGTGGCCATCTCTGTCCCCTCTGGCCCCTGCCCCGGTAACCCCAGTGCCCTCCCCCGGCCCTGCTTTTCCCCCGGAGCCGAGGGGAGCCGTCAGCCCCGGCCGGTAGCGGTGATGGACGATGCTCATTCCCTGTCTGTCGTCTTGTACCTCCCGGGGCCGCTCCCAACTCCCGGCCTCGGCGGCACCAGCCCGACCGCCCCGGCAAATTCCAGCATCGGAGATGCTGCAGTCAAGGTGCCATGGTGATGGGCGCCGCAGCCGTGGGGATTGGACGGGCCCGGCCGGGAGCGGCGGCGGCGGGAACGGCTGCGATGGAGACGGGCACAGCGGGAGAAGGAAGGGGGTCTGCGGGGAGGGGATGGCAGACAGTGGAGGGAAGGAGGAGAGAGATGGACAGACAGCAGACAGAGAGGCTGATGGACGTGGAATGGGGAGGTGAGGGGATGGAGAAGTGATGGATGGACAGATGGACAGCACATCCCACAGTTTGGGATGCATTGGTGTCCCCCCTCCTTCCCCCAGTCCCCCCCCAGACACGAATCAGGGCAGGACTGATAAAAATATATTCTTTATTCTTCTCTAAAGGCTATCAATGACACCTGTAACAAAGCATCATCATTATTAATTATTATTAATTATTATTATCTTTAATTACAAAAAACAGGGCCTGGGGCCAGCGAAGCAGGGTGGGGGCGGCAGCACCGAACCGTCCACAATAAATATTTTATTTACAGCAAGAAGTGACCCCGTGGAGCCGGGGAGTGGCCGGCAAGGTGCTTGGCACTGAGCCCACCCATGGCAGGATGGGGGTCCCTGGGACACATCCACACCCCCACCCATGGGTGCCTTCAATCCAGCCGGGCACCCGTCATGGGGGGTGGGTGGCGCTGACCCCCTCCGGGGCCGGGCAGGGCGGTCCTGGGGCAGCTCACAGGCACTCGTGCAGCACCTGGGTGTTGGTGCAGTTGAGGCAGCTGACGTGGCAGCACCAGTGGAAGGTGCAGTTGCAGCGCTCGGTGACGCGCTGGGTGCGCGTGCGGTACCCGCGCCCGCAGCACAGCAGCTCGCACCCGTCCAGCCCCGGTGAGGAGCTGTTGCAGAACCTCCCGGCCGTGCCTGCCGTGCCCATCTTCCCGCTGTAGGTGCAGAAATTGGGCGATTTCTCGAAGTAGACGAGGTCGTGGGGCGAGGGGGGTTTGTGGGCCGGGTTCTCGGGCTCCAAGTGGTGCAGCTCCACCCGCGATGCCCGGTTGCTGCCCTTGTTGCCGTAGATGACGCGGGAAGCGCCGTCGAAGCGATCCTTGAGGACGTCGCCCACGGCACGGAAGGTGGGCAGCCGCATCCAGCAGGTGCGGACGGTGCAGGAGCCCGACATGCCGTGGCACTTGCACTCCTGGCGCATCTCTGAGAAGACAGTCTGGAAGGAAAGGGGAATTTGGAGCTTTGTGAGCAGCCTGGGGACCCCCCTGGGGACCACCGTGCTTCCACACCCCTCATTTCTGCACTGTCACATCACTCAGACATCACTCGTCCCAAAGACAAGTGCAAAACCCATCTCCAACTATTCCCAGAACAGGCTGAAGGTCTTGGTGGTTGTGCTCATCTCTGTGCCTGGAAGGAAAGGGGGATTTGGGGTTTTGTGAGCAGCCTGAGACCCCCTTGGGGACCACTGTGCTCCTACACCCCTCATTTCTGTAGTGTCACATCCCTCAGACATCACTCGTCCCAAAGACAAGAATGAAACCCATCTCCAACTGTTCCCAGAACAGGCTGAAGGTCTTGGTGGCCGTGCTCATCTCTGTGCCCACCCCAGAGCCCTCACCAAGCCCCCAGCACCCTCACCATGCGCCCGGCCTCGTTGTTGTGCAGGTTCATGAGGAAACGCAGGTCCCGGCCCTTCTCGCTGGAGTCCACAAACTCCCTCCCAAAGAGGCGACCGAAGTCAATGTTGTCACTGCAGCCCCCCCAGTGCCAGTCAGGGCCCCCAGGGCCGCGGCGCCGGTAGTCACAGGTGCAGGACTCGATGGACCCCTCCGAGCACGACCGGGCCACCGAGTGTGTCACGCCAGCACTGGTGATGGCAAAGATGAACGCTGTCTCCCGGCAGCCTGTGGAGGGAGCGGGGCCTCAGGATGCTGCCAGGATGGGGAGGGGGTACCCCCTGGCGCCCCCAACCCTCCATCACGACGGGCTGGTGATGCCCCATAGCAAACCAGGGCTGCTTTGATGAGCATCCCAACTTGGGGGTGCGTGGAGGAGGTCTGGGGGACCCCGGTGCTTCCCCCCAGCCTCACCCCTGTTGACGATTTTGCCGAAGATGTTGGGGCCCTGGGAGGTGGGGCAGTTCCAGCGGCGGTTGCGGAACTGCCACTTGCACTCCTTGATGGCGGTCTGGAGGCCGGAGCTGACGCTGTGCAGGATGCCGGGGTTCTGCCGGATCAGCTTGCGCTGCTTTCGGCTCAGCAGCTGCAGGCTGGGGTCCAGCACCAGCTGCACGTTCTTGGAGTCTGTCAGCAGGTTGGTAGACGAGGCCACGTTGATGATGCCCCTGTGGCACAGGTGGGGATGGTGACCACTAGCGAGGCGTCCCCAGCGCCTCCCTCCTCACCTCAACCTCCCTGCAGGCTCCTGGGTGCGACCGCAGCATCCCCTGGAGGGATCCCAAACGGGGGTCGCAGCCCCGTGTCCCCCCACACGCCCCATTCCTGCCTACAGGGCAGTCCCCGCCGTGCCTGTGCCAGCCCCGCCCTCCCGCCTCACCACCCCGGTGCCGGTACCGGTGCCGGTGCCGGTGCTGTCCGACTCACCACCACCGCCCGCTGTTGTTCACTGCCAGCGTGTTGGAGAGGGAGGAGAGGGCCAGAGCCCAGAGTGCCCGGAGCGCCAGCCCCAGCGCGGCGGCGCGCATGGCTCCGGCCCCGGGAGCCCCGGCAGAGTGCGCGGGCGAGCGGCCGTCCCGGTATTTATGGTGCCGCAGAGCCCCCGGCCCGGCCGCTACATCCACGCGTGTTTCCGGACGCGCGGGGCGGCTCCGAGATGAGGACGGCCGCGGGGGGACGCGGGGAGCGCCGGGCGGGCGGGCGGGCCGGCACCGCCGCCGCCACCGGGCTGCAGCCGGTGGCCGGGGCGCGGCGTCGGGGGTGCGGTGCCCAGCGCACGCTGACCGGGCCCTGGAGCGCGGCGTCGGGCGCTCCGTTGGCGGTGCCGGTTCTGGGGAGCCGCCGCTCGGCACTCTGTGCGCGGTACTCGGTGTCGGTACCGCTGTTGGCTCTCGGCGATGCGTGCGCGGTACCCGGTGCGGGTAGTCGGTACCGGCAGCTCCCCGGGGAGCCGGCACGGCTGGACTCGGCTCGGCGCGGCGGGTGCACAGCGCTCAGCACCCGGGAGCATCTTCCAGCCCCTTCCCTCTTATAGGGGCGGCGCGGAGGGTCCCCGTGGGCCGGTCCCGCCGCGCGGGGCCTCCCCGCGTCCTCGCCCTAACAATGGGGAGCGGCGGAGCTGCGGCATCTCTTACGGGGCGGCGGGAGCGGCGGCGCCGGGGCTGTCCGTCACGGCCCGGATTAGCCCGGCGGGGTGGCTGCGCCCCGGCCCCGTGCCCAGAGCTCCCGGCTGCCGCCCCCCGCCTTCCCCGCCGTCCCGCGCACACGTTCTACAGGCACCGGCACCGGCACCGGCGGGGGGAGCCCGGCACGGCCCGCGACAGCTCCCGGTGCGAGGAGGAGCTGGTCCCGGAATAACCTGGGACGGCCCCGGACGGCTCCGGGTGCACGGAGGGAGCGGGGATAGCCCGGGATGTCCCGGGACAGCCCGGGGTGCACAGGGGCAAGGAGTGACGGGATCTCCCGGGACAGTCCCGGGCGCACGGGGGAGGCAGAGCTCCGTGACAACCCAGGGCGCACGGGGACACCGTCCTGGGGCTTTCCGGGGTACGCGACGTGCGGTCCCCAGGGACGGGGACGGTCGAGGCTGCTGGGCGCCCCTCCGGAGCCCACGGAGCGCTGTCCCGTCCCAGTCCGTGCCCGGTGGAACGGGGCTACAGCCTCTTCCAGCCGCTGGAGCCCGGGTTGTCCCGGGCTGTGCCGGTGGCACCCCGGACCCCCGTGAACGGTGCCTACAACGCGCGTGGGCGCGGCACGGCCCCGCACGGCTCCCGCTGCCCCGGAGAGCCCAGTCTGGGCCGGTACCCGGTGTCGGAGGTAGGGATGGACCGGGGGGCGGAGGGATTGAGGGACGGGGGACAGAAGGAAGGGCAGGGGGTGCTCGGATGGTGGCGGCCGGACGTGCCCACGGCCGGAACACGGGCACGCAGGGCTGGTGCTGGCCCGGTCTCGCCTGGGACAAGACTGTCCCCGTCATCCCCCGCCCGGGCCGGTTGTGGGTGGGTGTGAAGCCCCCAGTGCGGGGCCCGACGGGCCGGGGGCCCTGAGCTGAGTCCCCCGTTGGGGCGGGAACCGGGGGGGGTAATCCCCCCGCCGCGGTTTCCCCGGACCAGTCATGCGGGGCCGGATTAGCCCCGCTGGCCCGTCACGGCCCGGGGCCGCCGCTCTCCAGTTTAATTCAAGAACGGACAAAGCCCCGGGACGGCGGCGGGGGTGGGGGGCTCACACCGGCACCCACCCGCACCCCTTCCCCCGGCCCGGGAGGAACCCAGGGCCGAGCCGGGGTCTGCTCCAGCACGGCGCTCCCGACTCCCCCGCCCCGGTTCCCGGCCGGGCCGGGCCGTGTCCACGCCCTCGGGCCTCCGCCCCGTCGGGGCTCCCGGGGCTGAGGTCAGCGGCCGCGGGGAGGCCCCGGGGCGCGGCTGGGAGGGCCCTGCCCGGGGCTGTGCCACCAGCGGCGGGGCGCAACCACGGCCCTCGCCTCCCCCGCTCCATCCCGGGACTCTCCGGTCCTCGCACTCCCTGTCCGCTGCCCCGAGCCCCCCAGTTCCCTCCATCTCCTCTCTGCTGCAGTCCAGGGCGGTCCGGCGGCCCGGTGCTCTGGATCCCCCCAGTCCTGGGGTGCCGCTGGAACAGTTCCCGCAGCCGTCGGGGAGCCCGGTGCTGCCCGGCACCCCCGGGATGGCCGCCGGTACCTGCCTGGGAGCGGGGGGCATCCTTCCTGTCCCGTGGCGCCGAGCAGCGACGGACAAGCGGACACCGGGGACAGACGGACGTGGGAAAGCACCCGCGGGTTCCCCGCGCCCCGTCCCGTGCCCTGCCCAGCCTGCGAGCACCGGGGCAGCCTCCGTACCGACCATACCGGCTCGGTGCGGGGGTGCTCAGCCTGTCCCCCCGGGACGGTGTGGGGGTCCCCGTCCCCCGTGAAGCACAGGGACCCCCCCCCGGTCGGGACTCTGCGTCCCCGGTGCTCATGGCGGGGGCGGAAGAGCCGGGACCCCGCTCTCCCCGTATCCCCACCCCGCCCCCCCGGTGCGGGTCCCGGTGCCCCCAGGACCGGGCTGATGGCGGGGGGGGGGGGGGGGGGACGACGACGACACAGGGGGACCCCCCCTCAGTGTCCCCCCCCCTCACTGCTGCAGCCGTTGCCATGGTAACGCCCGGTGCCTCTCGCGATTGCACCCCCCGCTCCCCCCCCCGCTCCGCCGCTTCCCGTGCGCGCCCCCGGTCCCGGAGGGGAGGGGGAGGTTGCGGGGAGCGGTGCGGGGCGGCGGGAGGGGGGGGGGGTGAGGGGGGGGGGGGTTAACCGGGCGCTCTCGCGAGATCGGCGCGATCGGGGCCTCCGCTTCCGGCGGCGGGAGCGGTGCAGAGTCAGCGGCGGCGGGGGCGGAACCGGCACCGGCACCGGCACCAGGTGCGGGGGGCCGCGCCGCTCGGGGATGCGGGGCGCGGGCATCGCCGGGGGGTGCGCGGGGATACCCGGGGAGGGGGGGGGGTCGGCACCGCACCGGAGCGGGGGGGGCTGCAGGCAGTGCCGGGTGCCCGGTGCGGCGGGGGCGCGGAGCTCCCGTGGGTTGGGGTCGTACCGGGGGGCGCGGGGGGGATGCGGTGCCGTGCGGGGCGGCGGGGGCGGGGGGCGATGCGCAAGGGGGGGCGGCGCAGTGCGGAGGGGGAGGCGGGGGTTTGGGGGCGCGCTGTCGTGGGGGGGGGGTGAATTCGGGGGAGCGGTGGATTCGGGGGTCCCGGGGGCGCGGGGGCTGCGCACGCTGCGGGGGAAGGGGCGCGCTGCGGTTTGGGGGGGGGGGTGATGGGGGCCTCCCCCTCCGGTGAGGCTGCGGTGATGGGGGCATCGTGCGGAGGTCGGGGGTGCAGAGGAGGGGTCGGGTCCAGGAGGAGGGCGACAGCCCTGCCTCAGTTTCCCTCAGTGCAGCGTTCTGGGCTGTCCTTCTGCAAGGTGCAGCGGGGGGGCCGGCTCAGCATCCCCCGAGCTGCACACACAGACACCCCCATAGAGTGCACAGCCCCCTCCCCACCTCCTTGCATCCTGGCATCCCCCAAACCCTGCATCCCCTCAGGACATGAGGATCCCCAATTCCTGCAGCCCCCCCCTCTCCCACTCCAAGCGCGGGGGACCCCTCAGCTCCACCCCTGCAGATTTCAGGGCCTCCCCCAGCCTGCCCCATGCCCCCGCAGGATCCGGCCTCGGAGCCAGCGCCGCCGTCACCATGGGCAACATCTTCGGGAACCTGCTGAAGAGCCTGATTGGGAAGAAGGAGATGCGGATCCTGATGGTGGGGCTGGACGCTGCCGGGAAGACCACCATCCTCTACAAGCTCAAACTGGGCGAGATCGTCACCACCATCCCCACCATCGGTGGGTGGGCTTGAGGGGGGGCACTGAGCAGAGACTTCTCCCCATCTGGGCTCCTTTGAAGGGGCTGGTGGTGGCCCCGTGCCTCAGTTTCCCTCCGCTGTCGCTCCCCGCAGGGTTCAACGTGGAGATAGTGGAGTACAAGAACATCAGCTTCACCGTGTGGGATGTGGGTGGGCAGGACCAGGACACAGAATGGGGTGACCAGGGCCAGTGCCAGGGCCCAGAATGGGGTGACCAGGGCCCAGCACCCCAGAATGGGGTGACCAGAGCCCAGCACCAGGGCCCAGAATGGGGTGACCAGGGCCACCATCCTCTACAAGCTCAAACTGGGGGAGATCGTCACCACCATCCCCACCATCGGTGGGTGGGCTTGAGGGGGGCTCCTTTGAAGGGGCTGGTGGCTGTCCCGTGCCTCAGTTTCCCTCCGCTGTCGCTCCCTGCAGGGTTCAACGTGGAGACAGTGGAGTACAAGAACATCAGCTTCACCGTGTGGGATGTGGGTGGGCAGGACAAGATCCGGCCCCTCTGGAGGCATTACTTCCAAAACACCCAGGGTAGGTGTCTCAGGGGACAGCGTGGGGGGCACTCGGGGAGCACCACAGGAAGCCCTGATGGTGCCCTCTGCTCTGGCCAGGGCTGATCTTCGTGGTGGACAGCAACGACCGGGAGCGGGTGAACGAGGCGCGGGAGGAGCTGATGCGGATGCTGGCGGAGGATGAGCTCAGGGACGCCGTCCTCCTCGTCTTTGCCAACAAGCAGGTGGGCCTGGGGGTGGGGAGAGCCTGGTGCTGGGGCTGAGACATCCCTGGGATGTCAGGGCAGCTGGCTGGGGTGGGACGTGCTGTGGCATCAAGGCTGGCCTCAAAGAGGTTGTGGGACAGAGCCACGTCCATGCCTGTGGCACCAGGGATGGTGGTGGCCCCCAAGCGATGGTGGTGGCCCCCAGAGCCATGCCCGTGACATTAAGGGATGATAGTGGCCCTCCCTGTGGCACCAGGGATGGTGGTGGCCCCCAAGCGATGGTGGTGGCCCCCAGAGCCATCCCCATGGCACCAGGGATGGTGGTGGCCCCTGGTGTTATTCCCTGGCACCAGGGATGGTTGTGGCCCTTGGAGTCATCCCTGTGGCACCAGGGATGTTGGTGGCCCCCAGAGCATTCTGGTGGCACCAGGGATGATGGTGGCCCTTGGAGCCATCCCCTGGCACCAGGGATGATGGTGGCCCTCCCTGTGTCATCAGGGATGGTGGTGGCCCTTGGAGCTATCTCTGTGGCACCAGGGATGATGGTGGCCTCCAGAGCCATCCCCTGGCACCAGGGATAGTGGTGGCTCCCAGGCCATGCCTGTGGCACCAGGGATGATGGTGGCCCTTCCCTGTGGCACCAGGGATGGTGGTGGCTCCCAGGCCATTCCTGTGGCACCAGGGATGGTGGTGGCCTTCCCTGTGGCACCAGGGATGGTGGTGGCCCTCAAAGCCATCCCCACAACACCAGGGCTGGTCTTTAACACAGCCCTGGCCATGCCTGTGGTGCCAGGGCTGGCATCTCACATCCCCCTGGCACATTCCCCCTCCTCCCTGCAGCCTCAGGGCTGATGATGCTCCCCTGTGGCAGAGTTGTGCCCACTCCCATGGCATCAGGGCTGGTGCCAGCCCCCGTGGAGGGGCAGGGAGGGCTGCTCTCCATTCCTGTGACCTCCCTTGTGTGCTGCAGGACCTGCCCAACGCCATGAACGCAGCGGAGATCACGGACAAGCTGGGGCTGCACTCCCTGCGCCACCGTAACTGGTACATCCAGGCCACCTGTGCCACCAGCGGGGACGGGCTCTACGAGGGCCTCGACTGGCTTGCCAACCAGCTCAAGAACAAGAAGTGAAGGGGGGATCCCCCTGTGCCCCCCCTGGGCCATGCCAGGGCCCCCCCCGGCCGCCCCCTCCCTGCCCCGGTTGGGTTTTGCTTTCTTCTGGCACCGGTTGCTGTGGGGTTTTTCGCCTTTTTTTGGGGTCCCCCTGGTTCCCCTCGGATCTCGTGTGTGCGTGCGTGGAATTAGAGCTCTATATAACGCCCAGGGGGGCAGGGGCAGAGCCCTGGCAGGGTGGGATGGGGGCTGGGGGAGGGTGGGGGGGCCACCTCAGCACTGCCCTGCCCTGGGGGGGCCGGGGACACCCCATCCCCATGCATGTCCCTCCTGCACCCCTCGCCTTCCTCTGGACCAAATGTGGGGGCAGCAGGGCCATGGGAGGGGGGGGATTTGGGATTATACACCTCCCCCACCCTCCCAGCACCCCCTCCCAGCCCTGTTTGCCCCCCCTGGGCATTCCACACGTCCCCGGCCCCCCCCCCACCCCATGTCACTTCGAGGCAGGTCTGCTTCCCGCAGCGTGACCCTCACAGAGAGGTGGGAGTGACACAGAGCTGCCAGGACCTCTTCGGTCCCTTTGGCCATGGCCCCCACCTCACCCTGGCCACCTGCCCATCCTCTCCCCCCCCATGCCAGCATAGTGATTGTATGTCCCTGCCCCTCACGGACGGACAGTGTCCCCCCCTTGCCCCCCCCAAGCCCGTTCTGTGCCCCCCACCCCTCCCCAGCACCGTATTTATACCCCTGGTCTGTGCTTGGTGTGACGTGTCGCTGCGGCTCTGCCCTGTCCAGGGACGTGTGTTCTCAGCCCCCCAGCCCCCCCCTGAGCCTGAGACGGTGGGTGACCTCCCCTGACCCCCCCTGACCCCCCCCCTTGGATATTAAACATGTTTTATGTAGCTCTGCCCCTCGTCTCTTCTTCCGTGGGGGTCCCGCCGAGGGGATGGTGATGGACAGCCCTGGGCTGGCTTTAATTAGAAAGAGCTTAACGGGGAGGGGGGGGGGTGAGGTGGGGCTGGCAGGGGGTGAGGGCCCCCCCCCACTTCCCAGGCTCATCTTTAGGGGAATATTGGATGAAATGGTAAATCCCATTAGTGCTAATCCCAGCTGGGGCGTGGGGACGGTGCCAGCGCTGGGATGGGCGCGAGTGGGGCTTGGCCCCCCCCTCCTGCCACCTCTTCCCTGTGTCACCCCCCCCGGCCCCTGCATGGGTTAAGGGGGGACTGAGTGGCATTTGGGGCCGGCACTGCCATCCCATCCCCGTGTCCCCTCTGGGCTGGTGGCTGGAGGGGCTTTTGGCCATGTCTGTGTCATTGGGGGGCTGTGGTGGGGGGTCCCTGGTGGTTGGGAGAGCTGCAGAGACAGAGCCAGGGCCCAGAATGGGGTGACCAGGGCCCAGAATGGGGTGACCAGAACCAGCACCAGGGCCCAGAATGGGGTGACCAGGGCCCAGAATGGGGTGACCAGGGCCCAGAATGGGGTGACCAGGGTCCAGCACCCCAGAATGGGGTGACCAGAGCTGGCACCAGGGTCCATAATGGGGGTGACCAGGACCCAGCACCCTGGAATGGGGTGACCAGGGTCAGCACCAGGGCCCAGAATGTGGTGACCAGAACCAGCACCAGAGCCCAGAATGGGGTGACCAGGGCCCAGAATGGGGTGACCAGGGTCCAGCACCCCAGAATGGGGTGACCAGAGCCAGCACCAGGGCCCATAATGGGGGTGACTAGGACCCAGCACCCTGGAATGGGGTGACCAGAGCCAGCACCAGCACCCCAGAATGGGGTGACCAGAGCCAGCACCAGGGCCCAGAATGGGGTGACCAGAGCCAGCACCAGGGCCCAGAATGGGGTGACCAGAGCCAGCACCCCAGAATGGGGTGACCAGAGCTGGCACCAGGGCCCAGAATGGGGTGGCCAGGACCCAGCACCCCGGAATCGGGTGACCAGGGCCCAGTGCCCCAGAATGGGGTGACCAGAGCCAGCACCAGGACCCAGAATGGGGTTGACCAGGACTCCCCAGTGGGTTGGGGGCCCTAGAGGTGAGATGGGGGTGCTCCAGTGCAGGTGACCCGTGCCCCACACTGCCCTGGGGACCATGGAGATGATACCGGGGAGCTGCACTGGGGATAACCGGGGCTCTGGGAGCTCCAGTGCAGGTGACCCGTGCCCCACAGTGGGTTGGGGGCCCTGGAGGTGACATGGGGGTGCTCCAGTGCAGGTGACCCGTGCCCCACACTGCCCTGGGGACCATGGGGATGATACCAGGGAGCCGCACTGGGGATAACCGGGGCTCTGGGAGCTCCACCGGGGGGCTCGGTGCGGATCACCGGGGCTCCCCGGTGGGCGGGAGCAGCGGAGCCGGCACCGACGCGTTCCCACCGGCTGCACCGACGGCTTTGTGTGGCGAGGGCTGACCCGGCGGCCCTAATCCCATTAACGCCCCGGGCCCCGCCGCCAGCCCGGCTTCCCCACCTCTCGGCAACCGAGCCTGGTATGTGGGTGCGCCGGTGGGGCCGGCGTGCCGATGCCGTCGTCCGGGAGCTGCACCGGGCGTCAGCATCGTCACCGGAGCGGCACCGGGGCCGGTGACACCGATGAGACCGTCCCCGTGGACACGGGGCGGGAGATCCCGGCTGCCCACCGTGTGCCCCACGGACCGAGGGGATGTCCTAAACGGGCCGGGTGTCCCCAAGGACGGGGCTCCTGGGGCCGGTTCCGTTCCACCGGGCTCCAGCCGGCCCGCGGGCTCGGTTTCCCTTGGAAGAGCTGCACAAGTGTCAGGAGAAGGAGAAGGAATGGCCTGGAGCCGTGGGGTGCTGCAGAAGGGGTCTGGACCCGGGGAGGGGTCCTGGGCCCCGGTGGGTGCCGGTTTCCCCGGGCTGTGCTGCCGCCTGCTGGCACCGGCGCCGCCAGGACACCGGGGGCTGCACCCAACCGGTGCTCGGGACGCGTTCCCCGGCCCGAACCCTCCGGTTTGATCCCCTCGGTCTCTGACCCTCACCCGGAGCCCCCGCTCGGTGCGGGCCGAAGCCGCCGGGACGGTCCCCGGGCTGGGGCGGACTCCGGTGCCCGCCGGGGTCCCCGCGGAGCACCGGGCACCGGGGCAGGGCCGGTCCTGAGCATCCTTCCGTCCTTCCGCTCCGCTGGGGAGGTGCCGGTGCCCGTCCCGGGGCCGGTCTCGGTGTGGGGGCGGTCCCGGGGGCGGGGCCGGGGTGTGGGGGCGGTCCCGGTGCCGGTGCCCGTTCCTCCGCCGCCAGCCCGGCCATGCCGTTCCCCGCCGCGCTGCTCCTCTTGGCTCTGCTGCTGCCGCCGCCGCCGCTCTCCCGCGCCGCCGAGAGCGAAACCGAAAGCGGCTCCCGGGAGCTACGGCTGGAAACGATCGTGAGCCCGGGAGGGAACGGGGGAACCGGGGACCGGGCGCCGGGGATCCACGCGGCCCCGTTGGACAGGCTGGGACCGGGGCGGGACCGGCAGGCACCGAGAGGGACCGGTGGCACCGGCGGCACCGGCGGGACACCGAGCACCGGCGGGACGGTGCCGCTCGGGGGGCACCGGGGAGCCCGGCCTGCGCACGGGGCGGGGGAGGAGGCACCGGGAGGCCCTGGCTGCGGCGGGAGGGAGCCACGGGGCACCGGGAGCACCGGGCTGCCATGGGAGGGCACCGGGAGCACCGGGCTGTGGCGGAGGAAGGCGGCGCACCGAGAACCGGGGGCCCGGCTGGGACTTCGGGGTGCTCGGGGGGCTGCGGGCGCGGGGGCTGCGGGGATCCCGAGGGGAGGGGGCTCCGTCCCGGTTCTCCGTGACCTCCCCGTTGCAGGTGGCCCCTCCCGAGGGCTGCACGGAGCTGTCGGCGCCGGGGGACACGGTGCACATCCACTACACGGTGGGGACGGGCGGGAGGAACACGTCAGCACTGCGCTCCCGGCGGGCGGGGCGGGGGGCACCGGCACCGGCACCGGCAACGGCACCGGGGCGGTACCGGGGGTGGTACCGGGGTGGTACCGGGGTGGGAAATGGGGCGGTACCGGGGTGGTACCGGGGTGGAACCGGAGTGAGCGTAGGGGTGGTGGCGGGGAGGGCATGAGGGCTGGACGAGGGGATGGTGCCATGGTGTCACTGGGAATGGCATGGGGACAGTGCCAGGATGGGCTCTGGTGGCACCTGGGGCGGCACGGGGGTGACACGGGCTGGGATAGCCCCAGGATGGGCTCTGGGTGGCACCTGGGGTGGCACGGGGGTGACACTGGGGCTGGCATGGGCACGGCTGGCACTGGGATCAACCCGGGGATTACCTTGGGATAGCCCTGGCACAGAGTGATCCAGAGTGTACCGTGACTGGGATGGCACTGGGGTGGCACTGGGGGGGCTGCAGGGACTGGGATCACCACAGGGATGGCACAGGGACTGGCATCAGCACAGGGATGGCACTGGGATGGCACAGGGATGGCACAGGGACTGGCATCAGCACAGGGATGGCACTGGGATGGCACAGAGATGGCACAGGGACTGGGATCAACCCCAGAGCAGCGCTGGCAGCCACGCAGGGGTGACCGTGGCAGTGACCCTGGCCATGCCCCACACAGGGCACCCTGGAGGATGGCAGGATCATCGACTCCTCGCTGAGCCGGGACCCCCTGCAGGTGGAGCTGGGCAAGCACCAGGTGATCCCTGGTGAGTGAGGGGCCAGGGGGAGCAGGGCTGGGGGGTCACCAGGGTAACCCCAACCGGCCCCACTCACCCTCACCCCACTCTGTCACAGGCCTGGAGCAGAGTCTGCTGGACATGTGTGTGGGGTAAGTGCACACTGGGGACACGGGGGTGGGCAGTGTCCCCTCCCCAGTGTCCCCACCACAATTTGTGGCACCAACGCTGTCACCGTGGCAGGGAGAAGCGCAGAGCCATCATCCCCCCTCACTTAGCCTACGGCAAAAGGGGCTCCCCCCCAACCATCCCAGGTGAGTGCAGCCCTCAGGGGGGTCCCTGTGGGGTCTCTGTGGGGTCCCTGTGGGGTCCTTGCTCAGGCTGTGCCCCCCTTGCAGGTGATGCTGTGCTGCGCTTCGAGGTGGAGCTGGTGGCGTTGGCCCGGGCCAGTTACTGGCAGAAGGTGCTGAATGAGGTGGTGCCACTGCTGTGCCTGGGGCTGGTGCCAGCACTGCTGGGCCTCATTGGCTTCCACCTGTACCGCAAGGCCAGCAGCCCCAAGCTCTCCAAGAAAAAGCAGAAGGAGGAGAAGAGGAACAAAGCTAAAAAGAAATAAAACCTTCCCCTTTTGGCATCTGTGGTTGCTCTTCCTGAGAGAGTGATGGGCACAGGGCAGTGGGAAGGGGCTGTGCACCCCTCAGCTCCCTGCCTGCCCCAGGGCCTTGATGGGTCCTGTCAGGTGACAGACTCAATGAATCCCAGAAATAACATCCTGCAGCACATTTTCAGGCAGTTTTGCTCTTTTAAGGCATATCCAGGAAGCCCCTGAGTCCCCAAACACCAGGCAGGTCTGCCAGGGAACCTCAGCTGGGAAAGGGGTCCTGGAGGTTGGTTGACCCCTCCCCAGAAGCCCTTGGGGTGCACCATGCCCAGTGTCCCTGAGTGTGGCTCCCCCCTCATTTCTGGGGATGTGGCTTTTGCTTGGTGGCAAGGAGGGCCCAGGGCTGTGATGGGTCATGTCAGACCTGAGCAGGAGGTGACAGACTCCATGAATCCCAGAAATAACACCCTGCAGCACATTTTCAGGCAGTTTTGCTCTTTTAAGGCATATCCAGGAAGTCCCTGAGTCCCCAAACACCAGGCAGGTCTGCCAGGGAGCCTCAGCTGGAGCTGGTGGAGCCAGGAAAGGGGTCCTGGAAGTTGACCCCTCCCCAGAAGCTCTTGGGGTGCACCATGCCCAGTGTCCCTGAGCATGGCTCTCCCCTCATTTCTGGGGATGAGGCTTTTGCTTGGTGGTAAGGAGGGGATGGGGATCTTTTGGCACCTTCTGGTTGATTGTAGCCCCCGCCAGGTACTGCTGGAGGAGCCTCCTTAGCTCCTGGTTCCTGTCTGCCAGGGCTGCCCGTGCCCTCTCCAGCCCCTTCTCCTCCAGCTTGGCCTTGTTGAACCTCTGCCAGAACCTCTCCAGCCCCATGTAGTCCTTCATGACCTGTGGGGAGGCAGCAGGGAGACTTTGGGGTCCCCATCCTGCCCCAAGCACCAGCTGGGGCATCCCCAGGGCTGAATCACAGCCTGAGGGTTGTGGTGGTGCCTCCTCACCCGTGCCAGGGGCTCGCTGGCCGTCTCCTCCAGGACCTTGCGGACTTTTTGCTGCTCCAACTCGCCCAGTGAGGAGGGGTAGAAGGGCAGCACCTTCTCCTCTTCCGTCTCCAGCCTGCGGCACAGCTCAGCCAGGCGGAGGAGGCGCTGAGCCTGGTGGGGACATCAGGAAGGGCAGGTGGGGACAGCAGGACGCGGGACACGGGGACAGTGCCCAACTCACCTTCTCCAGCAGCTGCTGCAGCGCCTTGAGGGTGGCACTGCACTGAGAGCTGAGCGTCACCAGGTGGGTGTGAGCCGTGGCGCTGGCCTGGGTGACCTGGGCACGGAGCTTTTGGAGTTTCTGGTGGGCGTCCTCCCGATCGCCCCGGATGCGCTGAGTTTGCTCCTCGCTCTTGCGCAGGTGAGCGGCGATCTGGGCCCTGGTGGCCGTCACCATGTCCTGGTGAAAAACAGCAGGGAAAGTCCCTTGGGGGAAATTCCTTCTTGGAAACAAAGGCCCAGCTTTGGGATGGGGGAAAATTCCTTCTTGGAAAGGGTGGCTCAGATTTGGGATGGGGAAAATTCCTTCTTGGAAATGGTGGCCCAGCTTTGGGTTGAGGGAAAATTCCTTCTTGGAAAGGAAGAATTTCCCCCAGCTTTAGGATGGGGGCAAATTACTTCTTGGAAAGGAGGAATTCCTTCTTGGAAAGGGTGGCCCAGCTTTGGGATGGGGGAAAATTCCTGCTGGGAAAGGTGGAATTCCTTCTTGGAAAGGAGGAATTTCCCCAGCTTTGGGATGGGGGAAAATTCCTTCTTGGAAAGGGTGTCCCAGCTTTGGGATGGGGGAAAATTCCTGCTGGGAAAGGTGGAACTTCCCCCAGCTTTAGGATGGGGGGAAATTCCTTCTTGGAAAGGAGGAATTCCTTATTGGAAAGGAGGAATTTCCCCCAGCTTTGGGATGGGGGAAAATTCCTTCTTGGAAACAATGGCCCAGCTTTGGGATGGGGGAAAATTCCTGCTGGGAAAAGGTGGCCCAGGTTTGGGATGGGGAAAATTCCTTCTTGGAAAGGAAGAATTCCTTCTTGGAAAGGGTGGCCCAGCTTTGGGATGGGGGAAAATTCCTTCTTGGAAAGGGTGGCCCAGCTTTGGGAAGGGCTGTTCAGGGCACTGGTTGAGGCAACGTCCCTGGAAGTGCTCAAAAACCACGTGGATGTGGTTTAGTGGTGGCCCTGGCAGTGCTGAGAGAACAGTTGGACTTGATGGTTGTAGAGACTTTTCCAACCTCAATAATTCCATGATTCCATGGCTCAGGCACTGCTCCACAAACTCTTGGGAGGCCCCTGCTCAGCCTGGCCTGTTGTCACCTCCTTGCCAGTGCCAGCTTGGGCTTGATGGGTCTCAGAGGCTTTCCAACCTCAACAATTCCATGATTCCATGGAAAAACGAGTGGGGAATGAAGGGTGAGCCCACTCCCACAACCACCCAGCACCCCCGCCGAAACCTGCAGCTTCTCCAGCCTCTTGGCCTGGGCGTTAATCTCGCAGGAAGTCTTCTCACACTTCCTCTTCAGCTCCTCAAACTCCACCTTCTTCTTCTCCGTGGCCTGGGCGTAGTTCCTGCGTGCTGTCTGGATCTGCTCCCACAGCCCCTCCAGCCTGGCCCCCAGCTGCAGCCGGCTGTACTGCTGATCCTGCCAGCACTGGGGGACACACGGGGGTTGAGGATTGCAAGGCAAGATGTTTTCCATTACCATCTGTATGGCAGATTATCCTTTGTCAAGTGGGCAGTTTGCCTTATCTGTCTCTTTGAGTGACCACATTCACACCTCCCTTGGGAGGGGACATCAGCTGATAGCAGCTATGGAATGTCCCTGCATGGCTGATAAGAACTGCAGCATCCCATTGGGAGATGAGAGCCCAGAGGGAGGAGCCAAGCATTCCTACCTGGACACAATCTGAGATTTCAAACATTCCTACCCAGATGGAATCTGAGATTTCAAACATTCCTACCTGGATACAATCTGAGATTTCAAACATTCCTACCCAGATGGAATCTGAGATTTCAAACATTCCTACCTGGATGCAATCTGAGATTTCAAACATTCCTACCTGGATGCAATCTGAGATTTCAAACATTCCTACCTGGATACAATCTGAGATTTCAAACATTCCTACCTGGGTACAATCTGAGATTTCAAACATTCCTACCCAGATAGAATCTGAGATTTCAAACATTCCTACCCGGATACAATCTGAGATTTCAAGCATTCCTACCTGGATATAATCTGAGATTTCAAACATTCCTACCCAGATAGAATCCAGAGGTTTTTGAGACACCAGCACAGCTTCTCCACTGGATTCCCCAGAGGAACAGCAGCTGCCTCTTCTTCCCCTGGATCTCCAGAGGCAGAATCCATCCTTCTCTACAGATCCCCCTTGCTCGAGCAGAACCACCCCTGACACTGCAGGGGGGCTGAGCCACAATTCCAATGGGACTGACACCAACACCCTGACCCACAGGGTGTCAGGTTGGGTTCTGACTCTCAGTGTTGTTTTGATTTACTGCATTGTTTATTTTATCCTTTATTTTTTTTTCTTTTCCCTATGAAAGAACTGTTATTTCCTGCTCCCATATTTTTGCCTGAGAGCCCCTTAATTTCAAATTTATAGCAATTTGGAGGGGTGGGGAGGGTTTACATTCTCCATTTCAGGGGAGGCTCCTGCCTTCCTTAGCAGACTCCTGTCTTTCCAAACCAAGACAACAGGTTACCCCCAAACCTCCCCTGGCATCCCTGCCAGCCTCTCCATGCCCCCTTGTGCCCCCTTGCCTTGTTTTTGATGTCGTCCCGGGCACTCTGGAAGTTCAGCAAGGCCTCCTGCTCATTCCTGGCATGCTCCTGCTCCGTGGCCAGCTCCATTTCCTGCAGGACCCAGCTTTCCCAGTCCTGCTGCTCCAGCATGGCCCTCCTGTGGGGACACAAGGCAGGGAAAAGGGGTTTCCTCCATTGTTGGGGAAGATGAAACAGGAAAGCCTTGTAAATATGATTGTCTGGCAAAAGATTTGGAGAATATGGAAACTACAAGTGAGATTGAAATGAAAGCAAGCTTTGAGATCCTTTAGTTACTGAACAGCTGGAAAGCAATGGTGTGGCTGCTGAAGGTGATCCCCTTTTGATGGAACAACACCCTCTGCTTGCAGACAGCCCCAAGGGGCAGAGCAGACCCTGCCAGCTTGGCAGAAGGGGCCCAAAGATTCTCATCTCTTCCCTTGTCCTGGGACCCCTGTGAACATCACCACACCCAGATGCAACATCCAGCTGGCCAAAAGTGTCTCTGAGGTGAAAACACCACACATCCAGCTGGCCAAAAATGTCTCTGAGGTGAAAACACTACACATCCAGCTGGCCAAAAGTGTCTCTGAGGTGAAAACACTACACATCCAGCTGGCTAAAAGTGTCTCTGAGGTGAAAACACCACACATCCAGCTGGCCAAAAGTGTCTCTGGGGTGAAAACACCACAGTTGCTGCTATTTGGTTCAGCACCGAGGGGCAGACAAGCTCAGGCACGGCAATATTGGTAATTATTCCAATACCCCATGAAATTCCACACCTCTCAGCCTCAAACTCGGCCTTCAGGGCGCCCACCTGGGCACTAAAGCCCTGCTCCAGGTAGCCCAGGCGGCAGCGCTGGAGGTGCAGCAGTTGGTCTGTGAGGTCCAGGTGGCTGCTCAGGGCTCGGTTCTGCTGCTCCTCTGCTTCCTTCAGCTCCATCACCAGCGCCTGGGGAGTTTTTTTGGGGGTTATAAGAGCTCCCTGACATCTCCCTCTGTCACAGATATATTTTATGGAAAATCATTTTGTTAGGATGTTTTTCTCCTGAGAAGCTGAGAGGCCTCAGAAATGAAATTTAAACAATAAATATCTGCTGTTGTAGAATGCAACAGGTGAATCTGTGATTGGTCTTATGTTGGTTGTTTTTAATTAATGGCCAATCACAGTCCAGCTGTCTCAGACTCTCTGGTCAGTCACAAGATTTTACTAAAATTCCATTTTTTCCTTTCCTTGATAGCCTTCTGATGAAATCCTTCCTTCTATTCTTTTTGTATAATATATATCACATATTTTAATATATATTTTATATTTATCATCTATTTTTAAATATATCTTATATAAAAATATATAAAAATATATTATAAATATAAGATATATATAGCATATATATCTCATAATAAATATATAATATATTTTATATATTTCTTATATTTTTTATATATATTATACTAATATACTATAATATACTATAAAATACCATAATATAATATAATATAATATAATATAATATAATATAATATAATAAATCAGCCTCCTGAAACATGGAGTCAAGATTCTCATCTCTTCCCTCCTCCTGGCACCCCTCCCCACCCTGCCAGCCCCAGAGTTGTGGTATTCACCTGCCCTCTGAACAGAGAGAAGCTGTGAGACAAGCAAAGGATGTCCATTGCTTCAAGTCCAAAGAGCTGAGTTTCAGGAGAAGGTAAAGAGCTGCTGGCTGGGTGGATTTCTAAATAGTTATTAATGATTTTCTTTGGCAGTTCTCTGTTTCAGGACTCTGCAGGTCTGTTTCAGAACCAGGAAGGAGCAGCAGTGTTCCAGATTGCAAGGCAAGATGTATTTATCACCATCTGTATGGCAGCTGTCTTTTATCAAGTGGGCAGTTTTCTTTATCACTCCTCCCTCGGGAGAGGACATCAGCTGATAACAGCTATGGAATGTCCCTGCATGGCTGATAAGAACTACAGCATCCCACTGGGAGATGTGAGTCCAGAGGGAGGAGCCAAGCATTCCTACCTGGATACAATCTGAGATTTCAAACATTCCTACCTGGATACAATCTGATATTTCAAACATTCCTGCCTGGATATAATCTGAGATTTCAAACATTCCTACTCAGATGCAATCTGAGATTTCAAACATTCCTACCTGGACACAATCTGAGATTTCAAACATTCCTACCTGGATGCAATCTGAGATTTCAAACATTCCTACCCAGATGGAATCTGAGATTTCAAACATTCCTACCCGGATACAATCTGGGATTTCAAACATTCCTACCTGGATAGAATCCGAGATTTCAAACATTCCTACCCAGATAGAATCCAGAGGTTTTTGAGACACCAGCACAGCTTCTCCACTGGATTCCCCAGAGGAACAGCAGCTGCCTCTCTTTCCCCTGGATCTCCAGAGGCAGAATCCATCCTTCTCTACAGATCCCCCTTGCTCCAGCAGAACCACCCCTGGCACTGCAGGAGGGCTGCAGCCACAATTCCAATGGGACTGATACCAACAGCCTGACCCACAGGGTGTCAGGTTGGGTTCTGACTCTGGCAGTGTTGTTTTGATTTGCTGTGTTGTTTATTTTATCCTTTTATTTTCTTCCCTATGAAAGAACTGTTATTTCCCGCTCCTATATTTTTTGCCTGAGAGCCCCTAAATTTCAAATTTATAACAATTTGGAGGGGTGGGGGTTTACATTCTCCATTTAGGGGTGGGTCCTGCCTTCCTTAGCAGGCACCTGTCTTTCCAAACCCAGACAACCAGGGATGTCACAGAGCAGCATCTCCAGGGAATGGACCTTCTCCTGAAACTCAGCTCATTGGATTTGAAACCATGAACAGTCTCACAGCTTCTCTCTGTTCAGAGGGCACATGAGCACCACCCAGAGTCACCTCAATGGTGCCATCCTTGCAGTCCATGACCCTTGAGAAGGTCTGGCTGAGGATCTCGATGTCCTGGCGCAGCTCTTGGTCCTTGGCCTTGCGTTGGGCCGAGCGCCAGAGGGTGCGGACCTTGTGGAGACCCCACGTGCTGCTCTGCTCCTCCCGTTTCAGCTTCTCCTGTGGAGGGGCCGTGGGAGGTGGGAAAGGGGCAGGAGTGGGTTTGGGGTGCCTCTGCTGTCTGGGGGTTCAGCAGAACGGGGGCAGCACCAGCCCTGGCAGGGGTGATGGGGAAAGTGCTAAGGAAATTTGCTGGGGAAAAGTGGGGTGGAGTTTGGAGGGGATCAGGGGAGGCTGCAGAGGGGTCCCAGACCTGCATGAAGCGGGTGAGCAGCGCCCTCTTGATTTTGGCCTCCTCCTCCTCAACCAGCGCTTGTCTCTGCAGCAGCAGCAGCTCAGCCTCGGCTGATGTGGGGGCAGTGAGATGGGATCTCGCCATGGCTGGGGGAGGGGACACGGCAGGAGGGGTCAGGGTGTGCATGGTGACCCCTCCATGTCCCCCCCCAAGGCCCGTTCCACCTGCCCAGTTCCCCACATTATGGGGTACCCCACACCCCATAACCTTCTGCCTCCGTCCCCAGGCTCCCCCAGGCCCGTTTCCTTGCCCCTCCACTTAGAAGCACCCCCAGACCCCACCAACCCCTTCTTGCCCCCTCTCCCCTTCCAGAGACCCCCCCAGACCTGTCCCCACCTCCCTCCCCAGGCCCCAGGGCCCATTTCCCGCTGTCCATCCCCACCTCCAGAGCCCTCCTAGCTCACCCCCCTCCCTCCTACGCTCCCCCAGCACCCACCGCCCCTTCCAATGGGGTCTCCCTCCCCCCAGTTTGGGGTCCCGTCCCCGGTACCGGCTCCGGTCCCGGCCCGGCTCGCGTCCCTCCGGTCTCCCGGCAACGGCCGCTGAGGGGGCGGGGCCTCCGCGGCACTTCCGCCCTGACCCGCACGGGCGCCCCCTGGCGGTCAAGAGCGCGCTCGCAACCCCCCCTCACGGGGCGCGTCCCGCCGGTTCTGCCTCTCTACTATTGGCCGGCGCTCCGGGATTCCCCGCGCTGATTGGCGGGCGGGCGCCGCCGTGGGCGGGCCCTGCAGCCGGCGGGGTATATAAGGGCGCTGCGGCGGCGGGGCGCAGGGCGGTGGGTGGGTGCGAGCACGGGGGACCCGTGCGCGCCGCCGCCATGCGGGAGCGGAGGCCGGCACCGGCCGCCCCGGCCCGGTGCAAGCTGGTGCTGGTGGGTGACGTGCAGTGCGGCAAGACGGCCATGCTGCAGGTGCTGGCCAAGGATTGCTACCCCGAGGTGAGCCCTGACCGGCACCGGGCAACCGGCAGCGGGCGCCGGTAAAGCGGGACCGACCGGGCGCTGACGCTCTCGGTGCCGTTGCAGACGTACGTGCCCACCGTGTTTGAGAACTACACGGCGTGTCTGGCCAGCGAGGAGCAGCGGGTGGAACTGAGCCTCTGGGACACCTCCGGTACCGGGGGGAGACACGCACGGTGCATGTTTGGGGGGTTGGCGGGGGCTCCGGTACCGGGGGAGTGGGACGGGGGCTGCCCCGGGCCTGATCGGGGAAGGTGCTTTGGGGTTTTTGGGCGGTCGTGGTTGGGATGCTGCAGTGAGCGGGGGGTCCCTGCAGTGGGGGTGTTTTGGCATCCCGAGGGTGTTTTGGGGACCTGCAGCGCGGGGGGGGAGGGCCCTTGGTGGCCTTATTGGGGTCTCGGGGCTGTTCTGGGGGGCCGGGGGTGTTTTGGGGTCCCTGCGGCGGCGCAGGGAGCTCGGTGACCGCGCTGAGGGGGGGTTCAGGTTTAGGGTCATAGCCGTGGGTGTGGGGGCACAGGCACTCCCCAGGGACCGACCCCACAGTCACAGGGGGGGTCGGGGACTGGGGGGGGTCACAGGAGGCTGAACCCCTTCCTTGGGGGGGGAGGGTCCCCACACCGCTGAGCCCCCCCTGCCTGAATGGGGCGCATTATGGGACACCCCGCTCTTCTCCTTCCTCGGGCACCCCGAATATTTTGGGGGTGGTGGGGGGGTCGGGGCAGCCCTGCCCGGTGCTGCAGTGTCCCCCCCGGTGTGCAGGGGGGGTCCCCGCCGGTCCCCGGTTGCCATGGCGATGCGCTGGCGCAGCCTCTTTGCTATTCCGTGCACGGAGCGTCTGGGCTGCGAAACCCCTCCGAGGCCTTTTGGGGGGGCCGGGGGGGTCTGGGGGGGGACACCCCGGAGCCCCCCACCCCATTGACCCCCCCCAACCTCCCGCACCCCCTCCCCGCGCCGCGTCCCCCGCAATCCCGGGTGCGGTGCTGGCGGCTCCGTGTCCCCGGGGACCCCGGGGGGATGGCAGCGTGTGGCACCCCCTCCTCCGGTTCCCCCCCTATCCCGAGACCCCCTCGGTGCTGCCGGGGCTCCCCAAAATGGGAGGGGGGGCGGGGGGGTTGTTACATAAACACCGCGGGCTCCATTTCCCGCTGCCTGGCGAAGGCGCGATGCGACGCTCATGGGCTGCGGGGACGGAGGTGGCGTTTTTGGGGGGGTTCCGGAGCTGTGCCCCTCTCCCCGGCCCCAGCGGGGCTCTGTCCCTTTTGGGGGGTTCTAGGGCTGTGTGTCCGTCTGTCCCTTTTGGGGGGCTCTAGAGCTGTGTCCCTACCCCAAGCAGGAATAGGGCTGTGCCCGTTTTGGGGGGCTCTGTCCCTTTTGGGGGGCTCTGGAGCTGTGTGTCCGTCTGTCCCTTTTGGGGGGCTCTAGAGCTGTGTCCCTACCCCAAGCAGGAATAGGGCTGTGCCCGTTTTGGGGGGGCTCTGTGCCTTTTGGGGGGCTCTGGAGCTGTGTGTCCGTCTGTCCCTTTTGGGGGGCTCTGGAGCTGTGTGTCCGTCTGTCCCTTTTGGGGATCTCTAGAGCTGTGTCCCCACCCCAGGCAGGAATGGGGCTCTGTCCGTTCTGGGGGCTCTGTCGCTTTTGGGGTCTCTAGAGCTGTGTGTCCGTCTGTCCCTTTTGGGGGGCTCTAGGGCTGTGTGTCCGTCTGTCCCTTTTGAGGAACTGTGTCTGTTTTGGAGGGCTCTGTCCCTTTTGGGGTCTCTAGAGCTGCGTTTCCACAGCAGGTAGGAATGGGGCTAGGTCTGTTTTGGGGGGCTCTGTCCCTTTTCAGGGGGTTCCAGAGCTGTGCCTCTCTCTCCAGGCAGGAATGGGGCTCTGTCCCTTTTGGGGGGTCTCTAGAGCTGTGGGTTTCATACCGTGGGTATGAATCAGGCTGTGTCTGTTTTGGGGGGGTTGTGTCCCTTTTGGGGGGCTCTAGAGCTGTGTCCCTGTGTCCTTCCTGGGGTTCTCTAGAGCTGTGAGCCACCACCCTGAGCAGGAGGGGAGCTGTGTCTGTTTTGGGGGGCTCTGTGCCTTTTGGGGGTCTCTAGAGCCATGTCCTCACCCTGGGCAGGAATGGGGCTGTGTCTGTTTTGGGGGTCTCTAGAGCTGTGTGTCCGTCTGTCCCTTTTGGGGAGCTGTGTCTGTTTTGGGGGACTTTGTCCCTTTTGGGGTCTCTAGAGCCGTGTGTCCGTCTGTCCCTTTTGGGGAGCTGTGTCCATTTTGGAGGGCTCTGTCCCTTTTGGGGGTCTCTAGAGCTGAGTCCTCACCGTGGGTATGAATCAGGCTGTGTCTGTTTTGGGGGGGTTGTGTCCCTTTTGGGGGGCTCTAGAGCTGTGTCCCTGTGTCCTTCCTGGGATTCTCTAGAGCTGTGAGCCACCACCCTGAGCAGGAGGGGAGCTGTGTCTGTTTTGGGGGGCTCTGTCCCTTTTTGGGGTCTCTAGAGCTGTGCCCCCACCCTGGGCAGGAATGGGGCTGTGTCTGTTTTAGGGGCTGTGTCCCTTTTGGGGATCTCTAGAGCTGTGTCCCCACCCTGGGCAGGAATGGGGCTGTGTCTGTTTTAGGGGCTGTGTCCCTTTTGGGGATCTCTAGAGCTGTGTGTCTGTCTGTCCCTTTTGGGGAGCTGTGTCTTCTTTGGGGGGCTCTGTGCCTTTTGGGGAGCTGTGTCTGTTTTGTGGGGCCTTGTCCCTTTTGGGGTCTCTAGAGCTGTGTCCCTTTTGGGGTGCTCTGTCCCTTTTGGGGTCTCTAGAGCCATGTCCCCATCCCCGTCAGGACAGGGGGCTGTGTCTGCTTTAGGGGCTCTGTCCATTTTGGGGGGCTGTGTCCCATTTGGGGTCCCTAGAGCCGTGTCCCCACCCTTGGCAGGAATGGGGCTCTGTCCCTTTTAGGGGCTGTGTCTCTTTTGGGGGGCTCTGTCCCTTTTGGGGTCCCTAGAGCCGTGTCCCCACCCTTGGCAGGAGTGGGGCTGTGTCTGTTTTAGGGTTTGTGTCCGTTTTGGGGGGCTCTGTCCCTTTTGGGGTCTCTAGAGCTGTGTCCCCACCCTGAGCAGGAAGGGGGCTCTGTGCCTTTTGGGGGCTCTGTGCCTTTTTGGGGGGCTGTGTCCCTTTTGGGGTCCCTAGAGCCGTGTCCCCACCCTTGGCAGAAATGAGGCTGTGTCTGTTTTAGGGTTTGTGTCCATTTTGGGGAGCCCTGTCCCTTTTGGAATCTCTAGAGCTGTGCCCCCACCTCAGTCGGGACGGGGGGGCTCTGTGCCTTTTGGGGGGTCTCTAGAGCCTTACCCCCACCCCAAGCAGGAATAGGCCTTTGTCCCTTTTGGGGGGCTCTGTCTCTTTTGGGGGTCTCTAGAGCTGTGTCCCCACTTAGAACAGGCATGGGGCTCTGCCCCTTTTAGGGGGGTGCTCTGCCCCTTTTAGGGGGGTGCTCTGCCCCTTTTGGGGTCCCTTTTAGGGGGGTGCTCTGTCCCTTTTGGGGTCCCTTTTAGGGGGGTGCTCTGCCCCTTTTGGGCTCTCTATTACCCATGCCCCCACCCCATTTCGCCCGGGGGGGCCGTGTCCCTTTCCCAGCCCCCCTTTCCCGTGTCCCGGGGCTGGGGGGGCTCAGCCTTGACCCCCCCGTTTCCCCCAGGCTCCCCCTACTATGACAACGTGCGGCCCCTGTGCTACAGCGACTCGGATGCCGTCCTGCTCTGCTTCGATGTCAGCCGGCCCGAGACCCTCGACAGCGCCACCAAGAAGGTGGGGAGGGGGCCCAGAGCCCGGGACGGTGCCCCCGGGGTGGTTGGGGGGGTCAGGGATGTGGGGATGCCAGCTTGGGGGGGTCCCCGTGGGGTTTGGGGGGCTCGGGGATGTGGGGACTCTGTCCTGGGGGTATTTCTGTGGGGTTTAGGGGGTTCAGGGATGTGGGGATGCTGTCCTGGGGGTATTTCTGTGGGGTTTAGGGATGTGGGGATGCTGTCCTGGGGGTATTTCTGTGGGGTTTAGGGGGTTCAGGGGTGTGGGGACACCATCCTGGGGGTATTTCTGTGGGGTTCAGGGGGTTCAGGGGTGTGAGGATCTGTCCTGGGGGTATTTCTGTGGGGTTTGGGGGGCTCCTGTGGGGTCTGGGGTATTCAGGGATGTGGGAACACCAGCCTGAGGGGTCCCTGTGGGGTTGGGGGGCTCAGGGATGTGGGGACACTGATGCTGTGGGGTTTAAGGGTCTCAGGGATGTGGGGACACCAGCCCGAGGGGTTCTCATGGAGTTTGGGGGGCTCACAAATGTGGAGACACGAGCCTGGGTGGTCCCTCTGGGTTTGGGGGACTCAGAGATGTGGGAACACCAGCCTGAAAGGGTCCCTGTGGGGTTTGGGGGCTCAGAGATGTGGGGGCACTGACGCTGTGGGGTTTGGGGGCCTCAGAGATGTAGGGGCACCAGCCTGGAGGGTCCCTGTGAGGTTTAGGAGCTCAGGGATGTGGGGACTCTGTCCTGGGGATATCTCTGTAGGATTTGGGGGCATTCAGGGACATGGGGACACTGTCCTGGAGGTATCTCTGTGGGATTTGGGGGGGTTCACGTGGGGTCTGAGGGGTTCAGGGATGTGGGGACTCTGTCCTGGGGGTATTTCTGTGGGGTTTGGGGGGTTCCTGTGGGGTCTGGGGGGGTTCCTGGGGGTATCTCTGGAGGATTTGGGGGCATTCAGGGATGTGGGGACTCTGTCCTGGGGGTATCTCTGTGGGGTTTGGGGGGTTGAAGGGGTATCTATGGGGTCTGAGGGGCTCAGGGACATGGGGGCACTGTCCTGGGGGTGTTTCTGTGGGATCTGGGGGATTCCTGGGGGTATCTCTGTGGGGTTTGGGGGCTCATGGATGCGGGGGCACTGTCCTGAGGGTATCTCTGTGGGGTTTGGGGGTTCAAGGATGTGAGGACACTGCCCTGGGCACATTTCTGTGGGATCTGGGGGATTCCTGGGGGTATCTCCGTGGGGTCAAGGCTGGCACATGGAGACACCACCCTGCCGTGGGGTGACAGGGGGAGGCTTTTGGGTGTCCCCTGTCCCTCTGAGAGGTGCCCTGACCCCTCAGTGGAAGACAGAAATCCTGGATTATTGCCCCAACACCCGGGTGCTGCTCATCGGCTGCAAGACGGACCTGAGGACAGACCTGAGCACGCTGCTGGAGCTCTCGCACCAGAAACAGGCGCCCATCTCCTACGAGCAGGTCTGGGGGGGCCCGGAGGGTCTGGGGGGGCCCGGAGGGTCTGGGGGGGTGGGATTGGGGTGTCCCGGTGCTCTGATTATGGGGGGGGTTTGGTGGGATCCCAGTGTTTGCAGAGGGGTGATTTTTTGGGGTGTCTCGGTGGTCTGATATGGTTTTGGGGTGATTTTTGGGGTGTCCCAGTGGTCTGATACGGTTTTGGGGTGATTTTTGGGGTGTCTCGGTGGTCTGATACGGTTTTGGGGTGATTTTTGGGGTGTCCTAGTGGTTTGATATGGGGGTGGGTTTGGGGGGACCCTGATGGTTTTGGGGGATGGCTTTGGAGTGTCTCGGTGGTCTGATATGGTTTTGGGGGGTCCTGGTCTTTGTGGGGGTGATTTTTGGGGTGTCCCAGTGGTCTGATATGGTTTTGGGGTGATTTTTGGGGTGTTTTGGTGGTCTGATATGATTTTGTGGGATCCTGGTATTTCTGGGGGTGATTTTTGGGATGTCCCAGTGGTCTGATATGGTTTTGGGGGATCCCAGTGTTTTTAGGTGTGATTTTTGGGGTGTATTGATGGTCTGATATTGTTTTGGGGTGTCCTGGTGTTTGTGGGGGTGATTTTTGGGGTGTCTCGGTGGTCTGATATGGTTTTGGGGTGATTTTTGGGGTGTCCCAGTGGTCTGATATGGTTTTGGGGAATCCCAGTGGTTTTAGGTGTGATTTTTGGGATGTCCCAGTGGTCTGATATGGTTTTGGGGTGTCCTGGTGTTTGTGGGGGTGATTTTTGGGGTGTCCCAGTGGTCTGATATGGTTTTGGGGGATCACAGTGTTTTTAGGTGTGATTTTTGGGGTGTCTCGGTGGTCTGATATGGTTTTGGGGGATCCCAGTGTTTTTAGGGGTGATTTTTGGGGTGTCCCAGTGGCCTGATATGGTTTTGGGGGATCCCAGTGTTTTTAGGTGTGATTTTTGGGGTGTCTCGATGGTCTGATATGGTTTTGGGATGTCCTGATGTTTGTGGGGGTGATTTTTGGGGTGTCCCAGTGGTCTGATATGGTTTTGGGGGATCCCAGTGGTTTTTAGGTGTGATTTTTGGGGTGTCCCAGTGGCCTAATGTGGGAGTGGGTTTTAGGGGACCCCGGTGTTTGCACAGGGGTCAATTTGAGGTGTCCCAGTGGTTTTGGGAGTGGATTTGGGGTGTTCTGATGTTTGTTGAGGTGGATTTGGGGTGTTCCAGTGGTCTGATATGATTTTGTGGGATCCTGGCATTTCTGGGGGTGATTTTTGGGGTGTCCCAGTGGTCTGATTATGGGGTGGGTTTTGGGGGATCCTGGTGTTTGCACAGGGCTCAGTTTGGGGTGTCCCGATGGGTTTGGGGCTCAGTTTAGGATATCCCAATGACTTTGGGCTGTCCCCATGGGTTTGTGGGGCTCAGTTTGGGCTGTCCCAATGTTTGGGATATCCCAGTGGGTTTGGGGGCATCCTGGTGTTTGTGGGGGTGGATTTGGGGGTGTCCTGATGTTTGTGGGACTCACTTTGGGCTGTCCCGGTGGATTTGGGCTGTCTTGATGGATTTGGGATATCCCAATGACTTTGGGCTGTCCCGGTGGGTTTGGGTTGTCCTGGTCTTTGTGGGGCTCACTTTAGGGTGTCCTGGTGTTTGTGGGGGTGAGTTTAGGGGTGTCCTGATGTTTGTGGGACTCACTTTGGGCTGTCCCGGTGGATTTGGGGCTCATTTTGGAATATCCCGATGTTTGGGGGTGTCCTGGTGTTTGTGGGGGTGGGTTTGGGATATCCTGGTGGGTTTGAGGTGTCCCTGTGCTTGCACAGGGCTCAGTTTGGGTTCTCCTGGTGTTTGTGGGGCTCACTTTGGGGTGTCCCGGTGGATTTAGGACATCCCGGTGTTTTTCGGATGTCCCGGTGGATTTGGAGGTATCCCGGTGTTTGTGGGGCTCGCTTTGGGCTGTCCTGGTGGGTTTGGGATATCCCAATGGGTTTGGGGCTGTCCCTGTGGTGTTTGTGGGGCTCAGTTTGGGCTGTCCCGGTGGATTTGGGGCTGTCCCGGTGGATTTGGGCTCTCCTGGTGTTTGTAGGGGTGAATTTGGGGCTGTCCAGGTGAATTTGGGATATCCTGGTGGTTTTGGGCTCTCCTGGTGTTTCTGGAGCTCAGTTTGGGGCTGTCCCAGTGGATTTGGGATACCCCAATGGGTTTGGGGCTCAGTTTGGGATATCCCAATGGGTTTGGTGCTGTCCCGGTGGCTTTGGGGCACCCCAATGGGTTTGGGGCTCAGTTTGGGATATCCCAATGGGTTTGGTGCTGTCCCAGTGGCTTTGGGGCTCAGTTTGGGATACCCCAATGGCTTTGGGGCTGTCCCGGTGGCTTTGGGGCTGTCCCAATGGGGGTTTGGGATATCCCAATGGGGCTTTGGGGCTGTCCCGGTGGCTTTGGGGCTGTCCTGGTGGTTTTGGTGCTGTCCCGGTGGCTTTGGAGCTCAGTTTGGTGCTGTCCCGGTGGGTTTGGGGCTGTCCCGATGGGTTTGGGGCTCAGTTTGGTGCTGTCCCGGTGGCTTTGGGGCTGTCCCAATGGATTTGGGGTACCCGAATGGGTTTGGGGCTGTCCCGGTGGCTTTGGGGCTCAGTTTGGGGCTGTCCCTGTGGCTTTGGGGCTGTCCCAATGGATTTGGGGTACCCCAATGGGTTTGGGGCTGTCCCTGTGGCTTTGGGGCTGTCCCAATGGATTTGGGGTACCCCAATGGGTTTGGGGCTGTCCCTGTGGCTTTGGGGCTGTCCCAATGGATTTGGGGTACCCCAATGGGTTTGGGGCTGTCCCGGTGGATTTGGGGCTCAGTTTGGTGCTGTCCCAGTGGATTTGGGGTACCCCAGTGGGGGTTTGGTGCTGTCCCGGTGGCTTTGGGGTACCCCAATGGCTTTGGGGCTGTCCCGGTGGATTTGGGGCTGTCCCAGTGGATTTGGTGCTGTCCCGGTGGCTTTGGGGTACCCCAATGGGTTTGGGGCTGTCCCGGTGGCTTTGGGGTACCCCGGTGGGGGTTTGGGGCTGTCCCGGTGAATTTGGGGCTCAGTTTGGGGCTGTCCCGGTGGCTTTGGGGTACCCCAATAGGTTTGGGGCTGTCCCGGTGGCTTTGGGGCTCAGTTTGGGGCTGTCCCGGTGGCTTTGGGGCTGTCCCAATGGATTTGGGGTACCCCAATGGGTTTGGTGCTGTCCCAGTGGATTTGGGGTACCCCAGTGGGGGTTTGGTGCTGTCCCGGTGGCTTTGGGGCTGTCCCGGTGGCTTTGGGGTACCCCAATGGCTTTGGGGCTGTCCCTGTGGCTTTGGGGTACCCCAATGGATTTGGTGCTGTCCCGGTGGCTTTGGGGCTGTCCCGGTGGCTTTGGGGCTCAGTTTGGGGCTGTCCCGGTGGATTTGGGATACCCCAATGGATTTGGGGCTGTCCCTGTGGCTTTGGGGTACCCCAATGGATTTGGGGCTGTCCCGGTGGCTTTGGGGCTCAGTTTGGGGCTGTCCCGGTGGCTTTGGGGCTGTCCCTGTGGCTTTGGGGTACCCCAATGGATTTGGGGCTGTCCCGGTGGCTTTGGGGTACCCCGCCGCCTGACTCCGCTCTCCGCCAGGGCTGCGCGGCCGCCCGGCAGTTGGGAGCCGAGGGTTACCTGGAGTGCTCGGCGTTCACCTCGGAGAAGAGCGTGCACAGCATCTTCCGGGCCGTGTCCGGGCTGTGCCTGAGCAGCGCCGCCCCGCAGCCGCCGCGCAGCCCCGGCCGCAGCCTCTCCAAGCGCCTCCTGCACCTCCCCAGCCGCTCCGAGCTCATCTCCTCCACCTTCAAGAAGGAAAAAGCAAAAAGCTGCTCCGTCATGTGAAGGGGGGAAGGGAATCACACACACACACACACACACACAGAGCTCCTTCCTCCCCACCCCAAATTTGGGAACCCCCCCCACCCCTCCAAGAGCAGGGAATGGGGTGTGGAGGGGCTGGGTAGCGTTTGGGAGGTCCCCCCCCTGCTCTGAAGGAGGGTTTGGGGTGCTGCCCTTGTGCCCTTGCCCTGGGAGGGGGGTTTGGGGAGGGCTTCACCCGGTTCCCAACCCTGAGGGGGTCCCTGGGGGGTTTGGGGTACTCAGACCCTCAGGGACACCAACCCAGGGGGGTCCCTGGGGGGTTTGGGGTGCACAGAACCTCAAGGACATCAACCCTGTGGGGTTTGGGGTGCACAGAACCTCAAGGACGTCGATCCTGTGAGGTTTGGGGTGCACAGGACCCTGGGGACATCAACCCTGTGGGGTTTGGGGTGCTCAGACCCCCAGGGACACAAACCCAGAGGGGTCCCTGCAGGGTTTGGGGTGCTCAGACCCTCGGGGATATCAATCCAAAGGGGTCCCTGGGGGATTTGGGGCACACAGGACCCTGGGGACGTTAACCCAGGGGGGTTTGGGGTGCACAGGACCCTGGGGACACCAATCCAGGGGGGTCCCTGGGGGATTTGGGGTACTCAGACCTTGAGGGACATCAACCCAAAGGGGTCCCTGCGGGGTTTGGGGTGCTCAGACCCTCAGGGACATCACCTGGGATGGTTCTTGTGGGGTTTGGGGGACACAGGGATGCCGTCCTGGGGATCCCTATGGCATTTGGGGTGCACAGGACCCTATGGACACCAACCCAGGGGGGGCCCTGGGAGGTTTGGGGTGCACAGGACCCTGGGGACACCAACCCTGTGGGGTTTGGGGTGCTCAGGACCCTGGGGACACCAATCAAGAGGGGTCCCTGCAGGGTTTGGGGTGCTCAGACCCTCAAGGACATCAACCCAGAGGGGTTCCTCAGGGGTTTGGGGTGCTCAGAACCCTGAGGATGCCAATCCAGAAGGGTCCCTGCGGGGTTTGGGGTGCTCAGGACCCTCAAGGACATCACCTGGGATGGTTCTTGGGAGGTTTGGGGTGCACAGGATCCTGGGGACATCAACCCAGAGGGCTTTGGGGTGCTCAGACCCTCAGGGACATCACCTGAGGTGGCCCCTGTGGGTTTGGGGGACACAGGGATGCCATCCTGGGGATCCCTGGGGGGTTTGGGGTGCTCAGAGCCTCAAGGACACCAACCCAGGGGGGTCCCTGTGGGGTTTGGGGGACACAGGGACGCCGTGCCGGGGATCCCTGTGGGGTTTGGGGTGCACATCATGGGACTCATCCATGGACTCATCCTGTTCTCTCCCCCTTCCCCCCATCCCTCATCTGCTGCTTGGCCCTGGGGGACCCTGTGGGTTGGGGAGGGGGGAGGGGGGGCTGTTTTATGGACTATATTTTGGGGGGGGTGGGGATAGGGGGGGGTGTCTCTGTTCCATGTCAGTGTTATTAAAAAAGCTTATTTATTATCAGAAATATAACACCTACCTATGTGCAGCCCTGCCTGGCCCTGTGCTTTGGGGAGGGATCGTGGGTTTTGGAAGCTTTTGGAATGTTTTGGTGTCACTGCTGATGGTGACACTGATGTGATCGGGGGTGTCTTTTGGGGAGGGGGGTGCCAAAAGGGTCCCCCCACCTCTTCTGCCCCCAAACTCTGCTTGGGACCCCCCTATCTTGTGAATGGGGGGGTGGAGGTCCTGCAGGGACACTGATCTGGGGGTCCCTCGTGAGTTTGGGGTGCGTGGGGCTGCTGATCTGGGGGGGTCCCCGTGGGATTGGGGGGGGTGCGGGGACATGGGGGACACTGACTCGGGAGGGTTCCTCCAGGCTTTGGGGTGCTCTAGACCTTGGGGACCTCATTTGGGTAAGCAGGAGGTGCTGCCTGCGGGCTTTGGGGGGGCTCAGGGCCACGGGGACACCGTCCCGGGGGACTCTTTGCCGTGGGGAGGGGGGAGCTGCCGCGCGGCGGAAGGATCACGGGGCGCGGCGGTTCTGTGACCGCGCAGGGGTGCCGGGAGCGCGCGGGGGACGCCGGGAGCTGTAGTCCAATGGCGCGAAGGCTGCCGGGAGCTGTAGTCCCGCGCCGTCCCGGTAAGCCCCGCGGGCCCGGCAGACATGGCGGCGGAGCGGCGGCGCTGAACGCGGGGCTGCGGCGGTGAGCGGAAACCGGTGGGACCGAGCGGGGGGCACTGCAGGGAGCGAGAGAGGGGCCCAGGGACTGCAGAGCCCCGGTGCCGCGGCACCGGGCAGAGCCCCGGTACTGGGTACCAGCGGCAGGGCCTGGAGCGCCGTTGCGCCGCGTCCCCCGGGCCTCACGGAGCCTTTCCGGGGTCCCTCAGGGCTCCCCGCGCCCACTCCCCGGGGCTCCCCGTGCCTTCTCAGGGTCCTCCCTTCCCTCTACGTTCTCTCCTCGGGGCCTTCCAGCCCTTCCCGCTCCTTGTTGGGGTCCCTCTGTGCCCTCTCGGGGGTCCCCCAGGTCCCCCCCTCCCTCCTGAGGGTCCCTTTGAGCTCATCCCGCGTTTTCCTCTCCCTTCTGAGGGTCCCTTTTCTCTCTCTCCCACCTGAGGGTCCCTTTGCGCCTTCCCAGGATCCCCTTTCCCTCCTGAGGGTTCCTTTGCGCTCTCCCGCGTTCACTTCTCTTTCCCGAGGGTCCCTTTTCTCCCATCCCGGGTTCCCCACTCCCTCCTAAGAGTCCCTTTGCGCTCTCCCCGGGTCCCCCTCTCTCTCCTCAGGGTCCCTTTTTGTTCACCCTGGGTTCCCCCTCTGCCTCCTGAGGGTCCTTTTGCGCTTTCCCCGGATCCCCTCTCCCTCCTGAGGGTTCCTTTTCCCTCATCTCTGGTTCACCCCTCCCTCCTGAGGTTCCCTTTGAGCTCATCCCGCGTTCCTCTCTCCCTCCCGAGGGTCCCTTTTCGTTCACCCCAGGTCCCCCCCTCCTTCCTGAGGGTCCCTTTTTGCTCTCCCCGGGTTCCCCCTTCCCTCCTGAGGGTCTCTTTTCCCTCATCCCGGGTTCCCCCTTCTCTCTTGAGGGTCCCTTTTCTCTCTCCCCGGGTCCCCCTCTCCCTCCTCAGGGTCTCTTTTTGTTCACCCTGGGTTCCCCCTCTGTCTCCTGAGGGTCCTCTTGTGCTCTCCCCGGATCCCCTCTCCCTCCCGAGGGTCCCTTTTCTCTCATCCCGCCTTCTCTTCTCCCTCCTGAGGCTCCCTATTTGCTCATCCCGGGTCCCCCCCTCCCTGCTGAGGGTCCCTTTGCGCCCTCCCAGGGTCCCCTCTCCCTTCTGAGGGTCTCTTTTCCCTCATCCCGGGTTCCCCCTTCCCTGCTGAGGGTCCCTTTTCTCTCATCCCGCGTTCCCCTCTCCCTCCCGAGGGTCCCTTTTCATTCACTCCGGGTTCCCCCTTTCCTCCTGAGGGTCCCTTTTTGCTCTCCCCGGGTCCCCCCCTCCCTCCTGAGGGTCCCTTTTCGCTCATCCCGGTGTCCCCCAGCTCTCCCTGCTTCTTTTCAGCATCTCTCTGTTCCCTCCCCGGGTCCTTTGACATCTCCCCATTCCCTCCTGGCGGTCTCTTCGACCTCCCCACTCCTTCTTGGGGTCCCTCTCTTCCATCACAACCCCTCTCTCTCCCTCCTGGGTCTCTCCCCTGCACCCCAGTTTCCCTCCCGGTCCCCCCCTGACCCTCCCGGTGTCCACCTCCCCACAGATGGCCGGAGAAGTGGCGGACAAGAAGGATCGGGACGCATCCCCGGTGAAGGAGGAGAGGAAACGTTCCCGCTCCCCGGAACGGGACCGGGAACGGGACCGGGAGCGCAAGGGCTCCCCCCCGGCCAAGGAGCGGAAGCGGCACCGATCCCGGGAGCGCCGGAGGAGCCGCTCCCGATCCCGGTCCCGCTCCAAGTCCACAGAGAGGTGAGGCAGCTCCGGGGCTCCCCGGGCTTTGGGAAGAGCTTTGATGGGTTTGTCAGTGGGAAATAAAAAGTTGTGAGGGGAGGAGAAGTGTTGTGAAGGCTTTGTATTGATAATTAATAAATCTGTATTATTATATTAGTAAATACAATTGTATTTATTATAAAAATTTTATAAAAATATTATATTCAAAATATATTATAATTATAAAATTATTATATTCATAAATATATTACTGTTAATATATTTTTCTTTATACTCTTTTAAAAGGGTATAAAAAATTGTTAACAGTATTTATTTATTTTAAGGAGGTTATAAAGAAAAATTTATTAACAGTATTTATTTATTATAAAGAAAAATGTATTAACAGTATTTATTTATTTTAAAGAGGGTATAAAGAGGCTCTCTTTTAAAGTTTTGAGCCTGCTCTGTCTTCCTCCTCACCCTGCCTCACAGCAGGATTGAATACACTGGGGATTGGGCAGCACTGAGCCCACCACACTCACTGCTTCGCTGGCCAGGAAATATCAAAACTAACCAAATCTCAAATTTATCCCTGTGTTTTGGGAAGAGCTTTGATGGCTTTGTCAGCGGGAAAGAAAAGGTTGTGGGAGGAGAAGAAGTATTGTAAAGATTTTGTTATGATTCTTGTTACTCTTTATTTTAGTTACGGTTAATATATTATTCTTTATACTCTTTTAAAAGGGTATAAAGAAAAAATTTTTAACAGTGTTTATTTATTTTAAAGAGGGCATAAAGAAAAAATTATTGACAGTGTTTATTTATTTTAAAAGGGTATAAAGAAAAAAATATTAACAGTATTTTTTTATTTTAAAGAGGGCATAAAGAGGCTCTCTTTTAAAGTTTTGAGCCTGCTCTGCCTTTTTCCTCACCCTGCCTCACAGCAGGATTGGATGCACTGGGGATTGGGCAGCACTGAGCCCACCACACTCACTGCTGCATTGGCCAGGAAATATCAAAACTATCCAAATCTCGAGCTGACAAACCAAAACCAGTGCAGAGGGTGGGTGAGGGCTGTGGGGCCGTGCTGGGACCCCCCTGTGGAGCTGTGACCCCCCTGTCCCCCAGGGATCGGCGGCACAAGGAGCGGGACCGGGAGCGCAGCAAGAAGGAGCGGGACAGGGACAAGGATGGGCACCGGAGGGACAAGGACCGTAAGCGGTCCAGGTGGGTCCTGTCCCTTTTTTGTGGGGTTCCTGCTCTCCCCTGAATCCCCTGGAGGTGGGGGATCCCCCAGGGCTGTGCTTGGTGTCTTATTCCTGGTGTTGTTTTCTTTGGAAGTTTGTCCCCGGGCAGGGGGAAAGACTCCAAGTCTCGGAAGGATCGGGAGGCACGGAAAGCAGAGGAAGAGGAGGAAAATGCCCTGAAGAAGGAGAAGGTGAGGAGGGGGCAGATGGGGCTTGGATGGAAGGGGCTCCAGATCCCTGGGGAGTGGCTCCAGGGGATTCAGATACCCAGGAGTGGCTCCAGGGGATCCAGGTCCCCAGGAGTGGTTCCAGGGGGATCCAGGTCCCCAGGAGTGGCTCCAGTGGATCCAGGTCCCCAGGAGTGGTTCCAGGGGGATCCAGGTCCCCAGGAGTGGCTCCAGTGGATCCAGGTGCTTGGGGAGTGGTTCTAGGGGATTCAGGTCCCCAGATGTGGTGCTGACATCTGACCTCACTTGCAGGCACAGCCGCTGTCCTTGGAGGAGCTCCTGGCAAAGAAGAAGGCAGAAGAGGAGGCAGAAGCCAAGGTGGGAGAAGGAACAGGAGCCTTTTCCCTCTGCTGGGGGTGTGGATGTTTGTGGGGACCCCAGGAGGGAACAGGGAGGGCTGAGAAACTTGGGGATGCAGAGGGACCCCAGGAGGGATCATGGGATGGAGCAGGGAGGGCACATGGGGGGCTCTGGAGACAGGGGAGGCCTGGTGGACCCCCAGGAGGGAGCAGAAAGACCTTGGGAGGGAACAGGGAAGGGTGAGGGGCACAGAAGGGCCCTAGGACAGAAAGGAGGTTTGGGGGACACAGGGAGAGCCCTGGCAGGGAGTGGATATGTCTGAAGGATCCAGAGAGGGACAGGAGGGAAATGGGAGGCCTGGGGGGGCTCAGGAGGGAGCAGAGAAGGCTGAGGGGACCCCAAGCAGCACAGGGGGTGGCAGGCAGGCCCAGTGTGACCTTTCCTCTCTGCCATCCCAGCCCAAGTTCCTGTCCAAGGCGGAGCGGGAGGCCGAGGCCCTGCGGCGGCGGCAGCAGGAGGTGGAGGAGCGACAGCGGCTGCTGGAGGAGGAGAGGAAGAAGAGGAAACAATTCCAGGAGATGGGCAGGAAGATGCTGGGTAAGGACTCATCCCTGTAGCCCCCTAGCCAGCCCTGGGGGTGGGTGCTGGCTCTGAGCCCCTTCCCCTGCTCCCCAGAAGACCCCCAGGAGCGCGAGCGCCGGGAGCGCCGGGAGCGCATGGAGCGGGAGACCAACGGCACCGAGGATGAGGAGGGCAGGCAGAAGATCCGGGAGGAGAAGGACAAAAGCAAAGAGCTCCACGCCATCAAGGTGGGGCTGGGGACTGGTCCAGGGGGGCTGGGGGGAAGATGGGGGGTCCCACTGAGCCTGGGGTCCTGCAGGAGCGGTACCTGGGGGGGGTGAAGAAGCGGCGGCGCACGCGGCACCTCAACGACCGCAAGTTCGTGTTCGAGTGGGACGCATCAGAGGACACCTCCATCGACTACAACCCCCTGTGAGTGCTGGGTGCCCCTAGGGCTGGGAGTGGCCCTGAAGGGTGCAGGGCCTGCTCCTGATGCTCATACCCTGCTCCAGGTACAAGGAGAGGCACCAGGTGCAGCTGCTGGGCCGTGGCTTCATCGCCGGCATCGACCTGAAGCAGCAGAAACGGGAGCAGTCGCGGTTCTACGGGGACCTGATGGAGAAGAGGAGGACACTGGAGGAGAAGGAGCAGGAGGAGTGAGGTTTTGGGGAAGCTGGGAGGATGCTGAGGGTTGTGTGTGTGGGGTCATGGCTGGCTTAGCTTGGTTGGGATGTGGAGCTGGGCTGCAGCAGATCCTGCAGGAAATTGGCAGAAGTGTCCTAGAGGCACAGGGTGAGCCTTTCTCCTTCCCCTTCCTCACTCCCTTTTGTTATTCCTTTTCTTGCCCTGCCCTCATTCCCTTCCTTTGTCTGCCTGTCCTCATCCCCGTTTCTCCCATCCCCTTTCCCATTTTCCCATTCCCTTTTCCTTTATCCTCCTTTCCCCTTCCCCATTCCCCTTTCCCTCTCCCTTTTCCCTCATTGTCTTTTCCCCATCCCGCTTTCTCTGTCCCTCTCCCCTTTTCCCTCATCCCCCTTTCCCCTTCTCCCCTTTCCTCCTCTCCCTTCCCCTCCCTTTCCCTTTCCCCCATTTCCTTTTCCCTTTCCCCATTCCCTTTTCCCTCTCCCTTTCCCCTATTCCCTTTTCCCTCATTCCCTTTCCCCCATCCCTTTTCCCCTTCGCTCTCACTTTTCCCCATCCCTCTTTCCCTGTCACTCTCCCCTTTCCTCCATTCCATTTTCCCCATCCCTCTCCCTTTCCCCTATTCCCTTTTCCCTTATCCCCCTTTTCCTATCCCCTTTTCCCCATCCCTCTTTCCCTGTCCCTCTCCCCTTTCCCCCATTCCCTTTTCCCTCTCCCTTTCCCCCTTTCCCTATCCCCTTTTCCCCATCCCTCTCCCTTTTCCCCATCCCTTCCCTCCCTCCCCAGGGCGCGGCTGCGGAAGCTGCGGAAGAAGGAGGCCAAGCAGCGCTGGGATGACCGGCACTGGTCCCAGAAGAAGCTGGACGAGATGACAGACAGGGACTGGCGCATCTTCCGTGAGGATTACAGCATCACCACCAAGGGGGGCAAGATCCCAAATCCCATCCGCTCCTGGAAGGACTCCTCCCTGCCCCCCCACATCCTGGAGGTCATTGACAAGTGTGGATACAAGGTGGGCACGGAGAGGGTGGAGCTGGGGATGGGGGAAAAGGGGTGGTCAGGGATTCAGAGAGGGGGAACAGGGGAAGTTCTGCTCCCAACCTGCTCCCCCCGGCAGGAGCCGACCCCGATCCAGCGCCAGGCCATCCCCATCGGGCTGCAGAACCGCGACATCATCGGCGTGGCCGAGACCGGCAGCGGCAAAACGGCGGCGTTCCTGATCCCGCTGCTCGTGTGGATCACCACCCTGCCCAAAATCGACCGGTGGGGACAGGGACACTGCCTGTGGGATGGGGGAGTGGCAGGGGGACACTGCCTGTGGGATGGGGGAGTGGCAGGGGGACACTGCCTGTGGGACAGGGGGAGTGGCAGGGGGACACTGCCCGTGGGACAGGGGGAGTGGCAGGGGGACACTGCCTGTGGGATGGGGGAGTGGCAGGGGGACACTGCCTGTGGGACAGGGGGAATGGCAGGGTGACACTGCCCGTGGGACAGGGGGAGTGGCAGGGGGATACTGCCTGTGGGATGGGGGGAGTGGCAGGGAGACACTGTCTGTGGAACAGGGGGAGTGGCAGGGAGACACTGTCTGTGGAACAGGGGGAGTGGCAGGGGGACACTGCCCATGGGACAGGGGGAGTGGCAGGGTGACACTGCCCATGGGATGGGGGGAGTGCCAGGGGGACACTGCACAGGGGTCAGGACAGGGTGGCACTGTGGAGGTGACAGGATGGGGTGACATGGTGACACTGCAGAGGGGTTGAGATATGGTGGCACTGTGGAGGTGGCAGGGTGACACTGTCAGGGGATTGAGGCAGAGTTACAGAGTGACAGGATGGTGTGACAGGGTGATGCTGCAGAGGGGTAGGACAGAGTGGCACTGTGCAGGTGACAAATGGGGTGACAGGGTGACACTGTCAGGGGATTGAGGCAAAGTTAGAGTGACAGGATGGTGTGACAGGGTGACACTGTCAGAGTATTAAGGCAGGGTTACAGGGTGACAGGATGGGGTGACAGGGTGACACTGTCAGGGGATTGAGGCAGGGTTACAGGGTGACAGGATGGGGTGACAGGGTGACGCTGCAGAGGGGTCAGGACAGAGTGGCACTGTGCAGGTGACAGGATGGGGTGACAGGGTGACACTGTCAGGGTATTAAGGCAGGGTTACAGGGTGACAGGATGGTGTGACAGGGTGACACTGTCAGGGTATTAAGGCAGGGTTATGGGGTGACAGGATGGTGTGACAGGGTGACACTGTCAGGGTATTAAGGCAGGGTTCCAGGGTGACATGCTGGAGGGGACGGGGTGACACTGGAGGGCACACGTGTGGCACTGTGAGTGACACACCCATCTCCTGCCATGCTGCAGCATCGAGGAGTCAGACCAGGGGCCCTACGCCATCATCCTGGCCCCCACCCGTGAGCTGGCCCAGCAAATTGAGGAGGAAACCATCAAATTTGGGAAACCCCTGGGCATCCGCACCGTGGCCGTGATCGGCGGCATCTCCCGCGAGGACCAGGGCTTCCGGCTGCGCATGGGCTGCGAGGTGAGTGCTCAAAGGGTCTCTGGTGTTGAGATCACCCCCAGGTGTTGGAAAATCTCTTTTTCCCAGCCCTGAGACTGAAGAAGTCAGGGTTCCTTGGCTCTCCTTCTCAAGGTTGTTTATTTTTTTGTTATCTTTAATGTTCTTTCTCTGACCTGCTGAGATCTGTCCAGCACATTGGTTCGTGGCTGTCTTGGTTTGGAAAGACAGGAATGTGCTAAGGAAGGCAGGAGCCCTGAAATGGAGAATGTGAAACTCCCCACCCCTCCAAATTGCTATAAATTTGAAATTTAGGGGCTCTCAGGCAAAAAAATATGGGAGCAGGAAATAACAGTTCTTTAATAGGGAAGAAAATGAAAGGATAAAATAAACAATGCAGTAAACTAAAATAACACTGCCAGAGTCAGAACCCAACCTGACACCCTGTGGGTCAGGGTGTTGGTATCAGTCCCGTTGGAATTGTGGCTGCAGCCCTCCTGCAGTGTCAGGGGTGGTTCTGTTGGAGCAGGGATCCTGTAGGAAAGGGTGGAATCTTCCTCTGAGGATCCAGTGGAAGAGGCAGCTGCTGTTCCTCTGGGAAATCCAGTGGAGAAGCTGTGCTGGTGTTCCAGAATCTCAGATTGTATCCAGGTAGGAATGTTTGAAATCTCAGATTAGATCCAGGTAGGAATGTTTGAAATCTCAGATTGTATCCGGGTAGGAATGTTTGAAATCTCAGATTGTGTCCAGGTAGGAATGTTTGAAATCTCAGATTCTATCCAGGTAGGAATGTTTGAAATCTCAGATTCTATCCAGGTAGGAATGTTTGAAATCTCAGATTGTATCCAGGTAGGAATGTTTGAAATCTCAGATTGTATCCAGGTAGGAATGCTTGGCTCCTCCCTCTGGGCTCTCATCTCCCAATGGGATGCTGTAGTTCTTATCAGCCATGCAGGGACATTCCATAGCTGCTATCAGCAGATGTCCCCTCCCAGGGAGGAGTGATTGTGGAAGAGATAAGGAAAACTGCAAAACTGCCCAGTTGACAAAAGACAGCTGCCATAATAGGTGATAACAAAATACATCTTGCCTTGCAATCTGAAACAATGGCACACTGACCACCTTAGGCTGGAATTATCTTTTTATACTAAAAACTACATGTACAATATTTACAATAATTTTCCAATACCTATCACCTGTGTTAGACAGTTTGTCTCTACTCTAAACCAATCCCAAAGTTCCACCATCACAGCAGAAAATGGAGGCCAAGAAGAAAAAGAAGGAGAGACTGGACACACCCACATTCCTTCATCTTGCCTCTTGAACCCCCATTCTAAAAACCCCAAAATTCTACATTTTCACCCTGTGATAAATTCACAATCATTCTACTCAAACTCTTGTGGTTTGTAACTCCTCCCACAAAGTTGATAATTGTTTCCATGGGTGCTTGTCTGCCTTTATGATGGGATGATTAATGGAGCTAAAATGACAGGAAAATAATCCTAATCCCATCTCCCACTCCCAGTTTACTTTTCAAAATTGTTAAAAAAAAAACCAAAAATTGTTACAAACAAATTTTTAACCCATGGAAAACACGGAGTCCAAGACACACAGAGGGGTCTTTGTGGGATCATTCCTGCTTCATTGAGGGATGAACCCCTGCCCCACTGGGGTTGTCAAACACACAGAGGGGTCTTTGTGGGATCATTCCTGTTTTCATTGAGGGATGTTCCTGCTCCATGGGAATAGTTCCTGCCCCACTGGGGTTGTCAAACACACAGAGGTGTTTTTGTGGGATCATTCCTGCTTCACTGAGAGATGTTCCTGCTCCATGGGATCAGTTCCTGCCCCACTGGGGTTGTCAAACACACAGAGGTGTTTTTGTGGGATCATTCCTGTTTTCATTGAGGGATGTTCCTGCTCCATGGGATCAGTTCCTGCCCTACTGGGGTTCTCAAAGACACACAGAGGGGTCTATGTGGGATCATTCCTGCTTCAGTGAGGGATGAACCCCTGCCCCACTGGGGTTGTCAAAGACACACTGAGGTGTTTTTGTGGGATCATTCCTGCTTCAGTGAGGGATGAACCCCTGCCCCACTGGGGTTGTCAAACACACAGAGGTGTTTTTGTGGGATCATTCCTCCTTCACTGAGGGATGTTCCTGCTCCATGGGATCAGTTCCTGCCCCACTGGGGTTGTCAAACACACAGAGGGGTCTTTGTGGGATCATTCCTGCTTTCATTGAGGGATGTTCCTGCTCCATGGGATCAGTTCCTGCCCCACTGGGGCTCTCAAAGACACACAGAGGGGTCTTTGTGGGATCATTCCTGCTTTCATTGAGGGATGTTCCTGCTCCATGGGATCAGTTCCTGCCCCACTGGGGCTCTCAAAGACACACAGAGGTGTCTGACTCTGAGCCAAGCTCTTCTGAGGCCTTCAAGGTCTCTGAAGGTCTCTGCTTCTAGGGCAGTCAGAGGAATTTCCTGACAAGTGGGGGGGATCTTGGGGGGTCAGCTCAGCCTTGGGCTGCTCCCACCAACCCCCCTGTCCCCCCAGATTGTCATTGCCACCCCGGGCCGGCTCATTGACGTGCTGGAGAACCGGTACCTGGTGCTGAGCCGCTGCACCTACGTGGTGCTGGACGAGGCCGACCGCATGATCGACATGGGCTTCGAGCCTGACGTGCAGAAGATCCTGGAGCACATGCCTGTCACCAACCAGAAACCTGACACTGATGAAGCTGAGGACCCCGAGAAGATGTTGGCCAACTTTGAGTCCGGGAAGCACAAGTACAGACAGGTGGGTGTGGGTAAGGGGTGCCCAGGAGGGTTCCTGTGGGGTGGGGAGGGAGAATTTGGGGTTTTTGGGGAAGGGGTTGAGGGGGTGGGAGTCACGTTTCTGCTCTGTGGTGGAGGAATGTTCCTGCCTCACAGTGGAGCTTCCTGCCCTATGAGGGGTCATTCCTGCCCCACAAGGGGACATTTTTGCCCTGTGGGGGCATTTCTGCTCCATGGGGGACATTCCTGCCCCTCTGGGTCATTCCTGCCCCTCTGGGGTCATTCCTGCCCCACTGGGTGATGTTCCTGCCCCTCTGGGATCATTCTTGCTCCATGGGGGATATTCCTGCCCCACTGGGATCATTCCTGCCCCTCTGGGTCATTCCTGCTCCATGGGGGATATTCCTGCCCCACTGGGATCATTCCTGCCCCTCTGGGTCATTCCTGCCCCTCTGGGTGATGTTCCTGCCCACTGGGATCATTCCTGCCCCTCTGGGTGATGTTCCTGCCCACTGGGATCATTCCTGCCCCTCTGGGTGATGTTTCTGCCCCTCTGTGTGATGTTCCTGCCCCTCTGGGTGATGTTTCTGCCCCACTGGGATCATTCCTGCCCCTCTGGGTGATGTTCCTGCCCCTCTGTGTGATGTTCCTGCCCCACTGGGGTCATTCCTGCCTCTCTGGGGGGACACTGCCAGCTGACAGGACATCCCTGTCCCCTTGCCCTGCAGACTGTCATGTTCACAGCCACCATGCCCCCCGCCGTGGAGCGCCTGGCCCGCAGTTACCTGCGGCGCCCGGCCGTGGTTTACATCGGCTCCGCGGGCAAACCCCACGAGAGGGTGGAGCAGAAGGTGTTCCTCATGTCTGAGTCCGAGAAGAGGTGAGGAGCACGGATTTGGGGCTGGCCTTGGACCTTCAGCATCTCTTTGCTCATCTGTCTCCTCTTCCTCCTCCTCCTCCTCTTTCTGCTCTTACAGGAAGAAGCTGTTGGCCATCCTGGAGCAGGGCTTCGACCCACCCATCATCATCTTCGTCAACCAGAAGAAGGGCTGCGATGTGCTGGCCAAGTCCCTGGAGAAGATGGGGGTGAGGCTGGGCTGGGAGGGGGTTGTGACCGTGTTCACAGGGGTCTTGGATGAGGGAAGAGATGAAATCTGACTCCGTGTTTCAGAAGGCTTGATTTATTATTTTATGATATATATTATATTAAAACTATACTAAAAGAACAGAAGGAAGGGTTTCATCAGAAGGCTGGCTAAGAATAGAAAAAGAAGGAATGATAACAAAGGCTTGTGGCTCAGACAGAAAGTCCAAAACAGCTGGACTGTGATTGGCCATTAATTAGAAACAACCACATGAGCCCAATCATGGATCCACCTGTTGCATTCCACAGCAGCAGATCATTATTATTTACATTTCATTTCTGAGGCTTCTCAGCTCCTCAGGAGGAAAAATCCTAAGGAAAGGATTTTTCATAAAAGATTTCTGTGACAGGGGGTCACCCTGAGCCCCGTCCCCCTCGTCCCCACATGGGGATTATGGAATTTTTTGTCACTTGGGGTCACCAAATGTGGTGTTCAGAGAGGTCCCAGGACGAGGGAAGAGAAGAGAATCTTGACTCCATGTTTTATAAGGCTGATTTATTATTTTATGATAATAAAGATTTTATATAAAAAATAGATTAAAAATAGATTGTATATTGTATATATATTTATATACAATATAAAATCTATTTTTAATCTATTTTATATGTATATATTTTTATAATATATTTTTAATATATTTTAATATATTTTTAAAATTTATATTTTATTTTATTTTAAATTTTATTTTATTGTATTTATATTTTATTTTAAATATTTATAATTTTTAATATATTTTTATAATTTATTTATATATATAAATATATATTTATATCTATAGATATAAAAATATATACATTTATATATATTATATATATTCATATATTTATATATAGATCTATATAATAGATTTTATATTTTATATTAAATAGATTGTATATTTTCTATTAAATAGATTGTATATTTTATATTAAAGATTTTTTATTTTATATTTTATATTAAAAGAAAATGAGATATTAAAACTACACTAAAAGAATAGAAGAAAGGATTTCATCAGAAGGCTTGAAAGGAATAGAAAATAATGATAATAAAGTCTTGTGACTCACCAGAGTCCAAGACAGCTGGGCTGTGATTGGCCATTAATTAAAAACAACCATATGAGACCAATCAAAGATGCCCCTGTTGCATTCCACAGCAGCAGATAACCATTGGTTTTCTTTTCCTCTGAGGCCTCTCAGCTTCTCAGGAGAAAAAAAATCCTAATGGAAAGGATTTCCCATAAAATATATCCGTGACAGAGATGTGCCCCCATTGCCCCCCCTGTTCCCACAGTACAATGCCTGCACCCTGCACGGTGGCAAGGGCCAGGAGCAGAGAGAATTCGCCCTCTCCAACCTCAAGGCTGGAGCCAAGGACATCCTGGTGGCCACGGACGTGGCCGGACGTGGCATCGACATCCACGACGTCTCCATGGTGGTCAACTACGACATGGCCAAGAACATCGAGGGTGAGGCTTGGGGGGCATCAGGGGGGCACTGGGGGGGGGGTGTGCCCATGCTGGGGGGTTCATCCTGGTGTTCCCTGCACTGGAGGGGCTTTGGGAGGTTGCTCAGCCCTGGTGCTGCTACACTGAAGAGGCTGTGATGTTGCCCAGCTTTGGTACTGGCTGTGCAGGGGGTGCCTGGCCCTGGTACCCCCTGCCCTCACCAATGGGGGAGCAGAGGTGCCCAGCCCTAGTGCTGAGGGTGTGGAGGGTGCCCAGCCCTGGTGCTGAAGGTGTGGAGGGTGCCCAGCCCCAATGCTGAGGTTATGAGGGTGCCCAACCCCAGTACTGAGGGTGTGGGGGGATGCCCAGCCCTGGTGCTGAGGTTATGGGGGGTGCCCAGCCCTGGTGCTGAGGGTGTGGGGATCCCCAGCCTCAGTGCTGTGGTTGTGGGGGATGCCCACACCCGTTGTTGAGGGTGTGAGGTGTGCCCAGCCCCAGTGCTGTGGTTGTGGGGGATGCCCAGTCCCGGTGCTGCCTCTGTCAGGGGGCTGGGGGGGATTCCTGGCATTGGTTCTTGGGGGTAGGGGGGTGCCCAGCCCTGGTGCTGCCACACTGAGGGGTCTGTGGAGTGCCCAGCCCTGGTGCTGGGAGGGCAGGGGGTGTCTGGGCCTGGTACTGGGGGCACTGTAGGTGCCCAGCCTGGGTTCTGGTGCTGTGTGGGGTGCCCAGCCCCAGTGCTGCCACACTGAGGGGTCTGTGGAGTGCCCAACTCTGCCTCTGGAGTGCAGGGGATGCTGCAGGGAGTGCCCAGCCCTGGCACTGCCCACACCAAACCCTTCATTTCCCCCCTCCCAGATTACATCCACCGCATTGGGCGCACGGGCCGAGCAGGGAAGAGCGGCGTGGCCATCACCTTCCTCACCAAGGAGGACTCCACGGTGTTCTACGACCTCAAGCAGGCCATCCTGGAGAGCCCCGTGTCCTCGTGCCCCCCCGAGCTGGCAAACCACCCCGATGCCCAGCACAAGCCGGGCACCATCCTCACCAAGAAGCGGCGGGAGGAGACCATCTTCGCCTGAGGCCCCCCCTTTGTCACCCCTCTGGGGACAGCAGGACCAGCAAGGCTGCCAGGACTGCTCTGGCTGCTCTTTTTCCCAGCTCCTTGTGCAACCCCAGGACTGCCCACAAGCAGAGATTGGGGCTGGGATTATCCCAAAATATCCGCCCCGTTCTCCCATTCCCTTCCCAGTTTCCCCATGGAGCGGAGGAGCTGCTGGAGGCTGTTTGGGGGCCGGTCCCTCCCTGCTGCCAGGGTGGGGCTGGGTTTTTTGGGGTTTTTTTTTGGCTGTCCTGGGGACTGTCTGCACCTCATCCTTTGGGTTTTTGGGGTTTATTTTTTGTAGCTGAAGCTCCAGGCTGCAGGAATAAACCGGCAGCGGCGTTACCGGTGTCACCTCCTCGTCCTCTCCCTTCCCCGGGTGCCGTTGCCCAGCCCCTGGGTGCCACCTCCCTCCCATGGGGACAGAAGCCAGCAGTGCCCTAAAGGGGCATTTTGAGGTACTCAGCACCCCCTCCCCAAACCAGCTTCCCCCACCTCCCCTCCACAGACACAGACACCAAGCACCTCTGAGCACTCGTGTGTGTTTCTGAAACCAATTACAGGGAAATCAGTGCTTTCTACAAAAGAAATTATAACAAATCTGTGGCCCCCACCCCATTTTCCCCCCCCTTCCCACCAATAATGGCCGCGGGGGGAGCTCAGCCCACGCCAGGACCCCCATTCGAGGGCGGTGGGTGCCGTATTTACAGGACTGTGGTGACGTGCGGTGACAGCATGGGGACGCTGGGGACAGGGCAGTGGGTGGTGCAAGCGTGGTGGAGCAGCCCCCGCAGCCCGGGCGGCCCCCGAGGGACCCTCCCCATGGCGGGGGCAGGGCCGGGGTGGCCGCGGTGACCGGGGGCGGGGGGATCGGTGCAGAGCGAAGCGAGTGGTGTGAGCCACTCCTCCCGGGGGTCCCATGCAGGGGTGGGGAGGGGTGGGCCAGGTCCCGGGGGGGGTGAGCAGGCACCTTCCCTTCCTTCCTCGGCTCCGTGCGGGCTGGGGGATGCTGCTACAACCGCCCCCCCCCCCCCCTTACCTCCCCTTTTTATCGGGGGGGGCACCCACTGTCCATGGCAGCTGCCCTGCGGACAATGAGCCGACCTGTGATGGGTGGGGAGGACACTGAGGCAGGGCCAAGGCGTGTGTTTGTCCCCAGGCTCCCCAAAACTTCACCGGGGAGTCCCAGGGCATCCTGACCGCCGGGCTCTCCCCTCAACCTCGCTGTGCTTATGGCTGAAATCGTGCCCGGGGTGGGGCCGGGCCAGAGGAAGCTGCCGGTGCTGAGTTCGATTGTCTGAGCACCCCCAGCGCGGGGCTGGGGCGAGGCGGGGAGCGCCCGGGGTTTGGGGAGGGGCCGGTTCCCAGCCGTGCCCTCCCCTCTGCCAGCCCTAATAGCTGTCCTTGGCCCAGGGCCGGCTGCGCTGCCAGTTCCTGTCGTGGTTGCGCTCGCTCGGGCGCTCGGGCGTGCCGGGGCCGCTGCCGTGGTGGTGCCGGTGGGGCTGGTACAGGTCGGGGTAGGGGTCCCCGTACTCCTCTTCCTCCTCCAGGTGCCTCGAGCTGCGCTGGGACGTGGCCCCCCAAGGCTGGGGCGAGGTGTCCCCCGCCTCATCCGATGGCATCAGGCTGTCGTGCTCCAGCGGAGAGTGCTCGCCCCGCTCCCCCAGCAGCTGCTGGCTCTGCGGGCAGGGCGTGGAGAGGTGGGGGCTGCGTGTGCCCCCCGGCCCTGGCACCCTGGGCTGGGTGTCCATGGGAAGCAGGGAGGGGGCTCTGTGCCCTCCATCCCCATCTTTGGAGCCCTGTGCCAACTGTCCATAGGGAGCAGGGAGGGGGGGCTGGGGAGCTGCATGCCCCCCAACCTGGGCACCCCCATAAGGAGCACAGAGTGGGACCCCAATTCTGAACTGTGCACAGAGTGGGACCCCAATTCTGACCTGTGCACAGAGTGGGACCCCAATTCTGACCTGTGGACCCCTGTACCAGCTGCCCCTGGGGAGCAGGGAGGGGGCCGTGGGGACAGTTGGGGGGCTGTGTGTGCCCCCCGTGTGGCAGTGGCCAGTGGGGAGCAGGGGAGGGGGCATGGGGACAGTGTGGAGGGCCATGGGGACAGTATGGGGGGCTGTGGGGACAATGTGGGGGCTCTGTGTCCCCCCAGTTGTCAGTGGGGAGCAGGGAGGGGGCCATGGGGACAGTGAGGGGGGGCTGTGTGGCCCCATCACCCCTATGTTGAGTTCTCATGGGGACAGTGTGGGGGCTCTGTGTCCCCCCCAGTTGCCCCTGGAGAGCAGGGAGGGGCCATGGGGACAGTGGGGGGGGGCCATGGGGGCAGTGTGGGGGGCTCTGTGTCCCCCCAGTTGCCAGGGGGGGGGCCATGGGTTACCTGCAGGCCTGGCAGGCCGGTGGGCGAGGGCACGGCGTGGGGGGCGTGTGGCGGGTGGTGCGTGGCTCGCCAATAAACCTCCAGGTACTCAGCCAGGTGCTCGCAGGCGTCCTCCAGCTGGTTCTCATCCAGGATCACATCAAAGAGCTCCTGGGGGGGCGGGTGAGAGGGCTCAGGGAGGGCTCGGGGGTCCCCCCAGGCATGGGGGGTGGGGGGACGGGTGGCTCACCGGGGGACACTGCACCAGCTTGTCAGCTGCCATCATCTGCACGTTCAGGTGCTTCACCTGGGACTTTCCCCTGGACTTGATGAGGCGCTGCAGGACCTGGGGAGGGGACAGGGGGGTGACAGCACCGCGGGGGGCAGCCAGGACCCCTCCCCAGAGCCGTGGTGACCCCTCACCTTGGGGGAGGACACCTTGACGTAGACGATGATGGGTGCCAGGGAGGTCTTGGCCAGCTGGGCAGGGTGGTTGATGGTGTCAGCATCCAGCACCACCAGCTGCAGGGACTTGGCCAGCTCGAAGATTCGCTCGATCTCACTCTGCACCTCAGCTGGGGGGACACGGGGGGGGCTGTGTGAGGCTGGGCTGGCCCTGGGAGGGGGTCCCTGCACCCAGAGGGGGGAGCCTGGCCCCTCACCAATGCTGGAGCGGGTGGTGGAGCGCTCCAGGATCGCCTGCTTGCCCAGGTTGTTGAGGATGGAGCGCTTGGCCAGGGACAGGTCGGCTGTGATGTGGGTGATGGAGATCCTGAGGGGACACAGGGACGCCGTGGGCACCTGGGGACCCGCAGGCCGTGGCAGGAGGGGGGTTCTGGGTGGGGTGATGCTCTCACCTGCCATCGAATCTGTGCTTGAGGAAGTCGAAGAGAGCTTTCTGCATCATGTCGGTGACCTGCCGTGGGGCCGCCAGCCCGGTGAGCCACGGCAGATGGCACCGGCGGGGAGGTGGCAGCCGCTCAGCACCGTGCCACCGCCCTCGGCCGCGCCATCTGCCCTCTGCTGGCACGCCATGGGCAGGGAAGGGACAAGGAGCACGGGCCACCACCCTGAGGGCACAACGAGGCCACCCTGCATCCCCCCATCCATCCATACCTCGTATCCCTTCAGCGAGGGCCCCACCAGCACCACGGGCCGCATGGAGGGCACCACGTCGTAGGGTGGGATGTGTTGCGTCTGCAGGGGTACACGGGGGGTGTCAGTGCCCTGTGGTCCCACCCCCAGCCAGGGAGAGGTCAACGAGCCTATTCCAGAGAGGCACAGAATCCCAGAGCCCTCCCAGCCCCATAACCAGGGGAAAAAGGGGGGGGTCTCTGCTCCCAGCCCACCCCAGAAACAGCCACTGCCTGCAGCCCCCACCCCAGCACCCCCTGCACCTGGGACTCACCTGCTTCTGCTTCTGCTTGGCTTGGGGAGAGAAGAGACAGAGGTTGGTGACAGTCAAGTGGGGACTCCCTCAGGACACCCACGATTCCCCTGGGCCGAGATCTGCCCTTACCTAAGGAGGGGGGAGGCGATCGCCGGCTCCCGCTGTCGCCGAGGCCCGAGGCATTGCCAGCTCTCCTGGGGAACACGGGGGTGAGCGCGTGTTGGGGGTCCCAGAGTGGGGTCGGGGGTCCCATCCCTACCTGGCTTTCTGCTCCTGCTTCAGCCTCATGGCTTCCAGGCGCTGGGGGCTGGGGATGAAGGCGATGTCTCCCCCCTCCTTCACTAGGCGCCCGATCCACCAATCATTGCTGTATTTCTGAGCGAGGACAGGGCAGAGGTGAGAGCAGGGGAGGTGCCTGGCCCTGAGTAGACCCCCCCAGAAACCCCATCTGACCTCCTTGATGTGCAGGAAATCTTTGGCTTCGAAGTTGATGGCGGCTCCCTGCACCGGGCACTCCTCGTCCAGCGCCCCACAGTAGCTGACATTGGTGCGCACAGCGAAGGCGACCGGCTTGTGCTGGGGATTTTGGGGGCGATCAGCACCCCTGGGCCCCGGCAGCACCCCCGAGCCGTGCCCTGGGTGTCTCCCCATCCATACCTTGGCCCTCTCGAGCTGCTGCTGAGCCTGGCTCTCCACCTCGCGCCGGGCGCCCTCACGGTCCTCTTCCAGGGACACGTCGGAGTCCAGGGAAGGGCGGCTGGTGTAGGAGTCCGCCGAGCCCTGCGGGAGCGGGGCTCAGTGCCGGGGGGCTGCGAGGGGAACCCCCACAAGGAGGGACCTCGTGCCGAGGCGGTGCCAACCTCGGGAGGGGACCCTGCTGACCCCGTCCAGCTCTGGGGATCCACGCTGGCATCGAGCCGGGTGTGTCCGGTGGCATCACCCAGCACAGCTGCCCTGGGGTGCAGCCCCCACGTGCTGGGGGGGTCGCGGGTGAGGCCCCCACAGGCTCAGGGATGGGGAGATGACCCGTGCCACGCTGGGATGTGGATCTTACCCCTGTCCCCCCCAACCCACCCTGGGATGCTCAGCCCAGCACCCCCGGCTCCCCCTCCCCGCCGCGCCGGTATTTACCCACCGCCCGCTGCGCCTGGAACAGGCGCAGAAGCTGCGGTGAAATATTTATAGGTCCCTGAATGTGGCTGAGCCCCCCCCCCGAGGCCCCCCGGGCCCTGCCGGGCTGAGCTCAGCGCCGCCCCCCCCCCCGTTAACCTGCACATCCCACCCCGCTCACACCGGGGGGAGCCCGGACACCCCCTCCACCCCCCCCCGGGCAAAATGGATTCCCAGCACAGCCCCCCCCAACATGGCCTCCCCAGCACGGCCCCCCCAGCATCGTCACCGCGCCCCGAGCATCCCCCACCCCCCAGCATCGCCAGGATGGCTCCGCAGCGTTCCGGTGCTGCCCCCCGGCACGAGCCCCCCATTATCCCCAGGGAGTCCCCCGGTACAGCATCTCCAGCGACCCCTCCCCATGCAGCCCCCCCGGCCTGGAGCATCGCCCCCCGGGGGCCCCCGGCCGCGGGGATCGGGGTTCTCTCCCCGCCTGCTCCCGGTCCCGGTCCTGGCGGTGGCGAGGGGGGGGACGAGAGCGGTGGCGGCGGCGAGGAACAAAGGGCCGGGGGCTGGCACAGCAGCACCCCCCGCACCGGGCATGAGCCCCGCACCGGGCACGGCCCCCCCACCCCCGAGGCGCAGCCCCCTCGTGCGCCATCACCACCCCGGGGGGCGCAGAGCTCCCCCCGAACCCACCGCGACCCCCCGCGCACGGTCCCCCCGATACCGCGGCCGGTACCGGAGCCGGTACCTCGTTGAGCAGGAAGGTAGCGCTGGAGTCAGAAAACGACATAGACGGGGCGAGCCGAGCCGAGCCGCCCGCGCCCCCCCCCCGCCCCGCTCCACCGGCACCGGCTCCGGTTCCGGCTGCGGCTCGGGCTCCGGCTGGCCCTGCCCGCTCCGCCGCCACCGCCCCTTCCCGCCCCTCCCCGCCCCCGCCTCCCACCGCCCCCCCCGGGGCTCACGGAGCCGCCCCCGCCGCTCAGCCCGGGGGGGGGAGTGGGTGGGTGCGGGTTGGGGGTCGCCGTTCCCCGTTCACGGTGCTGGCGGGGGGTTCCGGCCCCTCTCCGGTGGGCACAGAGAGGGGGGCTGCGCTGGCAGCCGGGAGACCGGAGCGGTCCCGGTGAGGAGCACCCGGACGGGTCACCGGAACAGCTCCCGGTGCCCCGGTGGGGGGGGATAGTTTGCTAAGAGAGCTCCGGGTGAGAGGAGAGTCCCGGGGCAGCGGCGGAGGGGCTGTGCAGCCTGCTCCGGGTTCCGGGGCGGCGGCGGGGGGGTCCCGGTGGGTACCTCCATGCTCCGGTGCAGCGGCTCCGGTCCTGCCCCGAGCCGGCAGCAGCCCCGTCTGCAGGGCGAGCCCTGCGGCGGGGCCGGAGCCGCTCCCGCCCCCCCGCCGCGCCCCCCCCCCCTCCCGCCCCCGAGGAGGGGGGCAGCCACGGGCCCCGGGGGACCGGCCCGGCCCGCCCCGTTACCGGCCCCGGCGGGACCGGCCCGGGACAGCTCACGGCCGGCCCGGGGCCATCGGGGCAGCGCTCGGCGGGGTGGACGGTTCGGACAGCGGCGGCACCGCCCGCCGACACCGGCACCGGGCACCAGGCGTGGAGAACGGGCCCCGGTACCGGGCACATGGCGGGGCCCAGCCGGGCCCTCTCCGAGGTGCTGAAGGGGCCGCGCCGGGTGCTGGGCCGGGTCGCGGGGTCCCCGGGGGTACCGGGGAGTACCGGAACAGGAGGTGCTACCCCACGAGGGACACGGGATGCTCCGGCCGTCCTGCGCTTCCCGCGGCCGCCCCGACAGGAACCCCCCGCCCTCCGCGGAGCCTCCCCGGTACCCGCTCACCGCCGGCGGCCGGGGAGGGGGCGCAGCTCGGGGCCGGAGGAAACCGAAGCACCGGTGGAGGGGCGGCGGGGAGATCCGTGCCTCTCCCGGGCAGCGCGAGGAGCCGGCCCGGTGCCGGTTGAGGGAGCGGCAGGGGAGCCCCGCGGCCCCTTCTACGGCCCCGCCTGGCCCGTTCCCCTTCCGCTGCCTCAGTTTCCCGGGGCCGCCCCCCGCGCCGCAGTGCCGGTGCCCGCCGCCGGCCCGGCCCTGACGCAGCACTCGCTATTTTTAGCCGCGGGGAGCGGCTGTTGCGATGCTACCGGCGCCCGGTGCCGGCGCCCAGCCTCGGTCCCGGGGGAGCGGCGGGGCGGAGGCGGCCCCCGAGCTCCCTCCAGTGCGGAGGTTGGGGTGGGAGACGCTCGCTCCCCACCGTAGCTCCGCGCTTTAATGCGGAGCCGCAGCAGCGGCGGACCCGGGGCTGCCGAGGCTGCCCCGCCCCGGTGCCGGTCTCGGTGCCGGTCTCGGTACCGGTACCGGCCGCTCACCTGCCTGCGGAGGATGCTGGAGGTGGTGTCGGACGAGGTGCTGCCGTCCGAGCGCTTGAAGCGGCTCTTGCGCTTCGGGAGCCTCCGGGGGCTCTGCGGCGAGAGCGGGCGGTGAGCACCGGGCGGCTCCGGGCGGCTCGGCCCCGCCGCGGAGCCACCACCGGCGGCTCCCGGCTCAGCGGGCAGAACCGAACCGGGCCGCACGGGGCCCGCGACGGCCGGGAAGGCTCCGGCGTGCTCACCTGGAAGGAGCCGGAAGCGTCAGGCTGCGCCGGGGCGGACATCCCCGGCGGCGCCCACCGGAGGAGCCGCGGGGATCCCGGCGGGGCAGCCCCACACCGGACCGCGGCGCTCCGCGGGGAAGGGCCGCGCCGCCGCCACCGCCGCGCTCCGCATCACACGGGGCCGCCGGGGCGTCCCGGCCGTCCCCGCCCCCGCCCGCCCGCCCCCGCGCCCATCCCCGCGGCGGCCGCTCCGCGCCCCCGCAGCTGGGCAGCCACCGGGAGGCACCGGCAGCGGAGCCTGCCCACAACCCGCAGTGCTGCGGGGACCGGCCCCGCCGTACCGGGCAACGGGAGCCCCCCCCGGGGCCGCCGCAGCCCTGCCCACGCGTGTGCGGGGATGCGGGAGCCCCTCCGCCCGCATCCCACCGGGATGGCTCCCGCTGTCACCGTGCCCCTTCCACGGTGCCTTTTGCCACCCCCACACCGGGGCATCTCCCCCCCACCCTCCCACGGGGTTACGCCCCCAGAGACTCCCGCGTGGGGCGGGCGGGGCCGTGGGGGGCTCGCAGCCCCCCCACCCCACGCCCCGTGTCCCCGCCGTGCCCACGGTGTTGGCCGGTGCCGGTGCTGCGGCATCGCCGGACCGGAGGAGCAGAACGGGACCGGGGGTGCACCGGGAGCCCCACGGAGCCCCAGCAGGGCCCCCCCCACCCCCCGCGCGGCGGGACTTCCGCGTGGGGCCGCAGGGACACGGCCCCGCCGGCGGCTCCTAATTAATGATTAATCAGCGCTCCCCGGGGCCCGGCGCCGCCGCCGCGGCGGGGGAGGGAAGGGAAGGGAAGGGGGGGCACGGGAGGTTCTGCCACGGGGGGAGGGCAGGGCCGGTGCCACGGACACGCGTGGGGGTACCGGGGATGGGGAGCGCAGTGAGGAGGGACCCCTGTGCCAGGGTGGGCGTGAGGGTGCGTGGAAATGGGGGGGGTCTGCAAAGGGGGTGTGGGTGTGCAAATAGGGGGGGCTGTGAGTGTGTAAGGGTGAGGGTGCAAACAAGGGGGCTGTGAGTGTGTAAGGGGCGTGTCAGGGTGTGTGTGCAAACAGGGGGGCTGTGAGTGTGTAAGGAGGGTGTCAGGGTGTGTGTGCAAACAAGGGGGCTGTGAGTGTGTAAGGGGTGTGTCAGGGTGTGTGTGCAAACAAGGGGGCTGTGAGTGTGTAAGGGACAAGTCAGGGTGAGGATGCGTGTAAGAGGGGCTGTGAGTGTGTAAGGAGGGTGTAACGGGGGTGTGCAAGGGCTGTGTGTGTGAAGGTGGGGGTGGTGTGTGTAAAGGCTGTGTATGTGTAAAGGCGAGTGTGCAAGGGGTGGGTGTACGTGTGTGTGCAAGGCAGTGTGTGTGAAGTGTGTGGGGTGTGGGTGAGGGGAGTGCGTGCCCCCCTGAGCGTCTGTGTGTGTGCAAAGGGTGCGTGTGCAAGGGCTGCGTGTGCAAGGGCTGCGTGTGCAAGCTGCGTGTGTGCACCCACACCTGCATCACGCCTGCTGTACCTAAGGGGCTGCACAGGTGTGTGAGCACGGGGATTCGCGTGTTTGCACACACATATCGAGGTTTTTATGTGTGAGTGCATAACGGGGCTGCCTGAGTGTGCAAGGGCGTGTAAGTGTGCAAGGAGGGTGTGTATGTGCAATATCTGTGTGCAGCATGGAAACCGTGTGTGCAAGGGTTTGTGTGTGTGCGTGTGCAAGGGATGAGTGTGCGTGTAGGGGTGAGTGCAAGGCGTGTGTGCACGCCGCGGGTGTGCAAAGGGATTCGTGTGCGTGAGCGTGCAACGCGCGTGTGCCAGGGTGTGCAGTGCGTGCGTGTGCAAGGGGGGCACGGGGATGTGCCCGGGGGCACTGGGGTGGGTGTGCAAGTGCCACACTCGGGGGGGTTGTGCGGATCCCCGCCGCGGTGTCCGCGCTGTCCCCGCCATGTCGGTGCGTGTGTCCGTGTCCGTGTCCGTGTCCGTGTCCGTGCGCGTGTGCGCAGCCCCGGGGGTGCGAGTCCGCCCCCGCCGCTCCGGGCCGTACCGGGCCGTTCCCGCCGCCGCCGCTGCGCCTTTAAGGCCGCCCGGCCGGGAGCGCCCGGGAGCGGATCCGGGCGGGGGGGGGGGGAGGGGGGGCGGGCACCGGCCGGGGCGGGCCGGGGCTGCGCGGCCGCGACCGGGACCGGGGCCGCCACCGCCACCGGGGGCCCGGCCTGGGCGCGAGATGGGGCGGCGGGAACGCGGCGCGGCCGCCGTGTAGGAGCGGGCGGCGGCGGGGCCGTGGCGGGGCGCGGGGCCCCGCGGCCGGCGGCGCCGGAGGCGGAGGTGAGCGGGGCCGCCCGGGCGCACCGGGAGCGGCGGGAGGGGCTGGGGGGGGTGGATCGGGGCGGCGGCGGCGTCGGGGATCGGGACCGGGACCGCGATCGGGACCGGGACTGGAACTGGGATCGGGGCGGGGGGGCGACACCGGGCTGGGCCCCCGGGCGGCGGGAGCGGTGCGGCCCCCGGGGGGGGTCCGGTGCGGCGGGAGCTGCCGGTGCGGTGGGAGAGTCCGGTGCGGCGGCCGGAGGGCGCTGGTGGGTCCCGGTGTACGGGCCGGGCTCGGCGGGGCTCCCGTGCCCGGAGCGGGGAGGGACGGAGGGGAGGAGGGAGGCGGCCGCCACCACCGGGGCCGGCCCTTCCCGGTGGCCGTTCTCCACCGCCGCTGGCCCCGAGCAGGGACCGGCTGCCACGTCCCGGCTGGTTCCCGGTGCCCCGGGGCGGCCGTGCCCGGTAAAACCCGTTGGCCGCCGTTCAAGACAAACAGGGCCGGGACGCCCGGGTCGGTCCCAGCTTTGTCGCAGGTCGCTGCACCGGGAAGGGCGGGCTCGGGGCGGCCTCGGCAGGGCCACGCACCGGGCACCAGGACACACTGGGCACCGGGACAACGGGAACCCGACACCGGGAACCCGGCGCTGTGCACCAGGATTCTGGCACCGGGCACCCAGCACCGGGACTTTGGGGCACCGGGAACCCAGCACTGGCCGTGCCCACAGGGCCCATGGGGACAGAGGGAGAGCTGAGCTCTGCATCCCCAGGATGGTGGTGGGGACATCAGAACCCTCCACTCCTTGCACGGCCTCGCACCCCCGTGGACACCGGGGCTCTTGTTGGGGTGTCAGGGTGGGGGAACCAAGCCCTGACCCCTCCTCGGTGCCCACAGCATGTCGTGGTTCAGCGGCATCCTGGTGCCCAAGGTGGACGAGCGGAAGACGGCATGGGGGGAGCGCAACGGCAAGAAGGGCCCGCGGCCCCGAGCCGGCCTCTGTGGCCCCCGCTACATGAGCTGCCTGCAGGACCCTGAGATGGAGCGGGGCGCGGGACCCCCCCGGGGGCTGCGCTGCACTTGGCAGGAGGATCACTACGGCAAGAAGGGGCCCGCGGGCGATCTGGGACTCAAATCTGTGGACGCGGGCTTGGAGGACGGCGAGGCCAAGGGGCCGAAGGGAGCGGCGGGACATGGGGGGCGGCCGTCGGCCGGCGAGTGCTGGCGGCGCCTGCTCCAGGTTTTCCGCTCCAAACGCTTCCAGTCGGCCAAACTGGAGCGGCTCTACCAGCGCTACTTCTTCCAGATGAACCAGAGCAGCCTGACGGTGCTGATGGGAGTGCTGGTGCTGGTTTGTGGGGTGATGCTGCTCTTCCTCTGCCTGCCCGGTGCCCCCCACGTGCCGGCGGCCGCCGCGCTGGCCGGTGCCACGGCGCTGTTCCTGCTCCTCATGGTGCTGTGCAGTCGCAGCGCTTTCCCCCAGGACTACATGTGGGTGGTGAGCTACGTGGTGCTGGGGCTGCTGGCCGGGGTGCAGGCGCTGGGGACGGTGGCCGTGGCTCCCCGAAGCGCTGCCGAGGGGGTTTGGTGGAGCGTTTTCTTCATCTACATCACCTACACGCTGCTGCCCGTGCGGATGCGGGCGGCGGTGCTGGCCGGGGTCCTGCTCTCCGCCCTACACCTCGCCATCGCCTGGCACCGCAACGCCGCCGACCCCTTCCTCTGGAAGCAGGTAAGGGACACACCTGGGAGGGGCTGAGCCCCGCGGGGTCCCGCCCTGCTGCAGGTGGGACCTCCCATCCCCGAATCCCGCTCGGCAAATTTGGGATTTTTTTTTTTTTTTTTTGCACTTGGTGGAAAGTTCTAGATGCAGGAGGGGCCCCTTGGCTGCTCGGGGATGGGGGAGGTTCCGTGCTGGGGTCCCGTAGTGGGGTGGGATGGGCTCCTCACCCCGGCACAGACCCAGCATTGTGGGCTGCACAGGAGGAGGGGGCACCCACAAAGCCCCCGTTGTAGGGTTGGCGGAAACCCCCGAGGAGGGACGCGAGTCCAGGGCACCAGGGCAGGGGAGTGGCCGTCACCCAGGGGGGCTGGGACACTGCCAATGTCCCCAGTGTCCCCTGTCCTGCCTCTCTGGGTGCTCCCGGAGGGGCGCTGCTTGCACGGGGGGTGCAGAGGTGTCCCCCACCCCTGGGGCCGCGTGTTCCCGGCCCTGGCAGCTCCCCCTCCTTGAGCAGAGCCGCTCGTCACCGTCACCCTCGCCCTGCCTGGCCGGGGCCAGGGCCACGTGCTGTCCCCGCGGGGCACAGGGCGAGGAACACAATGACATCCGAGGCCAGCGGGGTCACGGGAAGGGCCGCCCCCCCTGGGGAGGGTTCACCCTTTCAGGGCAGGAGCGATGGGGCTCCGGGGGATGCGATGGGGCCGGGGAGGGGATGTGAGGCCTCTGCTCCCAGTGTCCCAGTGTGCTGGAGCGCTATAAATAGCCCTGGCCCCGGTCCCGGGGGATGGGGGACGGGGGAAACCGCAGCTCCCTCCGCAGCCATCTCCGCTTTCTGACTTCCTCTGCTTCCCGAGGGCGTCCCCATGACCCCCATGCTCCAGGACCCCATGCACCCCTGCCCCCTGTATCCTCAGATCCCCCCTGCTCTGGTTTTTACATCCCCATGTTCCCCCTGCCCTGGCTCTCCAGGTCCTCCACATTCACCCTGTGCATGTCCCCTGTGTCCCCAAGTCCCCTCTGCCACCCTAACCTGTGTCCTCAGGCCCCTGTGAGCCCCCTACCCTGTGTTCCCTTTGCCCCACCTACACTGTGTCCCCATGTCCCCTTTGCCCGCCATCCTGTGTCCCCAGGGCCCTGCATCCCCTATTCCCTGGTTTCTCACAGCCCCAAGTCCCCCATGTCCCTTGTCCTGTTTTCCCATGTCCTTTGGTGCCCCACATCTCCCTGACCCTGTCCCCTGAATCCCCCTGACCCTGTGTCCCACAACCCCCCTGTCCCCCTGCCTCGAGGCCCCATGTTCCCATACCCACACCCCCTTCTTAGCAGCACCCCCAATACCAAAGCCAAGGTTCTGTGCTGCACAGGAGGGTGGCAGAGCTGGCTGGGGGTCCTTGGGTGATCTCACTGAGCCCACCTCCCCCCTAGCTCAGTTCCAATGCCCTGATCTTCCTCTGCACCCATGTGTCCCTTTGCCCCCCATCCTGTGTCCCCAGGTCCCTGCATCCCCTAATTTCTCTAGCCCCAAGTGCCCCATGTCCCTGCAGCCCCCTTGCCTTGTTTTCCCATGTCCTCTGGTGCCCCACATCCCCCTGACCCTGTGTCCCAGAAACCCCCCTGTCCCCCTGCCTTGAGCCCCCATATTCCCATACCCACCCCCCCTCTTTGCAGCCCCCTCTCCTCCCCTTAGCAGCACCCCCATACCAAAGCCAAGGTTCTGTGTGGCAGAGCTGGCTGGGGGTCCTTGGGTGGTCTCACTGAGCCCACCTCCCCCCCAGCTCAGTGCCAATGCCCTGATCTTCCTCTGCACCAACGTGGTGGGGGTCTGCACCCACTACCCGGCCGAGGTGTCGCAGCGCCAGGCCTTCCAGGAGACCCGTGGCTACATCCAGGCGCGCCTGCACCTCCAGAGGGAGAACCGTCAGCAGGTGGGATGGGGGGTCCCGGGGGTCCCCGTGCTGAGCTGGGGGCCCAGCAGCACCCCCTGACCCTGCTGATGGCACGGCTGTGGCTGCAGGAGCGGCTGCTGCTGTCAGTGCTGCCACAGCACGTGGCCATGGAGATGAAGGAGGACATCAACACCAAGAAGGAGGACATGATGTTCCACAAGATCTACATCCAGAAGCACGACAACGTCAGGTACTGTGGGGACAGGGGTGTTGTGGGAGAGCTTTGGGGGAGGCATCACCAGGGTGCCATGGGGTGCTTGAGGGTGTCATAGGGTGCTTGGGGGTGCCATGGGGTGCTTGAGAGTGTTGTAAGGTGCTTGGGAATGCCATGGGGTGCTTGGGGGTGCTATGGGGTGCTTGAGGGTGTCATAGGGTGCTTGGGGATGCCATGGGGTGCTTGAGGGTGTTGTAGGGTGCTTGGGGATGCCATGGGGTGCTTGAGGGCGTCATAGGGTACTTGGGGGTGCCATGGGGTGCTTGAGGGTGTCATAGGGTGCTTGGGAATGCCATGGGGTGCTTGGGTGTGCTATGGGGTGCTTGAGGGTGTCATAGGGTGCTTGGGGATGCCATGGGGTGCTTGAGGGTGTCATAGGGTGCTTGGGGGTGCCATGGGGTGCTTGAGAGTGTTGTAAGGTGCTTGGGGATGCCATGGGGTGCTTGAGGGTGTTGTAGGGTACTTGGGGATGCCATGGGGTGCTTGGGGATGCCATGGGGTGCTTGAGGGTGTCATAGGGTGCTTGGGGGTGCCATGGGGTGCTTGAGGGTGTCATAGGGTGCTTGGGGGTGCCATAGAGGGTGCCATGGGGTGCTTGGGGGTGCCATGGGGTGCTTGAGGGTGTCTGGGGCAGCGTGTGGGCCCTCCTCAGCCTGTGCTCTTCCTCCTGGCAGCATCCTCTTTGCGGACATCGAGGGCTTCACCAGCCTGGCCTCGCAGTGCACGGCCCAGGAGCTGGTGATGACACTCAATGAGCTCTTTGCCCGCTTTGACAAGCTGGCTGCGGTGAGTGGAGGGGCTGGGGGACTTTGGGGGGGTGTCCTGGAGCCCTCCTAACCCGCTGGTGCCCCCCAGGAGAACCACTGCCTGCGCATCAAGATCCTGGGGGACTGCTACTACTGCGTGTCAGGGCTGCCAGAAGCGCGCGGGGACCACGCTCACTGCTGCGTGGAGATGGGCGTGGACATGATCGAGGCCATCTCGTGAGTGGGGCAGAACTGGGGCTGTGCCCGTCCCCAGTGCCACCACAGCTTGGGGGCTGCACCTGACCCTGCTGTGCCAGTCCCCAGTGCCACCACAGCTTGGGGGCTACACCTGACCCTGCTGTGCCCATCCCCAGTGCCACCATGGCTTGGGGGCTGCACCTGACCCTGCTGTGCCCATCTCCTGGGCTGGCACATCACTGGTGCCACCATAGCTTGGGGGGCTGCACCTGACCCTGCTGTGCCAGTCCCCAGTGCCGCCACGGCTCGGGGGGCTGCACCTGACCCTGCTGTGCCAGTCCTCAGTGCCACCACAGCTTGGGGGGCTGCACCTGACCCTGCTGTGCCCATCCCCTGAGCTGGTACATCACTGGTGCCACCACAGCTTGAGGGGCTGCATCTGACCCTGCTGTGCCCATCCCCTGGGCTGGCACATCTCCGGTGCCACCACAGTTTGGGGGGCTGCATCCAACCCTGGTGCTGGTGTGTCCCCAATGCCATCACAATGTGGGGGATGGCATCTCCTGGGCTGGCATGTCCCAAGTGCCACCACAACCCTGAGAAGCTGTGTCTGGTACTGGTGTGTCCCTGGTGCCACCACAGCTTGGGGGACAGGTCGCATTCCTGGTGCTGGCACATTCCCAGTACTCACCAGTCTGGGTCACAGTACCTAGGGGTGCCATAGGGTGCTTGGGGTGACATGGTACCATGAAGGGTGCCATAGGGTGCTTGGGGGTGTCAGGGAGGGTGCCATAGGGTGCTTGGGGGTTCCATAGGGTGCTTGGGGGTGCCATAGGGTGCTTGGGGATGCCATGGAGGGTGCCATAGAGGGTGCCATGGGATGCTTGGGGGTGCTTGAGGGTGCCATGAGGTGCTTGAGGGTGCCATGGAGGATGCCATGGAGGGTGCCATAGGGTTCTTGGGGGTGCCATGGAGGGTGCCATGGAGTGTCCAGGGGGTGACACAGTGCCGGTGCCATCCACAGGCTGGTGCGTGAGGTGACGGGGGTGAACGTGAACATGCGCGTGGGCATCCACAGCGGGCGCGTTCACTGCGGCGTGCTGGGGCTGCGCAAGTGGCAGTTCGATGTCTGGTCCAACGATGTCACCCTCGCCAACCACATGGAAGCGGGCGGCAAAGCCGGGTGAGCCGGGCAGGAGGGGCCGGGCTGGGCTCTGGGTAGGGGGTGCTGGGCAGGGAGGGCTCAGCACCATCATCCCCCCATCCCCAGGCGCATCCACATCACCTGGGCGACGCTGCAGTACCTGAACGGGGACTACGAGGTGGAGCCGGGCCACGGGGGCGAGCGCAACGCCTACCTCAAGGAGCACAACATCGAGACCTTCCTCATCGTCGGCTGCAGCCAGAAACGCGTGAGTTGGGGGTGGCCTGAGGGGGCAGCAGGGCCGTGGGAAAGCTGGGGTCACCCCCCTCATGGCCGTGTCACCCTGCAGAAGGAGGAGAAAGCCATCCTGGCCAAGCTGCAGCGCACTCGTGCCAACTCCACCGAGGGGTTGGTGCCACGCTGGGTGCCCGAGCGCTCCTTCTCCCGCACCAAGGACTCCAAGGCCTTCCGGCAGATGGTGAGCAGGCCTGGGCAGGGGATTGGGCACAGGGAACCCTCACCACAGTGCTATCAGCCCCTTGCTGCCCTTCCGTGGCTGCCAGTGGCTTCCCCAGCCCTGCCCGCAGCCCTCGTGGCTTCCTCCAGTGCCTGAGGGCTCAGGGAGTTCCTGGGTGGCCCCTGGTGCTCAGCAGACACTGGAGATCCTCCTTATCCTCCTTGTTCTCACCAGTCCTGGGCACCCTCAGGGGTCTCCCATCCTCACTGGTGTTAGACACCCCCCCTAGACCCCTCCCTCCTCCCTTTGCAGACCCCTGGGACCCTCTTGTCCTTGCCAAAAACCCTTGGGGACTTCTCCTGCCCTATTTACCCCTGGAACTCTGTCCCCCATCCTGGGTGACCCTGGGGTGGTGTCCCATGTCCTTGTCACTCATGAGGGTTGCCCCCATCCATGCCAGTGTCTCTGACACCTCCCTTGTGTCTCCCAGGGCATCGATGACTCCAGCAAGGATAAGTAAGTGTTCCCATGCTGGGCTGCTGGGGGGGTCATGACCAGCCCCTCCCTGGGGCAGAGCTGGGGGGCCTGGGAGGGTCCTGAGCCCCCCCATTCCCCAGCCGTGGTGCCCAGGAGGCCCTGAACCCTGAGGATGAGGTGGATGAGTTCCTGAGCCGGGCCATCGACGCCCGCAGCATCGACCAGCTCCGCAAGGACCACGTCAAGAAGTTCCTGCTCACCTTCCAGACCCCTGAGCTGGAGAAGAAGGTTGGGGGGCCCTCTGTTCCCTTTGTTCTGGACCCACTGTTCTGGCTGTCTCTTTAAGTCCCCTCTACCCTGGCCCCATCAGCATCTTTGTCCTCCCTTCTCTCCTGCATCCCTTGGGGTCTTCTCTGTGCTGCTTTCATGGTCCCCTCCACCTTCTCAACCTCATCCTCTGGGGTCCCCCCTGTCCCCTCCCATCCCCTGGGATCCCCTCCCTACATCCCATTCCCTGCATCCCTGGAGTCCCCCCCATGCCCCTCCATCCCATGCCCCAGGGTGTTCCTGTGCCCCTTTTCCCCACCCTCTGGGGTGCCCCCCTTCCCCTCCATCTCATTTCTTGCATCCCCTGGGGTTCCCCATTCCCTCTATCCCACCCTTTGGGGTTGCCCCTGTCCCCCTGTATCCCATCCTCTGGGATGTCCCCAGTCCCCCTTCATCTGCATGCTTTGGGGTCCTCCCATTTCCCTCTATCCTGTCCCCCAGGTTCCCCCCATTCACTGGTGTCCCCTCAGTCCCACCTCCATTCTTCCCCTGGGATCCCCCTGGGGTTCCTGGGGTCCCCCCTGTCTCCATCCAACCGTCCCACCTCCCCCTGTCTCCTCAGTACTCCAAGAAGGTCGATGACCGTTTTGGTGGCTACGTGGCCTGTACCCTCCTCGTCTTCTGCTTCATCTGCTGCCTCCAGATCCTGGTGTTCCCCCAGTAAGTGCTGCAGCCCCCCCAGATACCAGCTCTGATCCCCCCCCAACCCCATCACTCACCTCCCACCTCTCCCCAGCTCCTCGCTGATGCTCGGGGTCTACGTCAGCATCTTCATCCTCCTTGCTGCCATCCTCTTCATCTGTGCCATCTACTCCTGCGTCACTGTGAGTACCTGAGGGCTGGGTGAGGGTTTTTGGGGGGCTCAGCCACGCCTGACAGGCTCCTTGGTGCCCCCCCAGCTCTTCCCCACCGCCCTGCAGCAGCTCTCCCGTGGCATCGTCCAGTCCCGTGCCCGTAGCACCGGCATCGCCGTCTTCACCATCCTCCTCGTCTTCATCGCTGCCTTCGTCAACATGGTAGGGTCCCGGGGGTCTGGGGGGTTTTGGGGGGGCTGTGGGGCACCAGCTCACCCCTCTGCCCCCCCAGTTCTCCTGCAGCCGCGTGGCCCTGCGGGACTGTGCTGCCCGTGAGCTCAACGTCACCCCCGGCTCTGTGGGGCCCTGCCAGCTCCGTGCCCTCAACTTCTCCCTGGGCACCGCCGTGGGCTCCTGCCACGGGGACGGGCTGGCCTGTGACTTCCCTGAGGTGAGTGGCCATGGGCACGGCCTGGCACAGGGCACGGCTCCCACAGGGGTCCCTGCTGGTGCCAAGTCCCCCCTGGGTGCTGGCAGAGGGTCTCCATGGGTGCAGTGTCCCCAAGGATGCTGGCACAGGGTCTCCATGGGTGCAGTGTCCTCAAGGATGCTGGCACAGGGTCCCAGAGGGTTCAGTGTCCCCCAGAGTGCTGGCACTGGGTCCCCATGAGTGCAGTGTCCCCAGGAATGTTGGCACGGATCTCTGTAGGCTTTGTGCCCCCAAGGGTGCTGGCAGAGGGTCTCCATGGGTGCAGTGTCCCCAAACATGCTGGCACAGGGTCCCTGAGGACACAGGGATCCCTGCAGGCACTGTGTCCCCAAGGATGGTGGCACAGGGTCCCTGAGGACGCAGGGTGCTGGAATGGGGTCCCTGCAGGCACTGTGTCCCTAAGGATGCTGGCACTGAGTCCCCATGGGTGCAGTGTCCCCAAACATGCTGGCACTGGGTCCCCATGGGTGCAGGGTGCCAGCACAGGGTCCCCACACACACGGGGTGCTGGGACAGATTGCTCAGGTCCAAGGTCCTCAGTGGGTGCTGGCACTGAGCCCTTGAGGTTGCTGGGTGCTGGCACAGTGTCCCCAGGGGTGCAAGGTCCCTGTGGGCGTGGGGAGGTGCTGGGATTCCTGGGGTGCTGCAGGAGTTCCAGGGCTGCTGCAGGGTTCCCAAAGGTGCCATCCAGTGTTCCCAAGGTGCTTCAGGGGTTCCTGGGATGCTCTCTGGGGTCACTCGGGTGCTGCAGGGCTCCCAAAGGTGCCATCCAGTGTTCCCAAAGTGCTGTAGGGGTTCCTGGGATGCTGTCTGGGGTCCCTGGGGTGCTGCGGGGTTCCCAAAGGTGCCATCCAGTGTTCCCAAAGTGCTGTAGAGGTTCCTGGGATGCTGTCTGGGGTCCCTGGGGTGCTGCAGGGTTCCCAAAGGTGCCATCCAGTGTTCCCAAAGTGCTGTAGGGGTTCCTGGGATGCTGTCTGGGGTCCCTGGGGTGCTGCAGGAGTTCCTGGGGTCCCCAAGGTGCCATTCAGGGCTCCTGGGGTACCATCCATGGTTCCTGGGTGCCATCTGGGGTTCTTGGGGTGCTTCAGTAGTCCTGTGGTGTAGGCTGGTGTTTCCAGGGGTGCTGTGTGGGGTTCCCAGTGTGCTGCAGAGGTTACTGGGGTGCCATCAGGGATTTCCAGGAGTGCCTGCTGGTATTCTCAGGGGTGTCTGCCAGTATTCCCTGGGTGCTACAGGGGTTCCCAGGGTGCCATCCAGCATTCCGGGGGTGCTGCAGGGGTTCCTGGAATGCCAGTCCTGGTTCCTGTGGTGCCATCAGGGCGCTGCAAGGATCCCAGGGGTGCCATGTGGTGTTCCTGGGTACCACCTGGAGTTCCTGGGGTGCTGCTGCATCCCACCATGTGCCCCCCAGTACTTCAGCTACAGCGTGGTGCTCAGCCTGCTGGCCTGCTCCGTCTTCCTGCACATCAGCAGCATTGGGAAGCTGCTGCTCATGGTGGGCATCGAGGCCACGTTCCTGCTGCTGGTGGAGGGGCCTCACGCTGCTCTCTTTGACAATGCTGACCTGCTGGTCCTGGCCAACGCCCTGTGAGTGTCCCCAGTCCCCCAGGGGTCCCCACATTGGAGCTGTGTCCCCACCCCACTGACACCTGGCTCCTGTCCCCACAGGCCACCCTTCAACATGACCCAGGGAGAGTGGTGAGTGGGAAACTGGAGCCAGTGGGGCTGTGAGGGTGGGCAGAAGCAGGAGGGTCCCTTGGGGGTCTGGGTACAGCCTCGGGGTCTCTGGTGTGGGTTCAGCTTTGGGGTCTGGGTGCAAATCTGGGGCTCCTTTGGGTGGGTGAGTGGATCTTTGGGGTCTACCATGCAGATTTAGAGTGCCTGGGATGGGAAGGTGAATGTTTGGGGTCTTGGATGCAGCTGTGGGGTCCCTGAAGAGGGTGAACGCATCTTGGGGGTCTGGGTGGATCTTTGGGGTCTGAGTGTAGGTTTTGGGTCTCTTGGATGAGTGGGTGAATCTTTGGGGTTGGGTGCATGTTTGGAGCTCCCCTGGGTGGGTGAGTGGGAACTTTGGGCTCTGAGTGCAGATTTGGTGTCCCTGGATTGGGTGGGTGCATGTTTGGGGTTGGGTGCATGTTTGGATTTCCCTGGGTGGGTGAGTGGGAACTTTGGGCTCTGAGTGCAGATTTGGCATCCCTGGAGCGGGTGGGTGGATCTTTGGGATCTCTGGGTGCAGTTTGGGATCTCTGGGTGGGCAGGGACCGATCCCCCAGCCCACCTCAGGGGTCCTGGGGGTCCTGCAGCCCAGCAGAGGGGAAGGTGGCCCTGCGCTACGTGACCCCCGTGGTCCTGGCCGTGTTTGCCCTCGCCCTGTACCTGCACGCGCAGCAGGTCGAGTCCACCGCCCGCCTCGACTTCCTCTGGAAGCTCCAGGTAGGACCAAGGTGTGGGGGGCTGGGAATGACCCTTTTCCTGCATCCTGGGACTGACCCCCTCCCTGTACCCCAGAACTGGGGTAGTCATGGGACAGGGACCAATCCAGGGCCAGGACCAACCCTGTCCCCACACCCTGACACAAAGATGGCTGCAGGGCTGGGAGCAACCCCCTTTCCCTGCACCCCAGAACTGCAGTGACCATGGGGCTGGGACCAAACCAAGGACGGGGGTGACCATGGGGCTGGGAACAATCCTCACCCCACACCCCAGGACTGGGGTGACCATGGGGCTGGGAGCAACCCCAGGACTGGGGTGACCATGGGGCTGGGAGCAACCCCCTTTCCCTGCACCCCAGGACTGGGGTGACCATGGGGCCCTTTCCCTGCACCCCAGCACTGGGGTGACCATGGGACTGGGATCAACTCAGCACTGGGGTGACCATGGGGCTGGGAACAACCCTTTCCCTGCACCCCAGCACTGGAGTGACCATGGGGCTGGGATCAACCCCCTTTCCCTGCACCCCAGAACTGGGGTGACCATGGGGCTGGGATCAACCCCCTTTCCCTGCACCCCAGCACTGGGGTGACCATGGGGCTGGGAACAACCCTCACCCCACACCCCAGGACTGGGGTGATCACGGGGCTGGGATCAACCCCAGGACTGGGGTGACCATGGGGCTGGGACCAAACCAAGGACTGGGGTGACCGTGGGGCTGGGAACAACCCCCTTTCCCTGCACCCCAGCACTGGGGTGACCATGGGGCTGGAAGCAACCCCCTCTCCACACCCTGATGCCGGGTGGCTGTGGGGTTCCTGTGGCAGCTCCCACCTGGCTCTGTGCCCACAGGCAACGGGTGAGAAGGAGGAGATGGAGGAGCTCCAGGCCTACAACCGGCGGCTGCTGCACAACATCCTGCCCAAGGACGTGGCCGCGCACTTTCTGGCGCGGGAGCGGCGCAACGACGAGCTCTACTACCAGTCCTGCGAGTGCGTGGCTGTCATGTTCGCCTCCATCAGCAACTTCTCCGAGTTCTACGTGGAGCTGGAGGCCAACAACGAGGGTGTGGAGTGTCTGCGGCTGCTCAACGAGATCATCGCCGACTTCGATGAGGTGCTGGGGTGGGGAAGGGGCGAGGGGGTGCATGGGGGTGAAGTGTACAGGGATGGGGTGCAAAATGGGGTTCATGGGGTGCTGGAGAGGCTGTGGAGCAGTGGGGATGAGGTTGTGGGCCAGGGAATGTGGTCATGGAGTCATGGGAAGGCAGTGGAGCAGTGGGGATGAGGTACAGGATGTACTTCACCCTTGGAGAAGCCAAGGAGCAGCTTTCACCACAGGAATGGGTGCAGGGCATTGTGGAGCAGCGTGGGTGGAGTGCACAAGGATGAGGTGCAGGAAGATGGGGTGTGGGAGAGGCTGTGGAACACCAGGTTTGGGGACAGGCTGCAGGAGATGGTGGGCACAGGGTGCTGGAGAAGCTGTGGAGCACCATGGATGAGGTGCAAGATGGGAGGCACCAGGTAGGGAGAGGCTGCAGAGCACCACCATATTTGGGACAGGATGCAGGAGATGGTGTGCAGGGGGTGCTGGAGAGGTTGTGGAGCACCATGGATGAGGATGGGGTGCAGGGGTTGCAACAGCCACAGGTTGCAGGAGAGGCTGTGGAGCACCATGGATGAGGATGGGGTGCAGGGGTTGCAATAGCCATAGATTGCAGGAGAAGCTGTGGAGCACCATGGATGAGGATGGGGTGCAAGGAACATGGACATGGATTATGGAGCACCATGGATGAGGTGCAAGATAGGAGGCACCAGGTATGGAGAGGCTGCAGAGCCCCATATTTGGGACAGGATGCAGGAGATGGTGGGCACAGGGTGCTGGAGAGGTTGTGGAGCACCGTGGATGAGGATGGGGTGCACGGGATGTGGTCATGGGGTGCTGGAAAGGCTCTGGAGCAGTAGGGATGAGGTACAGGATGTACTTCACCCTTGGAGAAGCCAAGGAGCAGCTTTCATGGAGCCACAGGAATGGGTGCAGAGCTGGAGAGGCTGTGGAGCAGCATTGGTGGAGCCACAGTGCAGGTGTAGGAGCTACTGGAAACCCATGAAACAGCATTGAGGGAGCTACAGGAGGGGGGGCAGGATTTGGGGTACCCATCCCCCTGTCGAGGTGCTGTGGGGGTGACCCCAGCCCATCCCCCAGATCATCAGCGAGCAGAAGTACCGGCAGCTGGAGAAGATCAAGACCATTGGCAGCACCTACATGGCGGCCTCGGGGCTCAACGCGGCCACCTACGACCGCGAGGGCCGGAGCCACATTGCGGCGCTGGCCGACTACGCCATGCACCTCATGGAGCAGATGAAGTACATCAACGAGCACTCCTTCAACAACTTCCAGATGAAGATTGGTGAGCCCTTGCACGCCCCTTGCACGCCCCTCTGCACCTCCAGCCAGCCCACGCTGTTGTTTGTGGCTTTGTGGTGGCGGCTCTTGCACCCCTTTTTCCTCTCTCACCTCCCTCCCTTTCCCAATCACCTTTTCTTTTTCCCTTTCTTACCCCATTTTCCTCACACCCCTTTTCCTTTTATACCCCCTTTTCTCCCCTCCTGCCCTTTTTACCCTCTTGTACCCCCTTTTCTCCCCCTCACCCCCTTTTCCCCCCTCACCCTTCTTTTCCAATCTCTCCCTTCTTTTCTAATCTTACTTTCTCCCTTTCCCTTTTCCCTTCTCACCTCCCCTTTTCCCCCTCCACATTCCTCTTCTCCCTGTCACTCTCTCCTTTTCCAATCTCACCCCCCACCCCTTCTTTTCCCCCCTCACTCCTCTTTTTCCCTCTTCCCCAAGTGTTTGGGTCATCCCTGACTCTCAACCCTGTCCCCCCCAGGCCTGAACATGGGCCCAGTGGTCGCAGGAGTCATCGGGGCTCGCAAACCCCAATACGACATTTGGGGCAACACCGTCAACGTCTCGAGCCGCATGGACAGCACTGGGGTCCCCGACCGCATCCAGGTCAGTCAGGGGTGGGAGGGACACAGGACACCTGCCCAGAGACCCTCAGTGTCTCCTCCTTACCCCTGTGTCCCCCCCCTGCAGGTGACAACAGACCTGTACCAGGTGCTGGCGGCCAAGGGCTACGTGTTGGAGTGCCGGGGGCTGGTCAAGGTCAAGGGCAAGGGGGAGATGACCACCTACTTCCTCAATGCGGGCCCTGGGGGCAGTTAGGGGGGGTCCCCGTGGTGTCCCCCCATGCCGGGGACTCCCCCAGCCTGTGCCAAGCTCAGGCAAAAAAAAAAAAAAAAAAGGAAAAAATCCCCAAATATATTAAAAAAAAAAAAGGGAGAAATGGACACAAGGAGGTGGTTGGGGGGCGTGGGGAGGTAACCCTATGCCCCTCCTCCGTGGGTGTTTTAGGGGGTGTTTCCCAGCCCTGCACCGGGGTGTTTTTTGTGGGAGGGGGTCATGGTAACCCCCCATCCCTTTGCTGAACCCCCCATGTGCCAAAGAGGGGAGATGGGCCCCCCGCCCCCCAGAAAAGGGACTGCAGGGGGTTTTGGGGGTCCCCAGCCCCCTCCATGTGCCAAATTGAAGTGCCGCCTGCGGGGGTGGGGAGGCGCAGGCCCAGCATCTCCGCAGCCCCCTCACCCCCCGGGGGTCCCAGCTCCCTCCGGGGGGACTGTGGCGGGGAGGGGAGGGGGGAAAGACCCTCCCCCTTTTAAATGCAAAAAAACCCTAATGAAGTGACTTTTTTTTTTCTTTTATTTTTTTTTTTTTTGGAAGCAGTTTTGGGGAGGGGGGGGCTCAACCCGGGGGGAATGGGTGGGTGGGGGGGCACTGGTCCCCTCACCCCCAGCGCAGACCTGAGGTACTTTGTCCTTCGTGTGTACAGATAAATTATATATAAAACACTTTGGATACGAGCTGTGGCCTGGCCTGTGGGGCAGGGGGGCGTACGGGGCTACCGGTTGGGAGGGGGCTCGGGATCCCAGCGGGGGGAAAACACGGGGAGCCGGTGAGGAGGGGTCCCGGAGCGAGATACAGTCGGAGCGGGAGGTGTCCCGGTAAGGGAAACGGGGTGAAAAGTCGGTTGGAGCGGTACAGGCAACGTCTGGAGGCTGCGGGACCCCGGTAAAACCGGATCTTGGAGGGGTGGGGGGATCCCGCTGCTCCCGGGATAGGGGGAAACATAGCGGAGGGGTACTCTGAGCTCCCGGTGAGGCGGGGGTCTCGGGCTGGAGTGCCACACCGGTATCCCGGGGGTCCTCGGGTGTCAGTGCGTAGAAGGGGGAGCTGAGAAGCCGCCGGTGGGGCCACGGGGACCGCCCCGAGGTGCGGGAAGTGTTGCGGGACCCCCCGAAACCGGAGCCCCTCACGGCGTGAGGGGAAGCGCGGGCGCCCCGGTAAGAGAAAGGGGGTGAAAAGTCGGTTGTGGGGGCACAGGATACGTCTTGAGGCTGCGGGACCCCGGTAAAACCGGATCTTGGAGGGGTGGGGGGATCCTGCTGCTCCCGGAGTACGGGGGAAACATACCGGAGGGGTACACTGAGCTCCCGGTGAGGCGGGGGTCTCGGGCTGGAGTGCCACACCAGATCCCTCTGGTGTCAGTGCGTAGAAGGGGGAGCTGAGAAACCGGTGGTGGGGCCACGGTGGACCGTTCCGAGGTGCGGGAGTGTTGCAGGAACACCTCCCCCACCCCCCGAAACCGGAGCCCCTCACGGCGTGAGGGGAAGCGCGGGCGGCCCCTCAAAGTGCGGGGCGTGGCCTGTCTCTAAAGGGGCGTGGTCTCTCGTACTCCCCGCCCCTTGACGTCCCTCCCTGCTTTGGAACGCTCGCGCCACCAACGGCTCCCCCCCGCGGCCGCCCACCCGACGTTTGACGTCATCACGCCGCCGCGCTGCGTGCGCACGCCGCGTCCCCCGCGCGGGCGCAGAGCCGCCATGGAGGCCTCGGCGGGCGGCGGCGGCGCCGGGCCCGGGCGGCGCTGGTACTTCAGCCGCGAGCAGCTGGAGCGGAGCCCATCCCGCCGCGCCGGCTTGGACCCCGATAAGGAGCTCTCGTACCGGCAGCAGGCGGCTAACCTGCTGCAGGACATGGGGCAGCGCCTCAACGTGTATCCGGCCGCGCTAGGCCGCGCTAGGCCGCGGGTGGGAGCGGGGCGGGGCGGGGAGAGCCGGGACGGGGGAGAGCCGGGAGGGAGTGAGGAGAGAGCCGGGAGTCGGTACCGGGAGAGCGGGGAGGGCGTGCGGGGAGAGCTGAGTGTTGTGGGGATCGAGGAGAGCCCGGCCCCGGCTCGGTGCTGGGGTGTCAGGAAGGCCCCGGCGGCTCTCGGGGCGGGGAGAACCGGGACGAGGGGAGAACCGGGAGGGAGTGAGGGGAGAGCCGGGAGTCGGTACGGGGAGAGCCGGGAGAGTATGTGGGGAAAGCTGAGTGTTGTGGGGATCGAGGAGAACCCGGCCCCGGCTCGGTGCTGCGGTGTCGGAAAGGCCCGGGCGGCTCTCGGGGCGGGCAAAGCCGCTTTTCCCGGTTTTGGCTCGGGAGATCGCGTTTGGGGCGCAGGGAAAACTGTGCTGGCGTGTTGGAGAGGTTTGGGCAGGCTTGGAAGGGAGCGGCGGGCACGGCCCGGGTGTGCCGGGCCCGGTTTGGGATCGAGGAGATTTCGGGAGCGGGGAAGGGAGGACACGGCCAGGGCGGGAGCAGGGACAGCCGAGCCCCTTTGGAGGTCGCGGAAATCCCGTTTCAGGAGCAGGGAAAGCTGTGCTGGTGACTCGGGAAGGCCCGGCCTGGGAG